>NC_134408.1:12161872-12780622 GCF_038048845.1 Mixophyes fleayi
TGGTATACAGAGGTGTTATATGGAGTAATAGGAGAAGGTATACAGAGGTGTTATATGGAGTAATAGGAGAAGGTATACAGAGGTGTTATATGGAGTAATAGGAGAAGGTATACAGAGGTGTTATATAGAGTAATGAGAGAAGGTATACAGAGCTGTTATATGGAGTAATAGGAGGAAGGTATACAGGGGTGTTATATAGAGTAATAAGAGAAGGTATACAGAGGTGTTATATGGAGTAATAAGAGAAGGTATACAGAGGTGTTATATGGAGTAATAGGAGAAGGTATACAGAGGTGTTATATGGAGTAATAAGAGAAGGTATATAGAGGTGTTATATGAAGTAATAGGAGAAGGTATACAGAGGTGTTATATGTAGTAATAAGAGAAGGTATACAGAGGTGTTATATGTAGTAATAAGAGAAGGTATACAGAGGTGTTATATGGAGTAATAAGAGAAGGTATACAGAGGTGTTATATGTAGTAATAAGAGAAGGTATACAGAGGTGTTATATGGAGTAATAAGAGAAGGTATACAGAGGTGTTATATGGAGTAATAAGAGAAGGTATACAGAGGTGTTATATGGAGTAATAAGAGAAGGTATACAGAGGTGTTATATGAAGTAATAAGAGAAGGTATACAGAGGTGTTATATAGAGTAATAAGAGAAGGTATACAGAGGTGTTATATGGAGTAATAGGAGAAGGTATACAGAGGTGTTATATGGAGTAATAGGGGAAGGTATACAAAGGTGTTATATAGAGTAATAAGAGAAGGTATACAGAGGTGTTATATGGAGTAATAGGGGAAGGTATACAGAGGTGTTATATAGAGTAATAAGAGAAGGTATACAGAGGTGTTATATGGAGTAATAGGAGAAGGTATACAGAGGTGTTATATGGAGTAATAGGAGAAGGTATACAGGGGTGTTATATAGAGTAATAAGAGAAGGTATACAGAGGTGTTATATGGAGTAATAGGGGAAGGTATACAGGGTGTTATATGGAGTAATAGGAGAAGGTATACAGATGTGTTATATTAAGTAATAGGAGAAGGTATACAGAGGTGTTATATGGAGTAATAGGGGAAGGTATACAGAGGTGTTATATGGAGTAATAGGAGAAGGTATACAGAGGTGTTATATGGAGTAATAGGAGAAGGTATACAGAGGTGTTATATGGAGTAATAGGGGAAGGTATACAAAGGTGTTATATAGAGTAATTGGAGAAGGTATATAGAGGTGTTATATGGAGTAATAGGAGAAGGTATACAGAGGTGTTATATGGAGTAATAGGGGAAGGTATACAAAGGTGTTATATAGAGTAATAAGAGAAGGTATACAGAGGTGTTATATGGAGTAATAGGGGAAGGTATACAGAGGTGTTATATAGAGTAATAAGAGAAGGTATACAGAGGTGTTATATGGAGTAATAGGAGAAGGTATACAGAGGTGTTATATGGAGTAATAGGGGAAGGTATACAGGGGTGTTATATGGAGTAATAAGAGAAGGTATACAGAGGTGTTATATGGAGTAATAGGAGAAGGTATACAGAGGTGTTATATGGAGTAATAGGAGAAGGTATACAGATGTGTTATATGGAGTAATAGGAGAAGGTATACAGAGGTGTTATATGGAGTAATAGGGGAAGGTATACAAAGGTGTTATATAGAGTAATTGGAGAAGGTATATAGAGGTGTTATATGGAGTAATAGGAGAAGGTATACAGGGGTGTTATATAGAGTAATAAGAGAAGGTATACAGAGGTGTTATATGGAGTAATAGGAGAAGGTATACAGAGGTGTTATATGTAGTAATAAGAGAAGGTATACAGAGGTGTTATATAGAGTAATAAGAGAAGGTATACAGAGGTGTTATATAGAGTAATAGGAGAAGGTATACAGAGGTGTTATATAGAGTAATTGGAGAAGGTATACAGAGGTGTTATATGGAGTAATAGGAGAAGGTATACAGAGGTGTTATATAGAGTAATGAGAGAAGGTATACAGAGGTGTTATATGGAGTAATAGGAGAAGGTATACAGGGGTGTTATATAGAGTAATGAGAGAAGGTATACAGAGGTGTTATATGAGTAATAGGAGAAGGTATACAGGGGTGTATATAGAGTAATAAGAGAAGGTATACAGAGGTGTTATATGGAGTAATAGGAGAAGGTATACAGAGGTGTTATATGGAGTAATAAGAGAAGGTATACAGAGGTGTTATATGGAGTAATAAGAGAAGGTATACAGAGGTGTTATATGTAGTAATAGGAGAAGGTATACAGAGGTGTTATATGTAGTAATAGGAGAAGGTATACAGAGGTGTTATATGGAGTAATAGGAGAAGGTATACAGAGGTGTTATATGGAGTAATAGGAGAAGGTATACAGAGGTGTTATATGGAGTAATAGGAGAAGGTATACAGAGGTGTTATATGGAGTAATAGGAGAAGGTATAATAGGAGAAGGTATACAGAGGTGTTATATGTAGTAATAAGAGAAGGTATACAGAGGTGTTATATAGAGTAATAAGAGAAGGTATACAGAGGTGTTATATGGAGTAATAGGAGAAGGTATACAGAGGTGTTATATGGAGTAATAAGAGAAGGTATACAGAGGTGTTATATGGAGTAATAGGAGAAGGTATACAGAGGTGTTATATGGAGTAATAAGAGAAGGTATACAGAGGTGTTATATGGAGTATGGAGTAATAAGAGAAGGTATACAGAGAAGGTATACAGAGGTGTTATATGGAGTAATAGGAGTAGGTATACAGATGTGTTATATGGAGTAATAAGAGAAGGTATACAGATGTGTTATATGGAGTAATAGGAGAAGGTATACAGATGTGTTATATGGAGTAATAAGAGAAGGTATACAGAGGTGTTATATGTAGTAATAGGAGAAGGTATACAGAGGTGTTATATGGAGTAATAGGGGAAGGTATACAGAGGTGTTATATGGAGTAATAGGAGAAGGTATACAGAGGTGTTATATGGAGTAATAGGAGAAGGTATACAGATGTGTTATATGGAGTAATAGGAGAAGGTATACAGATGTGTTATATGGAGTAATAAGAGAAGGTATACAGAGGTGTTATATGTAGTAATAGGAGAAGGTATATAGAGGTGTTATATAGAGTAATAAGAGAAGGTATACAGAGGTGTTATATGGAGTAATAGGAGAAGGTATACAGAGGTGTTATATGGAGTAATAAGAGAAGGTATACAGGGGTGTTATATGGAGTAATAGGAGAAGGTATACAGAGGTGTTATATGGAGTAATAGGAGAAGGTATACAGAGGTGTTATATGGAGTAATAAGAGAAGGTATACAGAGGTGTTATATGGAGTAATAAGAGAAGGTATACAGAGGTGTTATATGTAGTAATAGGAGAAGGTATACAGAGGTGTTATATGTAGTAATAGGAGAAGGTATACAGAGGTGTTATATGTAGTAATAGGAGAAGGTATACAGAGGTGTTATATGGAGTAATAGGAGAAGGTATACAGAGGTGTTATATGGAGTAATAGGAGAAGGTATACAGAGGTGTTATATGGAGTAATAGGGGAAGGTATACAGAGGTGTTTTATGGAGTAATAGGGGAAGGTATACAGAGGTGTTATATGGAGTAATAGGAGAAGGTATACAGAGGTGTTATATGGAGTAATAAGAGAAGGTATACAGAGGTGTTATATGGAGTAATAAGAGAAGGTATACAGAGGTGTTATATGGAGTAATAGGGGAAGGTATACAGAGGTGTTATATGGAGTAATAGGAGAAGGTATACAGAGGTGTTATATGGAGTAATAGGAGAAGGTATACAGAGGTGTTATATGGAGTAATAGGAGAAGGTATACAGAGGTGTTATATAGAGTAATGAGAGAAGGTATACAGAGCTGTTATATGGAGTAATAGGAGAAGGTATACAGGGGTGTTATATAGAGTAATAAGAGAAGGTATACAGAGGTGTTATATGGAGTAATAAGAGAAGGTATACAGAGGTGTTATATGGAGTAATAGGAGAAGGTATACAGAGGTGTTATATGGAGTAATAAGAGAAGGTATATAGAGGTGTTATATGAAGTAATAGGAGAAGGTATACAGAGGTGTTATATGTAGTAATAAGAGAAGGTATACAGAGGTGTTATATGTAGTAATAAGAGAAGGTATACAGAGGTGTTATATGGAGTAATAAGAGAAGGTATACAGAGGTGTTATATGTAGTAATAAGAGAAGGTATACAGAGGTGTTATATGGAGTAATAAGAGAAGGTATACAGAGGTGTTATATGGAGTAATAAGAGAAGGTATACAGAGGTGTTATATGGAGTAATAAGAGAAGGTATACAGAGGTGTTATATGAAGTAATAAGAGAAGGTATACAGAGGTGTTATATGGAGTAATAAGAGAAGGTATACAGAGGTGTTATATGGAGTAATAGGGGAAGGTATACAGAGGTGTTATATGGAGTAATAGGAGAAGGTATACAGAGGTGTTATATGTAGTAATAAGAGAAGGTATACAGAGGTGTTATATGGAGTAATAAGAGAAGGTATACAGAGGTGTTATATGGAGTAATAGGAGAAGGTATACAGAGGTGTTATATGGAGTAATAAGAGAAGGTATACAGAGGTGTTATATGGAGTAATAGGAGAAGGTATACAGAGGTGTTATATGGAGTAATAGGAGAAGGTATACAGAGGTGTTATATGGAGTAATAGGAGAAGGTATACAGATGTGTTATATGAAGTAATAGGGGAAGGTATACAGAGGTGTTATATGGAGTTATAAGAGAAGGTATATAGAGGTGTTATATGAAGTAATAGGGGAAGGTATACAGAGGTGTTATATGGAGTAATAAGAGAAGGTATACAGAGGTGTTATATGGAGTAATAAGAGAAGGTATACAGAGGTGTTATATGGAGTAATAGGAGAAGGTATATAGAGGTGTTATATGAAGTAATAGGGGAAGGTATACAGAGGTGTTATATGGAGTAATAAGAGAAGGTATACAGAGGTGTTATATGGAGTAATAGGAGAAGGTATACAGAGGTGTTATATGGAGTAATAGGAGAAGGTATACAGAGGTGTTATATGAAGTAATAGGAGATAGTATACAGAGGTGTTATATGGAGTAATAGGAAAAGGTATACAGAGGTGTTATATGGAGTAATAAGAGAAGGTATACAGAGGTGTTATATGGAGTAATAGGAGAAGGTATACAGAGGTGTTATATGGAGTAATAAGAGAAGGTATACAGAGGTGTTATATGGAGTAATAAGAGAAGGTATACAGAGGTGTTATATGGAGTAATAGGAGAAGGTATACAGAGGTGTTATATAGAGTAATAAGAGAAGGTATACAGATGTGTTATATGGAGTAATAAGAGAAGGTATACAGGGGTGTTATATGGAGTAATAGGAGAAGGTATACAGAGGTGTTATATGGAGTAATAGGAGAAGGTATACAGAGGTGTTATATAGAGCAATGAGAGAAGGTATACAGAGGTGTTATATGGAGTAATAGGAGAAGGTATACAGAGGTGTTATATGGAGTAATAGGAGAAGGTATACAGAGGTGTTATATGGAGTAATAGGAGAAGGTATACAGAGGTGTTATATAGAGTAATAAGAGAAGGTATACAGAGGTGTTATATGGAGTAATAGGAGAAGGTATACAGGGGTGTTATATGGAGTAATAGGAGAAGGTATACAGAGGTGTTATATGGAGTAATAGGAGAAGGTATACAGAGGTGTTATATAGAGTAATGAGAGAAGGTATACAGAGGTGTTATATGGAGTAATAGGAGAAGGTATTCAGTGGTGTTATATAGAGTAATGAGAGAAGGTATACAGAGGTGTTATATGGAGTAATAGGAGAAGGTATACAGAGGTGTTATATGGAGTAATAGGAGAAGGTATACAGGGGTGTTATATGGAGTAATAGGAGAAGGTATACAGAGGTGTTATATGGAGTAATAGGAGAAGGTATACAGAGGTGTTATATAGAGTAATGAGAGAAGGTATACAGAGGTGTTATATGGAGTAATAGGAGAAGGTATACAGAGGTGTTATATGGAGTAATAGGATAAGGTATACAGAGGTGTTATATGGAGTAATAGGAGAAGGTATACAGAGGTGTTATATAGAGTAATAAGAGAAGGTATACAGAGGTGTTATATGGAGTAATAGGAGAAGGTATACAGATGTGTTATATGGAGTAATAGGGGAAGGTATACAGAGGTGTTATATGGAGTAATAAGAGAAGGTATACAGGGGTGTTATATGGAGTAATAGGAGAAGGTATATAGAGGTGTTATATAGAGTAATAAGAGAAGGTATACAGAGCTGTTATATGGAGTAATAGGGGAAGGTATACAGAGGTGTTATATGGAGTAATTGGAGAAGGTATACAGAGGTGTTATATGGAGTAATAGGAGAAGGTATATAGAGGTGTTATATAGAGTAATAAGAGAATGTATACAGAGGTGTTATATGGAGTAATAGGAGAAGGTATACAGAGGTGTTATATGGAGTAATAGGAGAAGGTATACAGAGGTGTTATATAGAGTAATAAGAGAAGGTATACAGAGGTGTTATATGGAGTAATAGGAGAAGGTATACAGATGTGTTATATGGAGTAATAGGGGAAGGTATACAGAGGTGTTATATGGAGTAATAGGAGAAGGTATATAGAGGTGTTATATAGAGTAATAAGAGAAGGTATACAGAGCTGTTATATGGAGTAATAGGGGAAGGTATACAGAGGTGTTATATGGAGTAATTGGAGAAGGTATATAGAGGTGTTATATGGAGTAATAGGGGAAGGTATACAGAGGTGTTATATGGAGTAATAGGGGAAGGTATACAAAGGTGTTATATAGAGTAATTGGAGAAGGTATATAGAGGTGTTATATGGAGTAATAGGGGAAGGTATACAGAGGTGTTATATGGAGTAATTGGAGAAGGTATACAGAGGTGTTATATAGAGTAATAAGAGAAGGTATACAGAGGTGTTATATATGTAATAGGAGATAGTATACAGAGGTGTTATATGGAGTAATAGGAGAAGGTATACAGAGGTGTTATATGGAGTAATAGGAGAAGGTATACAGAGGTGTTATATAGAGTAATAAGAGAAGGTATACAGGGGTGTTATATATGTAATAGGAGATAGTATACAGAGGTGTTATATGGAGTAATAGGAGAAGGTATATAGAGGTGTTATATGTAGTAATAAGAGAAGGTATACAGAGGTGTTATATGGAGTAATAAGAGAAGGTATACAGAGGTGTTATATATGTAATAGGAGAAGGTATACAGAGGTGTTATATGTAGTAATAGGAGAAGGTATACAGAGGTGTTATATATGTAATAGGAGATAGTATACAGAGGTGTTATATGGAGTAATAGGAGAAGGTATATAGAGGTGTTATATGTAGTAATAAGAGAAGGTATACAGAGGTGTTATATGGAGTAATAAGAGAAGGTATACAGAGGTGTTATATATGTAATAGGAGAAGGTATACAGAGGTGTTATATGGAGTAATAAGAGAAGGTATACAGAGGTGTTATATGGAGTAATAAGAGAAGGTATACAGAGGTGTTATATGGAGTAATAGGGGAAGGTATACAAAGGTGTTATATAGAGTAATAAGAGAAGGTATACAGAGGTGTTATATGGAGTAATAAGAGAAGGTATACAGAGGTGTTATATGGAGTAATTGGAGAAGGTATACAGAGGTGTTATATGGAGTAATAGGAGAAGGTATACAGAGGTGTTATATGGAGTAATAGGAGAAGGTATACAGGGGTGTTATATGGAGTAATAGGGGAAGGTATACAAAGGTGTTATATAGAGTAATTGGAGAAGGTATATAGAGGTGTTATATGGAGTAATAGGAGAAGGTATACAGAGGTGTTATATGGAGTAATAAGAGAAGGTATACAGAGGTGTTATATAGAGTAATTGGAGAAGGTATACAGAGGTGTTATATAGAGTAATAGGAGAAGGTATACAGAGGTGTTATATAGAGTAATAAGAGAAGGTATACAGAGGTGTTATATGGAGTAATAGGAGAAGGTATACAGAGGTGTTATATGGAGTAATAAGAGAAGGTATACAGGGGTGTTATATGGAGTAATATAACAAGATATACAGAGTCCTATATATGTAATATTAGCTAGTATACAGATGTGTTATAAGGAGTAATAGGTAGAGATGCTCAGGCTCGATTCCCGGAGAACCAAACACACCCGAACTTAGCAGATTCGAGGACCGAACCGAGCCGGCTCGATACTTTTGTGTGCCCTCGGATTTGAAAACGAGGCAAACAGTCATTGCTGCGTCGTCAGATCTCGGATCTTGCAAGTTTTGGATTCTATAAGTACTGTCCTCTACAGCGATCCAGCGCCATTTCACAGAGGGACATAGAAGGGTTAGCACAGTTCTTGGCAGTCTGTAGAGTAGTTGGGCAGCGTCATAGGTAGAAAAGAAAGAGGAGGGGGTAGCAGTGTTCTTCAAAGTCTCCAGTGACATTCAGGAAAACTCCATTGCTCCATTGGTAATTGTCATTGCTGAAATAGAAATAATAGGTCTGGCAGGCTTGGTCTTCTAAATCTGCAGTAACATAATGTACAGTGTTATATAGGTAACACACAAAGAGGAGAGCTCCATTGCTAATTGTCATTGCTGAAATACAAATAATATGGCTGGCAGTCTTGGTGTAAATCTGCAGTCACATTGCACTCTGTTATATAGGTTACACACAAAGAAGAGAGCTCCATTGCTAATTGTCATTGCTGAAATACAAATACTAGGGCTGGCAGGCTTGGTCTAAATCTGCAGTTAAATTTTACTGTACCATAGCTCACTCAGAAACAGGAGAGGTGGCGGGGTTTAGTGCTGAAACAGAAATTGTAATAATAGGGCTGTCAGTGTTCTTAAAAGTCTCCAGTGATATTGTACTGTGCCATATCTCATACAGAAACAGGAGGGGTGGCATTGTTCTTGTCACTCACCAGTCTCAGTCATGATGATACTAATCCCTCTACCTCATGTGCTAAAGTCTTTGTTCAAGTGCATAGTAGTTTTAAGTCAGGGAAACAAAAATGTAAATAAAAAGCTTGTACCTTTGTAAAGCAAATAACACCTCTCTAATAAAGGTGTAAGTTTACTGTAGAAAAACATAAAATTCCCAACATGCCATTCTACCCAAAATATTACCAAGCATACCAGCTCCAGCTATCTCCCTTTTCTCAGCTAGATCTCAGCACCTGCAATCTACACTATCATCATATTCACCCT
The DNA here is from genome assembly GCF_038048845.1 of Mixophyes fleayi. Lineage (NCBI taxonomy): Eukaryota > Metazoa > Chordata > Amphibia > Anura > Limnodynastidae > Mixophyes > Mixophyes fleayi. The sequence goes on from NC_134408.1 coordinate 12,171,177, forward strand.
CATCAGTCTGTACATCATCCTCAAACAATACTAATTCATCCCCGCTGGAATCCACCATCACAGAACTCTGTGTACTTTGATCTAATTGCCGGTAATGGTCTTCCTCATGGAATTTGTAGTTCATTTTACCGAAGAGCTGTCGCAATTTTTGGGCAATTCTTTTGACCAGACCAAATGTCAAAATGTTGTGCAGACTCATCTACATCTCCACTGGATATCTTGGGAAAGCTTTTTTCCTAGCAGCAATTTCCAGAGAAACTGAAGGAGGAGACGTCATTGTGTCATGTACCACTTGAGCTGTCAGCTTGGTGACCAGGAGCTCATTGCATCTCTTGAGATCTGGGTCAGTTGGAAAGAAAGAAAATACATAGCTTAAACCTATGATCAAGCACATGCTTTAGTTTCTATGCTCTGTTATTATTCTTTGGGATAATCCTTGTGGCATAGATGTAGGAGGGTGTAGGGACATCCTCCAACTCCGGGGGGAGGTCTCATATTATTTTAACTGGTTCATTTTATATTTTTATACATGCTTCCTGGTTTATGTTATTACCTATGCCAGTTCTAGCTAGTAATTAATTAGCAGCCTTCTGAGGCTGATTGTTAGCCCTGTTCTCCTCTGTCCTGATTGGCTCTTAGTACTATTTAAGGCAGTGAGGTCTGAGCCTGAGATTATAGCGTTCTGTTCACAGTACTGCTGCCTGCTTCTGAGCCCTGTTGGTGTTTAACCTCTGATTGTTCCCTTGTGTATGACCCTCTGCCTGTTCCTGGATTCTGAATATTTGCCTGTGACCCTGATCTTTACCTGCACCTGGTTTCTGAATATTTGCCTGTGACCTTGATATTTTGCCTGTACTCGGATTCTGAACATTTGCCTGCGACCCTTATCCAAGCTAGCACCTGTCATCTCCACCTGTGCTTGGCCAATCCGCAGGTCTCTGACTGGACCCTACTCCGTGTATTACCTCCTGTACCTGTGCACCGCCGTGTGGACATAAACTTGTACTACACTGAGTGTAAGTCCTGGGGGCATCCGAGTACCTGTGAGCGCATCTAGTCTCTACGGGAAAGGCGGCTGCTATAGGTGAAGACCTCTACCGCATAGTTCTACAAGTTTATGCCGCGTTGGTGGCCATAACAATTGTAATGCAAGGGGTGCAAATGAGTTTATTATTTTACTAACTACTGAAAGTCCCTCTCAACATGCCGATTCATGTGTACGCACTATACACGTTTTACACGCTTTACCTTCAGATCTGTGCTCTTCATCTCTCATAACCATGAAAAGATCGTGACTCTATGGAGATCTGCCTACACTGCTGGTGGTGAGTGCGTTCACACTGCAAAATATGTCTGACATTGTTCCATCATTTATAGAGATTTTTAGTACATTGATAAAATCAAATCAACCGATATGGTGTGTTTTGGAACAATAAAACATGATCGTTGGAGCGTACACACTAATGTGATATTGGACCTAACGGTCATTTCTCATGTGATTTGCATAATAATCAGGTGAAAAACATATAGTGTGTACCCATCCCGACGGCAGATACGTGTCTTGATGAATCAGGCCCATAGTGTGAAAACCACTTTACACCAATGAGATAATGAGTGGTTGCCTCAAAGATTTGACAAAATTCACTTGGATGATCATGAAGAGTTCTTGAAAATGTTATATAGATAGTCAAAAAAAATCACAGTTTGGATGATTCTGCCCCTATTGTGCGAGAGAAAAAGCTAACACTGCCTTACACAGTAAGAGCCTCATAGCATCGGTCAAGTTTGGTGGTGGTAATGTTATGACTTTGTGGTGGTCAACTGCGTCAGTTCTAGATGACTTTCCATTATAGAAGGAAACATTCTATTCTGCTCGGTATCACAGGATTCTACAAGAGGAGATCAGACCATGGCGTATATTTACTAAACAGCGTGTTTGGAAAAGAGGAGATGTTGCCTATAGCAACCAATCAGATTCTAGCTGTCATTTATTTAGTGCATTCTACAAAATGACAGCTAGATTGGTTGCTATAGGCAACATCTCCACTTTTTGGAACCTGCAGTTTAGTAACTTTAGCCCCATGTGTCCATGAGCTGAAACTACCACACATGTAGTCTAATTCAGAATGGATAAAGAGTAAGAAACATAGAGTTTTGGATTGGCCTAGTCAAAGTCTGGACTTAAATTCCATTGAGCTGTTGGAGCAAAACCTCAAATAAACTGCATGTTTCAAAAACCCACATAGATCACTGAGCTGAAGCTGTTCTGCAGGAAGGAATGAGTTGTCCATTCATTATTATGCCGAGTTGATGTTTCCATTATTTAGTTCCCCTTCCTTTGAATTATTCTTCACTTTGTTGAATAGAATTCAACTTTTAACGTTTGTTAAACTACAAAGCCAGTAGTTTCATCCGGTAAATAGGCACTTTATGGGCGAACACAATTCTACCCCCTGTTCTTAACCTAGAGCTTGTTATTATGTTGTGGTTGAAAGAAAAAAGAGAAATGCATCAGGTTAATAATTGCACCACATTGACACATCAGTAGCTAAAACAGCCCAGCAAGTGTCTGGAAAATATTCGGCCAGCGCAGGGAGGAATGCTGACCTTTCTGTTCTGCGGCGGTGAAAGGGTTCATTCTGGAGGAATATTATGCCCCTCTAGCAATGTTAATTGATCATTTTTCTCGACTGATTGAGTTACATGGCATATCGCATCTGATTCTCGCACTGGAGAAATGACATTGTGAAACAGACAGCAATAAGGGGCTGATGACAGGTGACCGGACCCTTTCTTTGCCTGTCTGCTCATTCATAACTCTTTGCATGTGTATACAGAATCCTAAATACAAAACACGGCCTTGACAACCTAGCCTGGTAGTGGGAGACAAGACAGTACAAGACCTATAGAATGGGAAATTCACACAGCCGCACTGATCACGTAAACCTCAAATCAACTTTACCACCTGGTTCAAAGTGCACCAAGCACTGACAATTTGTAACAAAATATTTATTTTTTTGCTGTTACAGTGTTGTTGAGTGTTGTCATTTTAATTCTATTTGCATATCTGACAATTAATTACGCTCCGTGAAACCTCATGATCACCATCATCATTCCCATTTATTTATATAGCGCCACTAATTCCACAACGCTGTACAGAGAACTCACTCACATCAGTCCCTGCCCTAATGGAGCTTACAGTCTAAATTCCCTAACACACACACACACACACACACACACACACACACAGAGACTAGGGTCAATTTTGATAGCAGCCTATTAGCCTACTAGTATGTTTTTTGAGTGTGGGAGGAAACCGGAGCCCCAGGAGGAAACCCACGCAAACACAGGGAGAACATACAAACTCCTCACAGATAAGGCCATGGTCGGGAATTAAACTCATGACCCCAGTGCTGTGAGGCAGAAGTGCTAACCACTGAGCCACCGTGCTGCCCATCAACCAGAAACTGGCATCTAAAAGACTGCCTGCTTCTAGGACACGCACAGCTGCCAAGAGGAATTTCAGGAACCGGTACAGCAACTTTTTGGGGCTCCTTCCATATTCATTGAGAGGGGCGTGGTCACACCAGGTTAGTGACTCCTCCCTCTACTCAGACAGGTAACGAAGTTAGCGGACTTGTGATACAGATGTTTGGAGATGGAGTAATACTTACATGCAGCTTTCCACTGCAAAATAGGGGCATTTAGAAAAATTCTAAGGGGGATTCAATTCAATTCTCGGCCACAAGGCTCCTCAGGAATAGTCTGTGAACCTGATACAGGTGCGCAGGAAAACCAGCGATGTTCTGGGTACAGTAGAAATGAGTGCATCTGCATATCACCTGAGTGGAATTCCCCCCTAAGAGGCAAGCTTTATTGTTGAGTGTAATCTGCACAAAATTAAACTTTATATTCCTGGTTGTTGGTACTTTCTAAAGCCATATTCATGAAAACAGGTTTACTTTTGTAAATTGTTTAAAAATGACCTTGGAACAAGCAAAGCTCGAAATAAGTGATGTTAAACTATATAACAACAAGAATAAGAACTGAGATCTGCCTAGCAGCGAAGGATAATAAAAGCTTTGCTGTATCTTTAAATGAACTATTCTCTGGAGTGTTAACAGTTAACTTTGTGGTACACCCATCTGGTGTCATAGGGGAGGGGTATAGGGCTATAAGTTGGATAGGCGGAGTTTGCTCAGGCCTTGGCAGATCTGGAAGTTGCCCACCCACCCTCCCTATTTCGTTGGATGAGATAAAGTATTCTACTAGATTCTTTGATGATTGATATCAGCGTTGGAGACAGCATGGCTCTCAGCGAAGACGGATGGAGTTATGGCCGGAAAAGCAGTACAGTCGACGGCCAGTGGTTTGGGCGCACATTTACGGTATTGGGCATGGTGAACCCGCCTCCCTTCGAGTGAATCGGCTATTAGTCTCAGTGTCAGGCACCGCCCTTGTGGGTTTCCCTGTGGTTGCTTCCAGTATAGCCCAGAGGAGGGGCGGGTTCGGTAGATTCAGGACGTGGTGCCCCGTCCAGCTAGATATGTGCGCCCGGGGTTTGATTTGTTGGTCCTCCACTTGAACCCAGGGGTTTGGTTGTTCCCCAGTGAGTAGTCCTAAGGATATGCTAGGACAGTTGGGTTTTGCCTGGCACACGTCGGTCTGACTGCTTATTTCACCTCCACCATGTTTAAGAATAAATCATTTATTTGTGCCCTACTTCAAGTCTCGTGTCGTTACTTTAAGGTTATAGTGATAAGATGAAGAAGGTAAAAGAGGTTAAGGTATCAGATATAAGACTTTTAAGCTATTTGTGAAGATAAAGTGTGGGGATTGGTCAAAGCAGGAGGAGGTGGTCTTATGGTCATTGGTATGCATAGGGTAGGAATGTTCTTAGACGGTAGTTTGCAAGTGACAAAGCATCTCATCTACATAGTAGTAGTGTAGAGAGAGAAAATCATTTAGATTAATAAGTCGAGGAAGCGATGGCCCAGCTACAGGTCTCAGTGCTAGTGAGTGGAGCAAAGTGGTTGCAGACTGCGATTAAAGGTCTGAACTGGAAGTAGTTGTGTAACCCGGTCAGGCCAGGTCCCACTTTGGGCTCTTATTGTCAAAACCTAGAGAACATTTGTGTCCTCCACCTTCTTGGCAGTACATTCGGAGAGGGAAACAATGGTGAGCCCGGAGAAGAGCCAGGATTATTGGTACAGTGTGGCCCACTTGGAGGAGCAATGATGACTTTGGGGGGTCCTGTGAGAGAATGCGCCTCAGGCTTTAGCACTGTTGGCAGGATAGGTAGACACGAAGTCTAGGGATTGGAAATGGCATCCAGAACCTAAAATAAAAAGTGTAGGGATGGTTTTTATAAACACTATTAACTTTGGCAGTGCTAAAGTTAATTGTGTTTGTAAGACAGACCCCTACGATTTTTATTTTAGGTTTTGGATTAACAGTTGAAGCTTATCCTTGAGCCGGGTGGTCGCATCGCCCCCTTAAGAGCAGCAATCTCACTGTCGGAAAGTTAAGTGATGTGAATTAAAGTTCCGGCATTGACCCATTTTGCAAATGTTTCCTTTCACTCTCTCTGTAAGTCTACATTTAATTCATGTCGCCATGACAACTATTGGCATTTTTGTTTCTAAATGTATCTTGTAAGAATTCTCCTCTTCTGAAAGATGACCACCACCACCAGCACCAGAACATTAGACAATTATTCTCTCTAAGTCTGGAAGCACCTAATGTCACAAATGAATAGCTTTCTCCCTGTATGGAGGATTCCAGCCTCTTTCCCTAAGTAATGAAAGAGACAGACTGAGAAAATTGACACTAAACAACTTACAGGTGCAGGTGTTGATTTTCCTGCTGTCTGACGGGCGGGTCAGAAGACTCGAAATGGGCCTAGTAAACGGAGGCCCTCCCTCTCTCTCTCCATTCATTCTAGGGAACTCTCATCCAGCTCTTGCTTGAGCCAAAAAAAAAAATAATTTATGAACTGGAAAAAATGTGGCCCCAAAGTGCATTTAATTTAACATTGTCTATTCATCTCTCTTGCACATACATAGGTATGGCTCTACAGTCCATTTTTTTTTAATTGTCCTACTTTTTGGGATTGAAAAAGCAGGTGACATTAAGCATAACAGGAAGAGTCCTTCCAAGTCCTGCCTAGAATGGCTTTTAGCTGGCCCTGATCATTCATTTCTTCTCAGTTTTCTTTTAAACTACTATTGGTTAGGACACTGGGATCGTCTTTATGACGTGTCCCGATTGTACATTTGATTGTGTTGTGCCCTTGAGGGGCGGAGTTCCAGGAATGAGAAAAGAAACAAGAGGAGAGAGAGAGAGAGAAAGAGAGAGAGAGAGAGAGGAAGAGGTAAAGTTGAGTTCGGTGCTATAGAGGGCATGTTCCAATATTGAGAAAAAAGAAAGCTTAGAGTGCAACTAACCTGATCGAAGTGATCCAGAAGCCAAAAGCATGGACGCAAGGTCTGAGAGATTTATGGGCTCAATGGGATCTCATATAAGGTAAAAAAAGATGAGATTGCAATAATCTGAGCTGCTGTGATCACTATCCCCACACCTGTATATGACTCAACCAAATCACAACGTGCATTTCTACAAAGCATGTCTGTCAAGTTGCCAGTCCTTCTCTGCCTGTTCAAGAATGAAAGACAAACAGGCTTCAGAGTATAAGAACCTGCCGAAGCAGAGCTATGTAAACAATGATCATCTCTAGCTGGAAATTGCTGGTTAGTGTTCTAGAGAATAACAGTAAAATAGCGTCCTGCTGCAGGGGAGTGCAAGAGAACATCATGAGCTTATAAGAATAACTTGACCCAAAACAAAAATCAAGTTTTGGATAGAGGGTTAACAGGGGACACGCCTATCTAATTGTATCGGTTATATTAGCACACCCTTACGCTATGGAAATGCGTATTTTACACAAAGAACAGACTTGCACCCATTAATACATGTTGTGATAAATATTGAACCTTGCACGTTGCTGATCTGGTTTCCATAGCTGGGCGTAGATTTATCAAACCTGGAAAGGAAACTTGGAGGTGTTGTCTATAGCAACCAATCAGATTCCAGCTGTGATTCTCCAGAATGTACTAGATAAATGAGAGCTGATTCTGATTGGTCGCTATGGGCAACACCTCCACTTTTCCTTTATAGAGGGTTTTGATAAATCTACCCCTAGGTGTGTTATCCTAATCTTTCCCCACTTGTGGATTATCCTCTGTCCCCTACACAATCCTAGGGGGCCAGAAAACATATTTATATTGTATTTATGTTTGTAGGTTATTTTTTTTTCTCTTCTGCAATACATATTACAATTAGTAACTAGCAGAATGTCAACTAATTATCTTTAGTAGAGATTTACACTTAATGTTACCATAAATAAGGATGATCCTTCTCCCCTGACTTTGCTGCAGGGCAAGCAGCAGCTTCTGCCGGACAGATCTATTCTGCTCCGACAGGTGGCAAAATTCTGGACATAGCACTTGCCCACAAATGCCACTTATAGACTTAGAAACATGAAGCCGAAAGTAAATGTTACACAGCTCAAAGGAGGGAAATTCCACCAACTACAAAGATAAACTTGATTTCCGAGTGCACGTTGCACAGCTTGTAGCATAAACACACAAAGGCTCACTCAGCTCTCGCTGACAGAGAGGAGAACTTAAGAGGCGTCTTCAGTGCTAATTAAGGCTATTTACTAAAATATGTTGACGTGCAGATTAGTTTAGTGTAATTTCTCCTGTGTGTCCCATGTTACACACATGCGTGTATTCTCACGTTGCATTTGTTTCTGTGCAAACCCTTTTTTTATGGGATTCTGTCTCTGCCCTGCTTCTCCCGCCAACTCCGGGATCCTGGACTGCTCCGCGCCACTTAGCCCCCTGTTATGTCCCCTTCTCTCCTCTGCCCCCTCTCACACCTCCTAACTTGATTCTTGTTACCATTATGCTAATAGTTTAATCAATGGTCGTTTTTCTCCAACATTTTATTCCGCTGCTATTAGTTCTCTGCAATATTTAGTGGCTTACTCTGACCCCCATTGAATGGCGCTGTGAACCCCTTGTGGCGCCTTATCAATGAACAGTAATAATAATTACTGCTTTTATTCTATGAAAAAAGCTACTGGCACTCACCTAAAGCTACAAGTTAGATATAACATTTATAATAGCCTCCGTACCTTGGACACGTTTTCCTCCTTCAGCTTCTGGGGATCACTTTTTTTAAACTTTGACATTTCTCTCCTAAAATACAGCTCATTCATGACCTACCTATGTCAGGAGAGTAAGGGGACTGTCTTGCTTCACGTGGTACATTTGTTAAGGATTTTATTCCTTTGAGAAATGATGGATGGTGACATAGTATAGGCTGATGTCTGATCACCAACGCCTCTGTGCTCTATGCTAAATTGGGTTGCGCTCTCAAAATGATTGTCATTTATATATCACATGCTTCAACACAAAATCTCTTTTTTACATGTTTGTGCGACATGAAGCTTGTTTTAGATGCCTATTATGCATTCACATACTCCCAACATGTCAGTCACAGCCAGAGAGAAAGGGAAAGGGGGGTGTGGCCATGTTACAAAGGGGTGGGGCCTTGACATGATGGTGGTGTGGCCACGCCCCCAGAGAGCTGCCTTGCACTATAAAGTGCTAGGCTGCCCGTTACAAACCTCCCTTCCCCCAACATTCCCACCCACGGGACAAATATGTTCCCGGGATGGACAGTGGGACAGAGCCCTAAAATTGGGACTGTCTCGCCGAAATCGGGACAGTTGAGAGGTATGCATTCAGCAAGGAATTCCCCATCTACCCAATCTCCCTTTCACAAACTACTCTCCGCGCCTCGGCAGCCACAGCCATTTTTGGTCCGATAATACATGCGCTTCCATATCAATGGGTGCACTTAGTGGTGGAACTGCCGGCGTTGCAAGGGTTGCACCAGCTACAGGGCCCAGAGATGACCTGGAGCCCATAGTCACTGCACCTCATACAACAGCAGCAGTTTCTGCCATTATCATTTCAGTGCAAGCGTAGTGAAGCCAAAACAGAAGAACGGAGCCGGGGCCCAGGGTGAAAAGAAGGTGTCGCAGGGCTTCACTCCAAATTTCCTCATAGTGCCCAGTGATGTGCCCTCGGGTACATTCATGTAAAAGAAAACGCTAATGATGTCACAAACTACATTCCGATTTGTGCCTTCAATTTCTGTGGTAATGACATGTTATTTTTTATTGAATCATGTTATAATAGATAATATTCCCAAAAATGTACATGTTTAATCCTAGTAAGGTAAATATAACATTCAGCATTGTAAGTACTGTAAGTCTATTTATCCAAACAGGACAATGTCAAACACTTTCTATCGCTGTTTATCTCAGTGATAGAACGTCTCAATTTATCAACACATTTTCTCTGGGGAAGCTGAGTGTTGCGCCTGTCAGCTGTAAGTGGAGAATTACCGCTTCGCCAGCCAAGTCTTCTTAGTATCTGCTTAATATGTGGCCCGGATTTGCCAGTTCCCACAGTAGACTTCCAGCACCACGTTCACTAAAAAATAAATAAACAGGAAAAAAAAGTATAAAAAAAAATAGAATGTTTCTTAAAATAAGTATCGGGTCAGAGACCCAGCGATATCTGGCGATAGTGGGTAGGATTTGAGAACATACAATGACATGAAACAGAAGGTAAAGCTGGCACTGCCCATAAGAGCTTACAATCTAAATGATCTTGGGAATACAAGATACATAAGGTAGAGGAGTAGCAATTGCAGCTGCTGCGGAGGAAAGTCTGTGTTTGTCTGGCTACTGTATGGCTGCAGTAAGGGTTAACTTTCCCCACAAACATCGTGTGTTTATTTTTGGGCTGCGGACACTGGGCAGAGGTCAGCGGGTTTATTTCAGACTTTTGCTGGCGCTTTGGGCTCTTGACCTGATTCTCCGTAATGCTTTTAAACCCAGGGCCATGGGAGCGATTAACGTAATATGATGCCACGCATGTCCCAAATATAACCACATGGATCAGGCTTATTAGACGACGTTCTCCACACACTTACACTTCCTGCAGCCGCAATTCATTTAGGGAGGAGAATACTGGAAGAGTGGCCCCCACCCACGTGCCTCCCTTGTTCAGTGCATTATGCAAGTCAAACTTTACATAGAGGTCTGTTGTGTAACGCTGGAAATGCCATCACAGCTATGGTTCCGTACAGTAAATTCACCTCTTCCATTTCCTATAACTTATCTACAACGACTCACCCTCTGCACAGTGGCGGAACTACCATTGGTGCAGTGTCCAGGGGCCCATGGAGATTACGGGGCCCGTTGCATAGGGAACTAGTGAGTTGTGGGCCCCAGTTCCCTCCTCCTCGCATCCCTGCACCAGGGTTCACAGCTCGTTAGTTCCCTCACTGCCCCTGCGCCTATCTCAGTGGTGGGAAACAGGGCCACAGTCCGCAGGTGGTCCGCCGAGCCTACACCTGTGGCCCCACAGTCGCCTGCTCCCAACTTTAAGCTCTGCTTTGTTAAACTAGAGAATAAGGCACAAAGCAGGGAGGTCCAGCTGCATACCGGAGGAGGGGAAAGAGGAGAGAGTGCAGTGTGCTCTCGCTCCTACTTCTGTGCAGCCCCCTTGAAAGGTTGGAGGCCCTCAAAGACGAGAGGTTGCCCATTACTGGCTTAGCTGATCCACACAACAAATATCTTGGTGCACGCCTGCTCTCCACTCTCCAAAGATGTGCCAACAGACCAGAAGTGAACAGGGGCAGGCTAGGCTGGGGGGACAGGAGAGCAGGGGTCACCTTCCCACCGGGCCGATCCCATAGTGAGCTACCTTGGGCTGGGTCACTGGGCCACCTGCATTTTTTGCCCCCTTTAAAATGTTCCAAATAGACTGCAGAGTTGAGTCTTACCCCCGGGTTAAAATTTACCAGCCAGTCCCTGGAATTGAGCCTAGTTGTGCTGAGAACAAGAGAAATCTGAAAAGATCATTGTGCAAGTGTATAAATGCCACATTAAAGTCCAGCTGCCAATCACATTAGGATCTGTTTTTTTGTTAAAATAATGGCTTAAAATAATCACCAGAGTGAGCGTTGAGCATCTGGGGTATTTTATTCCATGTGGCACTTTTGTGTGTTTGAATCCTATTACATTGGTGCAAAATCAGGTCTTTTGCGAAGCATTTCGCTTCAAATGGGCCCTCTTTACCCCTTAATGTCCTTTCACTGCGACAAATGAAATCTAATTTTTGCTCTACTCCACAAAAGTAGGATGTGGTTGGGACAGCAACGGAAAAGGCCTGCTGGGTGCACAACCCACAGGTCAGTAACAGAGCATCAATACCAAAGTCTACAGACCACCAGGTGCCCGAACATTTACTGCAGACATCTTCGCTGTTGCTGCAATATCTCAAGACACCTAGATTTGTGTTTTGTTTCTGTAACAGCACTGCGTGATGGGAAGAGACATCCACCAGTGGATGTAATGTGTTCAGCATTGTCTCATTTAGTCCATTTAGTTGTTTCTATTATTTTTACTGTTTGTCAAGGAGCAGAACTTACTCTACTAATATCACTCTTCTGATATGTTCAGTCAGCTCTGTTGGAAACACTTCTAGCAGTCATAGGCAACATGATACACTTCAAGGGGCCACATGGGGCAGCCCTTTAACCTTCAAACGAGCCTCACATTACCCTTAATCCTAGTAATAAGGTAAAACAATACACTCAATCAAAGAAATCGACACATAACTGTAATAATATATCAGCAGGCATTTTACAAGAGTCACAATCTATAGTTTTTCTCCTAAATTACTTCTCAGTTCAGTCTCATATATGGGTTAAGGGAATCATGACAATTGGGGGCCATCGGAATGCTTTTTTTTATTTTTGTATGTGTGAAACTTTTGTGTGCTTGAAGCTGTGAACTACATTGGACAAAGTGCGAGCAGATGGTAGGTGCGAAACGCGTCTCACTAAATGTATAGGATGAAACACGACCTCTGCTAAGTCAGAGCTGATGTGAAAAATGGTTTTGTGGAGAGGAAATGGCTGTACACTCTCCGCACAGCAAAAAATGCCCCCCGATAATGTGCTCTTTCCACACTTTTATTTAATTTCAATAATCTTGCTCCATAAAACTAGGTACACTGAGGCGCCTACTCCATAGTTTTAAGGAACGCCCCGTACTCTGCCCAGCTCGCCCCATTGGTTGATTCAAACCTCTGCTCTCGCGCAAATTAGTCCATCTTGCTAGATTTACTTCTAGATGTAGTACAGCAGATTGAGGCATGCAACTACTCCGACCAGGATTTTATGCTGTGCCCCAACTGTTTTGTGCATCATAAATGAGGCATACTTGCCCCGTCTCCCAGAATGCCTGGGAGACTCATGATTTGCAGGTAGGACTCCCTGACTCCTGGGGAAGGGGATATTCTCCCATATTCTTTAGGATGGGGGCATTAATGACGCGTATCACACTCGCAAGTTACCTCCCATCCGGGATCTCCCGGAGGGGAAAAATAAAAATAAAATGAAGTCTTATGTCATGGACAGCAAAATTTGGATAAGGGACTGTTGATGCCCTCAAAAGAGGGAAGAAAGTCTCATCTAAGCATGTGCAGGTTTGGGAGCAGAGCAGGGGCTTGGGAGGGTAGGGAGACCCAGCATACTGTTCCCACTCACCTCCCAGCACTGTATTTGCTGTACTCCTTGTCATTGTGGTAGTTCTGCCATTGACCTATGTGTGTTTTACTTATGAATGGGTATGAAATGGACAATGGGGTAGATTTATCAAACCTTCTAGAAAGGAAAAGTGGAGGTGTTGCCCCTAGCAACCAATCAGATTTTAGCTATCATTTATCTAGTACATTCTAGAAAATGTAGTTTGATTGGTTGCTATGGGCAACAACTCCACTTTTCCTTTTTAAAAGGTTTGATAAACCTACCCCAATGTGTCTGGTGTGGAACAGCAAGTGCAGCCCTTCTAAATAAAGACAGAATGGCATATAATTATCCTTCCACATGATGATCAGACATGTAACATATTGTATGTAGGTTGTGTGTCTTGGCAATTACGTTGCATTTAGGCTACATTACCTTGTATGCTGAATACAGGATATAATGCATTTTTTGTAGGTCAAATATATTATAAGTTACCAAAGACTTTTGGGTTATGTACTTTTAATTTGATGACAGAAATCTGTATACCATAGAGTATATTATTCCTTTGAAGAGATTTTCATGCAGCATGCAGTATGGGAATCTTCTGTGATATGATCTCCCTGATAGCAGGGTGTTTTAAATCCGTTCGGCCACCATGTGAGTCATGTGATCCCTTTCCTAAACAAAACAGTGGCCCTTTTTCTGCATATACTCAGATGTTCTGAATCCACTGGATGTCAAATCAGTCCAAAACCAGCCTGAGTGCGTCAATTTGTGCAAGGGAGCTTAGCTCCCTTGCACAAATCGAGTATAAATAGAGTAAGGGAGGAAATGTAATTACCGGCAGCGGTGACGTGATCTACCGCTGCTGGGAACAGGAATAGCGTCCCGTTGCCTAGCAATGGGACGCGCATGCGCAAAACCGTCCAGCAGGTGCCCAGAGGTTGCGTGACTGGTTGCCAAGCAACCAGACACGTCGTAAGAGGCAGGCGCCCGTCCATGTGTGGCAAACGAAAGCACAGGAACGGCGCATGACAGTACCCACTCCCTTTCCTTCTGCTATATCACCTTCCTATAATATGTATACTGCTTATATACCACATCCGTATGGCTCTTCCTGCTATATCACCTTCCTATAATATGTATACTGCTTATATATCACATCCGTATGGCTCTTCCTGCTATATCACCTTCCTATAATATGTATACTGCTTATATATCACATCCGTATGGCTCTTCCTGCTATATCACCTTCCTATAATATGTATACTGCTTATATATCACATCCGTATGGCTCTTCCTGCTATATCACCTTCCTATAATATGTATACTGCTTATATACCACATCCGTATGGCTCTTCCTGCTATATCACCTTCCTATAATATGTATACTGCTTAAATATCACATCCGTATGGCTCTTCCTGCTATATCACCTTCCTATAATATGTATACTGCTTATATATCACATCCGTATGGCTCTTCCTGCTATATCACCTTCCTATAATATGTATACTGCTTATATATCACATCCGTATGGCTCTTCCTGCTATATCACCTTCCTATAATATGTATACTGCTTATATACCACATCCGTATGGCTCTTCCTGCTATATCACCTTCCTATAATATGTATACTGCTTATATACCACATCCGTATGGCTCTTCCTGCTATATCACCTTCCTATAATATGTATACTGCTTATATATCACATCCGTATGGCTCTTCCTGCTATATCACCTTCCTATAATATGTATACTGCTTATATACCACATCCGTATGGCTCTTCCTGCTATATCACCTTCCTATAATATGTATACTGCTTATATATCACATCCGTATGGCTCTTCCTGCTATATCACCTTCCTATAATATGTATACTGCTTATATACCACATCCGTATGGCTCTTCCTGCTATATCATCTTCGTATAATATGTATACTGCTTATATACCACATCCGTATGGCTCTTCCTGCTATATCACCTTCCTATAATATGTATACTGCTTATATATCACATCCGTATGGCTCTTCCTGCTATATCACCTTCCGATAATATTTCTACTGTCACACCTGAGGATCTGTCTGTACCCAGACTGGGTGGTGTCTCTGGAGTTAGGCTGGTGACTTGACACATAAAGCTGGGTGACCTGATTATGTCCCTTTGCATGTAGATGAAAGGACTGGTACAGGTGGTGATAGACTATCAGAGGTGACCAGGCAGAAACTGGATTGCTGAACTGGACTGAAACCAGGATGGAACTGGAATGCTGGAATCAGAACAGAACTGGAATACTGGAACCAGAATGCAACTGGAATGTTGGAACCAGAATCTTGGAAAAGGATTAATGCTGCTACTGGAATGTAACATGAATGCCGGAACCAGAATGTAACCAGAATGCAGACTGCACTGTCTGAGCTGGAACAAATAGGAAAAACTGCAGACTGCTGGGAACCAGGTTGGCATTTGGAAAAACAATATTGCACTTCAGGAAGTCCTTTATCATAGTTGTTTTTCCCTGATTTAAGACTGCGGTCAGCTGGGCAGTAGCAGCACTCTGAGATGCTTAGATGGATCAGGTGACTATATCCAAGATGGCAGCTCACAAGAACTGGTTTTGGAGGGAAACCTGGAATGGAGGCTACTATCCCCTGATTGGCTGAGAGGAATCATCTGACCGAATCCAAGATGGCAGCGCCCAAAACCCTGATTCTGGAGGGATCTCTGGAGTGGAGACAGACTGGGCAGCATCTTGCAGAGAAATCTGAAACCAGCATAGCCTGAGGACCGTAGGGACAGCTTGGAAAGACAGCGGAGAGGTAAGTGACAAGAACTGAGAGCCTGGTGTGTGACACCTACTTACTTATATAGCACCCCCTTATGGCTCCTCCTGCTATATCACCTTCCTATAATATTCCTACTGCTTACATATCAGCTCCCCATGACTCCTCCTGCTATATCACCATGCTATAATATTCTTACTGCTTATATAGCATGTCCCTATGACTCCTCCTGCTATGTTAATGTTCCTATAATATTCCTACTGCTTCTATAGCGCCTCCATATGGCTCCTCCTGCTATATCACCATGCTATAATATTCTTACTGCTTATATAGCGCCTCCCTATGGCTCCTCCTGCTATATCATCTTCATATAATATCTCTCCTGCTTACATAGCATCTACATATTACATGTACTTTACAGAGACTGTTTAAGTGTTCACATCAGTCCCCAGTGGAGGTTACAATCTGTATTCCCAGCCCCACAAGCACTCACTCTAGGGTTAATTACATCCAAAGCTACTTAATCTGCCACTATGTTTTTGGAGTGTCGGAGGAAGCCTGAGCACCTGTAGGAAACAAACAACAAACACGGGGAGAACATACAAACTCCACACAGTTAGTGTTCTGGACAGAATCAAACTCATGGCACCATCGCTGTGAGGCAGCAATACTAACCACTGACCAAATTTGCTGTGAAGATTCTACAGTGAAGCAGGAAATGAGACAGGGAACTAAAACTTTCCCCACGACACTGTACATTTGCTAAGCAGGTGAGTGCAAGCTGATTCAGGGCGGTGCTGGCTGGCAAATTTTAGACCAGGAAGTGTGACTCGGCTCAGCAGCCAATAAAGAACATTTTAAACAACAAAAAATGCAGGTAGCAAAATGACACAGCCTATGGTAGTCCGCTATGGGAATGGTTCTGGGAGCCGATGAACCCCAGCCCTCCCAGCCCCCCTGCCCAGCCAGCCTCCGGTGAGCACCTTGTCCATACTTACCAACTTTACAATGTTGGTATCCGGGAGCCTGCGGGGGAGGTGGGCGTCATGGGGGGGCGGGCCTCCAAAATCCGTGTCATTTTGGACCCGCCCCCATGACGTCATGACGCAAAATGCGTCATTTGACAGAGGGGGCGGGGCCAAACGCCGCGATTCACCAGGAATCGCGGCGTTTGTGACCTAATTCTGCCCACTTCACTAGGAAGTGGGCAGATCCGGGATTTTGCCACACTCGCCCGGGAGTCCGGGAGACTCTCTCAAAATGCGGGAGTCTCCCGGACATTCCGGGAGAGTTGGCAAGTATGACCTTGTCTCGAAAAGTAGCTCTGGAAGGTGATCTCGTCCTGGCACATTGGCACTTCTCAGTGCATTAATCTAGAGTGGCTTTCAGCGCTGAGCGCTGACAACAAGCATGCCAGCCCTTAGCTGTGCGCCTTCAGCCCGCAGTCCAGTACTTCAAAGACAGCTCGTCTAGCACTCAGTTTAGTGACCATGTCAGGCTGTCAGTGAAGCTCATGGAGGTGAACTGTCAGTAACCAGGCAGCCTATTAGCCCGCTCCCTCAAGCTTAGCTCCAAGAGGTGAGCTGTCAGTGCACTTTTCATTTGCAATTGGAAATAATGTATTTTATATCAAATGTAGATGAACCAAGTGATTAATAAATACAAACAAGAGGTCGGTTTTTTTTTCTTTTTACTACAAACCAAACTTTATCCTGATAACACAACCTACGGGCCTACTGGTCGGGGCCAGACGTGATACAAAGATCATACTTGCCAACTCTCCCGGAATGTCCGGGAGACTCCCGCATTTCGAGTAGGTCTCCCGGACTCCCGGGAGAGTGTGGCAATCTCCTGCTTCTGCCCGCATTAGGGCCAAAACGCTGCGATTCTCCGTGAATCGCGGCATTTGGCCCTGCCCCCGCTGTCAAATGACGCTTTTTGCGTCATTGCATCGCGGGGGCGGGGCCAAAATGACGCAATTTCGGAGCCCCGCCCCCCACATGCCCACCTGCAACAGAGAGTCTCCCGGACACCAACTGGAAAAAGTTGGTAAGTATGACAAAGATTTGTATCTTCATATGTGCTGTATGTGTACAATGTTGATGTACAGGAAACATGATATCCAATACATGAAATGGAAAGAACAGGTGAAACCGTGTCTGTTACGTATCTCCGTCACTGATCTGCTATAACATAGATGACTTCTGTTTATAATCAAAACCAGATACCTAAGAGCTATATCAGCTTCTATGACAATAGATCCCATTTATGACCTTTTTTTGGACATACAGTAAGTATATTCAAAGTCTATGCATTATTTAGCTAAATAACATACATGGATTAATTAAATCTGTATAGCATGCTGTATCTCCACTTTCCTTTGCTGACAGCTGACATATTTAAATAGTTGTCTAGGTAGGTGGCGCTTGTAGAGCAGGTTGTGTAGGTAGGTGAAGCTTGTAGGGCAGGTTGTGCAGGTAGGTGGAGCTTGTAGATCAGTTTGTGTAGGTAGGTGAAGCTTGTAGAGCAGTTTGTGTAGGTAGGTGGAGCTTGTAGATCAGTTTGTGTAGGTAGGTGAAGCTTGTAGAGCAGTTTGTGTAGCTAGGTGGAGCTTGTAGAGCAGGGTTTGTAGGTAGGTGAAGCTGGTAGAGCAGTTTGTGTAGGTAGGTGAAGCTTGTAAAGCAGTTTGTGTAGCTAGGTGGAGCTTGTAGAGCAGGGTTTGTAGGTAGGTGAAGCTGGTAGAGCAGTTTGTGTAGGTAGGTGGAGCTTGTAGAGCAGTTTGTGTGGGTAGGTGAAGCTTGTAGAGCAGTTTGTGTAGGTAGATGGAGCTTGTAGAGCAGGTTGTGTAGGTAGGTGATGCTTGTAGAGCAGGTTGTGTAGGTAGGTGAAGCTTGTAGAGTTGGCCTGGGCAATCTTTGGTTCTCTACAGGTCCCAACATGCTTAATCAGCAGATAGCTGGCAGGGTATTCTGGGACTTCTATTTACACAACACATGGAGAGCCACAGGTTGTCCAGAACTGTTCTAGAGCTTCCATGTATTGTTAGTTAACACCTTCATTCAGCTGCTGTAGGTAGGTGAAGCTTGTAGAGCAGTTTGTGTAGGTAGGTAGAGCTTGTAGAGCAGGTTGTGTAGGTAGGTGAAGCTTGTAGAGCAGGTTGTGTAGGTAGGTGAAGCTTGTAGAGCAGGTTGTGTAGGTAGGTGGAGCTTGTAGAACAGTTTGTGTAGGCAGGTGAAGCTTGTAGAGCAGGTTGTGTAGGTAGGTGAAGCTTGTAGAGCAGTTTGTGTAGCTAGGTGGAGCTTGTAGAGCAGTTTAGGTAGGTGGAGCTTGTAGAGCAGGTTGTGTAGGTAAGTGAAGCTTGTAGAGCAGGTTGTGTAGGTAGGTAAAACCTGTAGAGCAGTTTGTATATGTAGGTGGAGCTTGTAGAGCAGTTTTTGTAGGTAGGTGAAGCTTGTAGAGCAGTTTGTGTAGGTAGGTGGAGCTTGTAGAGCAGTTTTTGTAGCTAGATGGAGCTTGTAGAGCAGGTTGTGTAGGTAGGTGGAGCTTGTAGAGCAGGTTGTGTAGGTAGGTGAAGCTTGTAGAGCAGTTTGTGTAGGTAGGTGGAGCTTGTAGAGCAGTTTTTGTAGGTAGATGGAGCTTGTAGAGCAGTTTGTGTAGGTAGGTGATGCTTGTAGAGCAGGTTGTGTAGGTTGGTGAAGCTTGTAGAGTAGGGCAATCTTTGGTTCTCTACAGGCCCCAACATGCTTTTTAACAGATAGCTGGCAGGGTATGCTGGGACTTCTAGTTACACAACACTTGGAGAGCCACAGGTTGTCCAGAACTGTTCTAGAGCTTCCATGTATTGTTAGTTAACACCTTCATTCAGCTGCTGTATATGTTTACAGAGTCTGCATTAACGACTATTTCAACAGATATATAAACACATTGGGTCGTGTTTAATAACATTACACAAACTGCAGTGCTGTGCTTTAGCAGATATTAGATTTTATTACTCACATATCACTCCCAATGAGTTTACTTTCCTAGCTTACTCCCTTGTGTTCTAAACATATCATTGCAGATCTCCGAACTAATTTCCACTACTCATCGCTGTCATGTCAGCAATATATTCGGAGGACAGTGTCTTATAAGTTACCCGTATCATACTCTGTGAGTTCCTCCCCATCCTCCCCATCTGGGCCTCATTAAGGGTTCAGGTGACCCCAGGCTGATAGGATCCCTGGCCTTCCACGTCAATATTATATGCGATAGATAAAAACGAACTCATCCTTACTTTAAAATCCAGCTTCAAAACTGTATAGACACGAACGAACGATACTGAGGGTGAAAATGTGAATGGGGGGCTGTCATGCCTACACTTTTCCATCCTTGTTTCTCCTACTTGGTTGTCCTCAAGCCCCGCCCCAAAAGCGACTCATTGCCTTCAGCCTGTACCATGGGAATATGTCAAGATTAAAACCATTCTACATTGTTCTTTTTACTTCGGAGAACAATTGTAACTCTTCTATTTTAAAATGAATTTCAGGTTATACCTCCTCCTGTTACAGCCCCGAAAAAGCCTCGTACCCTAGGCTGTAGCCTAGAGAGCCTATTGGATAACCAGCCCCGGCTCCCCATAAATTGCCATTTTATGAATGTTTTCTACTACCATTCTATTGTGTATTCATTTAATTCTCTTGACTCCCCATATCATTCATATCCAGTGGTGCAATGTTAGAGACAATGGGGCACATTTATCAATATTCACATAAAGTGAAAAGTAGTTTTCAATCCTTATCGCAATGATAAGGATTGAACTATTTCTCACATTTATGTACAGCCCTGCACAGAAACAGCAGTTCCAAAAAACTGCTGTTTCAGTGATAAAAAAAATCATACTTACCCCCCTCTTCGGAAGCGCTGTCTCCGGGTCTTCTCTTCACTCTTCAATTGCACATGTCCAGTTCCAAGAACTGGACATGCGCACACAGATCCCCTCTCTGTCTCTGCAACGATAGTTGCAGAGAGAGTGCGCTGAGTGACAGGGAGGGATCATGCGCTGTCCAGCTCTGCTCTTCGGAGCAGAGCTGACAGCATTATATTTCTTCAATTCCGATGATGTATGCCAGCTTCAGCTGGCGTACATTAACATGACAAGTTCCCGAAAAAAATGTTTTTTCGGGACTTGTTAGATTGCGGCCAGGAGCAGTCACCATTCTGTTGTATGGTGACTGCTCGCAAAAACGATCTGAAGTGAAAAGCAGTCATTTTCATCAGTCATCAGTGCGATGGGACTTTAATAAATTTGCGTTGGACACTTTCTGGACCAAATTACACAGTAAGTGCACGATAGTGCAATACCGTTTTTTCTTAAATATGCCCCATTATCACATTTTATATCTACATTTATTGCAGTCAGCAGATGGAGGAAGGAGTCAATTGATAATGACAATGTTTTCCAAGTGTTACCACCAACGTGCAACATCAGGATGTCCAGTTGTACATTAAACCATCTACGTCTTTACCTTGTCTTTCAACCCAAAGGTCCCTATCCCCCTCCTTTCTTGCCTTCCTATGTCTCACTTCAATTCTTACTTGTCCCATTTTTGCCTTCATTCAGCACCCACTCCTCCTCCTCCTCCTCTCTCTAACTCTCTCTCCGCTGACGCTGCCAAATTAGAAAGGGCAAGGAGGTAACTGGAGTCCAATGTGCACGCAGCTGTTACTCACATTACTGGGATCGGTAAAACTGGTCCCCGGGACCACTGACATATAAAATTCACAGGTTCCTCAGCACAGGCAAACATTCCATAAAAGAGGCCGTTACTGGCGGCAACTCTTAAATCTGTATCATGGGTCAAGAGATTGTTAGATACATAGGCAGTAAATTACACATTGATATATACATGTGTAGCTCAAGATCTAGGGCCTGATTCATTAAGGAACTTAAATTAAGAAGTTTCTTATTTCAGTCTCCTGGACAAAACCATGTCACAATGCAAGGGGTGCAAATAAGTTTTCTGTTTTGCACATAAGTTAAATACTGACTGTTTTTTCATGTAGCACACAAATACTTGATAGCTTATTTGTACACTGAAATTCAAAGTTGATATTTGTGTGCTACATGAAAAAACAGTCAGTATTTAACTTATGTGCAAAACAGAAAACTAATCTTTTTCACCCCTTGCATTGTAACATGGTTTTGTCCAGGAGACTTAAATAAGAAACTTCTTAATTTAAGTTCCTTAATGAATCAGGCCCCTATTTATTAAATAATCAAATTCCCTAAATGAAATAGTATAATACAGAAACTGATTTGCAGAAACTGGTTCTGTTTTCCCAACTGCCACCTCTCGAACATTGATGCAACAGAGAGTTTTTGAGTGACAATCTTTGAGCTGCAGCGGGAGGTCAGGGGGTTGGGGGGAGGGTGATGAGTTATAAACCATAATTGACTTCCTATAATTAATAGACGTAACTCAGAGCCCCCTCCCCCAGCCTACATTTTGCATCACATGATCATAATGAGGTTCGGGTCACCAATTTAGAGTGCGGGAGTTTCTCATAATACATAAATCCCTGCTTAAAGAAAGATATTTAAATAACTATTGAGCAGTCATGAATGATTGGCGTTTGTAATTTTACAGCACTAAACAGCTACAACTTAGATGGCAAACGTCCGAATGGGCGGCTGTCCCATTAACAATTTAATTAGATTTCTGTAATTGATTACCATCGGGGCAAAAAAACGTCGGAGAGACAAAAAAACACTTTTTACCGTAGGAAGATTAAGAACATTGATATCCAGGAGATGGTTTAGTTTTCCATTCAACTCCCGGCAAAAAAAATGTCCGGAAGGTTGATTAAAGCCGTCAATGCTTCTCCCTCAGTAGTTAAATGTCACATAAGTGAATGTTGATAATTATAATACGTTTAACAATAAATCCTCCAGCATAACTATGTTCTTCTGGGCGTCCGTCCAAAAATAATCCTTCAGAACTCTCCTCCATACTACAGTAACATCGTAGGGAAAGATCGCAGGTGCTGGTGAGAAGGACATAATTGGACATTTCCTCCGTCCCCATCCTATGAGAGGGTGACACAGTGTCACTGTAGCGCTGCTTTTGTTGGGAAATGTATATTGAGTGGCCTTTTGCACCTCATGGAACACTTGAGGAGGCCACTCGATCCTGCATCCTAGCAACTGCTGTCATCCGATAGTGTCCTAATTACTCCAGCTATATAAATAAATATATAAATATACATATACACTGATGGAGAGGTTAAAGTGATTGTCCAGTATTCAATCGTGCCGGCTCTCATTGATTCCCCGATCTGCCGGCCCGATCCCTCCAGTTAGGGGATACGTAGATATGAGCCTGAGATTGCAGGGAAGGTCGGGCTTTTTTTTTTTATCTAGAACACAAGGGCAAGATTATGTTGTTGGCTTTTGTGTTTGGTTTCAGCTTTTTGTGTGTTTCTTTTCATTTCCAAAATTAGCTGATCAAGTTGCTGTTTTATATATAGAGAAATACATGTTATGCTTTTTTGGAGAACCAAATGAAATCCAGCCATATGTCTCATGGAAGTAGGGTAACAGCAGATGCGGGAGGGCCCATAAGTGAAGGGTCCCTCACCCCACTCCGATGTCCCGCTCCCCTTCCCCCTGGATGCCCGTGGAGACCTCTTCTAACCAGCACTCATACAGCCCCTAAGTGAGTGGGGCCAGCATTGTTGGGTCACCCCCTGCCCATTCTCGGAGGCCCACGCTCTGCTCTCCTGAACCCATGAGTCTTAGATGGGGAGATAGAGCAGCATTACCGGGCCCTTATCTAAATTGTGCAAAGGAGTCCTGCAATGCACTGTTCTGCCCTCTGTCCTTCTGCTCTGCCCTCTGCACTGTTCCTCTGCCCCTCTGCTCTGCCCTCTGCACTGTTCCTCTGCCCCTCTGCTCTGCCCACTACTCTGCCCCTCTGCACTGTTCCTCTGCCCCTCTGCACTGTTCCTCTGCCTCTCTGCACTGTTCCTCTGCTCTGCCCCTCGGCTCTGCCCTCTGCACTGTTCCTCTGCCCCTCTGCACTGTTCCTCTGCACTGTTCCTCTGCCCCTCTGCACTGTCATGCAAAACATATTGTTCATCCTTGTGCCCTTGAGCTAAAACCACACAAATTCTCTATAGCTTAACAATGTTACATAAGATCTCCCGTTCTCCTATGCACATGTATTCTTACACTGTGTAGGCCATGTTAGATTTTTAGATGATCACAGTGCAAACTGTAAATACTATTTCATTTTGGAATGTTATTTGTAATGTTAAATAATCTTTTCATTCTAAATTTTCGTCTCCATAAATTCATAGTCCATCAACCAAAGCGCTTTCAGTCCATAATATGTGACAGCCAAGGGGACGTGCGTTCCTTCATATGGTGGAAGTAAAACGCACTAAGACAATTATTGTGTAGTAAAAATGCATTTTTTATTTCCTAAATAATTTATGAACACAGAGCATGATCACCAGGCCAATCGCCCACCCGGCCAATCCCCCACCCGTCCAATCCCACCACCAGGCCAATCCCACCACCAGGCCAATCCCCCACCAGGCCAATCCCCCACCTGGCCAATCCCCCACCATGCCAATCCCCCACCATGCCAATCACCCACCAGGTCAATCCCCCACCTGGCCAATCGCTCACCAGGCCAATCCCCCACCAGGCCAATCCCCCACCATGCCAATCCCCCACCATGCCAATCCCCCACCAGGCCAATTGCCCACCTGGCCAATCCCCCACCTGGCCAATCGCTCACCAGGCCAATCGCCCACCAGGCCAATTGCTCACCAGGCCAATCACCCACCAGGCCTCTCTTCTTTTACAGAGGAAAACCGGTCCTTAGGGTGCATATAGGAGTTTCTCCAGTGTTGCACGGATCACTATGAATACTTATAGCATCTATGTGGCTGTTTACTGCATGATCCATTCTAACAAACATTTAGCAAATTTACAGACAAAGCTTCGGAAGAGGGAAAAAAATGGACGACAGAGGGGCTCCGCATGTTCCTGCTCTACTTGCGGCAAGAAAGCACTCCCGGGATACCTTCCTGCTCTCTCAGGAGTCTAAGAGGTCTCCCCCTACTTTAAGAGTCTCCAGGACATTCCAGGAGAGTGGGAAACTATGTTAGTATACACATGTAGATCCAGCCACAGTACCAGGCATCACTTACATTTTCTTACACACTTGGCCAACAGTAGACTGCACCACCGAGCCCACGTTTTCTCTGCCGATGCACTGTAGCTCTTTGTGCTTCCAAGCCTCACTGAATCCCTTCTATATAAAACACATACATGGAAATAATTCATCTTTAATTAAGCAAATGGTTGTATGTTCATAATATGTAAACTAAAGGTAACATCCACCATGCTCTCTTTCACACCTCAGGTTAGCAGGGAGGTGCTTCTCTAACTAAACAGGCAGAGATTGAATGACAGACGGGCAGACTTGATTTGATGAAACGCACAGTGTGGATTGGTTGAGTTATACACTGATGTCACAGCAGCTCAATGTCAGCTTTTTCATCAAGTGGTGAAAGTCCCTATTGTCAGCAAAAACACAATTGTTTGCAGGCAATAGGGATTTCTCTCGCTTCATCAAATACATAAAATTATTACTATGGCCCCGGCGGTATGATTCTCTGGCTTTTGTTGGCGATGGCTTCCCCAAACTAAAACTTTTTTTGTGTGTGTGTAAAAAAGTTTTTAAACGCTTTAAACTTTTTTTTAACAGGTGGAACTGACAGCCCAGATCAGTCTTAGAACTGAGGGACGGCTTAAACCTGAAGTAAACTAAAAGCTGTGGTTTGTGTCCATAACGAATTTTGGATTACTAAGGGTTAACAAAGTGAGCAGGTGTGGTAATGTACAAACAAGTGTCAGGAAGGGACAAGCAATCAGTTTAAAAGGCGTGGGGTGGAGTTGGCTCATTCTCTTAGCCCAGGACAGCAATCCCTCCCTCCAATTCCCAAGTCCTGGTTCAAGTGTTCGCTGCCTGCTTGAGGTACAGATGTTAATGCTTTGGTACAAATGGCCACAGGATACACGGGACAATTCTGTCATTGGAGTGTGGGTGCAGGCCGGAGATACGAGGAGCCAGTTGGAGCACAGGCTCGTGGTATTGTACTGGTGTTGTGGTCCAACCCCTGAGGTATGTTGGTCCAGTAGGAAGTGATGGCCATGGTATGGTACAAGTGCTGTGGTTCAGCCTCGGAGGTATGTTAGGCCAACAAGGAGATATGGCCATGGTATGGTACGGGTGTTATTGTTTATCCCCAGAGGTATAATGAGCCAGCAAAGAAAGTAATACTATGCGCTGTGGATCAGCTCTCGGTGTACTTGATGCCACATGTTCGAGGGCCATGGTATGGTACGGGCTGTGGTTCAGCTCTGGATGTACCTGGTGCCTCGTGGATGAAGGCCGTGGTAGGTACGGGCTGTGGTTCAGCTCTGGATGTACCTGGTGCCTCATGAATGAAGGCCATGGTAGGTACGGGCTGTGGTTCACCTCTGGATGTACCTGGTGCCTCGTGGATGAAGGCCGTGGTA
The DNA here is from genome assembly GCF_038048845.1 of Mixophyes fleayi. Taxonomy (NCBI): domain Eukaryota; kingdom Metazoa; phylum Chordata; class Amphibia; order Anura; family Limnodynastidae; genus Mixophyes; species Mixophyes fleayi. The sequence continues at coordinate 12,197,210 of NC_134408.1, forward strand.
GGTACAGGCTGTGGTTCAGCATTGGATGTACCTGGTGCCTCGTGGATGAAGGCCATGGTAGGTACGGGCTGTGGTTCAGCTCTGGATGTACCTGGTGCCTCGTGGATGAAGGCCGTGGTAAGTACGGGCTGTGGTTCAGCTCTGGATGTACCTGGTGCCTCGTGGATGAAGGCCGTGGTAGGTACGGGCTGTGGTTCTGCTCTGGATGTGCCTGGTGCTTCGTGGATGAAGGCCGTGGTAGGTACGGACTGTGGTTCTGCTCTAGATGTACCTGGTGCCTCGTGGATGAAGGCCGTGGTAGGTACGGGCTGTGGTTCTGCTCTGGATGTGCCTGGTGCTTCGTGGATGAAGGCCGTGGTAGGTACGGACTGTGGTTCTGCTCTGGATGTGCCTGGTGCTTCGTGGATGAAGGCCGTGGTAGGTACGGACTGTGGTTCTGCTCTGGATGTACCTGGTTCCTCGTGGATGAAGGCCGTGGTAGGTACAGGCTGTGGTTCAGCATTGGATGTACCTGGTGCCTCGTGGATGAAGGCCGTGGTAGGTACGGGCTGTGGTTCAGCTTTGGATGTACCTGGTGCTTCGTGGATGAAGGCCGTGGTAGGTACGGGCTATGGTTCTGCTCTGGATGTGCTTGGCACCACATGTTGATGGACCTTGCTATGGTACGGGTGTGGAAGACCGTGGTAGGGCTGTGGTTCAGCTCTGGCAGGGCCCTCTTATCAACATTTTGGGCCCCCGGGCAAAGCAGTTCCCATATATATATATATATATATATATATATATAAACAAAATATTATATATATATGGGCCCTGCAGCCTAAGGGGGCCCGTCGGAGGCAGCAAAAAAAAAAAACCTGAAAAAAAAGAAGAAAATACTTACCTTGCGGTCAGCTGGCAATCCGGCTCCCTCCCTGGTCTCCTCCTCATTCGCGCTCCGCAATGGATGTCGGGCGGGCGTGATGACGTCACGCCCAACATGCATTGTGGAGCGTGACGGAGGAGGAGCCGGATCGCCAGCTGACCGCAAGGTAAGTATTGTCTTCTTTGTTTTCAGGTTTTGGGTTTTTTGCTGCCTCCGACGGGCCCCCCTGGGCTGCAGGGCCCCCGGGCACCTGCCCATTGTGCCCAATGGGAAAGACGGCCCTGAGCTCTGGATGTACTTGGCACCACATGTCGATGGGCCTTGGTATGGTACAGGTATTCTGGTTCAACACCAGAGGTAACAGGAGGCGCTCAGTGAGCGTGAAAGCGGCTGTCCCATTAAGTTTAAGAAACAGTTCGCGCTTACAGATGGACAAGGTCGAGTACAGAATTCTCCCGCCACCATCGCACCTACGGCTTTATTTAAATAAATAAGAGTTATTTGCCAACAAGTTGGTGTGGTGTCTTTTATTATATTACTTAGGAGTTAAGGTTAAGACTAAGGTCTATTGGTTATGTTATCAACCGTAAACATTTTATTATCACCAGAGAGAGGGGCTTATTGATAAACAGGTCCCGCTGTCCTATAGAAGAGGGAGGAGTCCTATAGAGGTGGGAGGGGCTGAATGTAGAGGTGATGCTTTGTAATACAGCAGCAATGTTATATCAGAGTACACCGACAAGGTATTTTAGGATTTAGTGGTCTTTTAAATGAATCCTAAGTGAGGAGTCATCAGGGCTGTCTTTATGACATGCGGTATTTTGTATATTTAAAGCTTTTCTTCACATCGGGTAAAGTGCACCAAGAAATCTGTTTAATCTGTCAAAGCACTTAGAATCCTGAAAGCGGGACAAAATAAGCCCCACCCCTGTTTCACCCAAACCACGCCCACAAATGAATAACATTCTTGCATTCATGTATCGGGATGTCTCATTGGGAGGTATGGACAAAGTGCAGCTGAAAGGTGCAAAAGAAGTTTCATTAAATGTACAGGACGATGTACCCTAGCAGGGTCGGATTTACCATTAGCCAACCTAGGCAATTGCCTAGGGCCCACCGGTCCCCAGAGGGCCTTCCCAGGGCTGGCAGTGAGACCACCCTTTAAAAATGGGCTGCTACTTATGGGCCAGTGCTATATGCTTTCCCCCCGGGCTAAAGTCTGCCAGCCAGCCCCTGAATAGGGGTATATGTTATGCTAAAAAACTATAGTGCTATGCATTTTTTCAGGGAGGGGGCCCCAAACCAGTATCTTGCCTAGGGCCCCATGAGGTCTAAATCCGGCTCTGTACCCCAGTATCAGAGCTGAACCAATGCAAACTTTTTTCCAGAGTGAAAATGGCCACACGCCCTTCTGCTAAACAAGGTGCGTCAGTGATCCCACTCCATACTAAGCATGGAACCCTCTCGGTCCACCCAATTCTGTCCCATCGGTCAGCGCAAACTCCTGCCCCTCTTCCAACGCCACCTCCAACCAATGCAGGACGGCAGAAATCTGGGTGTAATAGTGTGAATCACGGCATGCCATCACCAGATAGGATTCTGTACTGCTAGACTTAATGTCTATTACACGGTTGACGATGGATATTGGATCCAAGGTCGTGTGTGCTGTTCCACTCGTTCATGTGTGATATCATACATACCCTGTTGAGAGGAAGCTATTTGTAAATTTTCATGACTTACAATAGTCCACACTGTGAGGAAATGCGATATCCACATGCAGGTTCGCAGTGCTAAGAACCGTTGAACAACTGGTTTGGATGAATGGGAGTCAGGGACAAGTTAGAGCAATAACTAAAATATGGCAGTGTGCATCTCCACTCGCCCTCTCGGAACCACCCTATCTGTGTCTCCCCCTTCCTTTTAGGATACAAGCTCTCAAGAGCGGGGCCCTCTTCCTCGTGTTCTCCTTCTACTATTCCATCACCCTCTGTACCTCTAGGCCTGATTCCCTAGCCCTGGCTCCTTCAGTCCAGGCCTACATCACGTTGGTCATTACAGGTGGGGTACGTTAAAACGGAACTGTCTACCCCGACAACGTTTTAAACAACAGGGGAATAATATTGCCTATAATCCGTCCAGTACTGAAATGACTACTTACCATATGTCAGACATACAGTTTTCCCGGAGCTTGAAATCACTGTCCAGTGTCCAATCCGAATGGGGTCCAAGTATTGCCGCTCTAAAACCGTCATTTTCAGTCTGTCCATACTAAATGACGCTATTTCATACTGTAGGTGTTTAGGCCATTCGGATTGGACAGTGGACGGTGATTTCAAGCTCCAGGAAAACTGTATGTCTGACATATTGTAAGTAGTAATTTCAGTAGTAGAGGGATTATAAGCATCGTTCCCTGTCGTGTAAAACGTTGTCGGGGATGACAGTGCCGTGGTAACAAGTACCATCGGGTCATTACCATCACTCTCACTTACTGTCCCGTGAATAATCTGATCTGCCGAACCATGTTATCTGGGTATTTTTCGTTTACTCCGTATGTCTTTGTAATTTGTTTGTCATGTATCATGTATTATTTAATGTGTCACGGATCATTGCTGTCTGTACGTCACGTATGGCGCTGCAGACCTTCTGTGGCGCCTTATAAAAAAAATATAATAATAATACTGGACCGTAGCGCTGAGGGTCAACTTACCGCTGGACCGGGCCAGTTACATGTGGATGTGCGTGACCAGGATAGGGGTTCATGCATGCGTGGGGGAAGTGTAAGTCCAGACCTGGGCTGAAATTTTTTAAAAAATATATAAAATCAATGTCTAAAAAGAAAAAAAAAATGTTTTTTTATAAATACAAAATAACACGATTCACGGTGAATCGTGTTATTTTGGGCAGGGAATTGCGGGATGCGGGAGACTTGCCTGCTCTCCCGGGAGTCCGGTAGACCGACCCAGATTTCAGGAGTCCAGTATGAGATAAACACCCATTTTTGCCGGAGATAGGGCTTACCTAGGTTTGATAAATAGAGCCCTTCATGACACCTGTGTGGAGATTAGATTTTAGGATACAAGTTGGTTCCATACAAACAATACAATTCATTCATATTTGTCACAATTTTGTGTAATTCAGAGTGGTCAGAATAAAAAATAGGACGTTCGCTTATTAAAATGTTATGTGGCGTGCGCCACGCACATTGCCAGCCATTACGGTTGAAATTTCCACTATTTTCCCTGTCACCCCTATGGGGTGCCAGGGAAAATCTCTGCCGCAAAGTGTCTCACGGACGTTACAAAGACACTTTGTGGCTAATTGAATCTCACCCATTGTTTTAAGAGATTTAGAAGGGTATGTAACTGTTTCTGTAAGAGAAACGTATAATGTTCCCTCATTTCTTCCATGTCCGCTTGCATATTGCATAAAAAAAAGGAAGTGACATCAAGATTTCAAAGCCATTGGCGCAAATCCAGTTAGTTTTACATTTTTAACCCTAAACAAAAAAAAAATGGAAGCAAACTGACGAAAAAATGAGAAGTTTTTGGGCCAGTGGCTAAAACTACTCGGCGTAAGGAAGCCTGGGAAGCGTTTATTGTGTGTATCAGGGCAACCTGTGTGGAGAGGTGAGCTTAGGATACAGGTTGGCACAGCTCAAACCACTGCGCCGTGTCTCTACCAGTGGAGTCTCGGCTGATGTCAAGCTGCTGCCAGATGTAAAGAGATACTTAGCCGTCCCTAAAGTCATTGTAAGATCAGCTCCCTGCCAACACCCAATAAATCAGCGTGAGGCCTCAGTGCGATCTGCACACACAGACAGCTGCCAAACTGCCAGGGTATACAGATTTAGGGGCAAACAGTGCTTCTAAAAATAAATAAATAAATAAGGACACTTACAGGGGGTTTCCCCCATCCTTTGGCCAAGAGACCCCCACAAATAACAAACCAAACTAATTATACACAAGGATTAGTCATATTAAAAACAGATAATTTATCGATGATTACCTTGTGCAAATTGTCTGCAGGATTATGCTAATCCAGTGCTCCTGCTATTTTATTTTATTTTTTAAAATAGCAAGCTGAGGTTAAGCAAGAATCTAAGTTTCTTAGCTAGCCTCCTACAAATTATTATCTCCTTTCCGAAATCTCTCTGGAGGGAAAACAAAAATGTCTGCCAGACACAGACACAGTCAGTCTGCTACACAGACACCGGCTCACAGCTCGCAGGATGTTGTGTGATGGCAGAGGGCGGGGGGAGGATGTCACAGGGCGACAGAGCTCATAGGGGCGTTGCAAAGCCTCTCTGCTCACTATACCATGTGCCATGCGACTGTGGTTGCCATGGTCATCCAGAATCATAGATCCTTAATAACAGCCTGAGGAAACAAGAGAAATGGTAAATGCCAATAATCTTCTTCAAACTTACTGCAGTGCACCTGATTGCCTCATGGGCTTGCTGCTTTAAAAGGGATTTAAGTGAGTTTGGTTCTTGGTATATCCTGTGTGCTTTCCTGTACTAATCAAAGTAAGTCAGGGATTCATTCCGAGAACAGTTTATTGCTCTCTAGTGATCTCTCTTCTTGCTGCCAGCTTAAAACACACTTCAAAGCTGGCAGTACTGTGAGAGTGACAGTAATAGGTTTTAATGCACTTTTGTCAGTGAATATACCTAGTGGAAAGTGATGTTATAAGTGTGGGAGGGCATTAGACACAAATAATACGTTCTATGTAAATCCTTATAAAGATGACTTATTGTTGCGTGACTCCAGATTATTTTTCGCAGGATATTTTTGTCCTTGTTTTGCCAAGCAGAGAGGGTGAAATATAATTCTTCTGCGGGTTTGTAAAACTCCACTTTTACAGGCCGCACTTCTATTCCTGTTTCAGATCTGGCTCCCCAAATTAAGAGAAATATGTCACACCATTCGCATCTGATCTGCGGCTGTAATCAAGCTGACAGGACCATTAGCTGCCACTGTCTCCCAGCAGGGTAATGAAGGACCGGGGAGTTGTGTAACTAGCAGGTAGTAACTTGGAAGTGTTGTGTATCAATGTTTACTGGCCGCGGACTAGAGGCAGCCATCCAGGGGGGAACTGCACCAAATCCACCAATGCCCGGAAATTCTACTCTAATAAGAGGCTCCAGCTTCTCATTCGTGTGACTGACATATTTTGATAGCAAATTATTTGGATAAATCTGTAAACCTGCAGAATGAGAAGCATTTAGTGAAAGGATTGGAGATGTGTTCCTGTCTCTTTCTGTCAGTGCATTTGTCAATATAAGTGATATATCTTAGGTGCACTACAGGTTTACCCAGGGCCTGCACAGGGGCCCTGAGCAATCGAGGCGACTAGCAGCTCCTCAGGTAAACCCCCCCCCCCCCCCCCGCTCAGCCACCCCACCCTCTCCTTGGTGTCCCTCCTCTTCTGCCCCACCCCCTGCGTCTTACCTTGTGTGGAGCGAGGGCATGGCACCATCTTCTCTTATGTCAGACTGGGAGTATGGCGCTGAGCTGTGACATCATATTCCAGCGCCACACTCCCAGTCCATCATCAACTTGGAGAAAAGGCAGCAGCTGGTAACTTTACAGGTAAGAAGTTGCTTACTGAGAGGGGAACAATCTCTTGCCCCAGGTTCAGAACATTTGTCTATCTCCTAACTGTGACTTAGTAAGGCGCTCTGTGATCATGTCTGTGTGTATGCCATTCATCTCATTGCTCCATGTAGCAGTGCTCCTCACAGTGACTTAACAGGAGGTACTTAGTGATCATGTATGTGTGTAGTTCATCTCATTACACACCGTAGCAGTGCTTCTCACAATGACTGTAAGCGGAGGTTCTCGGTGATCATGTCTGTGTGTAATTCATTTATATCATTACTCTCTGTAGCAATGCTCTTCACAGTGACTAAGAGGAGGTGCTCTAACGTGACAATGCCCAATTGTGATGTAGTCATGCCGCCTTTTGAGCCCTCGCCGCCAAAGTGCCAGAGGTGCCCGCATAATATAACAGTCAGTACAGTTCTGTATGTTAAAATGTATAAAGTGAATCGCAAGCATATTTGATTTCAAATAGGATAAAGGTCCACTAGAATGAGTGAGAAGGCTGGAAGCCTTCTTGACACTAGATAAGATCTTTGTAGACACATAGCTCCCAACATTTTAAAAAGCAAAATTGGGACATCAACCGCCTAGACCAGGTATGGCCAATCTGTGGCTGTCCAGATGTTGAGAAACTACAAATCCCAGCATACCTTGGCAACTACTACAGGATATCCAGTGGCAAAGCATGCTGGGACTTGTAGTTTTACAACATCTGGAGAGCCGCAGGTTGGCCAGGCCTAGCCTAGACCCACTCAAACCCAGATAAGTCCATCCATGCCATGGTATGCCTAAGCCAAGCCTATATAAATTTTATGGCTACGCCCTTATGGTCAATCTGGACAGTCCGCCTCCTGTTGTATTTTATGGCTCATTTGCAAACTATAAACAATGTTGATCCGTAATGCTTCTATACTTACACATTCATCCTCCAACCTAAGTTCGAGGTGCACGTCCACATTGTGGTCCTCGGCACTGCTCCTAGTAAGTCTGTATTGTATTTTGCGGCTTTGCAGACCCATCTGAGTACACACATGACTCCACATGACTCCACATAAAACATCACTTCTAACTAAGACCTACTGCTTTATAATCAACCCCTTCATTATTTCAACATTCCTGTTTTTCTCCTATAATATACCGTTCGGCTTGTGTCACAAGAAAGAGGGGACAGCAAGACTGTTTTTATTACACGTCTCACATGTGTGTTTGAAGGTTTTTTTCATACACTGGTTGAAGTGCACTTTCCTGCAGAAGTGCACCATAAGACACAATCTCTTAGAGGTGCTGAAAAATCAAGTTCCTTTGGAGAGGAGACAAAGGCTATTTGCAGGGTTTTCCTCCCAAAACTTGCAATACAGCGCCCATCTTGGCCCACAGATCCATGCACTTTTTGGCTTGTGGTTTAAAACTGGTTTGGGCACCCTTCCCTCTCTCCGTTTGTCAAGATAAACAGACACATAGTAACCGGTTAGAGCATACTTGCTTACTTTCAGGCAGTGCAGGCCGGGAGAGGGGCGTGACTAGAGGGAGGAATGGGCGGGGCGCGGTCAATTGCAGCATTTTGACCTCGCCCTCGCGGCAAAAATTATGTTTTGTCACCAGGGCAGGGCCAAAATAGTTTTTTTTTTGCAAGGAGTTGCGGGATGCGGGAGACTTGCCTGCGCTCTTGGGAGTCTGAAAGACCTACCCGGATTTCGGGAGTCTCCCGGACATTCTGGGAGAATTGGCAAGTATGGGTTAGAGAATTCTGGGCCCCTCATTGATCACTAGGCAGGAGCTTTAGTTGCCTAATCGATGATCGGGCTCTGGCCGCGTTTGTGGAGGATCGTAAGTTTCCTCAGACAGAGGCGAGGTACACCTACTGAAATACCAAAGAGTCACCTCAGTGTGCCTCAATCAAAGGACCAGTGCAGAGTTGTGATTCATCATGTTGCAGAGTAAGATTATCATAACAAGATATGGAGTTTAAAGGGACTATTTTCAGGGGTGTTTCAAAGGACTTTTTTTCCAGGTGTGAACTGACAGTCTTCGGGACTTGCCCTCTATATTAATAGAAGCCATCTTGCACCTACATGTTGCAGTTTTGCAACAAGTTTAACAACCATGAATAACCAACTTCGAACAAATGAATGTTCGCTATTCAAATTTTAACAAAATGTTTAAAATACTTTAGTAACACTTTATTTTAACATTTTATTTTTTCAATGCGAGCCAAGAACGGCAAATAGCGGACCTGAATGCAAATTTCAAACCGAAAAATAAAAAATATATACATTGAAGGTTGTATCGCTCACACACGTTCAAAACCCTCAAATAGATTGAATTTCGATCAGGTTCAAAAATGTTGAGCATCTTTACTTATAAACTTTGGTTCGGTTTATAAAACAACTGTCTACACCGCGAGTACACGACCGGAGAACGTTAAGTGTCCGCAAACACTTTTATTGAACATCACTGCAACTTATGAAGTGACCAGAGAGACGCAACGCCTCCGTTTACCTCTGTGTCTAAAAACGAAATCAACTCCGACTCAACCCAGACTCAGCGCTGATGTATGTTTGTTTTAACTATTGAATTTCCCTGTTTCCGTAAAGTCATCATTTTGAAGAGAGAAGTCAAGAGGCTCAAATTCAAAAGTTAGACATGAACAATTGCATCCTGCAGTGTCGTTAGCATATATGTTTCTGTGCTATTTTCGTTACAGTACTCTATGTCTCCTTTAGTCTTTTTACATTACATCTGTTCCAGTTCTCCTAGTTCCACAGTCTACACTTCATGTTACCTCCACGACATTTCTATATGACTGAAGCACTCTCACGCTGGCATCTGTCTGTTCCATCTCCCGCTGATAAAATTAACCAGTAGAGATGTCATTGCTGGGGTCATCGCTGCTCATACCAAGATCTTGAGTTACCCCAACTTCTGGCCAACGGAATTCTTACGACACAAGGAGTAACCTTGGCCAATCTGTGCGTACAGAGAGTAACTCTCAGACGCTGGGTTTTTGAAGAGTGGACCATGGTAAAAAGTGGATCTACTGAAAAATTAGCCGCGAAGATAAACCCACAGACTAAACCCAACTGTAACTGGGGTTAGACATCAGGAAATATAGATGCAGTCCGACATTTTATATTAAACTGATGGATATGCTTCAAGACAATGGGTCTTAATTAGCCGTTCACATGTTTAATGGTTTTCAACACATGGATTGTACCCATCAACGCTTATCATGTGATCTACACCACACCTCTTTTATGGCTACTAGTTCTGAATTTTATATAGAGGACAAAATTAGAAATGTTTGACATTTAGACACGTCAGTTTAATTCGATAGCTATAACTTAGGGGTATATTTACTAAACTGCGTGCTTGAAAAAGTGGAGGTGTTGCCTATGGCAACCAATCAGATTCTAGTTATCATTTATTTAGCACATTCTACAAAATGTCAGCTAGAATCTGATAGGTTGCTATAGGCTACAACACCCGTAGTTATGTAAATATACCCCTTAGAGTCGATCTTTAGTACCGTGCTCTAAAATGAAATTTTCAGAATAATTATAATACGATGTATTTGGTTCACATAGGCTTAAACATTCTCTATTATACAAAGATGTCCAGTGACTGTTGCAGAATTACATGATCTACAGATACAGAACTGAGAAGACTTTCCTAGATGGAAATCTAAAAGTGGTGAATTAATACTTCATTCTCCAACATGGTCGCTTCCAACACTGACGGGTCTAGTTATTATAAGGAGAAAAGCCCTCAGTCTGATAAAAATGGGTGTTTCAATGGAGCTAGGACTTCCCCCTATCAATCAAGTCCTCCCAGCTAGAGATAGCTGTGGCTGGGTTTCTCTGGGAAAGTGGCCCCAGATGAATTTGCAACAAAACAAGACAAGAGCATAAGTGACGATAGGAGATCTTAGTTATGGCCAATGCATAGAAAATAGAGTCCTGAATCTTACGGCTAGTGAGTTGTAATAACAACGAGCGCATTGGAATGGGCAGCACAGTTGCCTAGTGGTTAGCACTTCTGCCTTACAGCATTGGGGTCATGAGTTCAATTCCTGACTATGGCCTTATCTGTGAGGAGTTTGTATGTTCTCCCCGTGTTTGCGTGGGTTTCCTCCGGGTGCTCCGGTTTCCTCCCACACTCCGAAAACATACTGGTAGGTTAATTGGCTGCTATCAAATTGATCCTAGTCTGTGTCTGTGTGTGTATGTATGTTAGAGAATTTAGACTGTAAGCCCCAATGGGGCAAGGACTGATGTGAGAGTTCTCTGTACAGCGCTGCGGAATTAGTGGTGCTATATAAATAAATGGGGATGATGATGATGAATTGAGTTGGTATATATTTTTTTTTGTCAAAGGTCAGCGCACACTCTGTAGTTGCCAAACAGTATTAAAAACGGAAAAAAAACATGCACCCATTAACAAACCTCCGATTACCGTAGATATAAACCCTCTTGTAGACATGTAGCCCAAACTCGTCCCATTCTCAAATGTGTACATAGTAAATGCCAATGTGGAAGCATCATGCAATAAATAATGTAACTATTGTCAAAATGTGTCCACTTATGTAATATCTATCATCTATCACAGCCTATACAGCCCTCGCTATCTGTTCATCTTCAAGTGGTTCTATATATATCTGCCTTCCTGTCATCAGCTCTCAATCTCCCTTAGATCTTGCTTCTTCCCTCCCTCCTACCCTGCGCTTTTCTCTCTCTATTCCTGCAGGCTGGAAGTCTGAGCTGAACATTCAATCCTGTCCTGATCAGTACACTAAATCCTCAGCCACATCTCCCAGCCTGAGATGGCGGGTGCGATGGTGCGAGGGGGAGTGTGGGACGGGGCTATATTTACTAAGCGGCCAACTGACTCGTTTTTATGGGTTTCCTAAACAGTAGTTTAGCTCCCACCTCCGTCAAGGGAGATGTGTGATTATTTTCTACTGAAGAGTAAAGGGGTTCTGAGAAGGATGGGGCCGGGACCTTTTCGCACACTACGACTATTTACATTGTTTGAGAATGTCACCCAAACAGAGGGAAATGCAGCAAAATAACTATAATATGAAAGACAGGATTGTAAATAAATAATATATCAGATTAGAAGAATGATCTTATTTGGGTGATAAGATTCTGTAACAGCCAGAACGCAGCAGAGGATAGTTCTGAGGGGGTCTCGGCCCACCTGTCCCGTTACAGCGTGGAGCGATCGTGTACTGCTAAGTGAAGACATATGTTTCCCAGGAATGTCCTTGCCACACTCTTTTCTGCTGTGTTTTGCCACTCCGCGCTGCTCATGCCAGCCAAGTCAGGACACGTTGGCACATATCATGCCCGGGAGCTGAAAGCTCTAGTTAGGCCGTGGAAACATGGATCCCTTTTCAGCAAAAAAGCAAAATCGCAATCACAAGACATCGGCCCAGGAAACACAGCCATGTACGTTGCCTTTCCCAAAATCATTTCACCAAGAGAGTGCAACCAGACTGACATGGCCAATGATAAAACGAAAATGTCAAGTGTTCACACAGGTAATCTTCCTAAAACAGATAGAGTTATAAAATATTGTCTGGGCTCCCCGGTAAAAAACTGATTGCTGTACGCTATTTTCCAACACTAAGGCCAGGCAAAACTTGAGCAACCTTAAACAGCATGGCTGTCCAGGCGGTGATCACGTCATGTGATGTGAGCTGATCACATGACCCAATTTGTGGTTAACGTCCAATCACATTTCAATGTCTTAAGCCTGGGAAAATCCCACACTCTGCCCAATTTCTATCAAATAGAAATCAGTGCTCTGCATTATTTTTTTTTAATTGGTGGAATTTTTGTTTTAAAGAACATTTGTCATCAGGTTTTCAATAATGTTTTTCTTAGTTGCTAATTATGTTGCACACTGTGCACTATTTCATAATAAATCATGGTAGTACTTCCTATTCGCCTGGGAGAGAGCACGTAATATAGCGTGTTTTTGAATTCTCTATTCTTTCTCCCGGTCTTCATAAACCAGGCTCCCCTTGGCAAAAGCCAGTGCTGTGAATGTACCCTGGATAGGTTGACCTCGCGGACCTCCTCGCATGTAGCCTAAAAGATGAGTGGCCAATTAGACCATTAAGAAGCTATTGGTCTACACCAGACATGGACAACCTGTTGCCCCAGCATGCTTTGCCAGTAGATAGCCAGCTGATAGCTGGCAGACCATGCTGGGACTTGTAGTTTCACCACACCTGGAGAGCCACAGGTTGGCCTGATATACATAGTCACTTGCCCCCATCCATAACATGATTAAAGCGTGGATAGGCAGATGGGATGGGTAGAGGAGACACATCTGCCCACACCTTATTAGCCACCGCTTGACCCTCAAAGGAGGAGAGGTATAGGTTTGGCCAATGTTAGGGATGTGCGACATGTTATAACATTAGACATGTTATAACATTAGATCCCCTTTGTTTCAAATCTTGCAAGGTATTACAGTGTAGGCTATATCATCACTTTACAACACACCACTGGCCTCATACCATTTTACAGTCAAAATAACTACTTGTTAAGCCCCATATGGGCAGTTAATAACTGTGGTGTAAAGTATTTAAACTGGATCCTGTGTGTTAGAGCCCAGAAACTCAATCTGGACCTTACGCCAGTCCACGTCTTGAGGATAGTCACTATCGACCTCTACAACATCACCATTAACAGCTCCGTTAATCAGGTTAGTCTCCATGTCACTCCAGCATCCCGTCTCTCTCATTCACTCTTACAGGCTGCAGGTACACAGATTCTATCTTTACACTCTGGACTTCAGCCTTACTCACTAACAGTGTTGACTCAATAGTCTTGACCTTGGAACAGCGTATCCCAGTATGCCTAGAAATGTACTCAATGTCTCTGCAGCTCCGTATGGCTCTCACTAGTCTACTGCATGAAACTCTGTGAGAGTCACCCTTGACTGTAACTCTCTCACTATCTCCGGTGTGAGCGCTTAGGTCAACCCACTGTAGTCAACCACTAGGCAAACTCAAGTCTATGTTTATTGGCTTGATCCTGAGCTCAGGACAGTAGTCTGAAACAGACTCCCACCTCAGTCAGGGGAAAGTTCTCAGACTCCGTGAATCCTTCTCGAAATTAATTGAGCACCACGCAGGTTTTTGGGAAGGCATTTAAATCCTCCAATGCCATCACTAATTCTCAACCCACCATGGGGAGGCGGTTATTCTTAATTCTTCTATGTACAGTGTTCAGTTCACTAAATAGCTTAGAAAAAATGAGTGTTACAGATGTTTTCACAGGCATTGCGTGTATGAAATTGTCAAATATCATGTCTAAAATGACTTCATTAGCAAACATAGTAACATTTAAAAAACAAATGCCAATCTTTGTTTAATAAGAGTGGGTCTCCCTTACAATCCACTGGCAATTCAAGGATGGTTAGTCGGTGCTGTTCAAAAGTAACCTTTTTTATTTTTGAGTACATATCTAGATGAGCAAAACTTTAAAAACTGTTTGATGGATGACGTATTCCCATCATTACAAATGTGACTGGGAATCTCACCCCTTAGAATTTGGCACTCAGCGGGTAAATGTATCAAACGGAGAGTTTTCTGGCGGGTTTGAAAAGTGGAGATGTTGCCTATAGCAACCAATCAGATTCTAGCTATCATTTTGTAGAATGTACTAAATAAATGATAGCTAGAATGTGATTGGTTTTTTCAAACTCGCCGGAAAACTCTCAGCTTGATACATTTACCTGCTGAAGGTGTTTCTTTATTGTTAGATGGCAATTTAAAAGATTTTATATTGGCGCATATCACAGAGGTAGAAAATCTTCCTGGCGATGTCTACCAGTAATCTTCCCTACGGCAGCTGAGTGATGCGATCGCACCACAGTGATACTGGCTGGTAGCGCTGAGGCCGAACTGACTGCTTTGTCAGGTCACTGAGGGGCCCTATGGAATCAGAGGACCGGACTAGGACTTCCATTGTCACTTTCTATAAAAATAAGAGAAAAAATGTAAAAAATAAATAAAAAAAAACAAATCCCTATAAAGTGAAATTAAGAAAAAATGCTTTAGTTAAATAATAAAGCATTTTATCTTGCTCTGATCCTTGGCCATCACTCTTCTGAGATGGCAATAGCGATGAGAGGACAGTGTCTGTACCTATATCGCCACTGTCCATGGTAAATAGGCTTCACTGAAGGCTCCCCGGCGAAGGCTTAACCTGGTGATACCCGATGATACCAGTAGCTTTGTTAAATAGGGAGATGTCCTACTCACGTTTTTCCCTGGATCTAGGGCTTTTCACCTTATAATATATAGACCACTTAGCATTACCAGTCCTACTCCAGCAACACCACACAGCAGAATGAAACTACCGCCAACGATCTGGGCAAAACTCACTTTGAGCTAGTGTGCCCCGGGCGCCCTGCGATAACGCCATGTAGCGTTCGGCTGTAAGAGAAGGGGCACCCAGACACTGGTGCGATTGCCCCTTTGGCTGCTCTGTCTGTTATTAAGTTTACGCTGTGACACGGCAGTGATTTATACAGTAGAATGTGGTTCGATGGATGCAGCATGAACGGGAGGAGATATTGTGAGAGTGTTCCATGTCATCGGAAGCCAAATCCTTGTGTACGGTGTAAACATTGTTTTTATGAGCGGTGTATGTTGTAAATATTGTTTTTACGAGCGGAGGGCTGAGGGTGTAATTTGGGGAGGTGCACGGGTGGACTCTGATCCTAACTATTGCTCAGCAAACCAGACAGCTGGATCTATGTCCCAGGAACTGAGAAAAAACAGAAGACACACAGAGAGGACGTAGCAAGGAGAAGGGGCCTTGGGGAGGGGGCTTTACTTACTCACTGACCCTCCTTAAAAGGCAAAGGGGTCTTAGACACAGCCCCTTCCCGATTTCTGATGTGTGACAGCTCAGCACTTGTGTCTGAACCCAAAGCTGCCATGCCTTTCCAAATAATGTGACCCCCCTGACCCGTCCCAGAAATCTTCCTTGCTTTAGAACTTTGCCCTCCTTCCATTTCACTAATTTGTCTTGTCTTGGCACCAAGCAGCATTGCATGTAGTGCCTGAACTGTGGAAATCCTGTGTGTGATGAGACGACAGGTGGGTGCATGGTCTTTACTTGTCTCATCCTGTGGTCAGCATTACTGCATCACAACGCTGGGGTCACGAGGTTGATTCCAACCAGGGCCCTATCTGTGTGGAGTTTGTATGTTTGTGTGAGCTGGTAGGGTAAGTAGCTTCTGACAGGATGCACACTGAGGGCATGTGGTTGGGATTTAGAATGTAAGCTTTACTGGGGCAGGGACTGATGTGACTAATCTAATATATTCTCTGTACAGTGATGGGTAAAATAATTGGCGCTATATAAATAAATGATAATAATAATAATAATCCCAGCAGGGGTCTGCAGCAGGAGCCACAAAGGTCATCATAACTAAATGCAAATGTACCTTGATTTTCAATTCATCTCTAATACAATGGAGACTTTTAAAGATGTTTGGTTGTCAGAGGATCATCATCATAATCATCATTTATTTATATAGCGCCACTGATTCCGCAGCGCTGTACAGAAAACTCACTCACATCAGTCCCTGCCCCATTGGAGCTTACAGTCTAAATTCCCTAACAAATACATACACACACAGACACACACACACACAGACAGACAGACACACTAGGGTCAATTTGTTAGCAGCCAATTAACCTACCAGTATGTTTTTGGAGTGTGGCAGGAAACCGGAGCACCCGGAGGAAACCCACGCAACCACAGGGCGAACATACAAACTCCTCACAGGTAAGGCCATGGTTGGGAATTGAACTCGTGACCCCAGTGCTGTAAGGCAGAAGTGCTAACCACTGAGCCACCGTGCTGCCCAGCACGAACACACTTACATAGTACAAGCTGTCATTGGAGAGTATTGAATTGAGTTTATTTCTACTTTACAAGTAGAAATTAATGAAACTAAAGCAAAATCAGGTTGGAGACATGGAAAGTTCCGGTAATACAATCTGCAATACTTGTGATTGTCCATTCTGTGTAACGCCCTTATACACTGTATTTGTAACTCACATCCCACTGAATTTACAGTTCCTGAATAGAGACAAGATAAGGACATTGGTTACGATAGGACCGGTAACAATTCAGACCAAATTCCACCATGGAATCTTGTGCTCAATGACAGAAAATAACTCCTGTTCCTGGAAGAATGTCACTGAGTGTGAATCAATGGGGGATTGTTGTCACTATTGATTCAATAAACAAACACAACAATGACACGTGCCACCATGACAATAAAAGGGTTGAAAAAACACAAACCAAAGGGTTTTCTCAAGGATTGAATAAGTCCACAGTTTCCTATTTCACATGGGTATGTGCTATCACAAGTTCACAACACATGCCAGGAAAAGTCAATTTGTGCGACAGCAACTTAAATTTCACTATAATCAAAGAGGACACCCGTCAAAATACTAGTACTGGTGGGTAGCTAAAAAAACAAAAACAAACCTGTGAAAACCAGAGTCTGCACAAGTCGACTGCAATGAGGTTGGTTGTTTTTGCTGACTGTGAACCTCAATAGTAATGATTACTGAATGATCAATTATTACTAATAATTAATAATTGGTTTATTGGTTAGATTTCCAGTGTAGGGGTCCCATTCATCATCTGCTATTTATAAAGCTCCACTAATTCCACTAATTTAATAGTAGCCAATTAACCCACTAATATGTTTTTGGAATGTGGGAGGAAACCGGAGTACCCGGAGAAAATCCATGCAAACACGGGGAGAACATAAAACTCTACACAGATAAGGCCATGATTGGGAATTGAACTCACCTGTGAGGTAGAAGTGCTAACCACTAGACTGCCCATTTATTAATTAACAGAGTACAGTCATGGCCAAAAGTTTTGAGAATGACACAAAGTTTGCTGCCTCAGTTTTTATGATGGCACTTTACATGTACTCCAGAATGTCATGAAGAGTAATCAGATGAAGTGCAATTAATTGCAAAGTCCCTCTTTGCCGAGACAATGAACTTTATCCCAAAAACAATATTTCCACTGCATTTCAGCCCTGGCACAAAAAAGACCAGCTGCCATCAGGTCAGAGATTCTCATGTTAACACAGATGACAATGTTGATGAGGACCAGGCTGGAGATCACTCTGTCATGCTGATTGAGTTAGAATAACAGACTGGAAGCTTTCAAAGGAGGGTGTTGCTTGAAATCATTGTTCTTCCTCTGTTAACCATGGTTACCTGCACGGAAACACATGCAGTCTTCATTGATTTGCACAGGGGCTTCACAGGCAAGGATATTGCTGCTGGTAAGATTGCATCTAAATCAACCATTTATCGGATCATCAAGAATTTCAAGGAGAGAGGTTCAATAGTTGTTACGAAGGCTTCAGAGCACCCAAGAACATCCGGCAAGTGCCAGGACCTTCTTCTAAAGTTGATTCAGCTGCTGTATCGGGGCACCACCAGTGCAGAGCGTGCTCAGGAATGGCAGCAGGCAGGTGTGAGTGCATCTGCACGCACAGTGAGGTGAAGACTTTTGGAGGATGGCCTGGTGTCAAGAAGGCCAGCAAAGCAGCTCTCTCTCAGTTTTTTTTTGTTTTTTTTTGGGTCGGCGGGTGGAAACCCACCCCCCCCCCCCCCCCCCGACAATCCTCCGTGCGCCGCTGGTATACCATAGCAACATCTGACAAAAGGTCTAAAAACACTGAACCAGCAAGCAGGAGACATTTGTAACTCAGACTGGTCGCACATTAGACTGCCTTGGGCGTGGCCAACCGATGCCACATAGTCTGTGGCCTGGCCTGAGCTGTCCTGAAAGGCAGGCATCCCAGCACCAGTCATAGCCCCACCTGACAGCCAAGGTGTGCTATGAGGCATGGAGAAAAGGCTCTCCAGCCGCAGTGGTTCCTAACAAACACATTTGGAATGGGCGAGGAGCCTTTTCTATCTTACCCATTAGATGACTCTGAGCATGCTGATTCGTGGATAGTGCAGGCCAATAACCAATAAGAGTACTGTAAGGTCCCCACACACTGATTGGTGAATGGCTGGGACTATCCACAAAGTACAATCAGAGAGCTGGTAACTCCAGTGTGTGCAGGAGATATTAATTGTAAGCTGATGTGCCTTATTATATATTCTCTGTACAGAGCTGCTGAATATGTAGGTGCTATGTAATAAATAATAAATAAAGGCAGCGCTAGGGTCCCTTTTCTGTCAGCAGTCAAAATATGAAAACTGAGGGCCTGATTCATCTTCGAATGTAACCTGAACGCAAATTGTGTTTAAAAGCAGGCATGGAGCAGGTTTCCGACCGTATACAAATACAAGCGGATCTCAAAATAAAAATCTGTGTTTTAGAAAAAACTATCTTTCTAATTTTTTATTTACATAAATCAAGTTCAGACTGCGTACTGTACATACATATTTTTATGGTTTCTCTCACTTGCACACACATGTTCTGTGTTATGTAGTGGCATGCATACGTGCAGTTTTTAATACAAAGACGATGCCGTGAGCTGCCTTGCAGCTGGTGCAAATGATACGGCTATAAAAACCACGTACTTACGAGAAAGCCAAAATTTGTCGCCCTTACTGTACATTGACTGTGTTAATCCACCCCTTCCCTCCCCCATTCTGTCCTTCAAGTCTTAGGCAGTGTCATTTACACGTGGACACGAATTGCATGCAATTGCGTTCATTAGCGTAAGTCCCATTCTGGCGCATGTGCAGAGCTATTTCACTCAAGATGCGCCACACAAATGGACTTACTGGTGAATCAGGCTCTGAATGTTTAATGAATGGGGAGAGGGAGGCCAATAATTGGTCTGTGCATTGTGGTGGTGTTTACACCACTGCCAGACATATACGTTGGCCGCACACCTTCAAATAAGTCGGTTTTATTTGTGTAATAAGTGCATTAACTGCTCATAAGCATCCGTTTGTATCCAGGTCTTTGTGCATCTTACACTTTCAACTCCTTATGTTTGGAAGAGGTGGAACATCGAACGTCGGTCAAGTATAGGGCAAGCACGATAATGGCGTCTTGACGTGATTGCAGCTCAGCTATGATGATGATGCATAACAGCAGCACAGTCCAGCCACTTCTGCTCAGCTGATTGCTCCCTCCAGCTGACAATACTTAAATCATTAGCGTGGTGACTATATTATATGACGTCACGGTCGTCTATTTGCATTATTAAACATTTCTATTCGGGCTACTGCCGGAAAAAAGATTCCTTTTGATTTTTAAAGGCGAAAAACAAAAGATTTTTGTATATATAATTTACTTTTACTTTGCGTTGCTCTTTTGTATTTGTGTTTGTACGTAGTTAGTTACATATCACATTGAAACTGCAAATGTCACATTAATTAATAAATGGCAGTATTCTCTCTTGTACAAATGAAACTTCATTATGTTATTATATTGTGTGCAAATAGGACAATGTGACTTTAGCATTTATTACTAACACCGTCAAGTCGGATACTACGTTAACTGCGATATCGGGAGCAAGTATATACATGTGACGTAGATGCTACTATTCTATGATATGTGTTTCCGAATGAACAAATGCATCTTTTCGGATCCAAACGTACATGTGTCTATTGTGTTGTATAGTGTACACATAGGAGCAGTAACTGCTTAATGCGAGCACGCAATTGTGTATGTGAGGACTCGTAAAAGTAGGATAAACTGCACAGATGCACCTAGCTCATCATCAATCACCCTCATTACTTATAGGGGATATTCAGAGACAATGAATATTGATACAGTATGCACAAAAATTCTCTGTCCAGATTAAGTAGGATCCAGGTAAAATTCAGTGTTAAAATTAATTTTCAGCAAGGCAGTATGTGAATATCAATTTTCAATGATTTTCTCAATATATTTGGCCTTTTAAGCAGCAAAACAAACTTTATATTCCTCTAAGGGGGAGATTCAATTATGCGGGAAGTGTCTCCAGGACATCCATGGAAACACCACTCGATGGAGAAAAATGAGCAGAGATTCCTACCGCACTGGGCATCAATGTGCACAGCGGACAACGTGGTGATGTCCGGACACCACACCGACGGCAATTGAATTTCACCCTAAAGGGGAGATTCAGTTTAGCGCGAGGTGTCTCCGGAAGTCCCTGGAGACACCTCGCGTCTGAGGTTTTAAAGGAAACTCCACTAATTTTTTCTCACACCCCATAGTGGTGCGCAGAAAATGAGCAGAGTCCTAGCGTGATGGCCTGCAACATGCACAGCGGACATCGCGGTAATATCCACGTGCCACATCGCCAACAATTGAATTTCCCTCAGAGTGGTGTTTTATTTCTCAAAGGTCTCAAAACCTACCGGTTGGACTTCCGGTAAGACAGCTCAAGTGCTGGAGGATGTAACAAGGTTCGTCTAATTGGTCACTGCACACATACTTGAATTTTCCGCACATCCCATTTTGCAATGGCCCCATTATGTGTATTTATGGGCACGCTGGGACCGATGTGCGCCTAGTCTGAAACTGTCAAACTAGTAGAGTCATGACCACAACGGTGGTAGTCAGCATATCAATGCTGACTACCGGGACAAGACTTACCCTGACGCCTTCACACCGAAGGGCTCCTTCCCGACAAGGCTCCAGGACGACTTATGTGGCAACGGACTGGAAGCAATCGCTATGAATGAAGAAGCTGGCGGGACTTGATGATGTCACTGGCAACCTCAACGCTGTTATCAGTGCTGTTAAGGGGTAATGTAAGTAGGTGGGCATGGACAATGTACAACGCTTTGTAAAGTACATTGTCCATGCCGGTGTGAAGACATTGGGGTAAGTCTTGTCGGAATAGTCACCATCATTATTCCGTACCCCACCCGACCACAGGACCCATTTTCATGGACAGAGTGTGGGACCCATAACACGTGTGTAACATGTATTCAGTAAGGGACAGGGGATAATAAAGTGAAGAATAAGCGATCTGATAGTGGGGAAAACCGAGAGAGAGGAAGTGTTGCCACAGAGGACAATACACGGATTGTCTATCCCCAAGGCATGAAGTGTCAGCTCTTGGCTAACAATATTGACGTACTGTCGAAGTTTATCACAACTGTTTGTGAGGGAGATGTACAAAAAAGTGGATTCTATCAAGAGATAGTCTGACACCGGTGATTATACCAACTAATGTGTACACTTTATTTTAGTACTTATAGGGGGATGCATCAATAAGGAGTGATATGTAGTGTTCACACATTATTTTGCAATTGTTCCCAATTTTGCTACTGATCACGTGATAAAATATGATTAGATATGCAAATGAAGCATAATTTATCATGCAGTCAGTATAAATAGCGAGCAAAGGCAACAATGGACACCTCGCTCCTAATTGAATCGCTCCCACGATGTCCCACTGCCCACTCATACTGTAAAATACCGCAAGAATGCATGTTAAAACTTGCATCTAAAATATAAAATAAACTATTATAAAAACACAATAAAATGCCTTTCTGCCATTAAATTCTATTATTTATTAGGTTCTTTTCTGCCATTAAATTCAATTATCCAATAGTACAGCCATTGTGGGAGTACTGTACAGTACTCATTGTGTTCTCGTCGTACATACAGTATGCGCTATAAGCAGTAACACTGTTTAAGCAGATTATTTGCCAAAAGTCAACCGGCCAATAAAGTGTCACAAAGAGATAACACTAAGAAATGAATCTACACGTACAGTGTCCTTAGTAACCAGTAGGTAAATACACATTGGGTTTCCCAGTATTATCATTCAATTAACACAAAGCTTGTTCCTGAACACTGCAAGCACAGCACAGGGATGTTGTCACAAATGATTCTCTGTACATAACAAGATTACATAGATACAAGATGGCAGCTGATGGCTGTTGTAACTTTAATTTTAAAAAGGTACAAATGTGAAATGCATGCGTTGTGAAACACGTGTGTAGCAGAGATGGGATACATTTTCAAACCTGTTCCTAAATTTGACCTTAACAGTTTATACCACCCCTGCTACACCGGGCAGTGGCTTGCATTGACCAAAGTCGTCGTCAAAATGCGACTTTACGAATTCAAAAGAGGAACTCGAAGTTTGTATTACTGAGACGTCACACTTCTATAAACCGAGCTGTTCTGACATCGACAGTTTATGCACGTGATAATTTGCAAATTTTCTAGTTTATAATAGATGTCATATAATCTTTGGCGATGAGTGATAAAACGTGAAGGCAGAAACAAACGGGCTAAAGCCACATCACTGTTCAATGACCAGAAGTCACACACTATTTACTAATAATGGCGCTAGAGTTCTTCCTAATTTCTCAATGGACAAAGTCATAGCTGGAATTGGTCGTTTGACATGCACAGGGCCTGGTTATCCAAGAGGCTGACTAGGCTGTAGCCTAGGGCGGAAGGCTTTAGGGGGGGAGCAAACATTTTTCGGATGTGAAATTGTGACAGGGAGAGATATAAACTGAAATTAACTTTAAAATATAAGAGAGTATTTGTTCTCCAAAGTACAGAGAAAACATGAAAGATAAATGTAGTAAAATTTTAGTCTTGACGTATTCCCATGGTGAAGACTGAATAAAAATGAGTCATCCGTGGGCGGGCGCTGGAGAATAAGTGTATAGGAGAGACAAAGATGGCGGCAGACGCAGTCGTGACAGCCCCTCCACCCTCTCATCTTCACCTCAATAGTGCTCATTAGGGACTCTGTCCTGCTATACAGTTCTGAATTTAATGAAAACTAAATGAGGGACAAAGATTGTTGTAACCGTTTTAGAAAGCCAAGTGGAGAAGAGTTTCAAAAACACTGGAGCATAAACATTGGTGGGGGGTGAAGGAAGCCATATTTTAAATTTAAGGACAAGTTCATTTTTACCTACCACATATTAGGCTGGCGTGAAAGATGAGGGGGCATTTCGAGTGTATTATCCAAGAGCGGCCTAAACCCTTAATCAGGCCCTGCACATTCATCTCGGGGTTCCAATCTGAAAGTATTGGGAGTAGAGACGTTTGTTCAAAATTGCACACAAACCAAATTTTGCAACAAATTATTTTGTTAAGGTGGAATTTCCATCAATATAATCTTTGAGTTCCGCTCTTTGAAACCCTGCTGATTAGGACTACATATTGCATTTGTATAATCTGTGTTTGCATTTTTTGCAATTTATAGTCTGTAAATAGACGAGAATAGGCATGACGAATGGATATAACAAAGTACAGGAGGGAAACATTCTACAAAGGAAGAGAAGTACTAGAACACGAGGACATGTACTGACACTGGGGGGAAGTAGGTTCAGAGGAAATTTGATGAGGAAAAACTACTTTCCAGAAAGGTTAGTGGATAAGTGGAATAGCCTCCCATCAGAGGTGGTAGAGGCTAATACAGTAGAGCAGTTTAAACATGTTTGGGATAGACATAAGGATATCCTTATAAAGATTAAAGGACCAAATAGGGTTTGAGATTACCATAGGTTAATAAAAAAAAATGGGCAGATTTGATGGACCAAGTGCTTCTTATCTGCCGTCAAATTGTATGTTTCTGTGTTTCTATGACTGCACCAATACATTCTGCTCTGTGTTGTTTTAGGATATAATACATACTTGCCAACTCTACCGGAATATCTGGGAGACTCCCGGAATCTGGGTCAGTCTCCCGGGCTCCAGGGAGAGAGGGCAATTCTCCCGATTCCCGGGCAGCGCTGGTAAGTGATTGGAGGAGGCGTCGCTTAACGGCATCACGGCCGCGTCATTGTGGCCCCGCCTCCTTGGTTTATTGGACAAAAAGGTGGTGACAGCTTTGGGGGCGGGGCTAACAGCGCGATTCTTCGAGCCCCGCCCCCACACACCCACCTGACCCCCGGACCTCCCGGAACTTAACCTGCCAATGTTGGCAACTATGATATAATAAGGAAGAAAATTAAAACATGACGGGTAATTCCACACCGAACACTTAAGCTCATATTGCGCTGGTGAAACATGCATAATGAGACAAATATTCTATAAACCACCCAGGAGTAATTATTAGTACGTTAAAGTTTGGTCCGTAACCATTCAGCAATCATTAAAAACGCTGGAGAAACAGCTTAATCAGGAATAAATAATTTAATCACTCCGCTAAACATTCTATGACTTCTGTCTATTTACATTTATTTAGGAATCAAGTCATGTTTATTCTTCGGACAGGGGTGTCATAACCACGATATAAAGTGGCTTACTGCTATTTGTGTATTTAATTAAAA
Organism: Mixophyes fleayi; assembly: GCF_038048845.1. Taxonomy (NCBI): domain Eukaryota; kingdom Metazoa; phylum Chordata; class Amphibia; order Anura; family Limnodynastidae; genus Mixophyes; species Mixophyes fleayi. The sequence continues at coordinate 12,221,955 of NC_134408.1, forward strand.
ATTAAGCATATAAACATGTGAAAATAAAATATATATTTCATTTTTCAATGGCTGCAAACCTCCAGTTTTTTTTTTTTATCGTACGTTGTAATGTATTGATATGATGCCTAACCCTAGGTCAGCTTAATAGCACCAGGGTGACGAAAAATATGTTTTTCAAAACTTTTACAAACCGTGACATCAACAAGCGAACGTTTCCAACTGCAGTTATTGCAATGGAAGGAATTTCGTAGATTCTGGCTTCAAACGTGGGAGTGAAATGAGATGTAAACAAAGAGAAGTGAATGATAAAAGTGTAACAGAAATAGTTTTTAAGGAATGGAATCCTGCTGGAACAATCGGTATGTACAAGCGTGATAAAAGAAAGATAAAAGGGGAGACAATTATGTAAGTGATAGACAGCAAGCGTGCAGCTGTGCTGCAGAGTGGACTCTGTCGGAGTACATATATATGTATATATAAATATATATATAAATATATAATATATGATACATAACAATTATGGACAGGTGACAGAAATAACTTGAATGGATTTAGAGGAGGGGGATAGACGAGAGCCTGCCAGGATGGGATATGAGGGAGGAACATCGAAGGGTCTTCTTACAAGCTTGTCCTGGGATTTGAGTGACAGGCTAGTGTGTGTGTGTGTATGTGTGTGTGTGCGCGCGTGTGTGTCTGTGTAACACGCCTACAGAGCTCATATCAAGTCAGCAAAAACCAAAAACCAAAGAGGGTCTCCTTTCTGCAAAGGACTGGACAGGGTGTTAATGCATGGGCTGATATCAAACCTCCCCTTGACCAATCAGAGAACAGGGCGTGGGCGTGGCCTTCCTAACTCCCTTATAAGCACCCCTCCAGCAAAGCTACTCTCTGACAGCTTCTGTGTGGGGTCCAGGGTAAAGGTGATCCAGTCTCCTGCTGAGGACAGAGCGCAGGAGATGAGCTGTTAAGCCACGGGTCGGCTCTTAAGGGAGAAACCACTGCCATACACAGCTGCAGAAAGAGGGGAGACCTTCCCATCAAAGACTCTGTCGACCACAAGAGGTGGAGGGGGAGAAGAGACTTCTTTATCTTAAGGACGAGGCGAGCCCATTGCGGCGGGGCTGAAATACAAGGATGGAGAACGCACACATGAAAACCACAGAGGAATCCCTCGCCTATTTTGGGGTCAACGAAACAACGGGTCTGTCTCCAGATCAAGTCAAGAAGAACTTTGACAAGTATGGACCCAATGGTATGTTGCAATCACATGTTATCACCTTACTGTATGCTCTTTGTGTCAATGGGAATCAGTTTCAAACTGCATCTCTGCAGTGCAACAAAATACACTGATGGCTTCAGAGTTTGGAAAGGGTCTACTTGCCCTCCCTTCCCCCTTCTGTATTGCCATAATTACAATAATGATTAGCAAATTGTCATCAATCTATAGTTTCTGAAGCATCACTTGTCCAGCTAGAGATGATGATATTGATTTACATCATAGTGTGATCTTCCCCAGACCATCCTGATGACAAAAGCCACTGACTTCAAAGTTTGGGTATTGTTTCTGTATTGTTTTGTATTGAATGCAATACTATATATATCTATAGTAGGCTAAGAGTGTATTAGAGATATTGGGGAAATGAGATGTAGAATAATCTGTTGCTGGAAGGTAGATCTTCATCCTTATTTTCCCACTCTGGGTGCAACCTTGAAATGATCAAGGCGATAATACTTAAATACGGTTGCTGCAAGTAGCAAGTACCGCAGTGGTTTGGTACAATGTGATTCGTTTTAATGCTCTGCAGGTTTCTCAATGAAAACGTGAAAGCTTGGGGGGATAGGGATGTGAGAGGTATAGGGTTAAAGTGAGATGTAGTACGATAAACACAGGATAGGTCGCATGAGTGAGTAGGAGAGGACGGAGAAGATGGCATCTAGTGTGGAGGTAAAAGAAAAAGGGGTAAGAAGAAGTAGAGAAAGTAAAAGAACGGCAGAGAACAGTGGTTTTTCCAACCTTAGACGTTAGGCCATATCTAAAGATCTTACATGTTTGACAGTATAAGTGATGTACTTTGCATTGAAAGACTTGTGGAGTGCAGGACATCTGTTCTGCGCCTCTTATCGCCCCGCTGTGAGTGTCTGCAGCAGCAGAGCACTGACAGAGGAGAGGTAGATATCTCTACCTCCTGCCTTGCATGCGTGTGACACACAGTCTGTATATATAGAACACCGTATACTGAACACCAGTCCGGTCACACTCTGCAGAGGGTTAGAGAGTTAATCTGTACACAGACAGGATGGGTCTTTTCCTCACACACACATTACACTGGGTTCCCCGGCTCTGTTATTAGTGGGTTGCTATGATTATCTTTTACTAGTCCCAGGGGGAGAGGAGGGGATCTTTGTAAATGTCACATTCCTGCAGCAAAAGCCATGGGCTGGTAGAACAGCCAGCTGTAGTCTGTGCAGAGTTTGACTCAATAACTGTTGTATGTATCGCAGTACATTATTATATATATATATATATATATATATATATATATATATATATATTAGCTGGGTAGTGATATCTGTAGAAACAAGTGGTGGTTTGTAGATGCTGCCATTGGTGTATATTGATACATAGCGTGCCAGACAGGTGTTAGTAGATATATAGGAGTACTACAGTGATCACATAGTCTTCATACCACGGGTTATGTATAGATCTGCTCCCTGTACATGTTGTACATATTAGGTGACATGTATCGTACAGTGTCACACTAAGCACATACTGTGCAAACCTGGTGGCATCTATGCCTAGTTAAAGAGGACCTACAGGTGCTGAAATACACCTACCTCTATACATTGGAGCCTAGCTGGCTCCTGACATGGCAGCGAGAGATATTTTAGTGCCGGGGTGGGGGGGGGTGGGGGGGGTATTAGATCCAGCCCATGATGTCACTCTCCTTATACAGCCATCTCAGCTGTGTCCTTCAAGAGAGTCCCAGGCTACAATCTGCTGAGAGATGAGATCCTTCCCATAGTCTTCCCAATCTCAATGTCAGCCAGTGTTCCCCAAAATACATTCACAATAAGTCATGCATCTCTATATATAGACATATTGATACCCAGCAAGGCATACTGTAGTTGGAGGTCTAAATTTAGAGTCAGACTTACATTTTGCATTAACAGGTTGCATTTGACGGCACAGTCGCTATCCGGCTATGGTTATTTACCAAATAAATGATCTTTACTAAGGAACTAATGATATATTTTTTTTATTAACAATTGACAATTTGGATGAGAGGGCGCCCTGCGATCATGCAGGGTTGATAAGGCATAACACCGTGGCGAACACAGTCCCTTCCCCTTTAGCAGGGGGGATATCATAGCACGGATCGGCCCACCGTCAACCCCTAACCCCCCCAGTAACAAGTCTGATGATTTTCGCTGTCTTCTGACTATGCATTAGAACTTCCTCTGATAAAATTTGCTCCAGAGACCTTGAAAATCTTCTTTTGCTCGCTGCATCAATCTTCTTTCTGACATGACACTCTGGAGCCGAGGGGGTTAAAGGCCACCCGAGGGCTTGTACATATCAGTCTGTTGGCCGGTATTACACAGTGTGGTGCAAGATCCATGTCCGGGAGCATTCTGTTCCCTCCGCATCGGGATCATACATAGTATCTGCGTGACACAAACTGACAGCAGGATTTATATAACTGTCACATAACCCCCAGGATGCCCTCTTACACACACATCATCAACATTTTCATTTGGCCATGCATTTGCTTCAACGCTAACCCAACCAGCTTCTTACGCGCGTCTCACACTGCAATTTGGTTTGTAACAATTATTCTATAAAAATCGGCATTCCGGCCGCACAAATAATTAGGTGTTCCCTCTTTTACAGTGGAAGTGACCATGTGATTCCACAACAGCCAATTTAGATTGACCTCTAGCTTCTGCTTGCATAGATAACATCTTAATCCAATATTATCAAGGTGTCAGTTTCCTTCTAATATGGAGACAGTGATGGGTTTCAAGACATCCTCCAATGTTTATATGTGAAACCAAGGGATTAGTTCTGAATTGGCTCCACTAAATAGGCGGCACTCTCCCTTCACTGCTCTGGAAAATTGTCCCAAATATCCAGTTTCTGATCTAATTATCCACTAAAGTGTTATGTTCATTAAACTACAACGAAGAGAGGTACAACAGTTTACTCTGCCGGTCCACAACTTGCTCCTGTTTGTGTGGGGTACAAGGATCATTCTCTGGGTTAAACAGGAGTTTTGATTTTGCAGACAATAATATATAGTTAGGAATCTGCTACAAAGAGAGCTCTTTTTCTGCCCATTTGAGAAATATCACAAAAAGGGTCATTAACAAGGTTACGTGGACTTGTGTCATCTCAGGATTACCGTAAGTGGTGACGTCTCTAGATACTGCTCAGGTTTAGTACTGGTGGGAACTGTCATTTCAAAGCACAAGTTAAAATTTAGTCATATTCTAAAGAATACAATGTACAGTCTTTGAATTTGTTATTGATAAAGGTGTCCTGCTACATAAAATTGTTCTATGATTTTGGACATGGTGATAAACCTCTTCTACAAATTAGAGCTGCACTCTCACCCCAGTAGTCAGCTCGGTCTAACATGCGAAATTGAGTGCTTATTAACATATTATTATGCATACATTAAGTGATAGAGCCTTTGATATGAATAAAGACTAATTATCTTTTTTCTGATTTTTTTTCTCTCCCTCTTTCGTGGACCAGAGCTCCCAGCAGAGGAGGGTAAGTTACTTTATATGTGATACTTTAGATGTGATGATAGTAAGTGCTATGGGTCATGCTTGGAGAAAACACCTGTAAGGTGTCCTCCACAGCAGTGACCGATAGGCTATTCTATAGGTGAATCTGTACCTGACAGCCACTGTCCTCTTATCTCACTACAGGTAAATCCCTTTGGGAGTTAGTTGCAGAACAGTTTGAAGATCTGCTGGTCCGAATTCTGCTGCTGGCTGCCGTCATTTCATTCGTAAGTACACAAAAAAAATAAAGAGAGTAATCAGCACACAAAAAGCAAAAGGACTGATTTACTGACTTGGTATAAAAATAACGTAATCCAAGCTTGCTAGCTTATTGTTGGTACTTGTAAGGCTTCCATGCTGCATCTAAAAGACACGTGGGGAAGTTTAATAGTAAATGATAAACATAACGTAGAAGAATTTCAAGTTATGACATACAATGAGTATCCTATGATGAATGTGCCAACTCTAGGAGAAGGTCCTGCTGTGATTAATCATTATGACCAGTGTATTGCCCCTTTTGGAGGGGAACGGAGGGGAAACCATTGATCTCTACGGAGCAACAGAGGGAAAGATGGCAAAGTAGGGACAGCGGAATTTAGAACTTGTTCAGATATCCGCTTCTGTAAGGGTCCGTGTGCGTAGATGGTGGTTTACCCCATAGAGATTAATGATCTCTGTGAGTACGGGTTTGTGGCCCAATACACAAAACAAGTCAAGAGGAAGTAAAATATCAATGATACACTGCATAATCTCACAGAAAACAGTGAGTGGGCAGCTAGGTAAGCCTGGCAACAGGGTTTAAGGCATCGGGAAATGATACTCTCAGCAATGCAAGTACCAGCATTTGTTTACCTATCAAATCATTTTGACTCACTTCATGATGAGAATTCTATAGAGCAGAGTCCTAGTGCACACTATACAAGTGGGCCTCTACTTATAGTAATTGACATTACACAGACAGACTGTATGCTCGATCACCGTGACATATTAAATGTTTACGCGCTGTCTCTTCACAGACATACAACGTGCATTCATGTCATTATTTCTTCCTATTTGCTTGTAAAGTTTAAATTGCAACTACCATCATCATCAACATTTATTAATATAGCGCCAGCAGATTCCGTAGCGCTTTACAATTGGGGACAAACAGTCATAAACAAAACAAAGCAATTATGGTCCCACACTGCAATTGTTTGGATGATACCTTGTGTGTCTTTATTACATATAGTAATACTTTCTTAACACAACAGCATATTGACAAACCAGCAGACTGACTCCAGACAGTCACTGGGATTCAGGGGATATTTGGAGAAATCCACTGTTCGGACACTAATTGACTGTTCTCAGACATTATCCAGGCAGTTCGGAGATTGTGACCCTGTTTCCAGCGATACTGATATTTAAGATACTTTAATCTGTCTGAATGAAGGTGTCCCTGGAATGAGTCATCAGTCAATGTTAGGACGGTGGACAGTGTCAGCTAACACTGCTCCCTATCAGCGGCCCCATTCTTGATCATACACAGGACTATACACATACATATCCTCCTGCGTGTGCAGCCTACAACATGTGAACAGTCAAGGATGACTAGTACACATTAACGTGCATAAGTCATACCAGACAGATCTAGGGGGTATATTTACTAAACTGCGGTTTGAAAAAGTGGAGATGTTGCTTATAGCACCAATCAGATTCTAGCTGTCATTTTGTAGAGTGCACTACATAAATGACAGCTAGAATTTGATTGGTTGCTATAGGCAACATATCTACTTTTTCAAACCCACAGTTTAGTAAATATACCCCCTAGAATGCATCGAACACACAACGATAGGTAATATGGGAACTGCTTTTCCAAGACCATTGTCTTATCCATCCACAAGCCGGTATTACATCAGTTGTACATAGGCAGCACACGTATTTTTCTAGTCAAGTCATGATACCGGCATGCAGGTTATAATAAATATATATATATATATATATATATATATAACTTTTATCTGCAGTAGCAACAATTCATGTAAGGTACCATATAGAAACTAAGTTGGGCACAGACTTGTCTATATATTACAAACCTAAAAGTATCCTCTGGAATAATCCTATATCAAACATAATGCAAACTAACTAACCGCTAATATATGTAACATTAGCCTACGACAGTATCGTTAGGCACAGAGCACCCAATTTTGCAATTTACAGATTTCGTTTTTTTGGCTGTCTCAACTTTTTCTAAAACGTACTTTATGGTACATATTTAAACAGAGCCCTTTGCCAGTTCTAGCTTATATATTGGTAGTAGAATGGGGCTATTAGGATTAGACTTGTTTGGTTCAGGGGATCCATGATGTTCCATTCTATGGCAGAGGCCTCTGCTGAGTTTTTCTCGAATACCTACTATGTGCACACAGCCTGGCGTGTGCACACATGATATTAGCTGTGTGAAAGGGTTAACGGGTCTCCAACCCTGACCTTTTCTTTTCCCAATGAGAGGCACATTCTGCAGGTTAAATTTGTCTTGAAGATAACTCGATCCGACCAGTGGCCAGCTCAAGTGTCAGACAGCTGCTGGGAGACTGCAGGACGAGACTCAGAGCGGGAGAGAGAGAGAGGAGGTCAGGGGAGACAGAGGGTGTTCCTTGTCGCCTCTGAGTGACAGCCCCGGATGGTTGTGTGTTTTGTGAGCGCAACAGCTGCGTGAAGCATGAGAGGGCCCCATAAAATAGCTGTAAATCTACTCCAGTGTAACCCAAGAGGCTGTTTATAATGACAGGGGTCCTGCCGTGACACAGCTCTGTGCAGAACCCCTGGGTAAAGGCCTAGGCAGCTAACACTGTCTAAAAGGACAATAAGTAACAGCAATAAAGCAAATTAAACATTATGATTCAGATTTTAGTATGAAACAATTTACTGGGAACTTCAGTAAAGACAATCTGGCAAAAATGTTTCTGAAGAGATTCCGCAGTAGGTGTAGTGCAGACAGATTCATACTGAGCTGTCTAAAAGCATTTTGTCCATTAACATTTCTGCATTAGTTATATTGAGAGGTTTAGGGTTCCACGCCTGTTTTAGCTATAGCTTAGATAGATACAAACCTGAATATAGTAAGTAGTGCTACTGTGCACCTTAAACAGAGAAATGTGGTGTGTCGCGTAGAACCAAACTAGCACACTGTATGTACTTATTGTACATAGTAAAATGTTACGCTACAAACAAATATCAGAGCTCATTGACCTATAAGTTGATCCGTGACTAAGCAGATCAATTTACTGCAAAATTGCAATTGTTTTCAGATATTTTATCAGTTTCTCTCCCACTTTACCACTACTACACATGTTTCTTTTAAGTTAAGCTGTATATATACAAAATTATAGTATACTGTATTCCTCTCAATTTGCAAAAGTGCTATAACAAGACATAGATTTCTACCTAAGGGTGCTCTCTGCTTTGCAGGTGCTCGCCTGGTTTGAGGAAGGTGAAGAGACAATCACAGCCTTTGTGGAACCATTTGTCATCCTCCTGATTCTCATCGCTAATGCAGTTGTGGGAGTCTGGCAAGTAAGTACACCTTTATCACCAAGTAATAATGACTTCACTCCCTGGTTCTTAGGAGACTTAGTTGTTATTGTTATAGTTACACTAGAATTAATAAACACAAAAATGATTATAATGGATATAAAACATAGTAGCAATAATATCATACAGACTATATTTCTCTGTAAAAAATCAATCAGTTTAAAGATCAGTTTAAAAAGTGTGCTAATGTTTGTTAGCAATCAATCCCTAAATAAGTTCTATTTGTGACCTAGGAAAGAAATGCGGAAGATGCCATTGAGGCTCTTAAGGAATATGAGCCCGAAATGGGAAAAGTTTACCGTAGCGACAGAAAATCGGTACAAAGAATCAAGGCCAGAGAGATTGTTCCAGGAGACATTGTGGAGGTAGCAGGTGAGTTGGGACACCAGACCGCCCACAGCCTATATATTTACAAAGCCCTGGGTCGAATATGATGAAATGTCTCGTTATCCTTCGATTCCTCCCCGTATGTTCGTGATGCGGAGCCAACCACCTTTGTTTTGTACACAAATACTTAAATTGCTTTTAAATGTTGAAGGAAATGGAACTCAGTGCTATCCGTTCACAGCAGCAGATTGTATATTGTCAGTCACCCCCGGTGGCCGTGTCCAGAACTGCATGAGCACAGAAATGTTATATATTCATCTAGAAAGCTGGAAAGGGCTTTTAGGGCTTCAAATAAAAGCTTTGTTGAAGGGAATCTCAGCTTGTTTTAACTCCATGTATAGTACATTATTTAGCTAAAAGATCCCTATTATTTGTGCATATTCTATTTATTAGGAGGCTTTTATTCACATGGCAATGTTACTTGTTTTGCTTATGTACATTGAAATATCTTCCATAGAGGGAGATATGGAGCAGTGTTAAATACAGGCTAAAATAGTAGGGACATAAGTCAGAAGAGGTCAAGACTTCAAATAATAAAGTTGCCGTAAAACTAAGGCCGAGTTTCTTGTACATGGATGTCTGGTGTCCACCTTCAATTTGTCTTTCTTTTCTAGTTGGTGACAAAGTCCCAGCTGATATCAGGCTCATCAGCATTAAATCCACCACTCTGCGTATTGACCAGTCCATCCTGACAGGTACATCGAAAATTGTTCCAGAGGAACGCCTTGTCTACTGTAAGCACTGTGTTTTGTTCCATGGAAGTCTCACCTAAACCTTCTGTCTCCCACAGGAGAGTCTGTCTCTGTCATCAAACACACAGAAACTGTCCCCGACCCCAGAGCTGTCAACCAGGACAAGAAGAACATGCTGTTCTCCGTGAGTACTTGGTGTTTTATCTTCATCGAGGCTTATGTTTGTCCACTTCACTTTGTTTATTTCTCTTATGCCACAATTTTTATCTCCTTCCTTACGCTTCTCAGGGTACCAACGTAGGAGCTGGCAAGGCCATTGGTGTTGCCATTGCCACTGGAGCCAGCACTGAGATTGGTAAGATTCGTGATGAGATGGCAGCCACTGAACAGGAAAAGACCCCTCTGCAGCAGAAGCTTGATGAGTTTGGTGAACAGCTGTCCAAGGTCATTTCTCTCATCTGTGTTGCCGTATGGTTGATCAATATCGGACATTTCAATGACCCCATCCATGGTGGCTCTTGGATCAAAGGAGCTATTTACTACTTCAAGATTGCCGTAGCTCTGGCTGTAGCCGCTATTCCTGAAGGCACGTTCACTTTGTTTACTAGTGCTACTACTTATTAACATTTCATAATAGTATACCTAAATGACACCATATTACACCAAATATCGTACATTATTTCACTACTTGCTTCTTCTCACAAACAGGTCTCCCAGCTGTAATCACCACTTGTCTGGCCCTGGGTACAAGACGTATGGCCAAGAAGAACGCCATTGTGAGGAGCTTGCCCTCCGTAGAAACACTTGGTTGCACATCAGTCATCTGCTCTGACAAGACCGGTACTCTGACCACCAACCAGATGTCTGTCTGCAGGGTACGTTTTCACTAACATGGTGTGGGTTTAATATAAATCAGACATGGTCCGTCACTAGTCCATACTATGTCTAAAATAAACCGTACGAACCATTTTTCTTCCACACAGATGTTTGTCCTTGATAAAGCTGAAGGTGATGTCTGCACCCTGAACGATTTCACCATTACCGGATCCACCTATGCCCCCGAAGGAGATGTGTAAGTCAACATATTGTCAATTGCTAGTTACACTTCTCAGTACTGCCAAATGCACCCCACACCTCCAACAGAATAGGGACACCTGGAGATTCTACACTGTGATTAATCTACTGGCAAACGTGGGATCTACACACACGCTCATATGTTAAGATCCTGAACTCACTGACCCTCCATTTCCACAAGTCATTATTCCTTACAGCATTGCTACTTGTTGCATCCCACTCAATGATTCATTATGCTATATCACTATGTTCTCTTCTACCGATGCCCTCCTTTTGGATCCATCTCAGCTCCTGTTTCCGATTTAATTTTCTTCCCTGTACAATGGCATCTACTGCCTCTCTAAACTCCCATCTCTCGATCCCTAATGTTACCCTCATTTCCGCATGTCAGCATACCTTTCTTTGACATTCCCTTAAACATCTCTACCTCCTATCTCACATACATCTCTTCCTTTCCTGGCTTCCCCTGTCTCTCTGTGGTGCCCTCTCAGTCAGAAGAATGATAAGACTGTGAAGGCCGGCCAGTATGATGGGCTGGTGGAATTAGCCACAATCTGTGCACTTTGCAATGACTCCTCTCTCGACTTTAATGAGGTAAAAACAGAGATCATTAACACCCCCATTTTCACCCCCAACCCCGTTTGGACTGTTCATCTAACACTGACGCATGCACTAATATTTTTTGAGATTTTGATTTAAAATACTAACAAAAAAAATTATTCAGCATTTACTACAATAAATGCAGTATAGCACATGTGTTAAAACAAATAATAAAAGCAAAATAGTTTGTTTGCAGATCAGGTGAGAAACATACAAACTCTGCCGTGGTCCAGACATGACCCCATCGCAGTCCACCACCACACAACACAATATAATGGCGTGAAAGTACATTGAACGGCAGTGCTACTTTGGTATTGCCTGGATATGTCATAAATTTTCTGGGTTTGAGGTTTCCTTGCTTGTATCCGTGACACTTGATGTTGTATGTCAGGGATTTCAGTACAGAGCTGTGCGACTGAAGTAAGCAATCTATGGCCCTCCAGTTGTTGAGGGAAGGATTCACTGCCAGGCAGATGCAGCTAGATCATGCTGGAACTTGTAGTTGATAACAACTGGAGACTGCGAGCTGTGGTTGGACTATAACCATTACACTCAGCGCCATTAGCATTGAACGATCACTGCCATTGCCATCTGACTTCTTTGGCCAGGTATCAGAACCTCTCTATTTACTCATCCAGAAACAGATGATTGGGGTGTTTCCCTAATGATCTAAGTTATTGTCTTGGATGAATAAATATACATCACTCTTAGCAGCAATGTGTCATATCTATAATATAAATGTCTAGTGGCATGTGTTAGTCTGTCTGTGTGTGTGTGTGTAAAAAATAAAACCAAGCTGCAGCGCCACCTGCTGGGCGGAGTTATACACTGACCTACTAAATTCTTAGTGTGTGTGGGAAAAAAAATTCAGAAAGGGCTGAAATTTGGTATACTAAGATGTTTTCAATTTGTTAATTTAATTTAATTGTTAAAAGTGTTTATAAAGATTTTTAAAAAATATATATATATTTCTTGAAGGAGAAGTGACAGTTGGGAGTGGTTGGTGGTTGCCGGGGGTGACAGTGGGGAGTGGTTGGTGGTTGCCGGGGGTGACAGTGGGGAGTGGTTGGTGGTTGAGGCCTGGGCTATGGCCCAAATGCATGACAAGAACCTTGTTAATACCTTAAGTAGCTTGATTTGACTAGAATGCACGGGTTAACTTGTTAGTTATATGTTCCCATCAAATATTTTTTTTAAAAAATAGACAACGATAGCAGACAAGCAAAGGCAGAACTGTAGAGTTACATATGTCAGTATAGCATGCCAATTATCACCTTTAATGATAACAACATGCCTCTAGCATGGGGTTTACATTACAACATATGCAAATGTTTTACAAAGCTCATATTTACAAAATATGCGTCTTTATGCATGTAAGTAGCAATAGATGAGATAAAAGTGAATGCTAGAAAACAGAAATCACCATAGGAATGTATCGTAGAAAGCATGAATATAACACTTTCCCATAGTCATTAACCTAGAGACCCCATAATCAGGGGATCAGATACAATCGTACTAATCGCTTTTGTGTGTCTGCTGTGGAGAGGGTATAAAACTGCGGCTCCGTATCCGATCGCTGGATGTTTCTTTTTGTCCTGCAGTCTAAGGGAGTGTTTGAGAAGGTCGGAGAAGCCACTGAGACTGCATTGACCACCCTTGTTGAGAAGATGAACGTCTTTAACACAGAAGTGAGGAGCCTGACTAAAGTGGAGCGTGCCAACGCCTGCAACTCTGTAAGTTCTAGGAAACACACTCTCCCGGTCGCTGGTATAGAATGGATTATAAATATTAGTAACTCGGAATGCATTACCCTGTTTCCCCAACACTTGAGTAGAAGTAACCTTCTAATTCCCAGAACTACTGCCTATCTTGTGACATACAGTCCCAGCTGCCTGCCTACAATCATTATAGAAAGCTAATTAAGTAACATGCAGCAAGCTGGCTGTTCTGTACCAAGAACTTTGCTATACCAGACACCTGCCCTGCACTTGTCATGTACAAGAAACTTAACTCCCTTCAAGCAATCTATCCCTTAATGATCCCATGTAACAAACTATCCCAAACACCTGCCATTGTGGTATTATGTACAACTTCTCCCGGAACCTTGAGAAACCTTCTCTGCCAATCTGGTTCTATCTCAGAACTTTCTCTGAGTTCTATGACTATTAATAATGACATGGTACTATATTAAGAATTAGACCACGTGGTCTACAATAAAGTCAAATTATGGTTTGTGGTGACCAAATTAATTGTCTTGGATCTTTGGCACCACTTCTATTGGCCACCTTTGATTTAGCTGATCTACTTGTCAGCAACAACTAAATTGTGTTTTTTAAAAAAAAAAACATTTTTTGATGATTACATGCGCCTCACAACAAACCAACGCAAATCTTCCATTCTCACAGGTTATCAAGCAGCTGATGAAGAAAGAGTTCACCCTGGAGTTCTCACGTGACAGAAAGTCCATGTCTGTCTATTGCACACCTGCAAAGGCCTCCCGCGCCGCTGTTGGCAACAAGATGTTCGTGAAGGTGAGATCAGAGCCTGAGTCTTGGCGCATAGTGACGATGAAGAATGTAGCAGTTACATCGAGTTCTAAAATATTCCAACCGTACATTGACAAAAACCTTTAATATGAAGTACAGCCCTAACAGCCCTTACTTTGTTCATCGAGGAGAAGGTGAAAAAGCTTCAAATCATATTCAACTTGCCTCATGTAAGAGGAAAATGATAAACCATTTTCGAAATGTCCATAGTATTCTACTTTTTGATGAACACTCAAATCTACAAATTACATCTTCTCTGGCTGGCATTGGACAGCTTTACTTCTCTTACCGTAAAGAACCCTTTGCTTACTGATCTATGATGACATTCTCCACATTTCCTAGTTCTTCCCTTGCTTAGCTAAACTTTGTATCAGTTTAAACGGTGTATTGATAACTGTTAAATGGCATCTGCAGATCCAGGGTGTAGTTTTTTTCGTGTAATAACCTTTACAGTTTGAGATTACAAAAATGCAAATCCTGGTCTATTGACTAATAACACATAATGCAAATTATTGAATTATTTCAAAGTAGACAAATGTGCAGAAATGTTTCTGTATAAAGTATAATTAACGTTGCAAATGAAGTATTATATCAGCTATGTTCATTTTTAAAGTCTTCAGCTACATTTTTTTTTATACTCTACTCAATATAACAGGGTGCCCCAGAGGGTGTCATTGACCGTTGTAACTACGTACGTGTGGGCACAACCCGTGTACCCTTTACTGCTCCCATCAAGGAAAAGATTTTGTCTGTAATCAAGGAATGGGGAACAGGCAGAGATACACTCCGTTGCCTTGCACTTGCCACAAGGGACACTCCACCCAAGAGAGAAGACATGGTTCTTGAAGATTCCACCAAGTTTGTCGAATATGAGGTAATGTAGAAGACATAACATTATATTGCTAAGAGAGACTGCATCTAGTACTTTACCATATTAGCATTAGCCAAAGACACCACGATTATGAATGAGACCATCACAAACCAATATTAGTGGATGCGTGCTTTATGCAAACCCTCAAGTTTTTATTTGTTAATGTATCCATTTTTTATGTGCCTCTAATTAGTCTATTCCTCCACAGGTTGACCTGACCTTTGTTGGGGTTGTGGGTATGCTGGACCCCCCTCGTAAAGAGGTCATGGGCTCAATCCAGCTCTGCCGTGAAGCCGGAATCCGTGTCATCATGATCACTGGTGATAACAAGGGCACAGCTATTGCCATCTGCCGCCGTATTGGAATCTTTAAAGAGGATGAAGATGTGTCACATCGTGCCTACACCGGTCGGGAGTTTGATGATCTGCCCCCTGCGGAACAGAGAGAGGCCTGCAAAAAAGCTTCCTGCTTCGCCAGAGTTGAGCCATCTCACAAGTCCAAGATTGTAGAGTTCCTGCAGTCCTTCGATGAGATCACAGCTATGGTGCGTAAAAATAATTACATGGGAGACTTTTTTTACCTGCACTACACTGTGTATGTTTTACAATATATGCCAATCTACGATCTTCACAAGCTGATCACTGTCATCCTTCTTTCACATCAGTTCCATTGAATGTATAAACATATGTGCTAAGTTGCTTTGCGGTATAGCAATCTGTTGACCATGTGTAGTCTACTTGTGACCGCATGTTTCACTCTCCTCTGTCAGACTGGTGATGGTGTGAATGACGCCCCTGCTCTGAAGAAGGCTGAGATTGGTATTGCCATGGGCTCTGGTACCGCTGTGGCTAAGACAGCCTCAGAGATGGTGTTGGCTGATGATAACTTCTCCACCATTGTGTCTGCAGTAGAAGAGGGTCGTGCCATTTACAACAACATGAAGCAATTTATCCGCTACCTCATTTCCTCCAACGTAGGAGAGGTTGTCTGGTGAGTTTAATGAATGTATTCATAAGTCTTGCTTTAGTATTAGGTGAAAAAGAAACATAATGTGTACTGGTTATGAGGTTAGACATTGCCTTCATTAATTTATTTCTACCTTCATATGGTCTTCCACTCTAGTCATCTGATCAACCACCGTATCACTAAAGTTCACTCTGTTGTTTCACACAGTATCTTCCTGACTGCTGCTCTGGGTCTTCCCGAGGCTTTGATCCCTGTACAACTGCTCTGGGTTAACCTGGTCACAGATGGTCTGCCCGCCACAGCCCTGGGATTCAACCCCCCTGACTTGGACATCATGGACAGACCACCCCGTAGCCCCAAGGAACCCCTCATCAGTGGATGGCTCTTCTTCCGTTACATGGCTATTGGAGGTGAGTACACTTTATATCAAGGTCCCAGGCTGGTTTGCTTTACCTGGATTCTGTTACCTTACAAGCCGTTAAGCCCACGGTCACATTATTTTCCTTCCTTACAGGCTATGTGGGTGCAGCCACTGTAGGAGCTGCCGCCTGGTGGTTCATGTACGCTGAGGATGGACCAGGTGTTACTTTCTACCAGCTGGTGAGGAAGCTTTTCCTTCTTTGCTCCAATTTCTGTCATTTCCACCGGGCCTGCTGTAGGGATATTTTTCTATGGCCTGTCCGTAATGACAAATATGACAGATAATGCGCACTGTATACTGTTTTGTTTAAAAGGATCATGGCTGCTGGTATTTGTGCGCGATGACTAAGCTTGGCCATTTGCCTTGCAGTAAATCTTCTCTTTGTCTCTTCCTTCTCCCCCAGAGCCATTTCATGCAGTGCACAGAAGATAATCCTGACTTTGAAGGACATGAATGTGAAATCTTTGAGTCTCCAGTCCCTATGACCATGGCTCTGTCAGTGTTGGTCACTATTGAGATGTGCAACGCACTCAACAGGTACGAAGATGTCGAGCCTACTCTACCAGTCACGTCTTTTTCTTGCAACTCTTTGCCTTCATGACTTATTGTCGTCTGAATTTCCGTACTGACATCTATCATTGTCTTCACTTCTTCATACAGTCTTTCAGAGAACCAGTCTCTGATCAGGATGCCCCCATGGGTGAACATTTGGCTTCTGGGCTCCATCTGCCTCTCCATGTCCCTCCACTTCCTTATCCTCTATGTTGACCCCCTGCCTGTGAGTAAAAGTCTCTAACTAGCACTTTATACAGCAGGGTCTGATTTTCTAATAAACAATTCAACAAATTGTTTTTAGTCCTTTAAAGCAAGACTTGGCTATGATGGACTTGTGTAAGAAAGCATGCAAAAAGTTAATAATATAATTAATTCTTCTAGAACAACCACATTAAATGCAATACATGAAGTAAACATAAAAATGTTAGTATTTATGCCTACGGACCTATATCATGTTTTACAATGATACTTCGCTAAGCACTGCTTTCTGTTCATCAGATGATCTTCAAGTTGACACCTCTGGACTTTACTAAGTGGTTTGTTGTCCTGAAGATCTCCTTCCCCGTCATCCTATTGGACGAACTTTTGAAATTCTTTGCCCGTCACTACATTGATGGTAAGCTCAATCCCTCTCTTTAGCGGTGGAAATAGTTTACAAGAGACAAGCATACGTCATTCGTTCAGGTGGAGGTCTACAAATATATGCCTCACAAATAATATAGAAAAATACAAGTCAACTGGAGGGAATACTGGTTGTCAGACACATTCTCCTTTTCATCCACCCTCCTTATCATGATCTTATATTAATATTATAACAATCATTGTCTCGGACACCTTATCCAGACTTGTTCAAAAACAAACGGTGGTCAATATTAATTGTGTTACTATCATAGTGCAATCTGTCTCTGAATACTGTAAGCATTTCTTCATAACACACTGAATAATTTTCTGACCGACGTGTTAACTCAAACAATTGTACCTACGACTGAAGGTCCAATCAGTCTGGCGATTCATGCGTACACACTGACACGATTTACTTTTAGATCTGTGTTCATCTAGTCCTCTTGTCTTCAGAGAATGACAGCACAATATTTATTCATTCGTTCTTGTCACATCGTCACACTGATTAAAACCGCCTTGTTATAGCTATCCACATGTCCTAGCTAATTTCATTACCTTCTGCGACTCTGAAACGAAACGTTGTCTCAGAACGAACAAATGAATTATTCCTTCTACAGCGCTCTTTACATTTATTCACTGGGACATTCATTGCTAGCATCAGCTGAAAAGACCACGGCTCTGTAAACTCTATGGAGATCGTGAGCATGAGGGCATACACACTATATGATCGTTAGGTGATTGGTTTTTCAAAATATTAAACAGTACGACCAACCGTACCTAGTCTAATACTCAACATGACCAGTATCTTAATTGGTATCTAAAACTAATTAAGATACATTTGCGAAAAAAGCAAATAGGAAAAATGAATCACTGTTTGTTACCCAAATCTGGTTAAGCTATATTACTGACTAATTATATTTTTCAATTTGTAATGACTTATTAAACCCATATTTTTTCATCCTTTCCCATAGTATAATCCTTTCCTCACCACTTCCCTGTTCCTGTTTAACAGGTATCCCATCATGTTGCATGCGTTGACGCGTTTCATATCTCCATTGTCTGCATGCAATTCCCCCTCCTTTAAGCCTTTTCCAGAACATTGACAGAGTATTATGTGCAGGACAGATAATTGCTTTATACTGCCACAATGACAATCTGTAACTACTAATCACCAAATACTGTATGTAATACTTTCATCATCAACTACATCATCGCACTAGCAGTTCACTATCCCCTGCATCATTATATATTTCTTGTTCATAATGAACAATAAAGTAAAACACTCAGTATATATATATATATATATGCCCCAGTCCGAAAAAACTGTACAGTGACACACTTCCTGTTCACTGAAAACGTTAATATAGCACACAGGCATTTCCTCGTTTCTCCGTTTCTTGTCGCCTCTGCCATACTGAAGCTCCCTCCAGTGATCTGTCCATGGCTGTTGTCATAGTAACCAAAAAGAATGCTGTGATTGTTTAACAGTGTAGGTTGTTTCCTGTTGGTTACTATAACAGCAACCACACGCTGATCAGTAGAGGAAGCTTCAGTAAGCCAGAGGAGGGGACATTACATCATTTTGCCATGATTGCAATGAAACATTATACAAATATCTTTGACTTCATACTTTATAATTAACAAAGACCTTAAAAAATTAACACGTATCATTAACACGTTCTCCCTATCATCATTATGACTCATTAATTCCTGGATTCCATTTGTTACCTCTCCTGGTTATCCCTATCATGCCATCACTTAACATACACAGCAGGGGGCAGCACTGTATCTACAGTATTTGACAGCTGTGTGTGTGTTTCAAACGCTCACGCAGTGCAGAAAATGCATCTTATGCATTTTTGGTTGGCTTGGTTTTGTGCATCAACAGGCGATTTCTTCATCGCAGGAAGCAAATATCTAAAAGATTGCAGACTTCTCAAAGCAGAAGGCTCAGCAGATCATTTGGATTTTGCTAAATGGTTTATTTCTAGTGATTCAATTGTTTTAGCTTCTGTTGATATGATTGCAGATCTGCATGGTCTAGGCTGGCAATACACAAAGTTGCGCTATTTTAAAATCTGCTGCTGCTTAAAATATTATTAGAACTAGGCTGCTGCTTAAAATGGTGCCTACTGAGAAGCAATGCATGATGGGACAATAAAGTACAGGTAAGGGGAGCACCCTAGTTAATGGATTTATTCATTGTCACTTTGCAGGTAAGTTATCTGATAGGTGGTGATGGAGTTTAAGGCAACCAATCACATTGCACAAAAGATTTATGCACCCTTAAGTTTTCTTAATCGAATTACTATGGGCCCTGATTCATTAAGGATCTTAACTTGAGAAACTTCTTATTTCGGTCTCTTGGACAAAACCATGTTACAATGCAAGGGGTGCAAATTAGTTTTCTGTTTTGCACATAAGTTAAATACTGACTGTTTTTTCATGTAGCACACAAATACTTGACAGCTTATTTATACACTGAAATTTAAAGTTGATATTTGTGTGCTACATGAAAAAACAGTCAGTATAACTTATGTGCAAAACAGAAAACTACTTTGCACCCCTTGCATTGTAACATGGTTTTGTCCAGGAGACTGAAATAAGAAGTTTCTCAAGTTAAGATCCTTAATGAATCAGGCCCTATGTGTTTAAAAATAAATCATCGTATTTTTAATATTATTGCAGTATAGCCTCTGTGCTTTAAACTGATCACCATTACTGTCTGTCTCGTACATTTATAAAGTATATTGTGGTTATTTGTGTGCATCTGCGCTCAGAAGTATATACACAACGGATGTTTGTCTGCAAGTGGTCGTCTATGAAAAGATAGTTAAAAAAATGGCTGTTAGTGTATATGTGTGTGCGTTTTAGAAATAGTGTTCCATTGTCCCATATGTTGATCACCACAAAGGTGCGACAGAAATTCAGACAGTTGGTTTAACAGTGCACATCTCTAATTATTTTTTCTCTCGTTACCTTGACAGAAAAAGAAAAAATACAGTAAAAGGAATTCAGCTTTTTACTGAAATAAATCAGATTTCAGCCCAAATTTCCATTGAGACTTTCTCTTTAACTGTCCCCCTTCCTAACATCTCATCTTGACTCCCCCGCAACACATCACTGCCAAAACTCAACCTGTGTTCCCAAAGCCCTGACTCCTGGTGTATACAAGGTCAGATTGAAAAGGGCTGCGTTAGTGATGGGCTGTTTTTCTGTCTCCAAGTGCCTTCAAAGTTGTGCTTCCAACATTAACCCTTTTTATAGCGCTCCCCTCCCTGTTGCGTCCTGAATTATCCAGCGTACGAACGAAGGAGAGATGTCACGCAGCTGGAGCAATACCAGGATTCAGAATGCGTTTCCCCACAGTGTCTCCAACCATCATCGAACGTTACCAAGTCGGCGTTTTTGTAAAATCGCAGCATCCCGTTATCCTGTTCCCAGCCTTACGAGGGAGTTTGCAGCTTGTAGCAAAGAAACAAACGAAAAATAAAAAAATGGAAGCGAGAAAACAAAATGAAAACTGTTCTAGCTATTTATTAAAGTTAAATAATAAGTTAAACTAACAGTTGCTTTATGTGTGATTTGTTGACATTCCCTGTTAGGGGAATGGAGTATCTGGTTGATAATAACTTTTCTTAACATTTTCATAAAAAATTATTTTTTTGCACATAAAAAGGTGAAAAATAATGCACAAAGTACAAAGGTAATTGAAAAATCAAAATACAAAATACATATGCAGGTGAATGTAAAAAGATATACAACTAAGAAGTACAGTGGTATTTAACACACATCCACCTCCAATAACAAATATAAAGGACTTCACTATTATAAAGGATTTTGGGGCTCAAGATGGGGTCTACCATACTTTGGTAGTTTATTATCCTACAATGGGGTTGTGCCTATAGATAGTACATGAAAGTACATTAATTAGAGCTATGAAAAGGACAGTCTTAGGAGAAAACAAGCTAACCTCATATTGGGTAGATGGAGGCCCAGGAAGTATCGATAAGGTTGGCATCACTTTTAAATGCAACAATTTTCCAATCAATAAGCTCTCTAAAGCTTGGATGGAATCTTGATCTACACCGTCCTCTGTGTCTGATTTGCAGTCTCAGTGTGATCAGAAAGCTGCTGAAAACTCTTGGTTCTCCATTGGCTTCAGTTTAGCCACTATTGATCTCTATGCTAATCAGTTAGGCCAATTACCACTGCATTTGCCAAAGGGTGAATAGAGCTTTATTCAACATACTAGTGTGCTTCAGACTTAAGTTGGTGTCAAATGGCTAAGGAGCAAGACCAGCTCTCAGATTCGCAATATTAAACATGAAACAGATTTAAACTGCTGCCTCAAATATTTCAAGGCTATCTTTATTATTTTTTATTATTGCTATTTTGTCATTTTGACTATCTTTATTTTCTTTTTTATCCTACTTATCTCAATTTACATTATCTATTTTATCTTTATTGTATAATCATCACGATTACTGTTGTAATTGAAAATAAGGCAGCAATTTAAGTCTGTTTAATGTTTAGCATTGCAAATCCGAGCGCTGGTCTTGCTCCTCTAGTGTATTTCCCCAATCTATGCCAAATGCAAGGATCTATTTTACCCATTCACAGCTTAACACCTATACTCCATCGCTTTAACTCCAAGGGGTATATTTACCAAACTGCGGGTTTGAAAAAGCGTTGCCTATAGCAACCAATCAGATTCTAGCTGTCATTTTGTAGAATGTGCTAAATAAATGTTAACTAGAAATTGATTGGTTGCTATAGGCAACATCTCCACTTTTTCAAACCGGCAGTTTAGTAAATATTGCCCCAAATCACTATTGAAATTACATTTCACCTTAATAATTACATCATCACTATTCTCCACCAAGAATAGGATAAGTCAAAGAAGTCTTTTGTGATAACTTATCAGCACCAGATTCCAGTGGTTATACTTTATCCACCTTATTTCTTAGTTGAAAAACTAAATAGGTAAAATACTGGTGGGACACAACAAAATTGGAGAGTTATCTCAAAGAGGACAAAATCACATGAGGATTACATTTATTTTAACCTCTCATACCTAAAACAAAAAACCTTTCATTTCATGACACTTTGGGATGGAGCCCTTGACCAACTTCCGTTTAACCTGATGTAACTATTGGTCACACACCGTAATAAAGAACTAAAAATATTGTATATTGAAATCAGAAATTATCTCAAAAGTAAAAGAAAATAAAGGAATGACCTGATACACAGACCTAAAAACAATCATTGAAAACAGACTAGAAAATGAGATCTTCAAAAGCAAAGATAAATGCACAGACACTAACAAGACAACTCCCTAAACTGTCAACGAACCCGTCCATCAAACACAACAACGTTGACTCAATTTAACATGACCTATCAGGAACACATGACCGTACTACGTGAGGGCACAATGTCCAACCCTGAAACAAACAGAACATTTTCCAATGGCAATACTCACAACCACACAACTCCACTACCTGACACTCAACATTATTAGGAGGAGTTAAAAAGTACACTAGGAATTTTAACAAAAATCTAAAACCATATAAATATACAGCCACATATAGCCACAGAATCCAGAACCCAAATGCCACAGAAGAGGGAGGTTCTCTATGGAAATACATCAAATACAGATGCAAACAAAGCAGAAATACACACACACCCTACCACAATAAGATTTACTAACAAATGTCAGACTCTATAGAAATATTGCCCCCGATTCATGTTGTAGGGGAGGAAAATGAACATGTATTACACCAGACGAGCCAACCGCACCAACAGAGAACATTGTGGGACCCGCAGGCAGGAAAACGGAAGACCCGTCAGATGAGAACAAGGGGGGGGAGACAACCGTGAACTATCCATACACCATCTTACACACATCTATCCCTTCTAATCAAAGGCCTAAAACTTGCACCAACAACAAACTTTAGGAATTAGTTACTAGATCTCCTTAGATCTTACCTTAGATCACCTGACTCTGAAGAAATATTACATTAAATCGGACCTTCCAACACAAGTACAATTATCGCACTCTCAATACAAACACTCTACACTGAAGACCAAATCTACATCCTAACCTAGCTTTGTTAAAGGTAACTTTATCAACCTACTCCAGAGCACGGTAGATGACGATGACAAAATCAATATACATACAATCTTGTTTCTATAATCTTACAAATCCGGAAATGGAAACCCTATGAAAATTAATAGACTGAAAGGAAAACAGTCAGGACCTGGATACAAATAGACTGTAAAAGTATACTGTCTCTTATCTGAAAATCCATTAATCATAGAGGTCCAAGGACCAGGAAGTAGAATCAACAGGAAAAAAAATGCCGCTTGTCATTGATAATGTCATACACTGGTCACTGTACAGCCACTGTCGGGAACACTACTAAAAATATAAAAATGGGAGACCGCCAAGAGAAGTATAGGGAAAGAGTGGTAATTTTTAAATGTGATTTAGCATATTTTTAGCATGATACTTTCTACTATGGAAAGACCCTACCTGGAAATCCCAGAAAATCCCAAGCATAGCAAATACCCATTCCAAACTGCTCACATGTAAACCAATTTTTAACCTCTTACCCTCTTAACAAGTAACTTAGAAAATTTGACACCAGATGTAATTGAGGAAAAATAAAGGAGGTACCAAAAAACTGTATGGTGGAGGAGGAAACATCAGGCAACGCGGCAAGGCCCAAAACCGAATATCCGAACGCGGGTCTACTACCGTTTGGATATCAAACAACGTAGGTAATGTTTTCCCCCGGGCGCACATATCATCCTTCACCGGGGGATCAATTATCCCAGGCCATCCAGAACCTGCAACCTCTCTGGGCTGAAGGACCGCCCTTGTGAATGGGCTTGTGCAACCACAAGCCCACCCACAAGGGCGGTACTTGCACCGAAACTATAGCCAACTCTTTGAAGGGAAACGGGTTCAGAATGCTCAACCAAATTAATGTGAGCCCACCAATCATTGCCCGCCATTGTCAATGTCCCCAATCACGCTATGGACATTGTTAATCTGTTAGCACAATGAAAGTCGGAATTAGGTACCCCATCCATTGCAAGTGCACAACATTTTAGTACACAGAAATATTTTGTTACCTGAATTCTCATACCACCCAACATTTACAGCAGCAAAATCGAGACCCCCCCCAAACCACTGCGGATACACCCACTTGGTATGAAACTTCGCCCACTTTTGTAAAGTACTTACAGTACTTTCAAAGCCAATTTGTGACCCCCATTGCCAGACTGCATGTACCATTGTAATAACATGTATGCCAATCTCCTTTTAAAAAATGTAAAGAGTTACTCTAGAGTTATATCTCATGTCCCTATTTTCGATGTCAGTGTCTCTTTAAGTAACCTAGGTGGTTTTTGCTTATGATGGTGACTCATTAAGGAAGTTCTCTTACTTATCACTTCTCAACAGACAGAATAAACACTCTCCAGCATACAGCCAGCAAGTAGGTCCACTTGTACTCAGCAACCTGTAAGTATTGTGATTAATATATATATATATAATATATATATATATATATATATATATATATAATGTGCAAAGATGTCAGACTGTATAGGGTCAGGGGACAAACTGCAGAGGTCATGTACAGATCTTCTCAAAGGCTGTTTCATTGAAACTGCACTGTTTTGTCAACGTATAACAATAACTAGGAGGATTTAGATGCATGCGGTACATAGGATAGGAGGGAAGAAAGTAGGGATGAGATAAGCCAGTCAAGAAGATACTTCCATGAAACTGGACAATTGGTGATAAAAGCACATATCGTACAGAGTAGTGAAAGTGAAATCAGACCATGTGACACAATGACAGCAGGACGTGTGAGATCACAAGTTTCTTTCGGTTTCTTTTATGATACAGTATTGTCGTTGATCTTCATAGTAACAAAGAGACATAACTGGAGGTAGGTACAGAACAGAGCCCCTGTGGGGACAGCTATCAGAACAGGGTATGGAGGGGACAAGGCAGATTGAGCTTGAAACACTTTTGTTTGAATACTTGACGTTATTTGTTTTTTTTGGGTTGAAAAACAATTAGGCAGATGTATTATGGGAATGTCGCATTTTCCATATATACTGTAAGCATGATCACTGACAAGCCATCATAGTCACATACTGTACATTATAATAACAGGATATAGTGTCACAAGTCCCATAGGGAGGGATATTTGTAATTATTATTATTATTATTATTATTATTAATAATATAGCACTACTGATTTCGCAGCGCTGTACAGAGAACTCACTCACATCAGTCCCTGCCCCATTGGAGCTTACAGTCTAATTTCCCTAACATACACACACACAGACAGAGAGAGGGACTAGGGTAAATTTTTGATAACAGCCAATTAATCTACTAGTATGGTTTTTGGAGTGTGGGAGGAAACCGGAGCACCCAGAGGAAACCCACGCAAACACGGGAAGAACATCCAAACTCCACACAGATAAGGCCATGGTTGGTAATTGAACTCATGATCCCAGTGCTGTGAGGCAGAAGTGCTAACCACTGAGCCACCGTGCTGCCCCAAGATATGTTTAGTCCTCTTATTTTATGTAATTTCAGCTAATGCTGTAAAGCAATCAGCATGAGATGTATTTTATATCCATGTTCCCTTAGTCACCTAAAGTTATTGCATTGCTGTTTTTTTTATTTTAAACCATTTTCTTTTTAATATGCAGCCTCTGTTCCTGCAAGAAGCGATGGATTCCTCATCGTGCAGATTGCTGTATGAGCAGCTGGTCATCCTGTTCCATGATCATCACTGTGAAGAGTGCGATGGAACGGACAATGTGATGAAACACTTTGCTCTGCCCCCGTGCCGCAGCGCGGACACACTGATCAGTCACATGAAGCACTGCCGAGCTGGGATGAGCTGCCGAAGTAAGATCATAGAGCTAAGTTACACTAAACACAGTGCCATATATGTATACAGAGGCAAACGCAGGATTTCTGGAGGGGGGTTTCCGAATGTTTGCACGGGTATGCCTAATTAACAAGTATCACAGCGGTACTCATACCGCCGTAATACCTGCTCTGTTATTGCCATTTACTTATTTAACCCTTTATTTATTTCCACATTAGCGGAACTGAAAGCCCAAATCTAGACTTTCAGTTCCACATCTGCAAAAATGAGTGCTGGCAAACAAAGAAAATCAGTGTGTGCCAAGCACGAGTATTTTAAATTAAACTGTGCACTGCTACAAATTAATCTACTGGTCTTTTACATGTCACAATATCTGAACCCAGAACCCAGACACCACATTCCAAATTGTTCTGGCTGCACAGTCAATTTTATTCATTTACAGCATCCACATTCCACCTACAACTTACTAAGTGGCAGCATAACACTTAGTGCAATTACTCTACAGACAATTAGATTAATGTCAGTACACAACAGTTTGCACTACCCTGGTGCATAGGGCTCTGGTCTGATATTTATGGCTCTTATTTGTATTGTTTATAGTTCTGATGCTGTTTATATGCTCTTGTGTAGTAGGTCTCACACTCTTGCTTTGTTGTATTATTATTGGACCATTTGAAAACTAACTCTTTATTGAGACTCTTTGTTATTTTGGTGTGTGGTAAAGTTTGTTTGTATTCTGTATGCGTGTGTGTGGTGTTAATAGGGTGTTGCGGTACTTTATTTCTGTGTAATTAGTGTGGGTGAATGGAAAAGGTTTGTTGTGCGCTGATAAGAGCAGTTTTCTTACCTGTTTTGCTTCGTTGTTGGGCGCGAAGACGTCTTGTAGACTTTATCCGGTCTTCCTTGTTGTTTGGAACGCACTGTGCGTTGGTATAATATCCACAGTACTGTCAGAGACTCGGACCCCTTTATACTTAGCTGGTGATTACCTGGCACTTGGCGGCCCTCTCACCCACACACCCACACTCTGCACATTCTCGTGCCCACAGCCACACACACTGTACCGGCTAAGAGAATAGAAGCAAAATGACACTTGTGCACATTGCAAACCGACTATACACTAATGAGCCCTGTATAATGGCCGCCATATACAGTATATATCAAGCTTGACACAAACTGCAATAACCTGTTAATCCCCAAAGATAAGCAGTTTAGCAAAGAAAAAATCTCCACTCATATAAATTACTCACTGCAGACACATTTCCTCTAAATGACATCACTTTCATTTTTGTTTTCTGGGAGTTTCCCAGGATGCCCTGTGACCTACAAACTGCTTGATATAGTCATGGATTTATTTGCTCAGGAAAGTCAACAGTACCAACATTCTATGAATGTTTTTCGTTTGTTTTTGCATAGAATGGCATGTAGTGTATTTTTATTAAATGTCCTCATTGTCATTAATAATAGTTCCCAGCTGCCGATCTGCTCGTCTAATCGTCTCTCATTGGAAGGTCTGCCGGAGGGGGGATTGTCCTGTACTTCAGAGCTTGAGGAAAAACCGCTTGGAATGGCCTAAGGTAATGAAATCTTTAGAAATAAGTCGCTTGGTCTTGAGGCCATCACAGTAGGTGTGAGATATTTGGATAGACCTGCTAGGTATAGCCAGTGGCGGATCCAAAGAGGAGTGATCGAGGTGTCTGATTGTCCGACGAGTGTATTGCAAGGTATAAACCAACTTCCCGAGCCTTGAACACATCACCTCAAAACCCTATTACCACTTTAGGATCCCAGAAGCCCCAGAATGCTTTGCTAGCTGGTAGTTGGTAGGGCATGCTGGGTCATGTAGTTTCACAACACCTGGAGAGCCACAGGTTGTCCAGACCTGGTATACAGTCTTATCCATATTTGCCAACTCTTGGCATTAGCTTTCTGGGAGGTCCGAGGGGCAGGTGGGCATGTGGGGGCGGGGCCCGGAGAATCACGTATTTGACCCCGCCCTCTAAATGGTCATAGCCATTTTTAAACTATAACAACAAGTGGCTGGACCATGATGAAGCCCCACCCCTCATTCTATCTTATCGAGTACTCCCAGAAATCCGGGAGTCTCCCGGACATTCCGGGAGAGTAGGCAACTCTAGTCTTATCTGAATTCTGCGTTGATCCAGAAGAAGGCAAAACAAAGCTCCAATGAGACAGCAACCAGAGTAACCTCACAGGGGGGAAATTCCTTTCTTACCCTACTAGTGGAAATGAAATAAAGTCCCTGGATCATTCACCCACATTGTATTATTTGTAGACTTGATATTTATTTACATTTCCCATGGCGGCTTTTTATGGCATTAAATAATCAGTTATCACTGCAGTATTACCAAAATAATATTGCCGGAGCAGCTGAGGAAGATTCAGGTTCATGTGAAATAACATGTGATAAACATATATTTGTTATATTTGAATATGTGATGTCATATTACATGGTTGTATACAAATGTACAGAAACAAGTACAGAATTAACGCTAATTCATAAACAAAGTGATAGAATTGTCAATAAACCGTTAATCTCCAAAATGATCTCTCAAGGGAGGGGGGGGGGGGGGTATTTTGCTTCTTGCTTCAAGCAGAAAAAATAGAGGGGGGGATTGGTATGATCTGTTATAACAAGAGGCAGAAGACAAACCTATGTGTATAAAACTTGTTACTTGTGTCTTTTCAACAGGCTAATATCACATGTGTTTCATGCACCTCTGTATTCTCCTTCTGAAGTCTCTGGTTGCAGACATATAACAGTCACTGAGGGCTAGATTTACTAAACTGCGGGTTTGAAAAAGTGAAGATGTTGCCTATAGCAACCAATCAGATTCTAGTTATCATTTATTTAGTGCATTCTACAAAATGACAGCTAGAATCTGATTGGTTGCTATAGGCAACATCTCCACTTTTTCAAACCCGCAGTTTAGTAAATATACCCCTGAGTTATTGTCCCACCATCGCTGATTTGTGTATGAAAGCTGCCCGTATTGATACTTACAGGGGTATATTTACTAAACGGCGGGTTTGAAAATGTGAAGATGTTGCCTATAGCAACCAATCAGATTCTAGTTGTCATTATTTAGAACATTCTACAAAATGACAGCTAGA
This sequence comes from Mixophyes fleayi, assembly GCF_038048845.1. Lineage (NCBI taxonomy): Eukaryota > Metazoa > Chordata > Amphibia > Anura > Limnodynastidae > Mixophyes > Mixophyes fleayi. The sequence goes on from NC_134408.1 coordinate 12,251,093, forward strand.
ATCTGATTGGTTGCTATAAGCAACATCCCCACTTTTTCAAGCCGGCAGTTTAGTAAATATACCCCTATGTGTATTAATCAGAGCCGTAACTAGAAATTGGAACTCATGGAGCGAGAAGCAAAATGGACACCCCCTTGCCCTCATGTTTAACCAAAATTAACCTAAAATATTAATTCATACTTGCCAGCTCTCCGGGAAAGTCCGGGAGACTCCCGGGCGAGCTGGCATTTCTCCCAGATCCTGGATATCACAGAGAATCGCGTCATTTGGGAGGGCGGAAGGAGGCGGGTCGAGGCCAATCGCGTCATTTTGGCCACGTTCTCGGGATGCAAATTACAATTTTGCAGGGGGTGGGACCAAAATGACGCGATCGGCCTCGCCCCTCCCGCCCTCCAGTCACGCCCCTTCTCCCAGAAACTTGTTTCCGGGAGTTGGCAAGTATGTATTAATTTAGACTGCTGTCCCTTCAGCTTTGCACTCTCACGCAGATTTAGATACGGCCCTCACGTTAGTGCTCGTGTGACACATGCTCAAAACTTACACTGCCTGTTATGTGCAGGGTAAACAGAGCGGAAAAGGGTTAATGACGCACAAAAATAAAGACCTATGTGATACTAGTCATATAGTAACAACCTTCTAGGCAGGGCCGTCTTAACAGAATTTTAGGCCCCCGGGCAAAGCAGTGTACTGGGGCTCTACCTAACCAACCACTCACAGGAATAAAAATGAAAATTATCAATAAAATTAAGCTTATACTTGTTTAAACATTAAAATAGAGGCTGTACAGCAAATCCACACAAACATTTGGACAATGAAGTCCAAGGGTTATATCTGTGGGTTTGAAAAAGTGGGGATGTTCCCTATAGCAACCAATCAGATTCTCGCTGTCATTTATTTAATACATTCGGCGGAATGACAGCTAGGATCTGATTGGTTGCTCCACTTATTCAAACCCACAGTTTAGTAAATATATCCCCCAAATGTATTTAAAGTTGAAAAAAAAGAAATTCAACCTAAAAACAGGCCCATGCAGATGTGTATGATTCTGCCACTTACACTACCCTGCTCCGAGGCAGGATGGGGGTGCCCTAACAAAGGTCGAGTGCAGAAAGGATGTGTACGTGCAATTGAGGTTGGGCAAAGAACGCATTTACACCTGGGAAAGCTGTATTATTTCCACTGGATCCGTTACATGTGCGTGGGGTGCATTTTTGCTACTGGTACAGACCCTCACAGATCTTAAGATGCGTCTGACTTTTTTTTTACATAATTTACACCTATTTTGCAGGCAAATCTGCATCAAGCTCAACATGCTCACACATATCTCCCAATTGTCCTGATTTCAATGGCACAGTCTTGAATTTAGGGCTCTATCCCCCTGCCCACTGTTAGTTACCCAATTGGCCAGAGATCTGCTAAGCCTTGGTCCAGTTATAAATGCTTCCTGTATACAGTATATATTGAGCATGTGACAACACCCCTATTATTTGGAATTTATTTATTTATTTATTTATTATTCTGAAACATAAGCAGCTCAATAAAACGTTTGCTCATACAAATTCTTTATTACAGACACATTCCCCCTAAATGACATCACTGGTATAATTATGACATCATCGGTACAATTAGATTCCGGGAGATTCCCAGGGTGATCTAGGAGATTCCTGGTATATTCGTACATGTAATTGTGGACTAGAGTCAACAGTACCATTGATATGAGAATGTTTTTGCTTCTCTCTTACACAGAACGTCACGTAGTGTTTTACTATTAAACGTTCTCAATGTTATTAATAATAGTTCCCAGCTGCCGATCTGCTCGAATAATCGTCTCACATTGGAAGGTCTGCCGGAAGGAAGATTGTCCCTTACTCGGGAGCCTGAGCGATCAGCGCAAAGAATGGACTCAGGTAAAACAGTTTTCCACATTTATTCATAAAATAATTTGCCCCCCCGTAAGATAATTTATAATAATTTTTGCCCCTCCAAACAAGAAATCCTGATTACCCTCATGATTAAAACTTGTATTGTGCCTCCTGTTATGTTAACATCGGCCAAGCTGATGTGTTTACCAATCTCGCCTATTCAAATAAGAGTGTTGATTCTGGTGATTTTCACTGCGATCTCGAGCGAGTTTGACTAAATCGGCGCCAGGATCGGAGTTTTAAAAATTGACACAAATCGCCATAGATTGGATTGGATTGATTGCAGGTTAATACACATGGCGACTTTGCACATAAAATTGCCGGCGATCTTGAGCGATTTGCAGCGATTTGAAATCACTGAAATAAAATTTCACTTTGATACATTTACTTTGATAAATCATCCTCGGCATCATTTTAAAACATTATAGAGTGAGTTCATTTATTTTATAAAAAAATTGTACTATAATACATGTTCTATGTTTGATTTTTGTGTCTGTCATTTCTTGCAGAAGCTGGCAGAGCAGTTCAGCAAGTGCTCATCTATCTCTGAAACTAATAGACAGGCGGTTAAGATCGTTCATCAGAATCTATTTGTGGCGCTTCACGTGCGAACGTGCGCGCGGATGCAGACCGCCAGAGCCGCTGAGTGGGATTGTGCGCTGCCTCAGTGTCAATCAATGCGGAGCTTACTCAAACACTTCCGCACCTGCACAGCTAGAAGGAAATGCCCCTGTAAGATGGTGACAATAACTTCAAAGAAATAAATATAATAAAAATATAATAAAAATAATAATATAAACACAAAGAAAAATATGTTTAGTCCACATTTAACCGGAGAGTCCCGGTGTCCCCTCTGTCCCATGTATTATTTAAGACATAAATGAGATTACAATGAACACTATTTCAGTAGAAAAATTTATGAATCTGTCCCAAAGTGAATAAGGCGGGACTTGGAAGTGGCATTTCTACTTTCTCCACCATATGTGTCCCCATTTCGACCGCAAATAGTTACACAGACTTTGGCACAGGGGCACTGCCCAAAGAGAGTGGGCTTTTTGCTGTATGTTAAGCTTCCAAATAAATGCAGACATGACCATTTTTTGCAACTTTTTACAGATTGGCGCCCCCTAATGGCGAGCTTCTAGAGACACATATTTGTAAACAGTCCAGTTCCTATCCTTCAACCATATGGGCTGTTATAAGACTGAACTTTTATGCTGGTAATATCAGTAACTAGACTAGAAACTAAACTTCCCTGTTACGCTTGAGGCTTCAGCTCAGAAGACATTGTTCATAGCATCATGACACATTATCTATAGACAGCAATAACAACAACATCACAATGCGTGATGAGTTAAAATAAAATTTCCCTGGTGAGAATTAGGGATGTGCACCGGCGACTTTTGAGGTCTCGTGTTTTGTGTTTTGGATCCGGATTTTCGTTATTTTTGAGGTTCGGATTTGTCTCGCAAAACACTTGACGAAAGGTCTCGGTTCGGATTTAAGGTATTGGATTCGGATTTTTTTTGAAAAAAACATAAAAAGTTTAAAAATCAAGTTTTTGGGCTTATTTTCACTCCTAGGCTATTATTAACCTCAATAACATTCAATAACAAGCATTTCCACTAATTTACAGTGTATTCTGAACACCTCACAATATAGTTATTAGTCCAAAACGTTGCAACAAGGTATCTTTCTGGACTGCGTAGAGGAGTGGGTCACCACAATATATATTAAAAACCCTGAACTTTTATGATTCGCACCAATAATTGTACCTGGACTGCGTAGAGGAGTGGGTCACCACAATATATTAAAAACCCTGAACTTTTATGAATCGCACCAATAAATGTACCTGGACTGCGTAGAGGAGTGGGTCACCACAATATATATAATAAGAAAACCATCAACTGGTTTGATTCGCACCAATAAATGTACCTGGACTGCGTAGAGGAGTGGGTCACCACAATATATTAAAAACCCTGAACTTTTATGAATCGCACCAATAAATGTACCTGGACTGCGTAGAGGAGTGGGTCACCACAATATATATAATAAGAAAACCATCAACTTGTTTGATTCGCACCAATAAATGTACCTGGACTGCGTAGAGGAGTGGGTCACCACAATATATATAATAAGAAAACCATCAACTTGTTTGATTCGCACCAATAAATGTACCTGGACTGCGTAGAGGAGTGGGTCACCACAATATATTAAAAACCCTGAACTTTTATGAATCGCACCAATAAATGTACCTGGACTGCGTAGAGGAGTGGGTCACCACAATATCTTAAAAACCCTGAACTTTTATGAATCGCACCAATAAATGTACCTGGACTGCGTAGAGGAGTGGGTCACCACAATATATATAATAAGAAAACCATCAACTTGTTTGATTCGCACCAATAAATGTACCTGGACTGCGTAGAGGAGTGGGTCACCACAATATATATAATAAGAAAACCATCAACTTGTTTGATTCGCACCAATAAATGTACCTGGACTGCGTAGAGGAGTGGGCACTGGGCACCACAATAAAATATATAAAAAACCTTCAACAGGTCTGCATTACACTACACATACGGCTGCTCCTCCATCCTCTCCATCATATACATGTTGGAGTTTTAGCGTGTGACAACCTCTTGTTTTTGATAATGTCAGTGCATTTTGAATATTTTTCAATTTGCCCCACACCACTGAATGTACTTTATCTATGATACGCATCTATCTATCTTGACTGCGTAGTGTGGTGGCCCCGGTACCCAATTTGATACCGGGGCCACAATACCTCCTCAAAACATGCTCCAGACAATTCGTCATTGACAGACCCCAGACAGACAGGGTCGTAGTGTTACTGTTTGACTTTGTAAACCCAAAAAAATGTCCCTGTTGCACTTGCACATAGTCGTGCAATCAAGACTGACTTTTTCATTTAAAGGCACGATCTTTCAAGTGTCAGAAAGAGAGAGAAGACACAGGAGAGGAGAGTTGTAGCTGGGGACCTGGGGTGGAAGCTCCCAGGCTCCCCCAGCATTGCCTGGAAGTCTGAGCGTGGTGACTGAGCCAGGGCAAGGAATGTGTGCCCTGGATGAGGGGGAGAACTCCATGCCACTATAGTGAACCCAAGAGAGAGGGGGACACTGCACATGGAAGAGGCCCTGGAGTGAGGGCTGCTACAAGAGGCATGGTAGCTGTAGTGTCAGATCCTGAGGCTGAGAGTACACAGAGTGACGTGTCAGAGCACAGGAGACATTATCCCCGCAGAGGAGGGATGAGCTGCAGTTGAGAGGTCTGCTGTTGAAATAGGACATGCACACTTTAACAAACCAATCATTTCAGCGACAGGGCCTACCAAACAACTTTGACTGAAATGATTGGTTTGTTTGGGCCCCCACACCAAAAAAGCTATTCATCTCTCCCTGTACAGACTAAACAGGCTTTACTGAGGCAAGATGTCGTCCTCATCCTCAACCTCTGATTCCTCTCCCCCTACAGTGTCTACTTCCTCCTCATCACACATTATCAATTCGTCCCCGCTGGACTCCACAACCACAGGTCCCTCTGTAGTATCTGGAGGGCAGTGCTGTACTTCATTGAGGAATTGATTATTCATTTTTATAAACATCATTTTTTCAACGTTGTGAGGAAGCAACCTCCTTCGCCGCTCACTGACCAGGTTCCCCGCTGCACTAAAAACTCTTTCCGAGTACACACTGGAGGGGGGACAACTCAGTTAAAAAATAGAGCCAGTTTGTACAGGGGCTTCCAAACTGCCTTTTGGAGTTCTACCACGTCACTACCTCTAGTTAATTTAGATTGCAAGGCTTGTAAATATAAATACTTTGAAGATAAAAAAAAGCAGGCTGCACAGACTGTGGAGCTAGAAAGTGAAATTAAATGGACCACGTTACTTTGGTGGCTATCTATGCCCCCCCCCCCCGCCCTACACTTGTAGTTGAATATAAATAAAGCAGCCTGCATAGACTGTAGAACTAGCAATTCAAATATACAAAGAAATGGACAAAGGCAGTTTGGTATCTGTCTGCATCAGATCCCCTCTCCACTAGGAGTAAAACAGAAAACTTTTCAGCCGTTATATAATCTAGAATATAAATAGAAATTGAGAAATGCAATTTGGTATCTGTCTGCATCATAATCATCAACATCCTCCTCAGCGCCAGCTACATCAATATCCTCCTCCCAGTGCACAACATTCACACCTTCATTAGCCAAATCTGTAACTGGACTGTGGGTGATCCTTCCAGCATATGCAGAGGGCGTGCTGCAAATGCTGGATGGAGTCACCTCTTCCCGTACAGTGATGGGAAGGTCAGGGTTCACAACCAACAACACCCTTGGACTCGCCTTGGGGATTTGTGATGTCATCTGTTTAGAAGGCAGAGTTCTTTGCTGTTTTGTTGTTGTTGCTGACAGCATAACTCTCTTAAATTTTTTGTAGGGGGGGGGAGGAGGGCTTTGATCCTTGGGTGAAGTTGGACCACTAGTCATGAACACGGGACAGGGCCTAAGCCGTTCCTTGCCACTACTTGTCGTAATTGGCATATTGCCAACTTTACGTTTCTCCTCAGATGATTTTAAGTTTCTTTTTTTGCTGTTTTTTGAGAACTTGGGCTTTTTGGATTTTACATGCCCTGTACTAGGAGATTGGGCATCGTGCTTGCCAGACGACGTTGATGGCATTTCATCGTCTATGTCATGACTAGTGGCAGCAGCTTCAGCATTAGGAGGAAGTGGGTCTTGATCTTTCCCTACTTTATCCTCCAAATTTTTGCTCTCCATTATATGTAGCACAAGATACTGCAGAATGTGTGAACTTGGTAATATTGCAGTACCAATGGACTTATAATGCTGGATTGGTTTTGCAAATTTGGTTATAATTATTATATATTTTTTTTTTTTTTTAATTTTTTATTTTTTTTTACTTTTTTTTTATTTTTTACAAACTTGGGAATAATGGGGAAATAACTATGCCCTTAGAAGCACAGAGCACAGGACACAGCACCACTGGACTGAACAGGACACGGCACAGGACCCAGCAGCACTACGGAACTCAGCAGGACAGAGCACAGGACACAGCACCACTGGACTGATACTGCAGAATGTGTAAACTTTGTAATATTGCAGTACCACTGGACTTTTACTGCTGAATGTGTGAACTTGGTAATATTGCAGTACCAATGGACTTATAATGCTGGATTGGTTTTGCAAATTTGGTTATAATTATTATATTTTTTTTTTTTTTTTTAATTTTTTATTTTTTTTTACTTTTTTTTTATTTTTTACAAACTTGGGAATAATGGGGAAATAACTATGCCCTTAGAAGCACAGAGCACAGGACACAGCACCACTGGACTGAACAGGACACGGCACAGGACCCAGCAGCACTACGGAACTCAGCAGGACAGAGCACAGGACACAGCACCACTGGACTGATACTGCAGAATGTGTAAACTTTGTAATATTGCAGTACCACTGGACTTTTACTGCTGAATGTGTGAACTTGGTAATATTGCAGTACCAATGGGCTTATACTGCAGGATTGGTTGTGAAAATTTTGTGGTAATTAAAAAATATTAAAGTAGTTTTTGGTATTTTATAAAAAAAAAAATTTTTTATTTTTTTAAACACAGGGGAATATTGGGGAAATAACTATGCCCTTAGAAGCACAGAGCACAGGACACAGCACCACTGGACTGAACAGGACACAGCACAGGACCCAGCAGCACCACTGACCTCAGAAGGACAGAGCACAGCACACAGCACCACTGGACTGATACTGCAGAACACAGCACAGCACAGCACAGCACAGCACAGCACAGCACAGCACAGCACAGAACTAAACAGCACAGAACTAAACAGCACAGAACTAAACAGCACAGAACTAAACAGCACAGAGGACCACCTAACACACCCTCCCTCTACCCTGATCAATGCCCGAGTGAAGATGGCGGCGACTAGCGGGGAATTTATAGGATCCGAGTATCGCGAGATCCGACAACGGGATTATGAGTCAGAGCCTCAGTTTCACTTTTGAATTTGGCGCCAATACCCGGATCTGTCTCTGATCCGACTCGGATCCGCAACGTTCGGGTGGGCTCGGATTTCAGAAATCCGAGCGCGCTCATCCCTAGTGAGAATAACTGGTAATGTATAATAAAGGTTATTATGTAGAACCGATTTCAGTATAAATTATTTGTTCATCACTTATTCACATTTATATAGATATCCATTCCATTGAGTTTTTTGTACTATCAGTTATTTTATTTTGGGGGGGGGGGGGGGGCTTAATTTCTCTTTAATGCATTAACAATAGCCACCATGTGAATTTAATATTAAATCTGCAGGAGAATGACCTATATGTACATTACAGATCCCATGTGTACGTCTACCAGACTCATCTTCCTGCACAGCATTTCCTGCATGCAGTACAACTGTATCCTATGTACACCTTTCAGAACCGTAGTGAAACAGCTCGGTAAGTTGCTCAATGTTAAGCGGACTGTAATCTTGTACATTGTTCGATATCTATATTCCCAAATATTTGAATTTATGTGTCCATCACAAGGGGGTTTGCATATTATTATTTTTGGATATCCATTGGCGGATTGGGAATATAGTAGATTTGGGCCAGTTGATTCTGAGTCCAGAGAACTTGCCAAAGTCAACAACAAGATGCAGCAGGTAAGTGAGAGAATCATGAGGATCCCTCCGTATCCCATGATGAGCTCTAACCAAGAATACCAGTAGTTCGGTGGTAATGGCAAAGAGAGACGGTGAGAGAGAGGACAGCCCTTTCTTTTTCCTCTACCCAAGGCAAAGGGGGCAGTGATTTGCCTGTTTACACATACCCTAGCTGCAGGGGAAGAATATAACAATTGCACTCATTCTATAAATTTGGCCCCAATACCAAATCACGACCTCCCATAGAAAGAACATTGCCTCATTCCCAGGAGCCAACGGCATCTGTAGGTGAGTAACCAAACACCACAGGTCTGGTCCAGATGAATTTATTTGGGATATTACACTATCCAATCTTGTAGCCAACACTTTAGCAAGAATTTTAACATATTTGCTAAGTGAAGAACTGGGTCGATAGGCTTCAGGAAGCAATGGATTCTTGCTTGTTTTGGAATGAGGCCTCAGACATAGAGGGCAGGAGAGAGGCTACGGTGAATAAATGATTAAAACTTTCAATGAGCGTTGGGAGAAAGAAGTCCCCAAATTTTTTGTATGACTCCATGGGCTACCCATACACACTGGGGGGCCTTATTATTGGAGAATGACTAAATCATTGCATCTGTTTCCTCCATTGTACTGGGAGTATCGAGATATTGAAGTAAATCGAAATCTAATTTTGGATGTTGCACATGATCGAGATAATCTGTCAATTGTTGATGAGACTAGTGAGCCTGTAAGTAGTTTCAGGACTATGTAACTGTCCAGGAGGTGTCTCCACTCTTACCGCAGTATGAAACTGCAAATTGATGTTCAGGAAAATTTGCACCATGAAGAAGGCACCAAGTACATACATACATAATATAGCAGGTAACCAGAGGATTGCTTTCTTCCCAAATCGAGACCACAAGCCAACCGATAGGTTGTAGATGTAGCTGATCGGAAAGATGTGAGTCTAATGTTACGGAGAAGGGCCCTCCCTACAGCACTGTTTGCTGGTGTATTGTGTTATAATTTGCATTATTCCTGCCACAAGTGGCAGCCTATGTTACAGATGGTCCAACAAGTTCACATTTCATAAAGTCTAATTGTGTTGATCCAGAAAAAGGCCAAGCACAAACCCCTGTGTCACAGTTGCCGATTTAGCCTCACACAGGGAAAAATTACTTATTGACCACAACATTGGCAAACAACCGAACTACCACCCCCCATAATGTCTTATCGGGCGATAAGAATATCATAGTTTAACCACTATACAGCCCTTGTTTGTACTTATAGACCAACATGCAGACTGGGACAATGGATGGGGTACGGAATACTGGCTGCCATTATTCCGACAATACTTACCGCAACGTGGCGACCCCGAACGGCTACTTCACGACCTGGTTCCAGGACGACTGCTGTGACCGGCGACTGCCAGGGATCGCGACCAATGAACAATCCGGCCACTCTGCATGACGTCACTGCGACCGCGACGCTCTTCTCCTTGCTGTAAAGGTGAAAATGTAAGTATGTGGCCATAGACAATGTACAACGCTAAGCAAAGTACATTGAGCCAGGTCGTGAAGTAGCCGTTCGGGGTCGCCGCGTTGGGGTAAGTATTATCGTGGTAGTCAGCATCCCGTTGAAGCCAGCTTCATGATACCTACCGTGTTATACTAATAAACATTGCATCTTTCATCACTAGAAATGATCAGGACTTGGCAAAGTGCTTTAACCAATCACCAACAATGAAAGAACAAGGCTCCACCACAGTGAGATAAAGAGTCTAATAGTCATTTCAGCCACCATGGAAATAAAATCAATCAAAAATATCTCCTAAAGCTCATGATAATCCCATCGCAGTTACTAACTGAAATAACATGATTAGTGGGAACAACATTCAAAAAGTTGCTTAAATTAAAAACAAAACAAAAAACAAACATATTAAAAAAAATGGATGCTGGTCGGCCAAAATGAAGATTTAAGTGACTTACTACCCCAACTGGGGGAGATGTATAAAAACTCCACGGACAGCTTATCCCGCAACAGATCTGCCGGGATTCTGGATAATAGATCTAATACTTGTAATATTCAAATATTTATCTTTATTTTGAGTATTTCTTCTCTGACATCACTTTCCTATCATATAGATAAAGAACCGTCTATGTTTGATTTTTCAGGTGGAAAACAGGTTAATAATGTGTCTGCCAGACTGAAAGAAAACGAGGTCTCTGAATCACCTGTTTCCTTCGTCCCAATCTTTACTGGGTAAGATAAAGAGATTGCTGGGATTCCAGTAGTTTCAGAATATCAACTGGGTAGAATCTGGGTGACAAACCAAAGAATTGTAAATCCTTTAAATTCCAAAGTTTACAGCTGCTATAGAAAAGCATCATACCTTGTCCAAATCATTCCCTTATGGCACATTACACCATGGAAATAGAAATTCACACACACACAGGTCCATGTTAGTTAGCGGCCACTTAACTTACACGTATGTCTTTGGAGTGTGGGAGGAAATCAGAGTATATATATATATACTGTTTTAGTCCATACAAAAGTTTACTATAAGATTCATTGGTGGGCGGGCTGCACAAGACGATAATGTAACATATTAATTTGTTTTCTGTCTCAGCCCATTGCCTGATGACATGAACACCCAGGCCACCATACCTGCAGTACCCCAGGATTCCTCCAGGGGTTTAAGGTAAATGTAAGGCACATCTGGATTTCACCTTTGCATTTGGTAAAAATGATATAACGTCAGTCATTTCTCTATATAATATATTGCATAGCATGTGGCCACGTGATGTTAGACTTGTGTGACATTTTAAAGAAACCATTTTAAGTTTCTACTGCAGAACTTCAAAGAACCTTGATGCCTCTTATGCTACAACTCCAGATTCTACCCCACTGAAATGTATGGGTTAAAGTCGGAGGAGGGAGGTTGCCAATAATAGGATTAGGTCTTCTAATTTTCAACTGGAACACAGTTAAAGTATGTGTCAGCCTCCCCCCTTGATATATCCTGCTCCACCCTGTTTAGATAATTGCAGCAAATAAGTGGATTCTCACGTGAAACCCATATTACTTGAAGCCAGATTGCACCACAGTTCATGGCATTGAAGGACTCTGACCATCGTTCGTCCAGTTCTCTTTAATAGAGCTCTACTCAAGAAGACTGGACAACCAGTAATACTGTGTTGTGACCTGCAGAGTCGCTGGGAAGACAGTGGTCTGACGTGTGATCTATTTCATGGCTTTGGGTATATACAGTATGGCCTATGCAAGTGGACAGGCTATATTAATAGGACAACCCCTTTAGGTTTTATAAGTCCATCCTTCCCTGTACTTCCTTCCAGGAACCATGGGCCTGATTCATTAAGGATCTTAACTTAAGAAACTTCTTATTTAAGTCTCCTGGACAAAACCATGTTACAATGCAAGGGGTGCAAATTAGTATTCTGTTGTGCACATAAGTTAAATACTGACGGTTTTTTCATGTAGCACACAAATATCAACTTTAAATTTCAGTGTACAAATAAGCTGTCAAGTATCTGTGTGCTACATAAGAAAACAGGCAGTATTTAAATTATGTGCAAAACAGAATACTAATTTGCACCCCTTGCATTGTAACATGGTTTTGTCCAGGAGACTTAAATAAGAAGTTTTTCAAGTTAAGATCCTTAATGAATCAGGCCCCAGATGAGGTTCCACAGATATATCATCATGTTACCTCTAATTCTGCTGAAGGGAAAGCGTCTAGCAAAATAATTTTCAGAATAGCAGATATCTGTAGTATTTAAACATGGAATTGCTAGAAACTTCAAGCGCTCTTAGTGTTGTAACATGGGTTGAAATAAAAAATATAAAAAACTTATATATAGGAAAAGTATAATTATATTCATTGGAGATCAGATTCTTCTTAAATAAAATTCATTCTCCATGTAGAAATCATTTCATCTATATTTGTTATATTCCTCATATCAAACAGTATTACGCTATGTTGTCTCTTTCATTTGTTTTCTATATGATTCCAACATGGATAATTCATTTTATTTAAGAAGAATCTGATCTCCAATGAATATAATTATACTTTTCCTATATATATGTTTTTTATATTTTTTATTTCAACCCATGTCAGAACACTATGGGCTAGATTTACTAAACTGCGGGTTTGAAAAAGTGGAGATGTTGCCTATAGCAACCAATCAGATTCTAGCTGTCATTTATTTAGTGCACTCTACAAAATGACAGCTAGAATCTGATTGGTTGCTATAGGCAACATCTCCACTTTTTCAAACCCACAGTTTAGTAAATATACCCCTAAGAGCCGCTTGAAGTTTCTAGCAATTGTATGTTTAAATATTCTCTATAGGAAGTGTATATCCTGTTTTAGAATAGTAAAGCTGCACTTAGAGGGAGAGCAGTTATATCTCAGCCTTTTTTTTATAGATATCTGTAGTGACTGGTTCAGTACTGAGAAAACCTGTTGTGTCAGATCATAGCTGGGACCTTTTCACTTGTAGACTGTAGTTCACGATTCAATTTTGTGCCCTAATGCAGAAGACTTGTGTCTGAACAATGGATGAGAAAAAGTTGGAAGAGCTGGAAGAGATGTGAGGGTTTCTGGATTAGAAGACATCCATACAGGCACTTGGGATGTAAATCCCTCCCTGCCCGTCTGCAGCACCAGAGAAGAGGTATCAACCCCACCGAGGTCCCATCCACCCTATAGTAGATGTACATCTTATATGCCAGCACACAACATTGCCCAGTCTCATCAAAACTACAGAAGAAGTCACAGACCAACATAAGGGAATGGAATCATATTTGTCCTTCATCATAAAGATGGTCAATAACACTTCACTTTGAACATGTAGCAAATTCTTAATTATAGCAAGGAGACAATGCTCGATGTGCACTTTACTTGTCCTTTTTAAATTAAGTTGTGCTCAGTAAGTAAATTAATTAGGTTTCATACATTAATAGTGTTTACCCAGGTAAATTTCATAACATTTGGCCTCCTTGACTAAACTTCCCTTTGACCACTGCTCCAGGTCCACCGATGTGAGCTATTTTATATACTGCGATATTGTTTCCTGATTTATATCTTGTTAGGGTCCTGTTTTGACTTAGATTGGAAGAGCGCTGTTGGCGTCTATGGTGTTAATGTCCTTTTTTTTTTAAATTGTTTTATTGCATTTCCCAGTCTGTTCTGAAATATATGAACAAATATAATAAATAATCTCAACGGCTGGTACCTCTATGGGGGGGAGCCACTAAAACAGCATGCCCACCCACTCTGATAAGATAGCAATGCAATATTGAATATCATTGGGGCTGTTCACAAACTCTCTGGGCTGAGAGAGTAATTAACAAGGTTGGTAGCACAGAAGTGCAAAGTTGCCATCTCATTGGTCCCAGTATAATGTGCAGGGGTCCTTAAAACACCTGCACAAAAAAAACAAAAAGAATTTAAAAAACAAACAAAACATATTACACATAATTTTCAAATATACTTAATTTAATAAAAGGCTTGTTTCCTCAAACCCTCATTCCCCACTTCATTGAACATTGGAAAAAGCTCTTTTATCTTCATTCTTAATTGGAAACAGTCCAAACTAAAAAAAATATCCCTTAGGATATGAACCAGTCACTGGCTGGCACTAAATGACTAAAGTCTATTGTCCCTAGGCTTCACCTTTCATTGGCCAACCAATCCTAAGCAGCCCCCATGGGCATAGGCATGTGATTGGCTAGCTAGTCAAGTGTAGTCCAGGAGACGTATGGTTTTGAGCATTTTATGGTGGTCAACGATAGTATCCAGGTCTGTTTCTTTGGATGACATGTCCAACATCGGCTGAGGTGGAGGTGCATGCAGACTCACAGCAGAGAAGTTAATATACGTTAATTCAGTGTGAAGACATGGAAGGTAAAGTGCAATTTAACTGTGTGCATGATATGTATTTTTTTTTTACCTTAAACTGTGCACTCTGCATGGGGTCTTAGTGACAGATGACGACTTTGTGTGTGAAGTTTGGTATAATACTACGGAGCACAGTTGGTCCAAAGATGTATTTACGCTGCAGAGCCACGATTTTTGCTCAAGACCAGTGTAGGTAATTTCACAAACAGTCCGCTGCGCAGTGCAAAATACAGACTCAGACCTGCTGTGCATCTTGACTGGCAAAAGTGAGCCTAAATTTCTGAGTCCAAAGAGATCCGCTCACCATAAAGATGAATAGCTCTGCATGGAATATATAAAGTGGGTTTTCATTGAAATCACATTTGGCTGTTGTTATGTAGGCTGTATGTGTCCACATCTTAGATTTGAGAACTTTAGAGAATAATAAACTGCAACCTGTTAGTCATATATCGTGGGCAGCATGGTGACTTAGATACAGAGGATACATGTTTAGAATTCCTTATAACATTGCCCACAGCCAGATCACGTGGAATGAAAAAACGGCAGCCATCTTGTAATGACATCATGTGACATGTCTGTATGCAAATTAACCTGATGTATTTTCTCTTCTGGAGCAGCACGGTGGCTTAGTGGTTAGCACTTCTGCCTCACAGCACTGGGGTCATAAGTTAAATTCCCGACCATGGCCTTATCTGTGTGGAGTTTGTATGTTCTCCTCGTGTTTGCGTGGGTTTCCTCCGGGTGCTCTGGTTTCCTCCCACACTCCAAAAACATACTGGTAGGTTAATTGGCTGCTATCAAATTGACCCTAGTCTGTGTGTGTGTGTGTGTGTGTGTGTGTGTGTGTGTGTGTTAGGGAATTTAGACTGTAAGCCCCAATGGGGCAGGGACTGATGTGAATGAGTTCTCTGTACACTGCTGCGGAATTAGTGGCGCTATATAAATAAATGGTAATAATAATATAGGCATTACAGTGCTTCAACATAAATTATACAGCTAGTAAGTTGGGCACTCAAATTTTATGATATTGTGTATATTTCTTACAATAGAAATATGTAAATTGGTGTCATTTAACTCAAATGAATCATTTAGGACGGCCCATATCAGCCAGGAACACTTTTATGCCTCTCTCACTTATCATTTCATAAAAGACATTTATGTTTGGGAGGATCAGAAGTAGAGATCATTAAAATAAAATGTGTTATTTAAGAATTGATTTGTTTTTCTTTATGCTTTTCATGCTATTAAATTGTTCTCTAAGTATATTGAGATTATTAAATTAACCAATCAACACAGCGCGTACCTAATTAATTAACCAACACGTGACTTGAAAAAAGTGTATGAACGATACAATTGCGGATGGAAATTCCACATATTAGCACCTTGGTAAAAGTCACCTCTATGTGACAAAATGCGTTAGCTGGAAAGAACTATAAGGAGAGACCTTTTGTCTTATCTTATTGGAAGCTGAAACTGCTGATTGAGAAGCACTTAAACTTGTGGTACTAGCTGAAACTTATAACTGTATGCTGACCAAGTAAGATGCCCACTTATTAATAATTACCACCAAGGATCCTTACAGACTTGCACAGTTACCCTGGCACTTGATACCCAGCTATAGACCATTGCCAGCGATAGGCAACCTGATATAATTCAGGGGCCCATTGGTGGCCCTCTAAACTTCTAAGGGGCCCTACCTTATCCTAAATCTCAGTAATAAGTTAAACAAACACATATATAACGAAAGAAGGAGACACATATCTGCAATAACATATCAGAAGGCGTTTTAAACAAATGTTACGAGCTGGGGGCATCAGGTGACGGCTCGGAGGTCTGGCTGTTGCCCGTTAGTCACGCAGTTTGCTTTAGTATCGTCGACCCATCGTACTTAAATAAAACTCTGCCTCTACTTAATTGGTTGGAACTTTTCTCTAAGGAGGGCTGCTTTGGATAAAGCAGTGTGTGTTACTAACATAGAGACTGCCTAATCCTCTTAGTACGGTCAGCTCTACTTTACTATAAAAGGGTCCTTTACCATTCGAGTCTCTCAATTTAAACTAAATTATTATTGTTTTGCATATGGGTTACTATGTATGATGATTGAATTGTGCTTTTATTTATTAAAGCAATAATTTGTGAAGATTATAGCGCTGATGTGCCAGCGTTAATTTTTATCTAACATTACGGCGGTATCTGATTCTAATCAATAAACAGCAATAATTAAAAATAAAAAAACATCCTTATCACCGCGATCTGGGCTCTATGGAGATCCCTTACTCTCACTTTAACTACATCATTCCTCACTCAGTCGCTTGCTGCAGAAGGCCGACAACCTTTGTAAGTAGTACTGCCAATATCTCTCGTAGCCAGCTCTTGTCCCTTGGGAGAGTCAAACCGAAAAATTCTCCTGCATCGAGAGGATAAAAGGGTGTAACACAAGTGTGTGTGGACCCAACACCCGCATATTAAAATTGCTCCCTGGATTTGTGGAAATGAGACATAGGACTGGGCCACAATGCACAGCGTTGTTTTTATTAGTGCATCAATAATACTTTATTTGCATGTATTTCTTTCACACACATAGCATGCAGTGAGGGGAGGCACAGAATAAGCACTTTACCAAGCTATTAGTTAATTGAACAGAAAGCCAAGAAGTCAAGAAATAAAAAAAAGTTAAACTGATAGATGACTCAACCGGTCCGATAGAAAAGAATACAATATAATTGAACCAACATCTATAGTTTCTATTTATATACCTGAAAGGCCCTACTATGTAATTTTCAGAAGCAGATACAGAGGATACATGTTTAGAATTCCTTATAACATTGCCCACAGCCAGATCACGTGGAATAAAAAAAAAACGGCAGCTATCTTGTAATGACATCATGTGACATGTCTGTATGCAAATTAACCTGATATATTTTCTCTGCTGGAGCAGCACGGTGGCTTAGTGGTTAGCACTTCTGCCTCACAGCGCTGGAGTCATGACTTCAATTCCCGACCATGGCCTTATCTGTGTGGAGTTTGTATGTAATCCCCGTGTATGTGTGGGTTTCCTCCGGGTGCTCCGGTTTCCTCCCACACTCCAAAAACATACTGGTAGGTTAATTGGCTGCTATCAAATTGACCCTAGTGTCTGTGTGTGTGTGTGTGTGTGTCTGTGTTAGGAAATTTAGCCTGTAAGCTCCAATGGGGCAGGGACTGATGTGAGTGAGTTCTCTGTACAGCGCTGTGGAATTAGTGGCGCTATATAAATAAATGGTGATGATGATGATGAGTAACCCTGACAGCCCTATCAATTCCCCTCTTCTTGAGCGGCAACTGGTCCCACCAATTCACTAGGAATCAGTGATATCCCTGTGGCATAAGGCACATCACCGCAAAAAAGTGCCTCTTGCCTCAAAATGAATATTGGATCGGTCTCCACCGCATGAAGCTATCTGGTACAGGCTGTGGGGTGCGGGTTATTTACAGTTTGCTAAAAGGGATGTGATTGCATCATACTGATGTAGAGCAAGAGAAAAAAAAAAGAGAGGAAAGAATGAATTTTACATCACATGTTCTCACATGTTTCTATATGCCCTTCTTAGTTATCTAAACTACCTATAATAAGACATCTTTAGTTTGCGGTCAAGGTCTTCCAGATCACTATTCAAACGTGAAATCTGTCTTTTCTTGGCTTCTAGATCCTGTTCTTTCTCAATGAGCTCGTTGTCTTTCTTCCTGATCACATCCATTTTCTCGTTAATGCTGCGACTCAGTGCCTCCTCCTTCATCTCTTTCTGTCTCAACATCTCCGCTTTAATCTGATTTACAGACTTCTTTATAAACTCCAGCTGTGGGTCCAGGTTCTGCTTCTTTTGGATGCCCCTGTCCGCCTCTTGCAGGCAGACGTTCAGCAATCTCAGCACTTTACTGTCGGTGTCCAGATTCCGGGCAGAATTAGTGGTGGTGTAATTATCTAGATCAATGATGTGCTGGGCTCCGAGCTCTTCGAACAGCTGGCATGTATCAGTAATATTTTGGTCTTTATGGTTAGTGAGGACCACAATGGGAACAATTCCTAGAAGAAGAAGATAGAGATAGGAAATGCATTTATTTAGTTTTTTTGTTTTTTTTATTAATACTAGAGATGGTCACTGACCCCCGTGTTTTGGTTTTGGATTCGGTTTTGGATCTGGATTACCGTCGTGTTTTGGTTTTGGTTTTGGTTTTGCAAAACCTCCAATGCGTGTTTTGGTTTTGGTTTTGGTTTTGTTTGGTTTTGTTTTGCTATTTTTTGGGAAAATCCATGTTTTTGGGCCTAAATTAACCCAATTTAGTGCTCCAACTGTTTTAGAGACAAGTAATCTAATTGTTGAGGTAATAAATCATCCCAAAAAACAGTTTAATTCTTCGTTGGTAGGCCTATTCTACACACAAAACAGATTGTCTTCCTCTCCATCTATGCATATTGGCAATGCAGCCATCGTCTTTGAATGTATATTACACCCTACACTTATAGTTAAATATGTAAAGAAATGGAAAAAGCCAGTTTGGTTTCTGTCTCTCAAGGCCCCCCTCCACTTGTATAAAATACCAAAAAATTCAGCCATTATAGACTGTACAATATTAATTGACATGGAGAAAGCCAGTTTGGTTTCTGTCTCTCAAGGCCCCCCTCCACTTGTATAAAATACCCAAAAATTCAGCCATTATAGACTGTACAATATTAATTGACATGGAGAAAGCCAGTTTGGTTTCTGTCTCTCTAGGCCCCCCTCCACTTGTATAAAATACTAAAAAATTCAGCCATTATAGACTGTACAATATTAATTGACATGGAGAAAGCCAGTTTGGTTTCTGTCTCTCTAGGCCCCCCTCCACTTGTATAAAATACTAAAAAATTCAGCCATTATAGACTGTACAATATTAATTGACATGGAGAAAGCCAGTTTGGTTTCTGTCTCTCTAGGCCCCCCTCCACTTGTATAAAATACTAAAAAATTCAGCCATTATAGACTGTACAATATTATGAAAAATGGACAAAGCCAGTTTAGGGTCACTCTGTCTATGACACCCTACCCTTAAGGATAAATTGCCCTAACAGCAGCCTTTCAAGATGGTATGTGATATGGAAATGCCACAAGTCCCTTTCCTCTTTGGGGTAGATTGCACCCTACACTTACATAGAAAGTTTTAAAAAGATGTTATCGGCATCATCTTCAGCTTCATCCTCACCCTCATCAGTGTTATCGTCATCATCACAGACTATCAATTCATCGCCGCTTGAATCCGCCATTAGAGAACAGTCAGTGCTTGCATGTCTTGGATGGTGAAGGCCTTCCTCGTGGAAGATGTAGTTCATTTTTATAAACATCATTTTCTCCACATTTTTGGGAAGTAACCTTCTACGGCGATCACTGACTAAGTTCCCTGCTGTGCTGAACACTCGTTCAGAGTACACACTGGAGGGTGGGCAGCTTAGGTATTGCAAAGCAAGTTTGTACATGGGTTTCCAAATAGCTTGCTTTTCTTCCCAGTAAGGAAAGGGACTGTCTGACATTTCCATATCAACTACCTCTTGAAAGTAATCCTCCACCATCCTTTGCATGTTTATACTCATATTGGATGGACTTATGGGCAAAGTGACACTTTTTTTTGAAAAATCCTTCAAACCAGCCCAGATGTTAAATTGTTCTCGTCTGCCCCCTGTGTCTTCCCTGCTTCTTTTTTGGAAATTTAATTTTTTACGAGCAACAGCTTGAGAAAGTGAAGGAGGACACGTCGTCAAGCCGAGGCCCAGTTCAGCGGCCAACTTGCTGAGCAATAGCTCCTTGCAAAAGTTCACATCTCGCTCATTTACAAGTAAAGACTCAATGTAGGTTTTAAACCTTGGATCAAGCACAGTGGCCAAAACGTACTGATCCGAGTTCAAGATCTTAATAACTCGAGGATCATTGTGAAGCGAATTAAGTACTTGATCGACAAGGCCAACATACTTTGCTGAATTGCTTGCTTTCAGCTCCTCCTTCATTTTCTCAAGCTGCTTTTCCAATAGTCTAATTAAAGGAATGACTTGGCTCAAACTAGCAGAGTCTGCACTGACCTCACATGTCACAACTTCAAATGGTTTCAGCACCTTGCACAGCACTGAAAGGATTCCCCACTGTGCAAGAGTGAAATACATCCCCCCTCCTTTCCCAATGTCATGACTTGTGCAATATGCTTGGATGGCTTTGCGCTGTTCCTCCATCCTCTGAAGCATGTACAGGGTGGAATTCCACCGAGTTACCACCTCTTGCTTAAGTTGGTGGCAGGGCAAGTTAAACTGCTCTTGGAGCTGCTGTAATCTCCTACATGCTGTGGCTGAATGCCTGAAATGGCCTGAAATTTTACGGGCCACCGAAAGCATCTCCTGCACCTCACGGTTATTTCGTAGGAAGCTCTGCACCACCAAGTTGATGGTGTGAGCAAAACAGGGAATATGTTGGAAATCACCCAGCTGTAATGCTCGCACTATATTGTTGGCGTTATCTGAAATGACATACCCTGGGGAGAGTCCGAGTGGTATAAGCCATGCATCAATCACATCTCTCAGTTTGCGTAACAAATTGTCAGCCGTATGCCTGTTAGTGAAGCCGGTGATACAAAGAGTGGCCTGCCTGTGACAAATGTTACGTAGTGGTGTACATGCTGCTGCTGTTCCTGCTGGTGAAGGTGAATGACCAACCCAGTGGGCTGTCACAGTCATATAGTCTTTGGTTTGGCCACTTCCACTTGTCCACATATCTGTGGTTAAGTGAACAGTGGGCAGAATGGCATTTTTCAGCGCAATCTCTACATTTTTACACACTTTTTGGTATAGTTGTGGAATAGCTTTACGGGAGAAATGGTGTCGCGATGGAATTCTGTAACGCGGACACAAAACCTCAATTAACTGTGAAAAACCAGCTGCGTTTATGGTGGAGATTGGACGCAGATCTAACACTAACATTGCAGCCATGGCGTCTGTGATTCGCTTGGCGACTGGGTGACTGCTGTCATATTTGCTTCCCCTCGCAAAGGATTGTTTCACAGTTAATTGCTGAAATGTAGGACTGCTCATTTTATTCACCTGCCTCTGGGATGACGATTCACCCCCAGCAGCAGCAACAGCAGCAGCAGGACTAACGCTTTCTTCAGAGGAATCAATAATAGTGCCGGAGTCATCCAGCCTTAAGTGGGATGCCGGGCTAACTCCGAGCGCTACTGAGGATATTGATGAGGATGGTGTGGTGGGTGTATTTTGTGGCCGTCGGTATGTCGGTGAGCGGAGGGTCTTAGCTGATGAGGGAGTGCTTGTATTCTTTTGGGAAGAACTTTCAGCTTTTCCCAACACTTTGCCATGAACTCTCGTTAAATGGCGTAACATAGACGAGGTTCCAAGATGGTTAAGGTCCCTCCCTCGACTGACTGTGGCTTCACATACACTACAAATGGCTATACAATTGTTGTCTGGATTTGGGTAGAAATAATTCCACACATAAGAAGTGGATTTTTTTGTTTTATGCCCAGGCATGACAATGGCCTTTTTCTTGTCACGTGCCAGAACTGCTGCCACTGGTGCAGGACTTACACAAACAACCTCATCCTCATCAACATCCTCATTAGCGCCCTCGTCGCCTACACAAATCTCCCCCTCATCCTCTTCTAATTCCAAAGTGGCATCCTCAATTTGGGTATCACCGGCTACACTCGGGCTATTAAGGCACACATCAGCAGAATGCTCACGATTAGACATCCCACTGTTGGATGGACTCTCCACAGGGATTGTTGTCATTTGTGAATCAGAGCAAATATTCTCCTGTAATGCCTCACTGGTATCTTGCAGCTCAGCTTTGACGCGTAACAGTAGTTGTGCACCAATTGTAGGCTGGGTAACTTTTTGGGATCTGCCACTAATAGCCAAAGGTGAAGGCCTCATTCTCTCTTTGCCACTGCGTGTGTAGAATGGCATGCTTGCAATTTTTTTTTTATCGTCACTTAACTTTTGCTCAGTTACACTTCTTTTTCGCTTCAATACAGTAAATTTTTTTTTGGTTTTTGTTTTTTGCACTAATTTGAAAACACTCTGTTGTTTGACATCGCCTTGGCCAGATGACGTACTGGGAACACTAACATCAGGACTGGTGACAGAACCTGGTTGCTCATTTAGATCATATGTGGACTGCTTTGAATCCATTGCGTAGATACTGCTGACAGATATGACTTTTGACAGCCAGAAATATTAATGCACAATTAGGGAGGACACCCCAAAAACACTGAGGAGTGCTAAAATTTATTGAGTAGATACTGCTGACAGATATGACTTTTGACAGCCAGAAATATTAATGCACAATTAGAGAGGACACCCCAAAAACACTGAGGAGTGCTTAAAATTATTGAGTAGATACTGCTGACAGATATGACTTTTGACAGCCAGAAATATTAATGCACAATTAGAGAGGACACCCCAAAAACACTGAGGAGTGCTAACATTTATTGAGTAGATACTGCTGACAGATATGACTTTTGACAGCCAGAAATATTAATGCACAATTAGGGAGGACACCCCAAAAACACTGAGGAGTGCTAAAATTTATTGAGTAGATACTGCTGACAGATATGACTTTTGACAGCCAGAAATATTAATGCACAATTAGAGAGGACACCCCAAAAACACTGAGGAGTGCTAACATTTATTGAGTAGATACTGCTGACAGATATGACTTTTGACAGCCAGAAATATTAATGCACAATTAGAGAGGACACCCCAAAAACACTGAGGAGTGCTAACATTTATTGAGTAGATACTGCTGACAGATATGACTTTTGACAGCCAGAAATATTAATGCACAATTAGGGAGGACACCCCAAAAACACAGAGGAGTGCTAAAATTTATTGAGTAGATACTGCTGACAGATATGACTTTTGACAGCCAGAAATATTAATGCACAATTAGAGAGGACACCCCAAAAACACTGAGGAGTGCTTAAAATTATTGAGTAGATACTGCTGACAGATATGACTTTTGACAGCCAGAAATATTAATGCACAATTAGAGAGGACACCCCAAAAACACTGAGGAGTGCTTAAAATTATTGAGTAGATACTGCTGACAGATATGACTTTTGACAGCCAGAAATATTAATGCACAATTAGAGAGGACACCCCAAAAACACTGAGGAGTGCTAACATTTATTGAGTAGATACTGCTGACAGATATGACTTTTGACAGCCAGAAATATTAATGCACAATTAGGGAGGACACCCCAAAAACACAGAGGAGTGCTAAAATTTATTGAGTAGATACTGCTGACAGATATGACTTTTGACAGCCAGAAATATTAATGCACAATTAGAGAGGACACCCCAAAAACACTGAGGAGTGCTTAAAATTATTGAGTAGATACTGCTGACAGATATGACTTTTGACAGCCAGAAATATTAATGCACAATTAGAGAGGACACCCCAAAAACACTGAGGAGTGCTTAAAATTATTGAGTAGATACTGCTGACAGATATGACTTTTGACAGCCAGAAATATTAATGCACAATTAGAGAGGACACCCCAAAAACACTGAGGAGTGCTAACATTTATTGAGTAGATACTGCTGACAGATATGACTTTTGACAGCCAGAAATATTAATGCACAATTATGGGGGACAACCCAAAAGCGCTGGGGAGTGCCAAATATGAAGAAAAAATAATAAACCTCTATCCTCCTCTCTGCACTAGCGATTTTGGTTAGAGCAATTGCAAGAACAATATTGTATTCTTTCTCTGTCCCTGCTCTAATTAGCCTATGACTACACCCTGCTCTCTCCCTCTGTCAAATGGCGATGGATTGCTGTGGAGGCGTGTATTTATAAAGTTGAAGTATCGCGAGAACCGAGTCCCGAGATCCGACGACGTCACAATGACGTTCGGCCTCGATTTGGATTCGGAATTGGCGGGAGAGTACCGAGCTGCTCAGCTCGGTACTCGGATACCCAAAGTTCGGGTGGGTTCGGTTCTCGGAGAACCGGACCCGCCCATCTCTAATTAATACACAATTTATTTTTTGAAAAAGGAATAAAGTTAAAAACAGACTTCCCGATAAAATCCAATATAAAAAGCATACAGTCATACAATTCCTTTTAAAGTGCTAAAATGAATAGGAACTTACACCAGGGGGTAAATGTATGAACATGCGTGTTCTTCAACACCCGCGTGTTCGGCGATTAAATTTCAATCGGCGCTGCATTGTAAAGGGAAACTTCCCTTTACAATGCAGCGCCGCTTGAAATTTAATCGCCGAACACGCTGAACACGCGGGTGTTGAAGAACCCGCATGTTCATACATTTACCCCCAGGTATATAGAAGTACACATAAGAGGATGGCATTTTACAGTAACTGATATCTTATCATTGACCTGGATGATGTTTGAGCCATGGGCACATACGCCCAATATTTAGTTTGTCTCACCAAATGAAGCACTCGTAATTGCATAATACTCACTTCAAACCCTTTTTGAGTTTAAATATTTTTAAAAACACACCTCTCACCCAAAGTGTATTAATACAGTGTATAAGGCAAGCCTCAAAAGACCTAGGGCCTGAGTCATTAAGGAAAGTAAGGCAAAAAAAAAATATGAGTAAGTTTTCTCCTGGACAAAACCATGTTGCATGGCAAGGGGTACAAATTAGTTTATTATTTTGCACATAAGATATATACTGGCTGTTTTTTCACCTAGCACACAAATACTTGATAGCTTTATTTGTACACTGAAATTTAAAGTTGATCTAGGACATGCCCTACCCCAACTATAAATCTGCCATCACAATTTACATTTGTCTCCCCCCTCCAATGCAACATGGTTTTGCTCAGGTGCAAAGTTACTCCTTTTTTTATGCTTTGCTCTCCTTAATGACTCAGGCCCCTAGGATCTGGTGCAGAGTGGAATGAAAGCGTAACTTGTAATTGAAAAACAATTGCACGCACCCCCCTCGGACACTAGCGTCCAACTTGCTGAACATGTACCTTTTATTTTATAGGTTAGAAACGCGACGGCTATTTAGTGTCATTTAGACTTGAATAAGTTAGCTAATACAACTTGAACAACTCTCCGATATGCAAATAAAAAATATAAAAAGATCTATGCTACAACACGCTCATCTAATTCTAATCTATAGCCATGCAGGAGCAAACGCAGGATTTGTAGAGGGGGGTTTCCACACCACGCCACCAGTGGGCGTGACCAGCATGCATGGGGGCGTGGCTATAATTTTAGACAGTGCTTGGCTGCTCTCCAACTCTTCCTATCCCCATAATATACATGGGCAATGCTGCATGCACTACTGTTAGGTGCACGCAGCTCTCCCTTTTCAAGCAGAGCTGTGTGAATCGGGAGCAGGGTCCAGCCACCTCAATTATACAGTGCCCCAGACTTGAAAGGGGTTTCCAGGCACTAGGAATCCCCCCTCGTTTTGTCTAGGCCAAGCAAATACTAAAGTCCCGATAAGTGCCTGCAAATCATTTGCAAACACCTAATTGCAAGCGAATCACTAGTTCGGGTATTTGTCATCATCATCGATCATCCGCTATTTACACCTGCCCCTGACCACCCGTAAATAAATGTGCTTATCCAGACGTATCTGCCACTACATTCCAGTCTGGACTCGTACACCATTGCTCAAACACGCCCTAACTGTACATTTCTATGTTAGAACACACCCTTCCCTCCCCCGCCACGACTCGAAGGTCTGAATAGCCGCATTTATGTAAGTTCATTTTCTGAACATGCACAGGTGCCCAGGTACAGTAGAATATAGGACAGAGCAAGCCGCTTTACCCCAATGCTACTTTATTGCTTGTCAAAGACATACTTGCAGCAGTGACGTTGGCTGGGGAAAATTTTGGCAAACTTACAGCACTAGGAAGTGAACTACCGCTCCACATGCCCATATTATAACCTGCTGCTGTTTATTATAGTTAGATAGTTATAATGTAAAATATCAGGTCCAACCTAAATTGTGTGTTGATCAAGAGAAAGTCAATTCAAAACCTCTATCATTAAACCCATGGCAGAATAGGTTAATTCCCCAAGTTCCCTGGACTCTGATGACAGATTGGCTGCCTGAGGCATCATTACATGGTTTCAGTATTGCAGTAATCTGCTACCCCAGGTGCTGTGAAGAAACCGTTTTATCATCAGTCTGCAGCATCTATGATTTCATTGGCTGTGGTTTCCTTAGCTGAAATTCCTGCAACTTTTTTTGGTTTCTGCAATTACAACAGCCCATGAAATCCTGAAGGTTCCAACCAATGAAGAATCAAGCTTTTTAATTTGCGTCTTTGATTTCAGAGACCTTACCCAAAGGAAGCCCTGAGATTTCAGCAGCCGATGAAATTGCAGAGACTGCAGACTAAGGATGAATCGGCTTCTCATTGTGAAATGGATTCCTGGGCAAGCAGACCGATAACGACTTCAATACTGGTGTCCCAGTCAGACCACCGGCGTTAGGTGTTACGGTCACCAATTTGTTCTTGTTTGTTTGTTTTTTATGTGACTACCTCTGTTACAAGGTCTTCCCATGAGGTCATTCTGGAAACTTGCATTTGCTAACTGTATACAGCGACCCGTTTTGATATGTCCTGATTGGAGGTTCGTACTGGAATATATATATATAAATATAAAAAATGTGCGAATTTTGTCTGTATGCAGATATAACTCCCTTACCTGTTATCTCAAATGCATCTATGAGAAAGGCACCGATATTATTAGAGACGTTTGAAAACGTGTGTTTAACGCTGCAACAGACAAAAGATAATATTGTGATGAAAAAAAACATTTAAAGTTTATTTTAAAAAAAAAACGTTCCTTTTTGCTACTTATTGTAGCAATAATAATAATAATAATAATGCTACAATAATTTATACAATATCTGAGCCCCAATAAATTTACATTTTTCTCATTCCTTTGCATGTGTTCTTAATCCCTTTTCTTTTATGACCAAATCTCCCTCTTCTGTGACCTCACTGAAAGCGGTGTGCTGGCAGGCTGCTCTTTATTATGGCCCGTTCTGTCTCAGAATATTTCTATTCATTGCCCCAAAATTTACCGTACATCCTATCTGGACCATAACAGAAATACGTAAATGGTATTGATGTAATGGTTATCGGTTTAAACAGATAAGTTATTTGGATAGCCAATAAACTCCTGCTGCTATATGTGGCTGCCTTTGATAGATCATACTTGCCAACTTTTCCTCGTTGGCTTCAGTTATATCCCGTGGAGGTGGGCGTGCTGGGGTGGGGCTTGACGAATCGCATCATTTTGGCCTCGCCCCTAAATGATTGTCTCAATTTTGGCCAATTACAACAGGGGGCGGAGCTAAGATGAGGCAATATGTGCGTCATTAAGCACCGCCAATTATTTATTGAGAGGACGAGAATCAGGAAGTTGCCCTGCTCGCCCAGGAGGTCTCCCAGAAATGCAGAAGTCTCTCGGACATTCCGGGAGAGTAGGCAACTATGTGTTAAAGAAAAGCAGCTAATGCATCTCTAGAGACTGAAGTGTCTTTTACATTTCTGTCTCCATTACTGAAGTCATGTTGTCTTACCTGTCAGTCTTTGATTAAATCTTGGTCTCCTTGAAAATGGCCACCTCCATAGGCATCAATACATGGACATAGGACCAAATTTCTGAACTGTGACATCATGCCACAGATGGAGAAGCCAACCACGTCTTGTACTGGCTCAGCATCAGGGAGAATGCCAGACTCTTCAGGGAGTGAGGGAGATCACCCCTATTTCAGGGAGTCTCCCTGACATTCAGGGAGAGTTGGCAAGTATGTGATAGATGTCATGAAGCACGATTATCTGACTATAAATATACACAGTGTCTTCCCAAACACGTATGTATAGGGTTATTTTTTCAGTTATGTTTCTCATAAGGAGTGCAGGCTGAACTTTGATTGACTCAAAGTCTTGAGTGGTCTAAGAGGTCTGACACTAAGGGTGAATCCTCTTCCACCTGATCACATGACTTTGGAGAGATCAGCAACGAGACATTTTGGACTTCCACACAAATAAATATCCAAGTTCAGTGGCTTTCTAAGTATTTGCATATACTGGTCATTAAAGTACTTTATCAGCAAGATTCAGCGTCAAAGCTGCTGCACAAAAATGTTCAGCTACAAAATGCACAATAAAAAGGATTTGTCCTAATCACATTTTTTCCCCCCAAATCTTGTGCCCTTTTTAAAACCTGGTTGTTATTCACGCAGTATTATGTATCTTATTAAGTCATGATTGTAAAATAAAAATGTTTCAATTAACAAGTGATGCTTTAATTTAAAGTTGCAAACATAAGCCCCTTAAGTAATAGTATTTGAATCCAGAAAGCGTTAAAAAAAACTCCCAAAATATAATTATAAATATATGACACAGTGACGGTGTTTATCTGCGCTCTGTTAGAAGTGTCTCTGGCTGTGAACAGCATGCATTACAATGGACAGCAGAAAGGTAAATACCTGTACACAAGCACTGGTACTATGAAATCCATACACTGATTTTTATATCTGTCTTCAAGTTGATTGACAGTTCTTTCCAGTTCAAACTCCCATTCCACCTCACCCATCGTCCGCAGCTTCCCTTTGAATTAAAAAAAAAAAGTGCTTATTTATTTTATCAACCTCAAACTGTGACCCTGTCTAACTGTCAATCACTCACCTATGCTATTAAATTACTTATACAAGACCTGTCACTGAGTTGCTTCCTTAGATAATAATGCTACAAATTCCTAAGTAACAAATATATCTGGCCTTAAACATAACTTGTAAACACTCTGGGCCTGATTCATTAAGGAACTTCAATTAAGAAGTTTCTTATTTAAGTCTACTGGACAAAACCATATTACAATGCAAGGGGTGCAAATTAGTATTCTGTTTTGCACATAAGTTAAATACTGACAGTTTTTTCATGTAGCACACAAATATCAACTTTAAATTTCAGTGTACAAATAAGCTATCAAGTATTTGTGTGCTACATGAAAAAACTGTCAGTATTTAACTTATGTGCAAAACAGAAAAGTAATTTTCACCCCTTGCATTGTACCATGGTTTTGTCCAGGAGACTGAAATAAGAAACTTCTTAATTTAAGATCCTTAATGAATCAGGGCCTCTGTAATCTTTAAATGGGGCGATCCATCGTGATCTCTGCTACAAGTCACCAATTTGAATGTGCAATTGCTGAGTGGGCACTAACAATTCTGTGAGTATGTATCATACAGGAGGAAGCAGTACTCAGTCTCACAAATGATGCTGTTCCCTCTGTAGAACAGCAGTAAATACTAAACCCAATCCAGCAGTGTCAGTCACTATGACACTGCTGGACTGGGTCCAAAACAAAAGCTGTCTCTGTTATTGGTGATTATTGATTACATTTCTAACAATGGAGGGGGAGGAAGTACATGGGTATGTTTAGTCAACAACACTAAAATAAAGGGATTATTTATACACACACACATACACAAAAATAAGTAAGGTGAGAATGTTTTATCCCTGCAAAAATTAGAAACCCGTTTGGTTGATAATATCGGATTAAATTATTTTTCAGTCTACTGGCAAACGGTGATGGTTTCCACTAGCGGTGGTAGAACAGTAGTTTCCGTAAGAAATGCAGTACGATGAATTTATAACTAGGATATATGGGATTAAACAGTTTCCTAAGAACGGAATGACAAGCATGTAAATTTTTCATGACCAAAAAAATGGACAGAGAAGTGCTCTGCGGATGCCCAGAGAGGTTAGCGATGGCTAACAGGAGTCTGAGGCCACATCTGAGGCCGGGGCAAGGGTCCCAGAGACACTCAAACCACGGCCACTGTATGCATCCATGGTGACCAGGTACCAAATCCACCCAAACTCCCTCTTCACTGCCCATACCTCCTCGGACTACCCACAAAATGCCTTTGGCTCCATCTGACCGTTGTCTGTGTGAATTTCAAGTGATGGCCTCACATAGATCAACTAATAATAGAACATAGGAGCACATGCATGTGGCTTTTGATCAAGACACCAAATTAAGGGGTGACTTCTAGTATCCTTACACTACAGCGTGTGGTAAGCCTTCCCTAATACAACAGAGCCTCACTTACTGAACTGAGCTGCCACCTCCAATTTCTCATCTTTTGTCATTTGGTTTAGTCCGCGGTTATCAATGATATACACCGAGTCGGTCAGCTTGTACTCCTTTCTTGCCATGGTAAAGGGCTTCCCGGTTCGTCCTGAGCCAGCTTCATTGCTAAAGTGACAGTCCTGGACCACACACAGACACGAGTTAATGAGCGATGATTTTCCATGACCGACCAGACCAAAGAGTTGAAGACACACTCTCCTAAAGTTGTGGTCCCGGAGATCTCTGGTGGACCCTGGTTTGTACTGGGACAAAGTGTGCCGTATTAGACAAACATCCTCATTATCGACAGCTGGGGACTGCATGGTTCAACGTCGGTGGGGATTATCAAAACCTCTGTAAAAATACAGAAATAAATTATATTAGTTATATCCACATAATAATGAAATACAGAACAGGATTGTGAAACATGAATCCTACCAATTATAGACAGAGCTGAGATTATGAGTGTTATGGCAAACATACTAAAAACTATAAACAGATTACATGAAAAGCAAGTTTTTGTTTATTAAATTAAATAAATATATATGTGGACATAACATTTTATAAACACATAATGTTGTTATATTATACATCACAGGGAAAAAGATAAGGGTAATAAGCACAATTAGTTAAGGTGGAAGGGGTCAGAGACAGAGCAGGAGGTGAGCAGATGGGTGGAAGGGGTCAGAGACAGAGCAGGAGGTGAGCAGATGGGTGGAAGGGGTCAGAGACAGAGCAGGAGGTGAGCAGATGGGTGGAAGGGGTCAGAGACAGAGCAGGAGGTGAGCCGCTGGGTGGAAGGGGTCAGAGACAGAGCAGGAGCTGAGCCGCTGGGCGGAAGGGGTCAGAGACAGAGCAGGAGGGGAGCCGCTGGGCGGAAAGGGTCAGAGACAGAGCAGGAGGGGAGCCGCTGGGTGGAAGGGGTCAGAGACAGAGCAGGAGGTGAGCCGCTGAGTGGAAGGGGTCAAAGACATAGCAGGAGGGGAGCCGCTGGGTGGAAGGGGTCAGAGACAGAGCAGGAGGTGAGCCGCTGGATGGAAGGGGTCAGAGACAGAGCAGGAGGTGAGTCGCTGGGTGGAAGGGGTCAAAGACAGAGCAGGAGGTGAGCCGCTAGGTGGAAGGGGTCAAAGACATAGCAGGAGGTGAGCCGCTGGGTGGAAGGGGTCAGAGACAGAGCAGGAGGTGAGCCGCTGGATGGAAGGGGTCAGAGACAGAGCAGGAGGTGAGTCGCTGGGTGGAAGGGGTCAAAGACAGAGCAGGAGGTGAGCCGCTAGGTGGAAGGGGTCAGAGACAGAGCAGGAGCTGAGCCGATGGGTGGAAGGGGTCAGAGACAGAGCAGGGGGTGAGCAGATGGGTGGAAGGGGTCAGAGACAGAGCAGGAGGGGAGCCGCTGAGTGGAAGGGGTCAGAAACAGAGCAGGAGTGGAGCCGCTGGGTGGAAGGGGTCAGAGACAGAGCAGGAGGTGAGCCGCTGGGTGGAAGGGGTCAGAGACAGAGCAGGAGGTGAGCCACTGGGTGGAAGGGGTCAGAGACCGAGCAGGAGGTGAGTCGCTGGGTGGAAGGGGTCAGAGACAGAGCAGGAGGTGAGCCGCTGGGTGGAAGGGGTCAGAGACAGAGACAGGAGGTGAGCCGCTGGGTGGAAGGGGTCAGAGACAGAGCAGGAGGTGAGCCGCTGGGTGGAAGGGGTCAGAGACAGAGCAGGAGGTGAGCCGCTGGGTGGAAGGGGTCAGAGACAGAGCAGGAGATGAGCCGATGGGTGGAAGGGGTCAGAGACAGAGCAGGAGGTGAGCAGATGGGTGGAAGGGGTCAGAGACAGAGCAGGAGGTGAGCCGCTGGGTAGAAGGGGTCAGAGACAGAGCAGGAGGTGAGTCGCTGGGTGGAAGGGGTCAGAGACAGAGCAGGAGCTGAGCCGATGGGTGGAAAGGGTCAGAGACAGAGCAGGAGGTGAGCAGATGGGTGGAAGGGGTCAGAGACAGAGCAGGAGGTGAGCAGATGGGTGGAAGGGGTCAGAGACAGAGCAGGAGGTGAGCAGATGGGTAGAAGGGGTCAGAGACAGAGCAGGAGGTGAGCAGATGGGTAGAAGGGGTCAGAGACAGAGCAGGGAAATAAAAATCTGCTTTAGATCACAAGAAATGTTTTGTATCCCATAAATACTGAATGTTCCAATAAACTCTGCACTGATCGCCCCACCCTAATCCATCTTCACAGCAATGTAGATATTCCTCATATTTCCTATTATGTTATCGGCTAACAGCACATCCCTGAACACAATACAATCATGTACTATTCTAACATTAAACAGAGAGGAGATAAGTATCACTTTATGTGGATCAGACCTTAAATCACCATCCAGAGTGAGAGCTGCTTCTCTCTTCCTGGAATAGGATATGGGTGGAGCTTTCTGTATCAGTACATTAACTATGTGTGGGTCTTATCGTAGGGGAAGCTATACAAGGGAAATTAATAATAATAATATGTTTTGGGAGAGTCGGAGTAAAGCAGAGCACCCGGAGGTAACCTATGCCAACACGGGAAGAACATACAAACTTCACATAGAAAGGGCCCTGGTTGGGAATCATACTCACGACGCAGTTTGTCACCGATAAATATACACATAATTTTAATAAAACGGTACAAAAAGAACATTAATATGTGTTTAAGTTACAACATCTACTATAAGAGATGATGCACCAGCTGGTCTCACTTCTTCACATACTAAGTATATCGGGCAGATTTAGCTCCTGCTCTTTAAGTAGATCAATACACAAGTTGCTATCCAGAATCTTAACAAGGCAAGAAAGGGTGATTCAAGCTCTTCTGTTGACTATGGC
Source organism: Mixophyes fleayi (assembly GCF_038048845.1). NCBI lineage: Eukaryota > Metazoa > Chordata > Amphibia > Anura > Limnodynastidae > Mixophyes > Mixophyes fleayi. The sequence goes on from NC_134408.1 coordinate 12,284,618, forward strand.
TACATACGGACTGTCATCCTCCATCCGCCAACTTTTAACACTACAAAAAACTTGCAGGTTGTTAAACGTCCCATGATTAATCTGAGGGAGTGTTGAGGAATTAGAGTGCTGTACCATACCTACCGACTTTCTTCAGCTCTCTTCCGGGAGCCAGCCAGTGGAGGTGGGCGTGAGGGGGCGAGGCAGCCAAAAATTGCGTAATTTAGGCCCCGCCCCCTGTGACGTCATGAAGCAAACGGGTCATTTGACAGCGGGGCCAAACGCCGAGATTCACCGGGAATCACTGCGTTTGGGATCTAATTCTGCCCACTTCACTAGGAAGTGGGGCACTTTCTAGTGAAGTGGGCAGAATTCGGGAGATTGCCACAGTCGCCCGGGAGTCCGGGAGAGTCTCGCAAAAAGCGGGAGTCTCCCGGACATTCCGGGAGAGTTGACAAGTATGTGCTATACTGCAGGACTTTTCGGAGCTCTTCAGTGACTAATGACAGTCAGTGGTGACACTACCAGTACTGCAAGGAGTGTGACCGCTGGAGGACCCAGCAATATAGATTGGGGGCTTCTTCTGAGCACTGGTCTCAACTAGGGCTTCACTGCAAATGCATGGTCAGAAGAGCCTCCCCCACTATCCGATGACAGCCACATGGTTATTTCTGGGTATTTAGTGTGTAACTGTAATTCTGCACTGCAGGACCCCATCAGCCTATATCTGTAGTCCAAGCAAGGACCCACATTATGAGTAAACATTTACTTGCACACAAACATTTTATTTTTTTAGGAGCGAGTTGGTTAAATTTGCTGGCAGCTGAAGTGTTTTCCACTCTTCCCCACTGGGTGGCAGACTAAGACCACAAGTCAGCTGAGAGCAATGTACAGCAGGAATGTGGAAGACACATAGCTTCTTGGTTCTTACAGTGATCCCATGACCAGGCTTTCTAGAAGCACTTATCACACACATTGTACGTCACTGTAATTTACCCTGAATCTCCAAGGTCAACTCTAAAGAACCACTCAGACTATTGTTATATTATTATTTTTTATTAGCAAGGCATTATGCATTATATAAACTTAATGCCAATCAAGAGCATGGGAATTTTGTAAAGAAGATGGTCGTATAGGAAACACCTTTCTAATTTACCATTGTTTTCATAAAATATCATTGTAATAACACCATGAAAGATCCTTTTGTTTCTTGTCCATCACAATGTAAACCAATCCCCATATGATCTTACGCCACACCTCATAGTAAAGGGTTTGGGTATCTTTCAAAATGCCCCTGTTGATTGGGCAGTATTTATATGTATTGACACAATTGGCCTGATGCACAGTTAGGAACAAAGCAAAACAAAGAAGCACATTTGCACCTCGGCAAAACCATGATTCACCGGAAGGGGGGGGGGGGCAAATTTATAATGGGAGGGCAGATTTAGAGTTAGGAGGGGACCTGTTTTGGCAAATGCTAAATCACAGTGTTAAAATAAAGTGGTCCAGTAATTGTGTGCAAAAGCAGGCAGTATTTTCCCTGTATGCATAAAAAGAAAAATTATTATTTTGCACCCCTTGCATTGCAACATGATTCGTTTGCTTTGCTCCAACTCAGCATCTTGCCCTATGTATCCCAATGATGTTGGCACATACTGAAGGAGGTGAGACTACCATCCTGTTGAGGGAAACAAAAAGACAGTTGTCAGCACTTATCCTTCACACTGCATATCTGTGTGTGTCTAGCAAAATGAAAACATGAGTTATTAGTTCATATTTTGATCAAAACATTTAAGCCTGCATCCCAGCGTCAAGAAGCACCTCATTATATGCAGGTACCTACACTGACCTATATGCTTTAAACACCATTAAAATGCAGTTAAAATCAGATGCACTCACCTCCCAGGTAAAGGGGTTTACATCTAGCAAGGTCTGGCTTGTGAGCCACACCCAAATGTGCCTTAAATAGGCTTGATGGACAGCTGCTAGGACAATAAGGCAATATTTTGAAACAAAACCAGAGAAAAAACAAGCCCGCGCTCCGTATATTCCACATTATCTATTGTACCAGCTGCTTGGCAATAAGCCCACGCTTGGTATATCCCATATTGTATATGGTACCAGCTGCGTGGCAATATAAATGCCCATATATGTATACAAAGCAAAAAAAAAAAGACAGTTGTCAGCGCTTTCCTTTAAACTGCATATCTGTGTGTGTCTAGCAAAATGAAAACATGAGGTATTAGTTCATATTTTGATCAAAACATTTAAGACGATTTACTCAGAAGGGAAGCATTTTGGATAGATAGATTAGACATATTACATCCAAAGGGATTTAGTAAAGAATTTAATCTCAAGTGATTTTATATATAAGTTTCCTGTGTAGTCATTGACTTTTATGCCAAGCCATTTTACTTTTGTCGGCACATTGTATCTAAAGGGACTGAATGATGTATCTAATCTTATAATTTTGTACTCATGCAATTAGTTATTTACCACAATAAAGCATTTTGCATTCATCTATATCTTAGCACTGTATCAGTGGAATGTATTATTTTGTAAACGTCTCCGTAATTTTGTGCCACTTGAATATCGAATCACATGTCAGTACACTCTGGTAAAATTAGTGACTAATGTTTGTGTATGTTAGATAGCCAAAATAATGGCTCATATGGAATATTATTCTATTGCGCATTAAATAGAATATAGTTTGGTTAGGAAATAGTTAACTGAGTGTATGATCAAGGACACAGTGATGTAATGATCATGCGGTAACCAGTAATCTTTGTGATTGGGTAAGCCATATGCAAATATGTCCATTATGATGTCGTTCAAAATTTGTATCTGACGAAGAGATTTGTGACCTTGAAGAGTAAATTTAGTCTGTAACCTCAATAGAAATGGATCTCAAGAAACTTGCATAAAAATTGAATTGTGCTATTGTATCCTGTTTGATTACAAATGAACAAACACACAAAATTTTCCAAAAGCACACTGCTATAGCCAGCAGATGACCTGCCATTAATGCTGTAGATAAAAATGCAAAAGTCATAGTTGCACACATTTGCAAATGTATGTTAAAGCCACCCGCCACTCCAAGGCGCTTTTGCTAATAGGGTGGTTCTAATTTTAAATAGTGAGAGTCCCATATATTTGGGCCATACATATGTGTTTTTAAATTGAGAGCTAACTTACCAAAGAGGTACCCCAGAATGAGCAGCTTCCACTTCTGTATTTGATTACAAATGAACAAGAAGATGGAGATAGAATCTTTAGAATACATAGGATTCTACAGGGCTTATGCAGCTGTGTCCTCAGGTGACTTTTATCGTCTCATGATCATCATCATTTATTTATATAGCGCCACTAATACCACAGCGCTGTACAGAGAACTCATTCACATCAGGCCCTGCCCCATTGGAGCTTACAATCTAACTCCTCTAACTTACACACACACAAACCAAGAGAGACTAGAGGCAATTTTAATAGCATCCAATTAATCTACCAGTATGTTTTTGGAGTGTGGGAGGAAACCGGAGCACCTGGAGGAAACCCAGACACGGGAGAACATACAAACTCCTCACAGATAAAGCCATGGTCGGGAATCGAACTCATGACCCCAGAGCTGTGAGGCAGAAGTGCTAACCTCTAAGCCACTATTCTTAGTGGCTTAGTGGGCATCATATGCTTATCCTCTGCTTATCCTCTGCTCCCACCAACAACATTGAATCATTTAGAACCTACATTGATACTAATATGTGGGTGTGTAAATTAACGTTCACAAATATTAATGTAATGATGAATCAGTCCTTCGGAACTATGGAGATAAAAATTCTAATAAATACCTCTAAAAATATTTCTCAAGATACCAATCAAATTCAACACACAGATCTTAAGAGGTAGATTTACTAAGGGTTCTAAACAGGAAAGGTAGAGGTGTTACTCATAGCAACAAGTAAGCTTTAACAATCATTTTATAGAATGCACAAGATAAATCTTATCTTGAATCGGATTGGTTGACTTGGGAAACACCACTAATTTTCCTTTTTAGAAGCTTTAGACAATATAGCCATAATTAATTTTTAATCCCACTTTTACCAAAAGAAATTTTATTGAAACTTGTCTAAGATAATATTTTATATAATTCAATCGTATGATACTACTGGCGATGCAAGCTAAAAGTTAACCGTAAGCTTATTATGTAGTTGTTTTTAAATGGATGGGGCATAATTGCACAATATATTATTGTACTAAACAATATTCAGATGATCAAGATACATATTATTCTCCTATTTATGTTGTGAGTACCAAAATGATAAATTTAAGGAACAGTGTTCAGACACCCCAGGTGAGAAGGAATAAGGGATAAGAACAAGGGGCCTGATTCATTAAGTATCTTAACTTGAGAAACTTCTTATTTCAGTCTCCTGGACAAAACCATGTTACAATGCAAGGGGTGCAAATTAGTATTCTGTTTTGCACATAAATTAAAAACTGACTGTTTTTTCATGTAGCACACAAATACTTGATAGCTTATTTGTACACTGAAATTTAAAGTTGATATTTGTGTCATGTTGTCAACAGAAATAGAAATGTCAGGTATGCTCTTGTTGGTGGGTGGGAATATTATTAACTCTGTTTTTGAAAGATTGAGTTTGAGTTGACAAGAGGACATCCAAGACGAAATGACAGAAAGACAGTCAGTTACACGGGATAACACAGATGCCGAGAGATCAGGAGAGGATAGATAAATTTGAGTATTATCTGCATAGAGATTATATTGAAATCCAAAGGAGCTTATTAGTTTTCCAAGAGAAGTGGTGTAGATAGAGAATAGCAGAGGACCTAGGACTGAGCCTTGTGGTACTCCAACTGATAAAGGAAGCGGAGCAGAGGTGGATCCAGGGAAATTAACAATTTAAAAGCGATTAGATGGGTAGGATGAGAACCAGGATAGAACAGTGTACTGAAGACCTAGGGATTGTAACGTTTGTATGAGGAGAGAGTGGTCAACAGTGTAAATGTAGCAGAGAGATCCAGGAGAATTAGAAGAGAGTAATGCCCTTTAGTTTGAGCTGTGATCAGATCATTGACAACCTTGGTCAACGCAGTCTCTGGGGAGTGTTAAGAGCGAAAGCCTGATTGAAAAGGATCCAATAGGTTGTTTGCAGTAAGAAAGTGTGTGAGGCGAGTGTAGGCAATTCTCTCGAGAAGCTTGGAGGGGCACCGGAGCTTGGAGATGGGGCGGTAATTTGAGCTAGAGCGTGGGTCAGAATTTTGTGACTTGTGAGTTGAACATTGGACTGACTATATAATTACTAGTGGGGCAAGTGATCCCCACAGCAGAGATATGATCTCCATTCTGACAGTAGGTGGAAGAAAAAAAAATTATATCTGGTGTCAAAATGCAGTTTATTTACCAGGTTACATGTTAGTGAGATAAGGAAATATTCTGCCACAATTTTCTCAGGACATTAAACATTTCTTTTTTTCTTCCTTTTCACTCTCTGGCTCTTCACATTTATTTTTTCCTTTTAGGAGTTCAACAGTCTCTTGTTGAATCTATTTAGGAATCTGGGTAACAAATCTTGCCTGAGGGTCCTCGCCCTGCTTTGTCTTAATTCCCCTTTCAGCCTCCTCAATGCAGACGTTGAGAAAATCCAAAATCATTCTGTCTTGTTCTATAGAGCGATCGTGGTCGTTCTCAGTGTAATTTTCCACGCAGACTCTTTTCATCACACCAAGGTCTCCAAACTTCCTCTTTATTTCATTGCTGTCCTCAGCGGTACAGTTGGTGATCACAACGATGGGATGGATTCCTGTACAATCAGTACGAAAAACCATTAATACATGAAGGTAGAACATGGTCTGAACTTTAAATGGTTTCTAGACTTTGCTCACACTGAGAGCAGATCCCTGTTTTGCACAGTGGCAGGCACAGAGAAGGTGGGGTGCTAAAGGGGGAGGGGGGGGGCGAGAATGCACAGAGCTAGTGCTTTATTTTTTGGGCCCATCATTGTCAATAGCAGCAGATGACATTTAATGCAGACGGGTATGTATCACCCTTTAAGATATTAAATGGCATTTCAATGCGAAGTTGAAAACAGTTTGGAAAGTGGACAAACAAATTCACAAATTGTAAAATTGTAAAAAAAAATAATCTTAGCTTAATATCTCACTAATATAGAATGATTTTTGAATTATGCATGAATAAAATGAATGACCTCACCCATTGTTGCAAATCATCTCTTTTTTACTTATTGATTTTGAGAGAGAGAGAGACTCTGGGCTAGATTTACTAACTGCAGGCTTGTAAAAGTGGAAATGTTGCCTATATCAACCAATCAGATTCTGGCTTTCATTTAGTTAGTGCATTCTACAAAATGACAGCTAGAATCTGGTTGCTATAGGCAACATCTCCACTTTTGCAAACTCGCAGTTTAGTAAAAATAACCTTCTGTCCCCTTAGGAAAAGGGAAAATGATTGTATCTTGGATCCCAATTAATCCATCAAGTGTCAAGCCCTATGTTGGACTGGACAAAGAGCCAGTAACTTCCACCCTTATTGAAAGTACTGGTCCATCCAGGTGTCCTACGTCGCCCCTTTTCCAACCACCACAAGAGTGAGTGGAGGGACATAGTTGTACAGATTAGGCCTAGTGACAGCACCCGGCTGTGCATCCTCATCACCAACACCCCTTCAAATTATACTGTAAGTTTTACGTGAGTGGGAAACGGAATACAGTGCAAAATCATTGGGCCTATTTTTTCTTTGCATGTACAGTATCTGAAATGTATCCATACTATAGGCAAATTCTGCCTTTGTAGGTGACAAACCTGTTATTTGGAAGGCATTTGTGATCAGTGGTTGTATAGCTTTACCATCTTCTGCGCTCCAGGATTGTGTGGCACTGAAACAAAAATGGCAAAACTTGCATTACACTGACCGATAACAAGAATATTGTTTGTATAAATAGTTCCCACATGGTTTTGTACATTTTGTCATTATTTAATATCACAAATGAAAAATCTACAAATCAGTCTGTGCTCAAAACACACAGGATACCAGTCCAGAATTCTAACAAGACAGCTGGTGGTTTAGAAAAATAGAAAAACTGATATAGTATATATATATATATATATATATATATATATATATATATATATAATATTGCAACCTCCTGCCATCTTAAATTCCCCTCCCCAAATGCTGTACTGCTCTCTCTTTCTCACCGCTCCACATCTGCAGCACCACTTTGCAAATTCCTACACTGGCTCCTTCACCCTTACCTACAACTCTACCACTTCATACATCTCAAAACTCGATCAAAATACTCTCCCTCCCGCCCCCTTACATCTACCTCTGACCTGCGATTTGTCTCGTCTCTGGTAACCACCTCTCTGTCCTGCCTACAAGACTTCTCCCGTGCTGCTCCCCACTTATGGAATTCTCTACTACGCCCATACAGAATGTCTGTCCCACAGCCATCAAATCTTTAGACGCTCTCTGAAAACCCATCTCCTATTTAAAGCTTACTTTATCCATGATAATACTATTCCCACTAATGCACCCTCACAACTGTCCCAATCTCCACTCTGAGTCACATTTGCTCCTCTTGTTCCAGCTGTGCCCTCTTCCACTTAGGCTCTCTAATGAGCAGGGTCCTCCATACCCTTTGTTTTCATGTCTGCCTTTATATTGTCTGCCTTGTATGTCCCTGTTTCATGTATGCCTGATTTTGCCTACTGTACAGCACCGCAGAGAACTGTGGCACCTTACACATCTATGATAACAATCATAATAACAAGAGGTCCGTGACATGTGTACACGTTAATACTTTTTGTACCTGTACACCAACACGGGCACAAAGAAATCATCTGGACGTTTTGAGAACTTGTCTGGAATCTGTTTCAATGTCTCCGCCAAATTATCTTTTTCCCAGGTCACGTCCCCAATGCCCCGCAAGGATCCTATGAGAAAAAAGACACAGGAAGTGAGGTGTTATCTTCATATGGAAGAACTCTGCACAGATGAATGATAGAACTTGCAGTGTACAAATAACATCTATGCCCTTTTCTAGAGCATTATTTACTATGTGGTTATTATGTCTATCAGTAAAGACATTTAGTGATGTCAAAGTAGAAAAACATTTCAGTTTAACTACTAGTTTTTTCATTCCAAATATAAAGGAGTTTGATACTAACATAGAAAGAAGTGTGTACAGTGCAATAACCTAAAGCAACTGGAAATTAACTTCACTGGGGAAAAGCAAGGTAGATGAAAGTGTTTTATGGTTATTTTCGGGGCAGCACGGTGACTTAGTGTTTAGCACTTCTGCCTCACAGCACTGGGGTGTATAAGTTATTTTCTTTCCGTCTCTTTAAATAATAAATGAGATGAGCAGGTTTCCAAAATATAATATTTCTAGAATTTATTAAAAAGATACAATACATAGATACAGCCATACTGGACGAAGCAGACATACGCCCAGGGTCTCAAATGCCAATTGACACCCTATATTTAATTAACTTATTCTTTTATAGAATATGAAACTCGTTCTTACTTCAAAACACACCTTCCCAACTTACATCACTGCTGGCACTCTATCATTAAAATAACATGTTCTGTTGGATGGTCAGCATGACCTTTAACGGTGCCAATATTTCTTTTGGATATATCCGGTGATATTGCTACATACAATCATATGACCATGATCTAATCTGTTTTTCTCATGAATTGTGCAGTAATGAAAAATTACTAACATGTCTCTTGTTATGCAATATGTGTTTTTCTCCGTTCTCTTAAAAACACAGAAACAAATTCAAGTTTATTGGTTCATTCTATTGAAATAATTAATAATATAGGGTTTTTGTTAATTATTGACACTTGTCATGAGTTCAATTCCCGACCATGGCCTTATCTGTGTGGAGTTTGTATGTTCTCCCCGTGTTTGCGTGGGTTTCTTCTGGGTGCTCCGGTCTCCTCCCACACTCCAAAAACATACTGGTAGGTTAATTGGCTGATATTAAATTGACCCTAGTCTGTGTGTGTGTGTGTGTGTGTGTGTGTGTGTGTGTGTGTGTATGTTAGGGGAATTAGATTGTAAGCTCCAATGGGGCAGGGACTGATGTAAGTGAGTTCTCTGTACAGCGCTGTGGAATTAGTGGTGCTATATAAATAAATGGTGATGATGATGATTATAATAGGAACTTTGTTTACTCTCATTCTGCAGCTTCCAAATAACATGGCTGCTGCGTACTAAAATATCTATGAAATGTAGGTAAATTCTACCTAATATGTTGTTTTACCCCAAAAAGGGAGGTTCTGCTTAGATGTCCAGTATTATACATAGCTGTTTTTCATGCTCAGTACCACATTTACCATAATATTATTTTACTTCTTTCCATTACTTCTATTGTTCCCACAGTTTGACTTGGTAGATAAGATAAATCACAAATCACCTCTCCCTTCTTATTCCTAACACTTAGGTTTGATGCCACCAATCTCCTCCTGAGTCTCATGATACTTACTGAGTTGGGCACAGGCCTCCAGGATCTCCTGAGAGTTCAGATTTTTAAATCCTCTGTTGTCGATCATGACTAGTCTGTTTGTCAGCTCATATTCCTGTCTACTTGTTGTCAAGCCTCCATCAGTTTGCCCAGCCCCAGCCAGGTTCAGATAGTCCTCATCCTTCACGACGCACACACAGGAGTTAATGAGCGAGGACTTCCCATGTCCCGTCATCCCGAACAGCTGCAGAGATACTCTCTGATATCTGTGTGTAGAGTTCAGCAGGGTACCACCAGGGATGTAGCGATTAATTCTCTCTCGCGGGTCTTCATCCTCAGTCATTGTGCAACAGAGACACAATAACAAAGCTTCTGATAGGTTTATAGAATACAGAGGATACAGAGAAATGTACCACGAAGGTAGCCAACCCCATGAGAGACTCGAAAGGAGTCTGAACGAGAGCAAATAATTTATAGAGAAAATGAATGTAAACTAGACAGGGCGTATCACTGAAGTAAGACAAGGGGGAAATCCACAGCTGGTTCAGCAGATTCTGGTCCTTATTCCTGTATTGACAAATGCATAGTTTCACTTCTCTCTATGCTGGGATATGTTATAATTTTATGTAATTTAAACTATAAACATTTTAATTTGTTATAATACCAGCCTCACTCTTATATAAACCACACCCACTATTTAGCAGAACAACATGCAATATATTACTTCATTGCTCGGGTGGCACAGTGGTCCCTCATTATGCCATAAAGAGGGTATTTGCTGATCTGGGGAACTCAGCACCTAGACTGTGAGCAGAGGTGAGCAAAAGTTTAAAAATTTCCTCTAAATATCCACCTCGTTCTGCATTCAGATACAAAACTTTGCACGTTTGGCCAGTGGAGCTTGGACTATCCAGGGCGTATCACGAAAATAAGATACAGGGTAAACCCACAATTTGTGAATCGGGTGCTGGTTCTTATTCTAGTATTGATTAATGCATAGTTTCACTTGTCTTGTTCTGTATGCTGGGGTATGTTATAATTCTGCTAGTTAAACTGTGAACATTTTGCACATGTTCTTTATAATACCAGCCCCACTCTCAGATAAACCACACCTACTAATTAGCATAACCAAATACACTATTTTACATCATTACATGGGTAGTATGGTGCCACAATGGTTAGCGCTGGGGTCATTGGTTTGATTCCAACCAGGGCCCAAGCTGTGTGGAGTTTGTATGTTCTCCCCCCTGTATGCCTACATTTCCTCTTGGTGCTCTCCACCAATCTACTCTTACTGGTAGATTAATTATCTTCTGACAAAATGGTGTGTATGGTCTGGATGATGGTCTGAGGATAATACGAAGATGAATACTCCACAATCATGAAAAAGAAGAACGTAAAGAGGGTCTTGTGCATTAACTTTAATAAATGGTAAAAAATGCAATACTCAATCCACTCACAATAGCAGGTTTAAAAATGCAATTAAATCACTCATCACACTATATGTTTTTTTTTTGCTTTGTGAGTTCTGTTACAGAATTAAGACGTTCCACACAGCTGCACATGCACAGAGTGCTGGGTTGTTGGATCCTTTCCTCAGTTACCTGTGCCACAGAATAAACGCCTGATGTACGTCTAAATTTACACAGTGTATAAGTTGGTTGGAATAACAGATACCCAGCAGGTTAATCTTTATTATGTGCCTGATGTACCCTGCGTTCCTCACAATCAGTAGAAGAGAGGTTTGTGAATAAAAGGCTTATGTCTGATATCTTAACCCCTTTACCTTCTTCTTCGTCATAATCAACTATCACCTTAAAGTAACGACACGAGACATTGATTGTGACAAAATTAAATTAATTTGTTAACTATGGTGGAGGAGAATAAAGCAGTCAGTCCGACGTGTGCCAGGCCAAACCCAACTGTCCTAGCCTCTCCTTAGGACTACCATCCGGGGCGCCAACACCCCCTGGGTTCACATGGGGGACAACCAATCAACCCCAGGCGCACATATCTACCTGGACGGGGCACTACGTCCGGATTCTACCAAATCCGCCCATCCTCTAGGCTATACGAAAAGCAACCACAGGGCAACCCACAGGGGCGGTACCTGAACCGAGACTAATAGCTGATTCACTCGAAGAGAGGCGGGTTCAACGTGCCCTAATACCATAAATGTGCGACCACACAACCACTGGCTGTCAACTGAACTGCGTTTTCCGGCAAACTCCATCCATCTTCGCGGATCACTATGACCGCCACCAGCACTGACATCCATCTTGCAAATAACCTTCGATTCTCCAAGTTCTTATGAACTACCGAAACCAGGGAGGGTGGGTGGGCAACATCCAGATCTGCAAGACTGACTCCAACTACGCCCATCCAACTTATAACCTCTGAACCCCTTCCCTATGACCCCGGATGGGCATACCCAAATAGTTAACCATTAACACTCCAGAGAATAGTTCAGTTAAAGATACAGCAAAGCTTTTATTATCCTTCGTTCCTATGCAGATCTCAGTTCTTATTCTCAAACCCCGAGGAATACAGATATTTATATATTGTAGAAAGACTAAACATTATCATTTACATTATATAACACATTCCTCTCTACATGGTCATTTACAGGAAATTGAATCAATGCAAAAGTGAAAGTAATGTGTCCAGTGACGTAATGTGTGCACAGTGTGATAGATAGTTAATAGTTTTCCTACAGCCAATTTCAGTTACTTATCTTCCACATGTGAACTTTACATTCGGTCTGTTGAGTTATATAGTGTGTGCTCAGGGCAGAAATGAGGCAAATTATGCACCAACACAAAATCTAAATAAACCAAACACCTTATTTTACTAATCATTTCATTAAAAATACAAAACCCCAGTAACATTTATGTTTTTCCTTGGTTCCAGCATAGCCAGTATTATTTTAGAGACTATTTCCTTTCATCCAGCCACACCCGGATTGTGTTTTTTATTACCTGTACTACATGTTGTTTATTTTATGCATTCTTGAGTTATAGATTGTTTTGCTATTAGTGTTTGTCCTGCAATAAATTACATTCTTCGCCGGCTACTGACTCATTGTGCTATCTTTGCAAACACCGAGGTAATCATAACAGTTAGCTGCAATAATTTTTTGTCTATACTGTGCAGTTTCAAAGGGGAACCAAAAATCTACAATGCATAAGTAAAAAAAAATTAGGTGCAGAACCAAACCCCCCCCCCCCCCACTGTACATGTTCATCAACAAAATTAAATGAAAACAAAAGCAAATTAAAAAATATCTGAAGTTAATTTTAAAAACTATTTAGAATTTTATTTTTATTACTTTTATTATTGTTTTTACTTGACTGATAGAAAAAGTTTGTTGTTTATATAACCTTTAATGTTTTATTTTAGCTTAGCAAATCTAGAATAATAAGACATATTTGTTAGTAAAGTATGTCATGAAGGGGTTATTGTTATCATGGAATTGTGCAGGTTGCTGAGATAATGCAGTGAACGGGTTAATATGCTTTCAATTGTGAATTAGGAGTAGATACGCATGTAGTATAAAAAGATGCAATTGCACCAAGGTCACTTAGAAGAACAAAAACCCTGCAGATACTCTTACGTGCAATTTACGTCACATGGGTTACTACCATACTCACATCAGAATGTATACCTCAGAAACGCATTGATTTCAATACAGGTATACATATGCACAAGATATATGCTTTTTTATAACATGGAAGTTGCGTGCAAAGATGAACCAGGCCCTTTGTATCCAAGGTTTGTGATATTGCAGTAATATAATAATATATAAAAAAGTATTTGTATCTAACTGTTTCCGATATATTTTAGTGCAGATCTTCGTATCAGATGTGAAAGAAAGGATGATATCCTAGAAATGTATTTAGCATTAATTATAATAATAAATAAATTCATGTTATTAAGATATTTCAAAAGAGAATCAGTGTCTCTCAAATAAACAAAGAATAATTAATGTAATAGCCATAGAAAATAAAATTCACCACAGTATGCCATTCCACACAAAGATCTTCTCAATGTGATCCATGTAATGGTTGGCAAAACTAGGGACAAACCTGGTCCCCATGGTAGTACCATCTGTTTGTAAATAGAAACAGTGATTAAATTAATTAATTGTGTTTCTATATATATTCTATAAAATCTGTAATAGAGTCACAGTGCCTCTCTGAGTTTCCACAGTCCCATAGTAAATAATACTTAATTTCTTCAATACTTAAATTATGAGGGATGTTTGTGTACAAGATCTTAATGTCACAAGGGAGCCAGTAATAATGTTCTTTCCATTCTATTTAAAACACTGATCACAATAATTTAGTTGTATGTTTGATGTGATATTTTAGAGAGGTAGTGTTACTCTGAAGGTGATAATCTACCTACTGAATTAAGATTAGAAGAATGTATACTTATTCCCTATATCATAGGTCCCACTGCTGGTTTGGATATGCATTTGTGCATTTTTATAACTGATAAAAGGTAGTTGTGATGGGAAATGGGATAGATAAAACATAGTCTAGCCTTTTTACACATCACCCTCCCAAGTACAGCTTTATCACAATATTTGTTGATATTTAATTGTATGATCTTTTTCAATGTATTGTAAAATTAGCATCCCCCAGCAATCTATTTGCTTTTTTCGAGGTAATCTTCAAAGCTCTGTATAACTATACTGCCTACTTTATCATTTCCCTTTATAATAATTTCGTTATCTTCCATTGGTTCTTTAAGTGCTTTTCATTCATCTTTAGTTAATTAGAAGTGATTATACTTATGGCAGGTTTTTAAACAAATATTATGAAATTCTTCCTTAACTGATTGGTAAAAATGCAATGCAAGCTGAAATAAGGGAAAGTTTGTATTCTCTGTTATTTATAAATGTATTAAAATTATATAATAATAATTATAAAATTATTTATTTATGTTATTAATATCAAATACCATAATTTCCTGCAGATCAGGGGGTGTTTCTTTAACATCATTGAGAGTGAGATGCAGGGGTGTGGACAGAGCTGCTGTTTAACTGTCATATTTTGTCTGGAGAGAGAGAGACAGGAGGTGCAGGAATGTAACGCTGTTAGGAAGATCTGTTCTCTGAGACTCTCACCTGACAGGCTTATACAGGAGCCAGGAAAGACAGAAAAATATGGAGATATAGACACTGGGGAAAAAAAAAAAAAAGATCCTAAGAGCAAGAAAAGAGTACATGTTTGAGGGGAAGACAGAGAGAATATGGGTAAAATAGTATGATGAGAACTAGGTAGAGAAAATAGAAATAAAAAAAAAAGGAGCAAAGCAATTAATGAAATAGGAATAAAATAGGGTTTAATAAGAGATATAGTGAAGTAAAAAAAAAAAAAGAACCAAATAGGTCAAAGGCTGTTAGAGAGACAGAAGAAACAGTTAGAGACAGTTTAGTTTGATGGTCAGTACAAGAATAATAACTCTTAGTTACCTAATTAATATTGAGTCAAATAGCCAAGTAATTAATCATTTCTGTCAAGTAATCAGTAAGTTAAAATGCACATAGAGATCACCTCTAGTTACCAAAATTGCAACTGAATCCCGGTCAGGTGAACATGTACCAGCAAAGACTCTGCATTACAGACAAATTAAAACTACAGTGACTGAAGCAAAAAACATTTACATAGCTTACAAAGAACCCTGATTGACGATAACAATGGTTGTACACAGAGAACTCATATTGAGTAGACATAATAGAAAATAGAGACACATTCTGAAGTACAAAGAGTCTAAGGTCCAATAATCTGTTATAATATCTGTTTATTAGATAATATTTGATTGCTTAGTGGTAAGACTTGTTGTGAAGAAACCTAGAGCACGATTAGCATTATTAACCCTTTCTTTTAAAATGAATTTGTATTTGTCAGAACTCGGACAAAAGAAGAAAACAGGGGAACAAAAAAATAAATAAAACATAGTAGATTGTGCAAAACAAAGGGAAGTTGGAACAAACTTCGAAAGGGTGGGAAGGATGGGCGTGCCACCGGGGTGAATATGTTTATTAACTCTTTTTAAAGTAATTTACTTTAAAAAGATGATGATGATGATAATTACAAGAAACTTATTGCAGTTCAAATCACAACATACATTGCAATAAGAGATATTAAATAACTAGAAAAGGGAATGAAGAGAGGTGGGGGAATGAATCACAGCAAGCTGAATCTATACCAGGAGCGTGGGCACGATTAACAGGATCAGAGCCAGTGATAGAGGTATGAAGACAAGGAAGAGACCAAGAGCATAGAGCCCAGGGAGGTGGTGCAAGATATAGTTGGATTGCAGAAGGCACAGGTAATGAGAGGAGGAGGAGGAGGAGGAGGAGGAGGAGGAGGACAGGAGAGAAGAGAACCCTGCTCGTGAGAGCTTACAACCTAAAGAGAAGGAGTAGACAAACGGGGTGACACACAGAAGTGAGTCAGTATAAGGGAACTAGAAATCAGATGGAAGGGATGGGTGTCACGAAGAGGGGAGGATGAATGAGGGTGAGGATTACTTTGTGTTTGTGAAAATGCACACGAAGATAAGAAGGACAGGTGGGTGGTTAGATAGTGGAATGGTAGGGTTTACTGACCAGGTGGTATGAGTTACATCATTGGGGCAGTCGTGATGTCATTGGGGATGTGGCCATGCCTGAAAATAAAATTGCTGAAAATATGACATAGAGCAAGCAAAGAGGTACCTGACAAGCACCTGTAGCTACTTAAAAAGCAAAAGATATTCATATTCAGGAATGTAATTACCATACTGTAGCTAAATAATAACAATAAACTCAAGGTCATAGTTTCTTTCCCTTCAAACTAATTTGCTTTCTTCACATTCCTTTTCAATTCTTCTTGTTTCTTTCTCAGCATTTCTGTCTCTTGTTCAACTTGCTTAATCATCTGATCATTTAATCTCGTCGTAGGATCCTGTTCCACCATTCTCCCAATTCCAGGCTCCGCTTCCTCAATGCAGATTTTTAGAAAATCCAGGATTCTGCCGTCGGCTTCTGGGGTCCGTGTCTGGTTCTCTTTAGTGTAATTTTCCAGAGAGACAATGCGGGTTGACCCAAAGTCTCTAAACTTTTGCATAATCTTCTCATAGTCCCCAGAGAATTGTTTGGTGATCACAATGATGGGATTAATTCCTGTTAATCAAGATTAGAATCTCATTACTAATGAACTCACGCTCATATTGACATCCCAAGAAACTGTGATGTGCCTAAAGTCACATCCATGAAAGCTCCTATTACTGACTCTTTATTATTACTACTATTTTTGACACGTTTACCTTCTATGGAGTAGCCAGCTATAGAGGCTGAGGCTAAGGAACAGACACATCAGATATAATGGTGCTTTGAACGCTTCTTGCTTGTTTCATAATAATCACTGACCAGAAGACCTCTTCATTGGTAAAGTACATTTAATAAGAAAATATTATTATATATTAGGGACAGACTTTGCAATCAGACACCTGCTTTTATTGTCTAACTTGCTGTAGACCAGTGTTGGCTAACCTGTGACACTCCACTTGCTAGTCACAGGTTAGCCAACACTGCTCTGGACCACATAAAGATGATTGTGTTCTGGGGTTCAGTGAAACTTTGCACCTAAAGGTCTGAAGGCTTTCAGTCTCTCAAATGGCATTGTCCACCATCATTATGGACATTGGAGAAGGAGTGGATCTATATCGGAATAAATCATCAGTAACAATCCCAAAAATACAAAGAGTGGGGAGTTTTAGAACTGAGTGATGGATAAAGCCCAAGGGAGATTAAAAGCTGAGGTTTATGTACATAACTAGTTGGCCTCACTAAGGGTTAACAAAGCAAGGGAAGGTGTGACACCTATGTAATTGCCATAAGGGGTAGGATCAGGGGAACAGGCTATAAAATCTCAGGGAGGAGTCATTCAGTCCTCTTGGATCCCTAAATATAGGTGATCTGTGTTCACTCTGAAGCTCTATTTTATTTTTCCAGGCATGGAATGCATCTGAATATCAAAAGCAACATTGAAATTGATACAATGCAAAGCAAGCGGATGTGTGTGTACAGGTCCGCTTCCTTACATGATTTATTGGAGCCTAAGCATTAGAACGTATTTAATAGGCTTCAAGAACACATTAAAGCACTTGAAAATTAACACCTATGTGTTTGATGCCTTATTTGAACAATCAGTGGATGATACCTTTATACACAAAACAGCTCCCTCTGTTAACACACTGAGCATCATCTACAAAGAACAAAATGACCAAGGAACTGTGCACCTCGATTTGCACACATGTGCCAAAGAGCACAGCTGTATGGAGCAAAATGGCGGCATATCTGGAAAAGGAAAAATTTGCATCAGCCAAAAGGAATGCAAAACCCAGATTTTAGTTGCAGAGTGAAATTATTGAACCTTGCAAAGGGGTGGAGAAGGCACATTTATATGGGCATTGCTTGCACTTAGGAGGGGTGTATGGCCATTTCCACAGTGTAAAAGGGCTTAATTTGCGCGCCGGCTCTGAGCTGATGGAGATGAGGTCTCGTGTAATACTTTTAATGGGAATCATTTAAAAAACATTTCTAGGAGCACTTTAAAACCTTACTTGTGTAAACGCACAAAAGTGACAAATGTAATGAAAAAGGTCCTGATGTCGCCTTAATTTGAGCAAATTAAACATACAAATTGAATTATTTAATTAAAGGGCAAAGTGCTTGGTCTCTGGATTACGCTATTTGCACATTGTTCTTCTTCAAAGTGCGATACGTAAGTGATTCCCACTCCGTTACTGTATTATAAGACACAAAGTCGGTCACACATCACCAACATAACACAGATGCAGTTCTGGGATAGAGGGCTTACCTGTGATACGGTGAGTTTCTTTGAGGACTTTTATAGTTTCATTCCACTCATCAGTACATGTACAGCTGAAGCAAAAGAAAATATACATTGAGGGTCTGCGTCATTTAGAAAAATAGTGTAAAAAAAGGAGTAAATGTTCTCCAGGACAAACCATGTTACAATGCAGGGGATGCAAATTGATTTATTATCTTGCACATAACTTAAATACTGGCTATTTTTTCATCTAGCACACAAATACTTGATAGCTTTATTTTTACACTGAAATTTAAAGCAGATCTAGGACATGTCCTACCCCAACTATAAATCTGTCCCCTCCAATGCAACATGGTTTTGCCCAAGTGCAAATTTACTCATTTTTTTATGCTTTGCTCTCCTAGATGACTCAGACCCTGAGTATCTAATACTGCAGAAATAGCGCATCTACAAAAAAATCTGTGTGTTACAGAACTCTAATAATAATAAAACTTTGAATATTTATATATGTTACCTCTGTCCCTTATTCTCTCCTCTAAGCTGGCCATGTTCAGCTCCTGGAGTCTTTCTTGATAAGTTTTGTTATGCGGCACACGCACCATTTTATTGTTCAATTCATTAATTGTTTCTATTCTATTAATGTATTTTTGCAAACAGTCTCTAGATTATTATTATTATTATTATCATTTATTTGTTAGGTACCACAAGGTTTCCGCAGCACCGTATACTGTACACAGAGTAGACTATACAGGGTGAAACAGTACAGAACAATAAACACAAAGTTCCAATACTTCAGAAACTCCGGGCAGGCAAATACAGTACAGACGGAGCAGAAGAACAGGTATGGAGACAGGAGGGAAGAGGGGCCCTGCTCATATAAGCTTACATGCTACGGGAGGGTAAACAAAATCAGGCACAAGAGGAGCCAGTGAAGCAAAGGGGAGAAAAAAGAAGGACCAGGGGAGAACGTGCAGAAGAGATGAGAGGTTAAGTGAATGGTTGGTAGGCCTTAAGGAACAGGTGAGTTTTAAGTGCCCGTTTGAAGGAGCACAGATTGGGTGAGAGACGGATGGAGCGAGGGAGGTCCTTCCAGTGAAGGGGGGCAGCACGGGAGAAGTCTTGGATTCTAGAGTGGGAAGAGGTGATCAGGGTGGAGGAGAGGCGGCGGTCATTGGCCACCCAGATGTATATGAATCTTGAGATGCATATTTTTTTACCCCTTCAGGGGAACTAGCAGTAGGACAATGCCACCCAGTGGGCAGACTGAGGGCAATGATGAATCATTTATTTAGTATAACCTTTGTACAAGGTAGACAAGGCTGCACACCTGTTATACTAAGCATTGCATAATGTTTACTATAGGTAATATCTGCAGTGTCCCGTTATCCCTCTGTGTAATGTTATATAATTACATGCACTGTTACCTGTATACAAACACGGGAACCATGAAATCTACAGGTCGACTTTTACGCTGTTCCATAAAAAGTCTTAATGGCTCAGACAGGGTTTTCCCAGTCCAGGTCACTTCCCCCAAACTTCGTAGGCTCCCTATTGTGAGAAAAGACACAGACAGACATGGTCGGAATTAGAGACTTATTCAATCATTTCCTCGCGGTGTAAAAATACATATAGCATCATCATCATCATCATTTATTTATATAGCGCCAACATATTCCGTAGCGCTTTACAATTGGGGACAAACATAGTAAACTAATAAACAAACTGGGTAAAACAGACAAAGAGGTGAGAAGGCCCTGCTCGCAAGCTTACAATCTAATGGGATAGTATGGACAAAGGGCAATCTGGCCACTCGTTACAAACACCAAGTTGCCAGATCTCCATCAGATATGACCATACACATCTGAAAGGTCGGTTTGTTCAATGCTAATCAACAGTACACTATGATAGAGGTCAGACAATGACCACATGCTGCTCAGATGCCGCCATCAATCAGCTGCATTTACCAACCCTCCAGACCAACATCTGGTGGATCCAGATAAGGAGCGGTGGTCATTTTGTGGTCATATATGCTGCAATTTTCACCAATTATGTCTAAACGGCCCTAATTAGCCATCAAAACTGTGCATTGTGACTGATTTATGATTCAAAATGTAGGACACTTACATTTGAACAAAACCTCACTAAGATGTAGGAACAGTTTTATTGTCTTCTATAACAATATTGCCTATGTTATTATTATCTATATATTATCTATATATAAGCAGCAATATATACCATAGCGCTGTACAGATAGAGAGGTTATAGGTGGGTGTGGTGGCTCCACACATTCTGGGTTATAAGGTGAAAAAAATATATGTACACCTCCCCAGACTAGCTCTCTAAGAATTAATTCCAATATTTATATTTTATGGATAGACTCTAGAAACTGCCAAAAATCAAGACATTATAAAATAAATTTCAATAGCCTTATAAAAAAGTTATAATGTTTCATCTGAATGTAACACATGTTAAAAATTTTGTAACCCCTAATGCATAAAATGCCATTAGTCAAGAAGGGGTTAAACACCCCCGTGGAGGGCTTCCAGAAAACAAGTAGGGAGATAATCATTTTAACTCATTAAAATGCTTATTGAGGCCTTAAACATATCAGAGACCAAGACAACTGCCTCAGCTGCCTTGCCTGAAGATGTCTCTGATTATAAACAGAAGCATAACTAAATATATTAACTTGCATTCAAATCTCAAGGTGGGCCTTGGCCACGAGAGCTTACAATCTAAAAAAACAAGACAAAGGTTACTTGTGATAGATGTACTCACTGAACTGAGCATTGCTCTCCAAGATCTCTTCTGCATTCAGCTTGTTAAGACCTCTGTTGTCAATGATAACTAATTTATTGGTCAGTTCATAATCCTTTCTTGCCATTGTCATTCCTCTTTCTTTGATTCCAGATTCTGCCAGGTTCTCATACCCCACGTCCTTCACTACACACAGACATGAGTTAATGAGCGAAGACTTTCCATGCCCCAGCCTTCCAAACACCTGTAGTAGAACTCTCTGGATTCCATGATCAATGTTCCGCAGTGAGCAGCCCGGGACATACTCAGTGATAATCTCTCGACTGGATTCAGATGCCTGAGCCATTACAGAACACTGCTGAACACTAAAAACTAAAATAAAAATTATAGGTATAAAGGAGGGAGAAAAGCAGCAGACACACTGAAAACACGTCTACTTTACAGCAAATGTGAAACTGATTGTAAACGTCTCTCTTTTAAAAATGAAAGTAAGATTTGTGTAGAAAACAAGGAGGTGACAGATAAGACAACATCTGACTACAGGATTATTGCTGTACATTGGACTCATTTGTGCAGCATTGCCATTTTATTAGTACATAGTCCAGCATCCAATTTTCCAATTAAAACTGACTCACCTAATTCAATCCATGATTCCCAAGAGGCATCTTTGTGCACTGCAGCTGCTGCTGGAGGTAATACATCTATATAGAAGGGAATAAAGTAGAGTAAGCATAGTTTACATAATTGTCTGTGTAACATGCATTTGATAGAGGAACCAAGTATGGCAGCCATCCTGTTGCACAGCGGATCAGTAAAGCCATGACTGTTATGTTAGCATTGGAGGTGCGTTCAATTTTTGTCATCAATCCATCACAATTTAGCCAATTAGTTGAGGTCATGTGTCCACGCTGCCAAATTCCATCTTGATTCCATTTCTCCCGAACAGTAAATCCTCAGCTATATGGGAGGTTAAACAAAAAGTAATTCAGTCCTAGATGATGCCATTTTACCGACTGTCCATTTTACTACAGATATGTGGACAAGCGGTGTTGGTCAAACAATAGGCTACATGACTATGACAGCCAGCTGACTAGGTGTATCGCCATCAGCAGCCGCAGCGGTGGTAGCTTCACCATACTAATCATCCTTTCAGCAGAGTAGTGGTAGCACACAATCATCATCATCAACATTGATTTATATAGTGCCAGCAGATTCCGTAGCGCTTTACAATTGGGAACAATGCCAGGTCACTCACAGGCAAGTTACTCTCTGTATCGCTGGTTTCACTAAGAAACATACCATGGTCCATTTGTTGGAAAAACTCAGGAATGTAATAGCAAAATGGCTCACCTTTCTAGGTCTCCTCAGTATTCGGGACAAAAGTGGAGCTAATGATAAAATAAAATGAATGAAACATCACAAAAGAAAATAATAGCATATAATAATTGCTTCAAACAATGTATATTCAGAAAAAAAAAGAACCACAGTTCCACAAGTGACCTCAGCAAAACAAATTAAAATGAAAGTACTTGATACCAATAATGTTCCTCAAATTGTTGTTTCTTCTTTGCTGAGCTCTTGATAATTTAAGTTTATTCACGCAAAAATCACAAAAAACATGTGGTTCAAGAATGTGTTCTTTCAAATTTCCTCCCGGAAATATATTTAAAAAAATACAAGAACATATCATAACGCATAAATAGATTCACTAATGTGTTTTACTAACAAACAAATTTAGTGTGAATAGATGAATGCAACATAGGTGTAATCCACACTCAACACCCGACAGAATGGAGAGATCTGCACCGCACCCCTCAGTGAATGCACTTACATGATATCTTTCCAAAAAAGGCATATATCTTTAGTAGACTTCTCCCTGCTTTTTTCTCCTTATCATAATGTATATATCTTCTTTTCCAGATAGCTATTAATCAGCTCCGTTTAAACAAACAAACTAGAAACAATAAAACTAATAGTGCATTATCCTTTATTAAAATTCAAACTAAACATCACATGGAGATATCTTGCAAAAAACAGCGATATCAAAAATACTCCAGCATGCATATGGATGGACTCTTCCCACAGAATAGACGATATACACTTAGTTGTTTTAGTAGATTGTCTGCACTTTTACTCCACAGATTTCAGGAAAAGAAGACCACTCTCAAACGTGTATTGTCCCAACCCCCCAACGCATTTTGATTTAAAGATCTTACTCAAGGCCTGTGGGACTATGCACTCACAACAAATTTCTCAATGGGATTAAGGTCTGGGGAGTTTCCTGGCCATGGACCCAAAATTTTGATGTTATGATCCCCTAGCAACTTAATTATCACTTTTGCCTTATTGTAAGGTGATCCATCATGCTGGAAAAGGCATTGTTCATTACCAAACTGTCCTTGGATGGTTGGTAAAAGTTGCTCTCGGAGGATGTTCTGGTACCATTCTTTATTCATGGCTATGTTCTTAGGCAAAATTGTGAGTGAGCCCACTCCCACCAGTGCAGAGCTTGCTCAGGAATGGCAGCAGGCAGGTGTGAGTGCATCTGTATGCACAGTGAGGTGAAGACTTTTGGAGGATGGCCTGGTGTCAAGAAAGCCAGCAAAGAAGCCACTTCTCTCCTGGAAAAACATCAGGAACAGAATGATATTCTGCAAAAGGTACAGGGAATGCTGAGGACTGGGGTAAAGCCATTGTCTCTAATGAATCCCTTTTCAGATTGTTTGGGGCATCTGGAAAAATGGTTGTCCGGAAAAGGAAAGGTGAGTGCTAACATCAGTCCTGTGTTAAACCAACAGTAAAGCATCCTGAGACCATTCATGTGTAGGGTTGCTTTTAGCCAAGGGAGTGGGCTCACTCACAATTTTCCCTAAGAACACAGCCATGAATAGAAGAATGGTACCAAAACATCCTCTAAGAGCAACTCACACATTCTTGTGAGCACTACTAACTCATCTATCTGGGCAGAATGTAGGGGTCCTAGAGCCTTCACTTCACCAATACCATCATCTGTTACCACTGCATATCTTATACATAATTCCCACTCTCAGTTTTCCTATGGCAACTACTATCTATATAGAATGTGAGGTCTGCTTCTGGTAAGGGTGAATCCGTAATGCCCTTTTCCTTCTTAACAATCTGATCTGTTTTCCTATATGTTTGTCCTGTTACAAGATCATACAATTGAACTGGTTGCACATACTCTCACATTTTACCTGTTTCTGATATACTAGGGGCATATTGTGCTTCCCCCACAGCACACTGCTCTATTGTAGCCGGTGCGCCATCTACTGGTACTGCTGGTATTGCAGCCACTCCTTAATCAACTATTTGACTCGGCAAAATCCTCTGAATTGCTAGTGCCACTTGATTATCTATAATTAATTCATTAGGCTCACTGTCAATTTTAGAATAATTTTCCATCTATTCTAACTCTTTTAGGAGATACAAACTTACAGGCTGCCCTGCAATTTGAGACTTAAATCGGAAATAGTTAATGCTGCAGCAGTTAACTATGTGTGCAACTTAATGACTTCTAGATGTTTTTTCTTTTCTTCTTCTCTTTTGTTTTCATTTCATCCCTTCACCATGCAAAATAATACGCTTCTTTGTTTTCGGACTTTTTAAATTTATCAGTTTCTGCATACCCATTAGCCAAAATCACATTATTAAAAGACCCAGCAGTTGTAAAATGTTTACTATAATGATTAGTCACATTCACCCAGTCAGCACAAATTGCTCAGAACAAATTTTGTAGCCACACAGTTCTACAAACACATAACAACAGTTCCATCTTGAAATGATATTTAAACCTCTGGACATTCTGTTTCACCTGTTTCCCATTATTCAACATGAGATTTTTTTTGCATCAGCTCAGTCTGAATCATGGTCCCTCAGTCCCTTAATTTCATGAAATCCAACAGAGGCACCACATCTGGTAAAATAGCTCACAACTCTTCTATTACTTTTAACTTCTTGCTATTATTAGATCATTTATTATTCTACAATTCATACAAGCATAAACCAATAAACACTTCAGCCCAGGTTTGTCCGACTCAGGCAAATACATTTTGATGCCTGTATTCTACTAAGGAAAATCTATATGACATATTATTTAGCAAAAGTGGCTGACAGAAATAGTTATTGTAGCAATTATTATAAAAGGTTCATTTTTAAAGATTTCAGTGGGAAAAAAACAGCAACCAGCTAGAAATATAAGATGCACTTTTGTTTTAAAAAGAAAAGCCAACATTTTAGCTTACCTTTTCCAAAGAAACGCCCATTCCATTTCCATTAAATATTTCAAAGCCAGCAGCTAAACCTTTCTTCCTCAAGAACTGTAATAGGAAATCCCGGACGAGCCCCCACTTATAGCAATAATTGAATGTTCATGCCAACAGAACCAGGAACATTAAAAAGATATAAAATGATTTATTTACATAAATAAAAGCATGCACAAATAACATGTTATACAAGCTTCAGATAAAGAACTCACTCACTAAAAGCTTTTCTATTCGTCAGACATTTTTAACAGAATGCAGATGAAGGAGTGGTTTAAAACAATGACAAGGCAATCATTCTGAAATCCATGTATTTCATTCATTCGAAGTGTTATTTGGGCTTGTCCTTTAAGTATAGCTCACGAGATGGCATTCTGGGAGATCTGTTGCCCTGGTAGTCCTTTGTTCAACAGCTTGAAAACTGGGCAGTTTATATTGATAATACATGGTCTTTTTCCTTTAAGTCATTACATTTGTAGACATCTAGTGCCCTCTAGTGTCCTCTTAATAAAACACATACTTTAAACATTTTTACAATAATGATAATTATAGTCATTCTATAGTATAGTTTTACATATATACTTGATTATCTTCATTCAAATATAATTCTCTTTAATAACCCTAACTCTGTCCACACTTCTGAGTATGTTGATAAGGATAAAGAGTTGCCTTTAGCCTAGTGCTTGTGGCTCTACTGATCTTCTCTGGTGATAGGTCTAGGTAGCAGTATCTTACTAGTAAGCATGGAGATACATTGACTGCCACCTCCGAACTCCTCCTTGTCCCTCAGGCTGTAGTAATGGGGTAACAAAAATACTTGGCTCATTACTCATCAATCCTCATACTACGGATCAGCAAGGTGGCTCAGTGGTTAGCACTTCGGTCTCAGAGAACTGGGGTCATGAGTTCAATTCCTGACCATGGCCTTATTGTGTGGAGTTTGTATATTCTCCCCGCGTTTGCATCGTTTTCCTCCAGGTGCTTCGGTTTTCTCCTACACTCCAAAAACATACTGGTAGGTTAATTGGCTGCTAATTGACCTTAGTCTTTCTCGGTCTGTGTGTGTGTGTGTGTGTGTGTGTATGTGTGTGTGTGTGTATGTGTGTATGTGTGTGTGTGTGTGTGTGTGTAAATATGTTAGGGAAATTAGACTGTAAGCTCCAATGTGGAAGGAACTGATGTGAGTGGGTTCTCCGTAGAGTGCTAGTACACTATATATATAAATAGATGATGATGATCATAATTCTATACAAATCAGTAATAAGGGAGAGTCTGTTATATAGACTCTTCTCCAAACTCTGAATGGTTGAAAGAGAGCAGTGGGTAAAATGCAAATATTTCCCATCATGTTTCATGGACAGTTCTTATGAATTTGACATTACAAATAAATGGAAGTTTCCCTTTACAAGGCAGCGCCACTTTAAATTTAAGCTGCGAAGATGCCGAACTCGCGGGACTTGACAAAACTGGGGTATGATACATTTACCCCCTGGTGTTAATGTCTCTTGGATTGATCAGGTTATTTGCGAGTGATATAAGGAAATATTCTGCCACAAATAATTTTCTCAGGAGGGAGAACATCTGTTCTTACTGGGTACCGACTCTTTTAGTTTTCTAATTTCTTCTCTCAGTACGTCAGACTCTTGTTTAATCTGCTCAGCAGCCTGGGTAACAAATTTTGTCTGATGATCCTGGTTCTGACTCATCCTGATTCCCCGTTCAGCCTCCTCGATGCAGGCATGGAGAAATTCCAAAATCTTTTTGTCTTTTTGTGGTGAGCGTTGGGGCTCGTTCTCTGTGTAATTCTCCAAACAGAGTCTTCTCATTACACCAAGGTCTCCAAACTTCCTTACAATTTCATCTACGTTTTCAGCTGCACATCTGGTGATCACAACAATGGGGTGAATTCCTGTAAAATTGGTTGTAAATCATTAATAAATGAAGGTATAAATGAAGGTAGTGCATGGTCTGAAATTTAAACGGCTTCTATACTTTGCCTGCATTGAACGCAGATCCCTGTTTTTGACAGTGACTGGACAGGGAGCATGAAAGAAGGAGGTGCTCATTATTATAAAGGACCTTATATGAGGTGTAAGCAAAATTAGGTGCTGCTTTTTCTGGCTAACAGCCAACACTGAACGTCCAAGTCTTGCAATCAGTGTCAATAGCAGCAATTGCCAATATGGGGAGGCGGGGTAGTATGTAACCCCTTTTAATATTACATGACAATTTAAATGGGACATTGAAAACATTCTGGAAATAGAACAACTGAATTCACAAAAAAAAAAAGGATTTAGAAATCAGCTCAGCTTCCTATGAGGAAAATGAAGAAATGGGTTTATGTGAAAATAGGAGGGCAAAGCAAGTTTGTTGGAGCTGCTGCAAACGGGCCCAGTGGCTGAGGCAATGTTTCAGATCTGTCATGTGCCTTTATGTTAACCTTGTGGGTCCAGTACCCAACAGCCTTCATGGTATTACTGTTGTAGCAGCAACATCTATTGAGTGAAGGTGGTTGGATGAGGGCATGGGCGTGGGTTCCTGAGCAACATGTTAAAAGATTCACCCGTTGTCATTTCTACACCTTAGAGTTAAAGTACTAGTAGTGTGTCCAGTAGGTAATAGGACGTAATTGGCCATGTGTCCTTATGTGATTAGAGAAGAAATGGTAGAGAGAATGAACTCACCAACTGCAGCTTCAGAGGAGCCTAAGGCAGAACCCCCAGGTGCACTAATTGCTGCTGCAGTAGCTGAGGTTCCAGGTAAAAAGTAGTAAAGGAAAGAGTGTTCTATCCTGATCTATCCATCAACTGTCATCCCCAGATGTGGACATCTGAATCCTTTAAAGAACAAGAGCTGATAGTATCCACAAGTGTAAAAACTGATGGTCCATCCAGGAGGTCTGTGTAACCCCTGATCCCACCAACACTGGAGCCAGATTGTGCGAAGGGCCAGAGTAAGTCATTGAACAGATTGGGCCCACAGACAAACTGACACATCCTAGTTGTGTGCCCACAACATCTGTACAAGCGGAGCTACATCACCATGAGAGTTTCTTTGCCCCACATTTAATTCCCAGTAAACAGCAGCTATGTTTGGTTTCAAATAACACTGTTAGTTTGGTGGACAGCAGGTAATAAAACCCAAGTTCATTGGACTCCTGATCGCCTTTGCATGTAGGGTATTAGAAATGTATCCGTGCTAAGGCAAATCATGCTTTTGTAGAAGACAAACCTGTTATTCTGAAGGCATTTGTGATCAGTTTTTCTATAACACTTCCATCATTTCGGTTCCAGGTGAGTGTGGCACTAAAACAAAGAAATGCAAAACATGTGTTACACTGTTACACTAACCATTAGACCCCCTGAGTGCCTGAATTCATCAAATTAGTGAGAATAGAGTCCAGCATTTGGTAGTAAGGAGGCAAAGACAGAGAAAATATTATGTGTTGTGTCCTGTTTTCACCCCCAAATTGATGAGTACTCATTAGGGTTGACAGCTTTTACACAGCTGGAAATCAAACTCAATCTTTTAAAATCTAAGCTAATAATATTCCTCCCAGTTAAACAGGATTCACTGTGACAGTCGCAATTCACACAGAAACATAACCCACAAGGCTACTACAGAACCTCGTGGGTAATTGAATGGATACCATCATTTCCTGCATTGATTATTGCTATTCCCTACTTAGTGGTCCTCCCCTGACCAGACTCTCACCCCTACAATCTACTTTCCTTGTAAACCAATGCAAAATACTTCTACTAACATATAAGGCCATAAACAACATTGCACCAACATACATCTCTTCACTTGCCTGAAAATATCTTTCACCCCAACACCTCCACCATGCACAAGATCTGCAGCTCTCGTCCACACTCATTCCCTGCTCCCATTTCCATTTTGCTACTTTGAAATTGATTAGTTTGCCTTTTGTATAGAATTATTTCACTTTAAGTGTTATCTTTAGTCTATAAAGAGCCATTTTGTGGACTGTACCAAAATTCTTATCCTATCAATTTAATAGTAATTATCGCCTATATGCTTCATGTCTCAGTGATCTCACAGGTTCCTAACTCTGTCAAGCCCACATCCTCTTCCTGGAATGCTTTGTCCCTGTAATTGCCAAAATTTGAGGATTTAGGGAGTTATGCATCTTCCTGAATTTTGGTTCAGTCTATAAAATGGCTGCCTTCACTGTGGATATATCCATGTGGACCCTATCCGTAGCTATGTGCTACACCTATTACTACTATGGAGCTGCCCACAATGGCAAGATCAGGGATTTGAGGATAGAAATCTTCTTCCCTAGGGTGTTGAGACCAATCTAAAGGGGACAGCTACCTGCTATAGAGATTGAGAAACTTATATGAGAGGGATCTGACTGTAGATTGCCTATTTACCAATCTACCACAAGAGGTCCCTGACAACATTATGAAAAGTGCAAGCACGTTACTACTTATTGTACCTGTACACCAACACGGGCACAATGAAATCGGCAGGACGGTTTGAGTACTTCAGTGGAAGCTGTCTCAAGGTCTCAGCCAGATTAGTGTTCTCTTCCCAGGTCACTTCCTCAAAGTCCCTTAAGGACCCTATAAGAAAAGAGACACAGGAAATGAAGCGCCCAGTGTAGCATTATCTTGTAATGGAGAAACTCAGTACAGTTCAACAATGACACAACTATTACACAGTGTATAAATGACCTCTATTTTTAGAGGAGTCGCTGCTAAATACTTAAAATGTCTATCCGTAAAACCATTTAGTGATGTTATAGTAGGAACAATTAGATTTTCTAATTTCAAATATAAAGGTGGCTATGTACTAACATAGAATAAAGTGTGTACAGTGCAGTAACCGATAGCAATTAGTAATATGATTGTATCGGTGTAAAGCAAAGTAGATGAAAACAAGTGACTGGTTACTGTGGTTATAAATGTCATTGTGCAGATTGATCATTCTTATTCTGCAGCTTCCAAATAAGGTGGCAGCTGTGTATTACAATGTTGAGATTCAATGATAATTCCATCTAAAATGTAGTTTTAACCCAAAGCCCAGCGATGTTACAAACTAACACAGCAATGTTTGAATTTGAACTGCTTCCACTTGTTAACATTAAAGCAAACAGGTTTTCCAGAGCACTAGGGTCACCTGCATGGAACCTTCACAGTTCTGATAACTGGGAAGTTAGATAAAAATGACATTGGATTTTGGGTCGATCTGACCTTTAACCTTTATGCGGCACTTTTTTTATGTCAACATAATTATGGTGCTTAGGTTTGGCCGTCCATGTTTACAGTTTTCTCTTCAGCTTATGAATGTATGAAGGCGCTGCTAGCGGGGTGAACACACTCAGGCACTTCCTATGTTTGTTTAATGCCAAAGGAGTCAATCTCTGACTCATGATGTCAGGGAAGAGTTAAACCTATATAAGGACATTGAGCAAGAGCTGTTCTAGTCCTTTGGTTCTTTTGTAGCCACCCTGCTGATTTAACTTGGACTGATAAATGAAGAAATTAGAGGCATTCGGGTGTAGCTTTATGTCAGCCGACCAGACATAATTCTCTTTGGAGGTAATCTGGGAGCCATCACTCGTACTCCCTTCAGATTTATAATCTATTCAGTATTGCAAAACTATAAAGTTCCTGGCACCCGGCCTTTGTTTAGCACATCACACAGTAGCCAAAAACACTAAAAACTTCCTCAGAAGCCAAACTCTTGCCTGACTGCCCACCTCCCAGAACCTTACTAACATCAAAGGACCTCTCAAGCTGTGTGCGCCTGATACCCTAACACTCTCAGCTGGGCTCCCTCACTGCTAATAAAGGTGAGTTTTCTTACTCCACAGTGACATCACACCCTGCCACAGAATCAAGTGCTTGAGATGGGCTGTCATTGAAGGTTCTAAGCTAAGTACCAGGAGGTGAGGATGAAATAGTCCACTGTTGTCCTGCAGGGCCCGATTCATCTTCGAACGCAATGTGAACTCAATTTGCGTTTTTAAAGCCCACATGTAACTTGTAGGCACATACGTCTATTTTCATATACAAGCGGATGTCAAGATACGTTTCCATTTGTATCTGGGTTTAAGTACACTCTGTCTATACATTACTTGCCTCACGCAGACAGACCAAGCACTGTGTAGGATATGCACATACATGCTGCAACATTGTGAGGGAACGGTGTCTACCAAGGCTGAACAGCCTACCGAGTTCCCCTGTACGTGGGTAAATACTTACACCCAGGCAGATATCCAACTTAACCAATGGTAGCTTTTATTAATGGAATAACAACAGGTACAAAACCAACATATGTACAGGAGTAATATTTAAAGGTATACACAATGGACACAAGGGTAGTACATACAATACAATACCGGTCCTATTATGGCCACTTTGGGAAATCCGACTACAGGCTTACGCTTTCTTATCAGCTTCTTCTACACTCCTTAGCTCCATTCCTGTGAGTGCGAAGCCCCAGTGACTGTCAGCGGGGCAGTGGTCCAGCATCACTGTCAGCTCTCTGCTGAGTCGTAGGATATTAAGACATAGGAATACAATACACATTTCCTCATGAAGGTGATTGAATCAGACACAGAAAGCCGCCCTGTCTGGCTTGTGAATACACTACTAAACATTATCTAGTTTCCCTACAGATAAAGCTAAAGGCACAATCTTACAGTTTCTCATTTTTAGCCTGTAATAGGGTTAAATATCAAAGTAAATAGCAGGGCAGAATATTTACAATCTATAATGTAATGATGACTATTCACTCCATTGTGCTTTAAACATAACACTTGCCTGATTAGATTTTGGAACTGAAGGGAGGGGGGGGGGGGGGGGGGCACTACCCCTAGTTAGATCTCTTCAAGTTTAGGTAAACAAGGATAGCTTCTGTTAAACAATAATATTGTCTACCTGATAATATAATTATATGTATTGTTTCTAAAGACCTAGAATACACATAGACGTACTCTTTTTGCGTATGTAAACAATAGGAAGTCCTAGGAATAGCATGAATACCTCACCTACAGTGTAATAGATAATATGGCACAATCTCATATATTAACAATCTTAAGGCTGATATTCAAACACTTTTAATATATAGTTGCAATCTTTCATTCTTTATCATTTGCATTAAAGAATGAAAATGATTGTGCCAAAAAAACCTGTTATTGTTAAATGTGCCCCAAGTTATGATGCCACAGAGAGTCAGCATATAATGGGCTACTTACTGAGCTGGGCACATGCCTCCAGGTTCTCTTGTAACTTCAGCTTATTAAATCCTCGGTTGTCGATCATGACCAGTGTGTTTGTCAGGTTATGTTCCTTTCTAATTCTTGTCATAGCTCCATCACTTTGCCCAGCACCTGACAGGTTCTGGTACCCCTCATTTTTCACCACACACAAACAGGAGTTAATGAGCGAGGACTTTCCATGTCCGGTGTAGCCGAACATCTGCAGAGCTACTCTCTGATATCCGTGTGTAGAGTTCTGCAGGGTAGTACCAGGGGTATGACGAAGAATCCTCTCTAGTAGGTTTTCAAGCTCAGTCATTGTGCAACGGGAGATACGATAACAAAACCCCAGATAGGATTATAGAATATAGATAATATAGATATGCAGAGATATGTGCAAGAAATGCAGCCTACTTCATGAGAGCCTTGAGATGAGAATGCATGAGAACAAAATGGAAAATGAAAGTAAACTAGCCAGGGCGTATCACTAAAGTAAGACAAAAACACACAGTTTGTTAAGCAGAAACTGGTTCTTATTCTGGTATTGACAAACGGAATGTTCCAATTCTCTTGTTCTGTATGCTGGCATATGTTAGGATTTTATGTTATTTAAATATGATTATTTTGCACATGTTCTTTATAATGCCAGCCCCACTCTCAATTACACCACATCGACTATTTAGTATAATCACATATACTATTCTCATCATTACATGGGTAGCAGAGTGGCACATAAGTTAGAATTGCTGTCATGGGTTCAATTCTAACCAGGGACCTTTCTGTGGGTTTCCTCCTAGTGCTCTGCTTCCCTCCTACAATCCAAAAACATAATTGTAGGTTAATCGACTTCTGACAAATATTGACCCAGGTGTGTGTGTGTGTGTGTGTGTGTGTGTGTGTGTGTATGTGTGTGTGTGTGTGGTAGAGATTTTAGACCGTAAGCGTCAATGGGTCAGGGACTGTGAGTGATTATATAGGACAGCAACTGAGAGGACCCAAGATGGCTGCCTCGCCTTCTGCAAAATATGTAAAGTGCAGAAGGCGATGCATTCATCTTAGTTTGAAGAATATATTTTTTTAGTGTATCCTGTAGATTATAAAGTCTTCAGCCCATTCTGTGGACAATAACTTCATCTTATTCCATGTGGATTGATGTCTTCTCATGTCTATCGTTTGTGCATTACAAATTATTGATATTGAGTCTAGAATGGTCATATGTAACTTTCCTGCAAGTTACCCATATGATGTTCGACAAGTCAACTAAAGTAAGATTGTATTTTATCTATATACATGTCTACTTAGGGCTGACCAACCTCCTTAGCATTGTCATTTTTTAATGTTTAAACCATACTTGCCAACCTTTGCATAGTTAATTCCTGGAGATCCCGGGCAGGGGGCGTGGTTGGAGGGCGGCAGGGTGCGGTGAATCGTGTCGTTGTGGCCCAACCCCATGACAAAAACATTGTTTTGTCGCTGGGTGCGGGGCCACAATGATGTCATTATGGCAAATAAATTCCTACCCGGATTTCAGGAGTCAGTTGGCAAGTATGGTTTAAACCTCATACTTGATTATTGTTATTGTTTTTAAATAACAAAGGGTGTTATAACTGCAGAGCATTCTGGTGTAACAACGCACCTGTGGGGGGGGGCTTTATCCTATACATGCAGTGATCACTGTGCCAATCAATTGTCTATTGGATATTGACATAGGCTGGTTCTGTAAAGTGCATCATAAAGTAGATAAGGAGTTAAATGTCCTCCTGATTATTTTTGACCTCAAACCTTAGAGAAGAAATGCCAAGCATTATTTACAGTGTATATAACATCCAACCACATTTCTCCCTACATGATTATTTACAGGAAACTGCATCAATGTAGAAGTGAAACAGATTTGCTCTCATGTTGGGTTACATAGAACGTGGTGATGGCAGAGAGGAGACAAATTTCATCCCATTTTGCCATTTTTAAAGACTGCAAAATTTGTGCCAAGTGTGGATTCACCAGCTCAATGCTGAATAAAAAAACTTCAAAATATCAAAGACTTTCAATTCATAGTAGTCAACGGTCCCTAATTTCTAGGTACAGTCCAAAAATTTAAAGATTTGGCCTTGGAATTTTTTATAACTATTGTTCAGTTTTATTTGCCGACCACATAATAATACTCTCTATTTTTTTCACTGCTATCATCTGTTTTTATTTCTTGGGATTTGCAACCTTCTTTTTTGTTGAAGGGGAGTATTTGCAATGCAAAAAAAATATGAAGGGGGAGGTAAATTTAAAATGGGGGATATGTTTATAGTTGGGGTAGGGCATGTCCTAGATCAATCTTAAATTTCAATGTAAAAATAAAGCCATCAAGTATTTGAGCATTATATGACTAAACAGCCAGTATTTAACTTATGTGCAAAATATTAAACTAATTTGCACGCCTTGCATTGTAACATGGTTTGTCCAGGAGAAAACTTACTCTTTTTTTTTACTTACTTTCCTTAATGAATCAGGCCCAATGTGTTTAGATTCATCAACTCAGCATCAAGCGTTCCTGGATTTTTAAAATGTTGACAACTAAGCCATTTTCAACCAAAATAATAGCTCAGGGCTTCAATCACAATATTTAACTGTATACCCTATAAGTAGAAATGCTTGGGCTCGGTTTTCTGAAAACCGAGCACACCCGAACTTAGGGGATCCAAGTAGGCTTGCGAGTCGGTTCGCTACTTTTGCGCATCCTCAGATCTGAGTCGAGGCAAAACATCATTGTTGCGTTGTCGTATGTAGCGGGTTTTGGATTCCACAAATACCTCCCTCCCCAGGAGATCCAGTGACATTGCTCAGTGCCATTGCTCATACAGAAACAGGGGTAGCAGTGTTCTTGTCACTCTCCAGTCTCCAGTGACATTGCTCAGTGCCATTGCTCATACAGAAACAGGAGGGGTAGCAGTGTTCTTGTCACTCTCCAGTCTCCAGTGACATTGCTCAGTGCCATTGCTCATACAGAAACAGGGGTAGCAGTGTTCTTGTCACTCTCCAGTCTCCAGTGACATTGCTCAGTGCCATTGCTCATACAGAAACAGGAGGGGTAGCAGTGTTCTTGTCAGTTGACAAAAATTGACACAAATTGACAAAAAAAGATATACTTATTAATATAAATTCTTTATAAATGTGTATATAAAATGAACCATATATATATATAATACCTAGTTGATTAAATGATATTAACAAAGTTAAAATCCATCTGTACTTATAATAACTCTGATAGAAAGGCATACATACATTAAATTAATATCTATATCCCTAAGTCATACAGCTGTAACATTTAATAATATACTCTTGGGTATTTTCTCTTATATTGTCCTAATACGCAGCAATAAACTGTATGTAATGCCTTATTACACTCTATGGTACACTCAGTCTAGATTTGTACAGGCCTAGCAGGGCGTGGAGTCTAACAGCCCCCTGGTTTTCACCAAGAACCACCACAAAGTTGCAAGGTGACTGCAGGTAGCGGCCCCTGGTTCAGCCCCTAGACAGGTGAATATAACAACACAATGAGAGTAGTAATCGGGTACCTTGAGGGGTGCGGTGTAAATATTCCGGTCAGGTAGCAGACGGCACACTGGGCTGGGCAGTAGAGTAGCCTGGTCACAAGCCGGTTCGGTACACAAGTCAGATGGCCGCTGTACACAGGACTGATCAGGAGAGTAATCTGGTCACAAGCCGGTTCGGTACACAAGTCAGATTGCCGCAACTCACAGGGAATTCCCCAGAAGTAACTTAACCAAGAAGCCAAGTCTGGAACACAGGAGAAACAGCCAAGGGAGACACACAAGAACACACAAGTGCAGAGTCAGGAGAAATAACCTGTTGATCTGACACAGCTATAACGCCAGATCCTCCTTTTATTTCAAAATCCCCGCCAAGAGGTCACATGATGATTTCCGACGAGGAGTCACATGACCTCCTCGCCAGTAACCCGGAAGTGCGGCTGACAGCGCTGGATCACGGACAGGTAAGAGATCATTAATCATTCAACAAACAGTTGCTTAATTCATAAAAAGTCCTAAAGTAAAACAGGAGAAAACTCGTTGAGGCCGTCGTTCAGGTCTTATTTGGAACGTATTAGTGTTCATTCATAGTCATACCAAATGATATTGGTACAATTAACAATGTGAATGTATTCCAGTAATGTAAGACGTATAACCAGATGAGGTTTGATATAACTGCCTTTTGCTGATATAGGACCTATTGTGGCCCCAGTGAGATATATTAGTTCCATCTTACCAGGATTCCTGGAACTTTATTTGGATTTTTCTGAATTGGCTGAGCTGCTAGGACTCTTCTTTTCCAAGATACACAATGTCCTGACTCTAGGCATTTAATCTCCTCTCCTTGTTTTGTCCATTTTACAATATAATTAACAACCTGGCAACAATGTATACAGAATGTAATAGCCAATCATATCAAACACTTTTTAATTAAGGGCTAACATCCTTAATTCTTAAGGATGTTAGCCCTTTATATCTGAGATTAGTTTGTTTGAATTGTATTTACATAAGAGGATTTAATATATTTCACCAATTAAATACTAGAAATTAAAAAATAAACTAGGTAGATTTATATACAGCCAACATGGCACAATATTCTAAATTTACATTTATGAATATATAATTCCCTTTTTGCTATGACATTCAACAATCAATTAATGATGCTATATAACTAAAGATAAAAATAAAAATGTTAAATAATATTAAAAAGGCAAAAATAATAATATATAGAAAATTATAATAATATAGAATATATGAAAGGAAATATGGAAATATAAAAATAATAATAAATAATATAACCACACATTTTTATAAAATAATGAAACAATAAAAAATTAATATATGAATATATATATATATATATATATATATATATAGATTACTAATTTATTTTTATATATTGAGCTAATTAAACAAAATATAACTTATCTAGATTATAATGGAATGTATATAATATAAATATAGATTTCATGATCCAGAAAAACATTATTTAAATTAGGGATGTGCACCGGCGACTTTTGAGGTCTCGTGTTTTGTGTTTTGGATCCGGATTTTCGTTATTTTTGAGGTTCGGATTTGTCTCGCAAAACACTTGACGAAAGGTCTCGGTTCGGATTTAAGGTATTGGATTCGGATTTTTTTTGAAAAAAACATAAAAAGTTTAAAAATCAAGTTTTTGGGCTTATTTTCACTCCTAGGCTATTATTAACCTCAATAACATTCAATAACAAGCATTTCCACTAATTTACAGTGTATTCTGAACACCTCACAATATAGTTATTAGTCCAAAACGTTGCAACAAGGTATCTTTCTGGACTGCGTAGAGGAGTGGGTCACCACAATATATATTAAAAACCCTGAACTTTTATGATTCGCACCAATAATTGTACCTGGACTGCGTAGAGGAGTGGGTCACCACAATATATTAAAAACCCTGAACTTTTATGAATCGCACCAATAAATGTACCTGGACTGCGTAGAGGAGTGGGTCACCACAATATATATAATAAGAAAACCATCAACTGGTTTGATTCGCACCAATAAATGTACCTGGACTGCGTAGAGGAGTGGGTCACCACAATATATTAAAAACCCTGAACTTTTATGAATCGCACCAATAAATGTACCTGGACTGCGTAGAGGAGTGGGTCACCACAATATATATAATAAGAAAACCATCAACTTGTTTGATTCGCACCAATAAATGTACCTGGACTGCGTAGAGGAGTGGGTCACCACAATATCTTAAAAACCCTGAACTTTTATGAATCGCACCAATAAATGTACCTGGACTGCGTAGAGGAGTGGGTCACCACAATATATATAATAAGAAAACCATCAACTTGTTTGATTCGCACCAATAAATGTACCTGGACTGCGTAGAGGAGTGGGTCACCACAATATATTAAAAACCCTGAACTTTTATGAATCGCACCAATAAATGTACCTGGACTGCGTAGAGGAGTGGGTCACCACAATATCTTAAAAACCCTGAACTTTTATGAATCGCACCAATAAATGTACCTGGACTGCGTAGAGGAGTGGGTCACCACAATATATATAATAAGAAAACCATCAACTTGTTTGATTCGCACCAATAAATGTACCTGGACTGCGTAGAGGAGTGGGTCACCACAATATATATAATAAGAAAACCATCAACTTGTTTGATTCGCACCAATAAATGTACCTGGACTGCGTAGAGGAGTGGGCACTGGGCACCACAATAAAATATATAAAAAACCTTCAACAGGTCTGCATTACACTACACATACGGCTGCTCCTCCATCCTCTCCATCATATACATGTTGGAGTTTTAGCGTGTGACAACCTCTTGTTTTTGATAATGTCAGTGCATTTTGAATATTTTTCAATTTGCCCCACACCACTGAATGTACTTTATCTATGATACGCATCTATCTATCTTGACTGCGTAGTGTGGTGGCCCCGGTACACAATTTGGTACCGGGGCCACAATAAAATAAATACACCCTCCACGTGTCAGAATTCCACCAAACAAGTATCTGGACTGCGTAGTGGGGTGGCCCCGGTACCCAACTTGATACCGGGGCCACAATAAAATAAATACACCCTCCACGTGTCAGAATTCCACCAAACAAGTATCTGGACTGCGTAGTGGGGTGGCCCCGGTACCCAACTTGATACCGGGGCCACAATACCTCCTCCAAACATGCTACAGACAATTCGTCATTGAGATCCCATTAAGTATGTTAAAGACAGACAGGGTCCAAGTGTTATTAGTTGACTTTGTAAAGAAAAAAACTGTCCCTGTTGCACATAGTCGTGCAATGAAGACTTACTTTTTCATTTAAAGGCACGATCTTTCAAGTGTAGTGTTTGTAAGTCTAAGTCATATTATACTTTTGGTAAAATTGGTTTTTTTGGTTCCTCTTTATGTTAATTAATTAGTAATAGAATTAAAGTAGGAAATAGAATTAAATAGAATTAAAGTAGGAAATAGAGTGGTATAGAGTTGTAGTGTGGTATAGATAGAGTGGTCCACACAATATAATAATAAAACCCTCAACTGGTCTGAATTCCACCAAACAAGTATCTTGACTGCGTAGTGTGGTGGCCCCGGTACACAATTTGGTACCGAGGCCACAATATAATTAAAAAACCCTCCACGTGTCGGAATTCCACCAAACAAGTATCTGGACTGCATAGTGGGGTGGCCCCGGTACCCAATTTGATACCGGGGCCACAATACCTCCTCAAAACATGCTCCAGACAATTCGTCATTGACAGACCCCAGACAGACAGGGTCGTAGTGTTATTGTTTGACTTTGTAAACCCAAAAAAATGTCCCTGTTGCACTTGCACATAGTCGTGCAATCAAGACTGACTTTTTCATTTAAAGGCACGATCTTTCAAGTGTAGTGTTTGTAAGTCTAAGTCATATTATACTTTTGGTAAAATTGGTTTTTTTGGTTCCTCTTTATGGTAATTAATTAGTAATAGAATTAAAGTAGGAAATAGAATTAAATAGAATTAAAGTAGGAAATAGAGTGGTATAGAGTTGTAGTGTGGTATAGATAGAGTGGTCCACACAATATAATAATAAAACCCTCAACTGGTCTGAATTCCACCAAACAAGTATCTTGACTGCGTAGTGTGGTGGCCCCGGTACACAATTTGGTACCGAGGCCACAATATAATTAAAAAACCCTCCACGTGTCGGAATTCCACCAAACAAGTATCTGGACTGCATAGTGGGGTGGCCCCGGTACCCAATTTGATACCGGGGCCACAATACCTCCTCAAAACATGCTCCAGACAATTCGTCATTGACAGACCCCAGACAGACAGGGTCGTAGTGTTACTGTTTGACTTTGTAAACCCAAAAAAATGTCCCTGTTGCACTTGCACATAGTCGTGCAATCAAGACTGACTTTTTCATTTAAAGGCACGATCTTTCAAGTGTCAGAAAGAGAGAGAAGACACAGGAGAGGAGAGTTGTAGCTGGGGACCTGGGGTGGAAGCTCCCAGGCTCCCCCAGCATTGCCTGGAAGTCTGAGCGTGGTGACTGAGCCAGGGCAAGGAATGTGTGCCCTGGATGAGGGGGAGAACTCCATGCCACTATAGTGAACCCAAGAGAGAGGGGGACACTGCACATGGAAGAGGCCCTGGAGTGAGGGCTGCTACAAGAGGCATGGTAGCTGTAGTGTCAGATCCTGAGGCTGAGAGTACACAGAGTGACGTGTCAGAGCACAGGAGACATTATCCCCGCAGAGGAGGGATGAGCTGCAGTTGAGAGGTCTGCTGTTGAAATAGGACATGCACACTTTAACAAACCAATCATTTCAGCGACAGGGCCTACCAAACAACTTTGACTGAAATGATTGGTTTGTTTGGGCCCCCACACCAAAAAAGCTATTCATCTCTCCCTGTACAGACTAAACAGGCTTTACTGAGGCAAGATGTCGTCCTCATCCTCAACCTCTGATTCCTCTCCCCCTACAGTGTCTACTTCCTCCTCATCACACATTATCAATTCGTCCCCGCTGGACTCCACAACCACAGGTCCCTCTGTAGTATCTGGAGGGCAGTGCTGTACTTCATTGAGGAATTGATTATTCATTTTTATAAACATCATTTTTTCAACGTTGTGAGGAAGCAACCTCCTTCGCCGCTCACTGACCAGGTTCCCCGCTGCACTAAAAACTCTTTCCGAGTACACACTGGAGGGGGG
Source organism: Mixophyes fleayi (assembly GCF_038048845.1). Classification (NCBI taxonomy): domain Eukaryota; kingdom Metazoa; phylum Chordata; class Amphibia; order Anura; family Limnodynastidae; genus Mixophyes; species Mixophyes fleayi. The sequence goes on from NC_134408.1 coordinate 12,325,978, forward strand.
ACAACTCAGTTAAAAAATAGAGCCAGTTTGTACAGGGGCTTCCAAACTGCCTTTTGGAGTTCTACCACGTCACTACCTCTAGTTAATTTAGATTGCAAGGCTTGTAAATATAAATACTTTGAAGATAAAAAAAAGCAGGCTGCACAGACTGTGGAGCTAGAAAGTGAAATTAAATGGACCACGTTACTTTGGTGGCTATCTATGCCCCCCCCCCCGCCCTACACTTGTAGTTGAATATAAATAAAGCAGCCTGCATAGACTGTAGAACTAGCAATTCAAATATACAAAGAAATGGACAAAGGCAGTTTGGTATCTGTCTGCATCAGATCCCCTCTCCACTAGGAGTAAAACAGAAAACTTTTCAGCCGTTATATAATCTAGAATATAAATAGAAATTGAGAAATGCAATTTGGTATCTGTCTGCATCATAATCATCAACATCCTCCTCAGCGCCAGCTACATCAATATCCTCCTCCCAGTGCACAACATTCACACCTTCATTAGCCAAATCTGTAACTGGACTGTGGGTGATCCTTCCAGCATATGCAGAGGGCGTGCTGCAAATGCTGGATGGAGTCACCTCTTCCCGTACAGTGATGGGAAGGTCAGGGTTCACAACCAACAACACCCTTGGACTCGCCTTGGGGATTTGTGATGTCATCTGTTTAGAAGGCAGAGTTCTTTGCTGTTTTGTTGTTGTTGCTGACAGCATAACTCTCTTAAATTTTTTGTAGGGGGGGGGAGGAGGGCTTTGATCCTTGGGTGAAGTTGGACCACTAGTCATGAACACGGGACAGGGCCTAAGCCGTTCCTTGCCACTACTTGTCGTAATTGGCATATTGCCAACTTTACGTTTCTCCTCAGATGATTTTAAGTTTCTTTTTTTGCTGTTTTTTGAGAACTTGGGCTTTTTGGATTTTACATGCCCTGTACTAGGAGATTGGGCATCGTGCTTGCCAGACGACGTTGATGGCATTTCATCGTCTATGTCATGACTAGTGGCAGCAGCTTCAGCATTAGGAGGAAGTGGGTCTTGATCTTTCCCTACTTTATCCTCAAAATTTTTGCTCTCCATTATATGTAGCACAAGATACTGCAGAATGTGTGAACTTGGTAATATTGCAGTACCAATGGACTTATAATGCTGGATTGGTTTTGCAAATTTGGTTATAATTATTATATATTTTTTTATTTTTTTTTAATTTTTTATTTTTTTTTACTTTTTTTTTATTTTTTACAAACTTGGGAATAATGGGGAAATAACTATGCCCTTAGAAGCACAGAGCACAGGACACAGCACCACTGGACTGAACAGGACACGGCACAGGACCCAGCAGCACTACGGAACTCAGCAGGACAGAGCACAGGACACAGCACCACTGGACTGATACTGCAGAATGTGTAAACTTTGTAATATTGCAGTACCACTGGACTTTTACTGCTGAATGTGTGAACTTGGTAATATTGCAGTACCAATGGACTTATAATGCTGGATTGGTTTTGCAAATTTGGTTATAATTATTATATTTTTATTTATTTTTTTAATTTTTTATTTTTTTTTACTTTTTTTTTATTTTTTACAAACTTGGGAATAATGGGGAAATAACTATGCCCTTAGAAGCACAGAGCACAGGACACAGCACCACTGGACTGAACAGGACACGGCACAGGACCCAGCAGCACTACGGAACTCAGCAGGACAGAGCACAGGACACAGCACCACTGGACTGATACTGCAGAATGTGTAAACTTTGTAATATTGCAGTACCACTGGACTTTTACTGCTGAATGTGTGAACTTGGTAATATTGCAGTACCAATGGACTTATAATGCTGGATTGGTTTTGCAAATTTGGTTATAATTATTATATTTTTATTTTTTTTTTTAATTTTTTATTTTTTTTTACTTTTTTTTTATTTTTTACAAACTTGGGAATAATGGGGAAATAACTATGCCCTTAGAAGCACAGAGCACAGGACACAGCACCACTGGACTGAACAGGACACGGCACAGGACCCAGCAGCACTACGGAACTCAGCAGGACAGAGCACAGGACACAGCACCACTGGACTGATACTGCAGAATGTGTAAACTTTGTAATATTGCAGTACCACTGGACTTTTACTGCTGAATGTGTGAACTTGGTAATATTGCAGTACCAATGGGCTTATACTGCAGGATTGGTTGTGAAAATTTTGTGGTAATTAAAAAATATTAAAGTAGTTTTTGGTATTTTATAAAAAAAAATTTTTTTTATTTTTTTAAACACAGGGGAATATTGGGGAAATAACTATGCCCTTAGAAGCACAGAGCACAGGACACAGCACCACTGGACTGAACAGGACACAGCACAGGACCCAGCAGCACCACTGACCTCAGAAGGACAGAGCACAGCACACAGCACCACTGGACTGATACTGCAGAACACAGCACAGCACAGCACAGCACAGCACAGCACAGCACAGCACAGCACAGCACTAAACAGCACAGAACTAAACAGCACAGAACTAAACAGCACAGAACTAAACAGCACAGAGGACCACCTAACACACCCTCCCTCTACCCTGATCAATGCCCGAGTGAAGATGGCGGCGACTAGCGGGGAATTTATAGGATCCGAGTATCGCGAGATCCGACAACGGGATTATGAGTCAGAGCCTCAGTTTCACTTTTGAATTTGGCGCCAATACCCGGATCTGTCTCGGATCCGACTCGGATCCGCAACGTTCGGGTGGGCTCGGATTTCAGAAATCCGAGCGCGCTCATCCCTAATTTAAATCAATAATGTTGTTACCTTAAAAATTCAAGGGGTACCCAATTACCACCCTTCACACAGTTCACACAAGACAACAACCCTCTGAGCTACGGAATTTGCTGACGCTATATAAATAAATGTTGATAATGATGATGATCTCCATAAACCAATATAACCTGCTTATCAATACATTTTATTTCATTAAAAGTCTCCCTGAGTAGTTTCTCTGGATAACTTTGTTGGTTCAAAGATGATAACAGAAATGTATTATCCTCAACGTTCAAAAAATCATCTGACTTCCAATAGTCATTCTGATATAATTGTCTCCTCTTTATTTTATCTATGTAACAAGTTTTACAGCATTGCATGCAGTACATTACATACTTTACATACATTACATACTTGTCGTGGGAGAGGAGTTTTGTGTTCTTTGTGTTTGTTCTGGTTGCCATTTCATCTAAAATATCCTCAATTGTAGAAGAAATTCCAAGCATTATTATTTAAACGTATAACTCAGCTACATTCCTCTGATTATTTACAGGAACGTGCAATAATGTTAAAGTGAAAGTAATTTCTTGCTGGTGTTATAATTATCACTACTATGATTAATAATAAGATTTATTTTTAAGTGTTGACATATTACGCAGAACTGTACATTAATGTGCCCATGCCTCTGCCCAAATGATCTTACAGTCTAAGAGGTGTGAGGAACACATGATACATAAGGTAGCGGAGTAATAATTGGTAGGGAAAGTGGGGGTGGTTAATGTCAGTCTGTAATAAATAATAATGCAGTCATAGGCGACTGGCAGGTGTGGGCAGCTACCGGCGGTGTGCTATGGTTGGAACGAGCCAGGTCATGTGTGCTTAGTATAATAGTTAACCTTTACCTACCAGCCCGTCCCTGCCCCTCATCTCAACATGTGAACCTCATTTTGGGTCTGTTGAGTTATATATAATATGATTATTAGCAAAATGAGGAAAATGTCCTCTTGGTTTGTCATTTTGAAAGACGGCAAAACTTGTACCGAGTGTGGATTGTCATAGTTGGCAATTATCCCTAGTTTCCAGGAACAGTCCGAAGTTTTAAAGATTCGCCCTTGGAAAATTTTTGTCCCTATTGTTCAGCTTTTTTGACCAACTTCACAATAATATTCCTAATTTTTGAATGTTGAATGCAATTCTTAACATCCATTCAATAAAAATTGTTGAAGAGGAGAATTTACCATTCAAAAAAGAACGAAGAATGTAATTCATTAAAGTTGTCATAATGGCGACTGTAGTGATCCATGGTCTGTTGAGAGAGAATCGCGCATGATGTGCTTACATTTTCCACATCATCTTCAAGCGTCCCTGGATTATATTTGGCAATTAAGTCAACTAGCAATAAGTAAAATGTATATTTGGCAACGGGTTGGGTACGCTTAAACGATATTGTAAATTCCGACACAGAGGAGACCTACAAATAATATCCGAATTGAAGAAAAAACGATTTTAATATAAACAGACTTACCTGAAAACCGACGCTGCAGATCACCGATGGGACCAGCAGGCTGACCGCAACTTATAACAACTGGACAGCTCTCCATCACTACAATTTGACATCATCGCGACCTGTATGAATGTTAATTTAAAGCAGCTTTAAATTAACATTCATACGGATTTGTGGTAATCGCTTTAACGATTACCACCATTGACAACGATTCTACCTTGGCTATAGCATTCACTATTGCAGACACTTACTCAGCTTTCTGACACTGGTCATGGTCAATAGTAATGGTGCTTCACATCTCAGCTTTTCAAACCTCAGGGGTCCCAGCCTAGCATTAACCAAATCATTCTAAATCCTATCACTGAGTAATCTGTCTACATTGGAGGTCATTTATTGAGTGGCAAACTGCCAAAATATAGTACAAATTCTTTTTTTGGTGACATCATGAGCCTACTTTTGTGCAAGTGCGCCCCGATTTGTGTAAAAGTGCATGGGTTTAAGAGTTAAAAAGAGGTTTTGGGAAGGGTTCAGTGGAGTGAAAGCGTTCCTAGCTAAGTGTGACTGTGTACGGGTTACCATAGCCAAATAAAAATGAGTTTTCATTTTATAGAGCGAGATCATTAAAATGTGATAAAGTGGTGAACGGGAGGGGATTTTAAGGGGAATCCTTTCTGTGCAGAAGGGCTTACAGTGATTTCCATTTCCTTGAATTTCCTTGAATTTTGCACTAGGTCTGAGCTAGTGGAGATCGACTCTCATTGCTTTACTTATAACCATCCATTTGCACTTCTGTAGAGAACACAATTTAAGGAGCACTTTGCCCAATGTAATAACAATCTTCCAGCACATAGTTGCCACATACTGTACAATAGACAGTCTTGCTGTCCTCTCACAATTAATTTACGTCATAAATGAAGCTGAACCAAGCAGTATATAAGAATAAAAATAGGAAAATATATTTAATTAAATGTTTGGTAGGAGGGCGGATTTTGATGTCATGTTCATGCTTTTGCACAGTTGGCTTTTTTAGATTATACTCCCTGCCCGCAAACCTCAGCGCACTTCTAGTTTGAGGATGGAAACCCTACGCCCACAATATTTATTAGAATTGGCCATGATGGTCATCAGCTGTAGGGAGCGCCTGGTCTAAGTTTGCATCACAGACTACGTGTTACTTCTGGGCCATTATGTCCTGTGGCCACCGAGTCTCTTAGCCAATTAGAATAAAGATTGAGACGCAGCCAGAGAATTCCATCAGCTTTCATACACAAACATTGCACTAACAAGTCTAACAATGGCACTGTCATTGCAACACCGCACTCCTGTCCAAACTCTTAAGATTGTCTTTACATTTTCGGCCCCAGTTAGTGATTCACTGGCGTTATTTTGGAAAATGGCCATCTTTTTTTTATGAATTTCTGATGCAATCTGTCAACAACTTTCTTTTCTTACATGTAAACAGCACTTTTATAAATTCACTGATTCCGTGAAGTTATGGAAGGAAAATATTAGTTACTGAATGTGTCTATAGTAAATACTTTATTTTCCCTTTGTGTCGAATTTAATATCCATGGATGAATGTATTATAATATTCTCATTAAATCAATGATCTTACTTTGTGTGACCTGCAGTGCTCCGAATGAAGTAGAGATGTCATTGTTTTTGTTCTATTTCCTGTAGTCTCTCTCTCCTTCCAGAGCTCTCCTGTTAATCTTATGAGAAATGTGTAATCCTCCTATAATGTAATAGCCTGGGGCATGGACTACTGTTAAGGTGTATGTGTGACATCAGTGGGATGGGAGTGATGTCATTGGGGGTGTGGTCAGGTATGAAAATAAAAGGACTGAAAATATGTCAGAGAGCAGAGAGGTACCTGACCCAAGCACCTAAAGTTACTTATAAAACACAAGATATGCGCATTCAGGAGTATAACTGCCATACTGTATCTAAATAATAACAATAAACTCAAGGTCAATGTTTATTTCCCTTCAAAACTAATTCAGTTTCTTTGTATTCCTCCTCAACTCTTGTTTTTTCTTTCTCAGCATTTCTGTCTTTTGTTCAACTTGCTTAATCATCTGATTATCTAATCTTGCCATAGGATCCTGTTCCGCCATTCTCCCAATTCCAAGCTCGGCTTCCACAATGCAGATATTTAGAAACTCCAGGATTCTGCCATCGGCTTCCGGGGTCCGTGTCTGGTTCTCCGTGGTGTAATTTTCCAGAGTGACAATGCGGGTCGACCCAAAGCCTCTAAACTTGCTCATAATATCCACAGAGTCCCCAGAGAAGCGATTGGTGATCACAATGATGGGATTAATTCCTGTTAATCAAGATTAGAATCTCATTACTAATGATGTTGTATTGACAATCCAAGAAACAGCGATAATGTGAATGCATCAATTCTGTCTAAAGTCACATCCTATTCCTGACTCTTTATTATTACTACTATTATTGAGTCATCTAATGGATGTAGAGATCAAGGAGGAAAGAAATTAAAGTCTGGGCCTACTGCTAGTCAACACTCGGTTGATAACATAACGTATATTCTTATTGAGGAATAATTCAATATTTAAATAATATAAGTTATAAAACTAAAGTGTTGGATTGTTTAGATAGTATTTTATTAAATCTATGGTAAACAAATATATCACGTCATCACTGCACGAGCAATCTGGGATCAGAAGTCCTGTGGGTTTGTTGTATTAGTCGTATTTGCTACACTCCTGGAATTTCTCGGAGTCCTTCCAGGCTCCCGGGAGAGCAGGGCAATCGCCCGGATCCTGTCCACTGCATTTAGTTAAGTGGTGGGGCGGGGGCCTATGATGCAATTCATGCATCAACGTGGTCCCGTCCCCTGTCTTTATAGGCTAGAATTTATTGTCAGTTTAAGGGGAGCAAATGACGCGATTCGTCGAGCCCCCACACGCCCACCTCCCCCCGGATGCCAACTTGCCAAACTTGCCAAGAATGGTATTAGTTACTGTTATGTTTACTACTCTACTGTTTATTTGTTCCATAATTTTATTTCTGTCTTTGTAGTGAGAGGTTAGTTAGGATTAACTCCAGATCACATGTTATTCTACTTGTTCAGTCTTGTTAGGCTGTTTTAGTCAGTGTTAGGTTATTGCTTTTGTGTGGATTTGTTATAAGTGTTGTTTGTTACAATGGTTTATGCAAATTTATAAAGCATAGTAAGAGTTACACAGGAGTTCAACATGAGGGGGATGGGGTGGTGGATTCGCCTGGAAACACTACTAAAGGAGGACAACATTCAACACTCTCCTGTAAGTTCCAGTTCCATCCACCTCATGTGTCTGCTTTGTGCACGGCCTGGACACTCCCTACTGAATTATTCGCAACACTTGCATTCAGGGCCATCTTTTCCATTGGGCACGATGGGCAGCTGCCTGGGGGCCCCACAGGCAAGGGGGCCCCATAGGCACAGCTCTTATTGAGAATAAATAATCCTGCAAAAGAAAAAAACCTGCAAAAAAAACCTACTGAGCAAGTCTATCATTCTATCTATCTCTATCTCTATATATCTATATTTGTATCTGTATACATCTATATATCTAAATCTATATCTAGGGGCCCCGGTGCACTGCTTTGCCCGGGGGCCCATAATGTTGTTAAGATGGCCCTGTGCATTTACAAATGTTTTCTCAGTATAATTTTATACCTCTTAATTTTACTGCTGTTTGTTTTCTCACATCCAAACCACACATGTTACTTTCTTCTCCCTCCCGCTCATTTGTTTGTTTGTTTTTACCAAGATTTACCAATAACCTTTACCGCTCTCACCCATTCCCAGTTACCAGTTGCTCCCTCTGTCACTGCTGTTTTACCAACTATTGCATTGGGACACAGCCCCCTTTCCTCTCTCAGCTCACAAGGAGCTATCTCTCTGCTGGCAGTGTCCTCAATCCTGGGACTTCATTGTAATCTATCTGCCAAAGCTCCTGTGACTGTGTGGGCTTCCAGCATTGTGCCTGTACGGTGCTATAGTGGACCATGACGGGGAACTGAGTGGCAGCTGATGTTAGAGAGGGTGGAAGCAGGCAGTGGTCCTGTGACAGACAGCCTGGGATTCCTGTCATAAATATTCGCCTGGGTACTGCCTGGATGTGGGGCTCTATTCTGGCAGAATATGGAATGACCCACCAACCCCAGGGAGGTAAATTCTCTTACCATTTACAGTGTCGGCTAACGATCCCTAGTGAATACAGTGAGACTATTTGACCTCTAACTTTTTCCACCCATAGAAAAAAAATGGAGGTTGTTTGCCCTTCATATGTAAGCATAAAACATCACAACATGTAGGCTTCTCCGCACACTTAATGCATCTGAATCCTGCAAACAATATTGAAAATGATACAAAGTGAAACAAGAGGATGTGTGTACAGGTCGCAAAGAACTTGAAATTAACAACCATGTGTACAATCAGTGCATGAAACACAAAAAAGCTCCCTCTATTATCACATTGATTCTCACCTACAAAACACAAAATGGCCAAGGATCAGTGCAAAGACCTCTGACGGTGCCGTAAACCTCGATTTGCACAAATGTGCCAAAGTGCAAAAGTAAGTAAGTTCCCCATTTTGCTCCATAACGGACAATTGTTCCTCTATATATCCCCCCCCGCGCACAACAAGGCACTTGGTTTTACCCTGTGCATCAAGTGCGATTCGTAAGTGAGTCCCACTCTGTTATTGTAGTATAAAACACACAGCCGGTCACACATCACCAGCACGGAGACGCAGTGCCATCATGTTCTGGGATAGAGGGCTTACCTGTGCTACGGTGAGCTTCTCTGAGGACTTTTTCAACTTCCTTCCCGTCATCATTATTCCACGGACGTGCACAACTGAAGCAAAAGAAAATATACATTGAGAATCTAATAGTGCAGTAATAGTGTTTTGCTCATTTTATTGGCCGTTCCATTAATTTTTTCTATTGTATTAATGTTTATTTTGTAAATAGAGTCTCCAGAACTATAGCCGGATCTTGAGATGAGGTCTATACATAATTTTACCCCTTCAGGGGAACTAGAAGCACAACATTGTCACCCAGTGGGTAGACTGAGGGCGATGGTGAATCACTTATTTAGCATAATCTTTGTAAAAGGTAGACAAGGCAGCACTTTACTAAGTATTGTATAATGTTTACTATAGGTCATATCTGCAGTGTTCCTTTATCCTTCTGTGTATTGTTAGATAATTATATGTACTGTTACCTGTATACAAACACAGGAACCATGAAATCCACAAGTCGATGTTTACGCTGTTCCATAAAACGTCCTAACTCCTCAGTTAGAGGCTTCTCAGTCCAGGTCACTTCCCCCAATCTCCGTAGGCTCCCTATTGTGAGAAAAGACACAGGCAGACATGGTCAGAATTAGAAACCTATTCAATCATTTCCTCGTGGTGTAAAGATACATATAGTATGGACAAAGGGCAATCTGGCCACTCGTTACAAGCACCAAGTTGCCAGATCTCCGTCAGATATGACCATACACATCAGAAAGGTCGGTCTGTTCAGTGCTAATCAACAGGACACCATGATAATGGTCAGACAATGACCATATGCTACTCAGATGTCGCATCATCCAATTGCATTTCCCAACCCTCCAGACCAACATCTGGTGGATCCAGATAGGGACCGGTGGTCTTTTTGCTGTCATATATGCTGCGATTTTCGGCCAATTAGGTCTAAACTGCCCTAATAAGCCATCAAAACTGTGCATTGTGCCTACATTATGATGGATAATGGTAGGACACTTACTTTTGAACAAAACCTAACTAAGACTTAGGAAAAGCTTTCTTGTCTTCGGTAACAATATTGTCTACGTCATTATTATTTATATTTAAAACAGCAATATATACCATAGCGCTGCACTGGTGGGGAGGTTATAAGAAGAGGTGGCACAGCGATTTATTGGGACTTAGGTGAATAGAACATGTGGACCCCTCCCCAGACTAGCTCTCTACACTCTTCCAAGCCATGAATTCCAACATTTAAATTTTAAGAATAGACTCTAGTATCTACCAAGAATCAAGAGAATATAAAGTGAATTTCAATAGCCCTATTAGAAAAAGTTGTGTGTTTCATCTTAATGTAACAAATGTTAAAAAATTAGGCTGACCCCTATTGCATAAATACCATTAGTCTAGAAGGGATTAAACACCCTGTGGAGGGCTTCACGTAAACAAGTATGGACATAATCATTTTAAGTCATTAAAATGCTAATTGAGACCTTAAACATATCAGGGCCTTCAGACATGCCTGGTTCTAAACAGCGGCATAACTATAAATATTAACTTGCATTTTAAAACTCAAAAGAGGGAGGGCCATGGCCACAAGAGCTTGCAATCTAAAAAACAATGTTATTTGTGATAGCATGATGTACTCACTGAACTGAGCATTGCACTCCATGATCTCTGTTGCACTCAACTTGCTAAAACCTCTGTTGTCAATGAGGACTAATTTACTGGTCAGTTCAAACTCCTCTCTTGTCATTGTTATTCCTCCAAAACTGGGTCCAGATACTGCCAGGTTCTTGTACCCCACGTTCTTCACCACACACAGACATGAGTTAATGAGCGAAGACTTTCCATGCCCCAACATTCCAAACACCTGTAGTAGAACTCTCTGGATTCCATGATCACTGTTCTGCAGTGAGTAGCCCGGGACATACTCAGTGACAATCTCTCGCCTGGATTCAGGTGCCTGAGCCATTACAGAACACTGCTGGGAAGAGTCACTAAAAACTAAAATAAAAATTATAGTTATAAAGGAGTGAGAAAAGCAGCAGACACACTGAAAACACGTCTACTTTACAGTAAATGTGAAACTGATTGTAAACGTCTCTCTTTTAAAAATGAAAGTAAGATTTGTGTAGAAAACAAGGAGGTGACAGACAAGACAACATCTGACCTACATGATTATTGCTGTACATTGGACTCATTTGTGCAGCATTGTCATTTTTAAAGGGCAAATAAACCCTAATGAAAACATTTTTTGTTTTGTTGTTGATGAGGGTGAACTATACTCAGAAACCCCCTCTACAAATACTGCGTTTGCCTCTGTGTAGTGATGCATATTTAGTTGTACTGCATCAAATTGATGCAAAGACCCCTTAGTATTTTGCTTATATGTATTTTTTTCCATTTCTGTTAAGTTCCAGGCTTTATTGTTCTGCAACCTCTCCCAGTATTGGTTCCACAACCATTTCCAGTAATAGTTTCACAAGCACTTCTAGAATTAGTTCCACAACCACTTCCAGTAATAGTTTCACAACCACTTCCAGAATTAGTTCCACAACCACTTCCAGAATTAGTTCCACAACCAGTCGCAGTACTGGTTCCATAACTACTCCCAGTACTGGTTCCACACTCACTCACTGTATAGGTTCTGCAACCACTTCCAGTATTAGCTCCACAGCAACTTCTAGTATTAATACCACAACCAATCCCAGTACTGGTTCCATAACTACTCCCAGTATTGGTTCGAAACCCACTCGCTGGTTCTGCAACCACTTCCAGTATTGGTTCTGTAACTACTTCCAGTACAGATTCTCCAAACCTTTCACACGATTGGATTCACAACCACTCCTACAATTTGTTCCACAACCCCTCTCAGGATTAGTTCCGCAACCACTCCCAGGATTGGTTCTGCAGCCAATCCCAGCATTGGTTGTGCAGCCACTACCAGTATTGGGTCTGAAACCACTTCCACTATAAGTTTCTTGAAAAACTTGGAATTAAACACTGACTTAAACAAGGAGCAGTGGAACATTCTAGGAATTTTCATAGTCCTAAGTAATTCTAACTGGAGGGATACCATGTTCAGTTTCCATACAATCTGAAGAGTCCTAATATACATAGGGCCGATCTTGACAGAAGGTTGTTGTTGTTTAATGTTTTTGGTTGACAACCAGACCCTATTGACTACTTTAAATGTACAAGGTCTCCAGTGTCTTCTGAAAAATACTTGAAGCTAGAGGCAGCATGGGTCAATGTGGCTCAAAATTTCCTCCAAATAGACTTTAATCATAATAAAGCTAGACTAATCTCATGGACTTCAAAGGTTTAGGAGCCTGGGAAAGAACAGTTCTTAGAGTTTAATCCAAACACAAAATAAAAAAGGAGAGGTTCCCATTGAGGCATAATAAGAGTTAATGTAGACACATTTCGCACAAGGTAAGAATTATGCCCAGTCAATGGATAATTCTGAGATTTAGCACCTCAGGCACTGTTCTGATACCTAGTTAAACCTTTGAGCTTGACCATTGGTCTGTGGGTGGTAGGCTGAGGAAAGAGGCCAATACAAAAATTAGAACAGAAGACCTTTAAGAAACTAGAAAAAAATGAGAACTTCTATCTGAGACAATGCATTCGGGTATAAGATTCAACTTGATAACATGGGGAACAATGAACAGAGCCATGGTCTGTGACCATGACCACTTGGGTACTGTTAAGGATGTGAGTTACCCCAGGGGTAATGACGGTAATCGTGCGTGGACCGCGAGATTTTCGCCGTTTCCAACGAGAATTGAATATGCCCCATGAATCCCCACTTTTCTTTCCACTGAGTGGCAGCAAATCCCATTTACACATAGGAAGCTCAGATTACCAAATCTATTTTCATTCCTCTCTATGTTACATGCTGCATATTATAAGTCAGAACTTATGTCCCCAGCTCACTTAATCAAGGAATCTGAGTGATCATGTATGTAGTTAAGTTAAACAGTAGGGGATGATTTAAAGGACAATGAGGCTGGTATTATCAAGAACATGTGCAAAATGGTCACAGTTTAACTAACAATGAATTATAGCATATCCCAGGACACACAAACAAAAGTGGTACTATGCATTTGTAAATACCAGTATAAGACCCAGCCCCTGTATCTTACCTCAGTTATACGCCCTGGTCAGTTTACTTTCAATTTCTATATAAAACTACTTATTTCCAGTTTCTCACAAGGTCGGCTGCCTCTCCTGTACATTTTCTGTATATCTCTCTACATTCTATAAACCTATCTGTGGTTTGTCACTGTGTCTCTTTAATGTTGCACAATGGCTGAATGTGATAACATACGAGAGAGGATTAATCGCTACACCCCTCAGTGGCGCACGCAGGGGGGGTTTCTGGGTCTCCAGAAACCCCCCCCCCTCTGCTAAAAAAGTGCCCTACATATCGGCACTGTACTATACCGCAGCCGCGGCGCTGTCTAAGAAGCGTTCACGGCGGTGCTGTATTGTATACAGCACCGCCGCGGACGCTTCTTTGACAGCGCCGCAGCTGCCGTATAGTACAGTGCAGCCGAAACGGAGCTGCCGCACATGCGCAGCAGCTCTCTAGAGTTGTTATTTATTTTTTCTGGGGGTGGAGGAAACCCCCCCCCCCTGAAAAATCCTCCGTGCGCCTCTGCCCCTGGTAATTCACAACTGCTCCCTGCACATGGATATCAGAGAGTAGCTCTGCAGCTGTTCGGGTTTATTGGAAATGGGAAGTCCTCGCTCATTAACTCCTGCGTGTGTGTGGTGCAAGATGAGAAATATCATTACCTTGCAAGTGTTGGGCAAATAAATGGACCTATGACTATGAGCAGATTTGAACATAAGCTGACAAACACACTGGTCATGATTGACAATAGAGGATTTCATCGTCTGAGTTCAGAAGAGATCCTGGAAGCATGCGGCCAGCTCAGTAAGTAGCCATAATTACATTACACCAAACCTCAGAGATAAGAATAAAGGGCCTGATTCATTAAGGATATTAAATGAAGAGGATCCTTATTTCAGTCTCCTGGACAAAACCATGTTACAATGCAAGGGGTGCAAAGTAGTTTTCTGTTTTGCACATAAGTTATACTGACTGTTTTTTCATGTAGCACACAAATATTAACTTTAAATTTCAGTGTACAAATAAGCTGTCAAGTATTTGTGTGCTACATGAAAAAAACAGAACACTAATTTGTAACATGGTTTTGTCCAGGAGACTGAAATAAGGATCCTCTCATTTAATATCCTTAATGAATCAGGCCCAAAGAGACGATAATCTGTGATGTCTCCTGTCTAGCAAGAAAAAATAAGGAAGAATAGCACAAAAATAAAGGGACAGTAATGAGGTAGGGAAAGGGTGTTAGAAGCAGTAGGTTTCCTACTGATAGTCGATTTTCTCATAATCTTGTATAACCCAAAACCTCCAAGCCCTTATTGTTGCAGAGGATACCCTATACTGCTTTTGCCACTAATTTGTTAATTTGCAGTTTATTACTCAGCTCTGAGAGGTGACGGTCAATCACAGTAGTCTGGCAAATTCACGGCCAAGATTGAAGCTGCAGAACTTTTGTTAAGATCCCAGTATAATAACTAAACTAACAACGAAAGCATTTAGACAAGTTTCTCTCTCACAAGCAGAATATTGTCAGAAGCTGAGGAACTGAAAACACACAATGTTTTGCAAAATGCTACATAATTGAAACTGTAACACAGTCTGCCCTTGGTGACATGTTAGTATAAGATTGGTTCTTAGGGGCATATTTAAGAAATAGTGATAGTACACTATCGTGCACTTACCATGTAATCCAGGTCCCAGAGTGTGTCCTGCATTTTGCGAGAGTCTCACGGACTCCCAGGAGAGTGTGGCAATCTCCCGCATCCGAATAATTCTGCCCACTTCCTAGTGAAGTGGGCAGAAATAAGTCCCAAACGCCGCGATTCCCAGTGAATCTTGCCTTTAAACACATTGTCAATTTAAAATTAACTGTCAAGCTCGCTGAATATCAGCGAGTTACAAAAAGCACTGTTTATTACATTTACCCCCTGGATTCCAATGATATGCCCTGCTGCCCCGCCAAAGCAAAACAAGTATGATAACTTGGGGGATTTGTTCCAAACATGGGACAAAAAAATAGATGATTTGTATTAATCTTCTGAGTAACCCTCATACAGGACTCATGCAGCCAAGATCAAAACAATTTGCTAAAAACTAAACTTATTTTCTTCGAACATTTGAATAGGTGATTCATTTCAGCTAGTTCGTCACAAAATAGATGATTTGCCTTGTATTCCAGATTAATGCAAAGAACATGCTATGTAGGAATATTTTTCAAGATTTGTGATTTGATTTATCCACTTTCTAAAATGTTTTCAACCTCCCATTTAAAGTGTCATATAATATTTAAAAGTGTTAGATACACCCCTTGTATTAAAGGTCAGTTGCCGATAATGACACTGATTGGCACAGAAAGTATGAAATCGGGGGAGTTCATTGCCGGTTGTTAGCCAGAAAGGCAGCATCTGATTGGTTGTGAGCTGTACGCACCAATCATATGAAGCCTTCGCTACCACTAATCACCGCCTTCTTTTCATGCTCCTGGGCCAGACACTGTCAAAAACAGGAGTCTGTATTTAATCTAAGCAAAGTAAAGAAACCCTTTAAAGGTCACACCATGCACTAACTTCCTTTATCAATGATTTTTTTACCGATTGAACAGGAATTCACCCCATTGTTGTGATCAACAAATCTGACTCTGAAAACAGAAATGAAATTCAGACGAAATTTGGGGACCTCGGGGTGAAACGCACAATCTTTCTGGAGAATTACACTGAGGACGACTTTGAGCGCTCAATGGAAAAAGACATAAAGATTTTGGAATTTCTGAACATTTGCATTGAGGAGGCCGAACAAGGGATTAGAATGATGCAGAACCAGGATCCTCAAACTAAATTTGTTACCCAGGCTGTTAAACAGATTCAGCAAGAGACCGACCTATTGAGAGAAAAGTTTAATAGAGACAACTGTCTATCTTCCTGAGAAAATGGTTTGTGGCAGAATATTTTCTTGACTTTGGCTCAATGACATGTAACCTGGTAAATCAAAGAGACATTAACAAATACAGATATTCTTTCTGTACAGAGCTGTGTGATATGGTGGTACAATATAAGTAAACAATACTACTACTACTACTACTAATAATAATAATAATCATAGTAACCTACCCTCCCAGAATGTCTAGGAGACTCACTAAATCCAGGGAGAACAGTCAATCCTCCCGGTTACTGGCCATGTCTTTAGTTGAGCGGTGGGGGCGGGGGCTTATGACACGATTTGCGCGTCATCATGGCCCCGCCCCCTGCTGTTATAGGCTTAGAAAGGTTATATCAATATGAAGCATAAGAGAGTCTTACCCAGGTTTTCTCTTGTGCTCATCAAGGGGAGGAGGAGGGGACATAAAAGCCACCACAAAATATTAATAATAAATTCACTACCTCTCACTCACCACAACAGAGATTGCTGGTTATTACTTCCATGTTATTTCCTGTCTGTATTCAGCAAGTTTAATACAGTGATGACCTGTCTAGATCCAATGTTCCCACCTCTGCTCAGACATTATAGAGACAGAAAGTCCCCTTGGGAATCCCTATGTGTGATACATTGGCGTAGTAGAGTAAAGGTGTGTTAGCGCTCCTTACGTACTGCGTAGAGTAGAAAGAAGCTGCGGAAACCTCTCTAGGAGGTCTATCTGTAGCGGCTGCCTCCCCCCGCTACAAGAGCCCGGCTTACGATAATCAAGCGCTTCGGAATTTGCTGACGCTATAAAATTAATGTTGCTGATCACAGAACTTAACCATATTTGTATTTAAATCTGGGTGTAAGTTCACTTAAAAGGTACTTACCTTACATATAGAAACAGAATATACTGCAGTATATGCACAAGCCTATGTGCAATATAAGGACACATCAGGACACTTACAATAAATGTTATATTATAATAAAACAAGTATTAACAGTATAATTATTAATATACATATGGATTTTCAAAGACATAGTTTTTTTTCATTTACATTAAATACACAAATGAAGAAGCGTTTAATGAATACTGTGCATATAATATGTCTTTACAGTCTTATCTTACTGGCAGTCACATGTTCTGTGTTTGCAAAGCTGAAACTATCGCAAGGAGCATGTGGGTGGGCACCATTGACATATACGTTCAGTTTATGCCAAGCGTGTGTCACAGACACTTACACCAACTCTCCATCTCTTGTGCGAAAAACAAATTCCTACAACATGTTCACAAAACCATAACATGTGCAGGAGCAATGGAGATAGCACTTATCAGCATCTATGGATCATTCTCAATCAGCCAATAGCAACAGGTTCGCTAGTCATCATCATCATCATGTGTTTGCTCCTGCCCCCAGACTCACGCAGTACTAAGAGTGTTAAGAGTCCTCCAGGTTTCCAGCACTGGTTTGTGTGCACACGGCAAGTGTGAATAACACACTGTATACTGCACAGCACCATACACGGGGCTAATCATGAGCAGACTTCTTTAACAAGAGTCTTGGCCTTGACCTGCATACACTGCGAGAACTACTACTCCCATCAACCTTTGCACTCATGTGTATTTATTCTTATTCAAGGGGTTACTTTCCTCATTATTGTATTCCTACCAAGTATTAAACATGCAGAGAATACTACCCACATTATTGTTTTCATGCTCATATATGTTATTATTGGGACTTCAAATTCCATTATAATAATCAGCATTAAAGTCACAGTTATTTACTTTATTGTCTTCAATACCAAGGGACTAATTATTTTTCTCTATTATTATATTTCTCATCATAGTTGTTGCAAGGACTTCCAAAAATATATGCTGCTACCTCATCGTTATAATCTAGAGAGAGAGTTTGTGCTTAGAGTTCTCATTCAGCAGACTCTTCATCCATGTCACCTGTGTGAGACATTATTCTTTCAGGGTGTGCTCACAGGTTTAACTGAGAGTATTGGCTCTCTTAAGCCAATGCCCCAACCAGTAAACTAAACCAAAAATATGACTTTTAATAGTGTACTGCTAAACAGCCACATTCTACGAGGTTAGACAGCTGGAAGTATTGACATTGTGAGCCCGTCAATTCACAAATGCCACTAGTGATTTCTTACTGTAATCTGATGTATTTACAGATTGTCTCTGTTCAGTGCAATTATTTAATGCCATTGTTATGTTAATCTTTTCTTGAATTGATATTGAATCATTGCCATCGCATGTCTTTCCATTTCATGGTTGTATATAAACCACTACATCCTTACCATAGATCAGTGGCGGATCCAGGGGGGGCGATCGGGGCGATCGCCCCCCCTAGCAGGGGCTTGCTGCTGACGGCTGCACACTGTGCAGTTCAGCAGTGACAGTATGCTGCCCGGCTGCTCTGATTGTGTTTTAAACACAATCAGAGCAGCGGGACAGCACACTTTCCCTGCTGAACGGACCTGCACATACTGTGCAGCCGCCGGCAGCCTTAGAACACAGAAAGGGGGTGGGGCCTAAATCGCCCCCCCCCCCCCTAAAATCGCCCCGGGTAGGACAAATGTCTGGGTCCGCCCCTGCCAGAGATTGTCCATTTATAGCTTACTACTAATTAGGTTATGGGTCTTTTAGTTACATGGCCTTTTACTGAATATTCTATGTGGTTTATCCCCATTTACTGTGTGAAATATCACCAGAAAATTATAAAGAGCAAGGGTAAGAGTTTACAAGTCAACCCCTGGGACTCTGCAACTCTGAAGAGAGAACAGGACTGAATGGGGGCATTGCATTTGAGAAATTGAGAAAGAGATAATAATACCTTAACTGTAATATTTACCACCTCTCCCCCCTGGTGTATTGAGATACCCAGGGCTATGCACATAGTCTACACATGCATACAATTGCCTTCAGCTAAAATAGGGCCTATTTTTATCTTCATCGGAATATATAAGTTCGATCTCATCAAGATTACCTAATCTTTATCTGGATCTCTCAGAAGTAGGCACAGCCATACAAGTCTATTAGGAATCTTCTCATGTATGTGGTAAATTGCCTCCCATACTAGGCCTTGGTTTGTCTGTACAATATCATATACCTCAGAGCAAAACTTTCTGGGTGAAACATTCTTCCTATAATTTGCATTAGTAGATACTGACGCATTTCCTCTCTCAGTCAATCGTATCAAACACTTATTTTTTTGAGAGTTAACACTTCAGATTCAATATTAGATCATTTAATTTATTATTTACATGACAGGATTCAATATATTTTATCCATTAAATACTAGAAATTGAATAATAAACTTTTGTAATTTATAAAATAGCCAACATGGCTCTACATTTATTGCCAATGACGCGTTTTACTTTTCAAAAAATCCTCTAATTTATTGAAATACCTCAAAAGCAATGTATTATCCTTAATATTCAAATCTTACAATAGTCGTTCTGATACAATTGCCTCTTTATTTTGTAAGAAGTGTTTCGGCTTAGTAAGGAATACATTACATACGTGTTGAGGGAGAGGTGTTTTGTTTTCTTCGTGCTTACTCTAGTTACCAGTCAAAACAGCCTTATAGCATAAATGCCAGACATTATTATTTACAGTTTATAGCACACTCAACTACATTCATCTCTACATGATTATTTAATCACAGGAAAGTGCATCAATGTAAAAGTCAGCTTTATTAAAGATTTGTCAAGGTGCCCTTCAATATTATCTGATTGTTAGTGATGGTAGTTTTATCATTCTTTTTGCATTGCAGTGAAAGTAATTTTCTGTTATTGCTATTATTTTTATTATATTTTTGTTTATATACATTGAGGGGATCAAGACCTGACACAAACACATTATTGATGACATGAAACAATTATTAAACCGTAAAAACCTACCAGCCCAAATAAGCTTACAATCTAAATTAGTAGAATAATGATTGGTGGGGACAGTGCCGTTGGCTAAAATCAGCCTTCGATAATAAAGCAGTAATTGACGACTAACATTTCCATGCAGCTATCGGTAGAGTGCTATGGTTGGAACCAGGAGAGACAGCAAGGACATGTACACATCGTGTAATAGTTAACCCTATTCATACCAGCCGGTTCCAGTCACACATTTGACCCTAATATTGGGTCTGTTGAGCTACAAAGAATATAGGATTGCCATTTAATCTACAACTAGCCTTGCTTATAGCAGGAAAAACAAGAATTATTATTTACAATGACTAACACACTCCGCCACATTCCTGTCTACTTGTGTATTTATAGAACCTGCATCAATATAAAAGAGAAAATAATTTGATCTCTGTTGCTGTCACATCCAGCAAGGGCGTATGTGTATGGTGCGATAGGGAATCTGTTCTATCACCTCCACTTTCTGTCACTCATTTTCTGTTGTTGAGCAGCACAGTGGCCTAGTGGTTAGTACTTCTGCCTCACAACTGGGGTCATGAGTTCAATTCCCGACCATGGCCTTATATGTGAGGAGTTTGTATGTTCTTCCTATGATTGCGTGGGTTTCCTCCGGGGGCTCCGGTTTCCTCCCACAATCCAAAAACATACTGGTAGGTTAATTGGCTGCTATCAACCTAGTCCCTGTCTGTCTCCCTCCCTGTCTGTATCTGCGTGTGAGTGTCTATATTAGGGCATTTAGACTGTAAGCTCCAATGGGGCAGGGACTGATGTGAATGAGTTTTCTGTACAGCGCTGCGGAATTAGAAGAGGATGGAGCCAAAAAATAACACAAATCGTATCATTTAGGATTTCATTAGAATCCGGGAGAAGGCCTGCTCTCCCGGAGGTCCAGAAAATCTACCTAAAATTTGTTTCCCAAATGTTCCGTAAGAGTGGGCAAGTATGATACAAACGCCACACATACGGTCCTGTTTGGAAAAGTATCCATGGCCCCAGCACTGTGACACAACAATGCAAACCACTGCACCATTGATAACAGAATGTGTGGATCTCTGTAACGTAACTGTAATGTAAATATGGAGTACCTGCCTTACTCTAAATTAGCGCTGGCTGGCCGGTGGTGCAGAGTCTAACGAACCCCCTGGTGTTCACCAAAAACCACCAGAAGGCGGGATGGGCTTAACTGCGAAGGCTCGCAGGTCGCGGTCCACTGGTCTGCCTCTAGAGGTAAGTATGCGGGAGGTAAACAAAGGCAATTCTGGAGCCGGGAAACTGGATGTAGACAATATTGTGGTCAGGCAAGAAGATTTGGTAAACGGATAGAGACAGCAGAGCATGGTCAGGAAAGCCAGGTTCGGGGCACAGGAATAGGCAACAGAGCATGGTCAGGAAAGTCGGGTTCAGTACACAGGAGTAGCTGAGATATACGTGGCCAGGAGAGCCGGTTCGGTACACAAGGATAGTAGAGAGATTCTTGGTCAGAAAGCCTGGGTCTGGTACACTCGGGTTTAAGAGCCGGAATAGTCACAAGCAGGTCTGTTACACAGGAGAAGCAACACTGAAACACAACTGAGTCAGGAATGGAGGAAGTTGCTCTGACGCTCCACAGGTGTCAGAGCGAAGTTTAGTTTTAGCCGCAGATTTGAATTCCCCGCCCCGCCGTGATCATGTGACTGCCGAGCCGAACCTGGAAGAGAGAGAGGAGATGCGGTGATCGCGGCCCAGGAACGGGGAAAGGTGAGTGTAACAGTACCCCCCACCAAAAAAGGTGGACTCTGGACACCTAAAAGGGCTTAGTGGGGGATTTCCCATGGAAGGTTCGCAGGAGACGTGGGGCGTGTACAAGTTTTTTCTCTTCCCTCCTCCCCTCTGCCTGTTACCCCTCCCGTGCTCAAAATCATGCCCACCCTTGCAATCCAGCAACCCCAACAGCCTACAGTGGCTCCTTGCAGCCTACAGAATTAAATATAAACTTCTCATCTACAAAGATTTTACATATCCAACCTCATCTCTACCCACACTCATTCCCCCACCTACACTCTGCTAATGACCGCCACCTCACTACTGCACCGATTACTTACTTCTTCCCACTCCAACCTCCAGTACTTTGCCCGGTCTGCTCCTAACCTGTGAAATGCTCTCCCATGCCTACCAGACTAGCCTCAACTCTTCAAGTGTGATCTTAACACTCATTTCTTTATTCAAGTATAACAGCCCTTCTCTTATCTCCTCTGTCTCTTCTATCACCTCCAGTACCCCACCAGGTTTGTGTCTTCCCCAAACCTTTAGGATGTGAGCATTCATGAGCTGGGCTCTCTTTCCTTGTGTTCACCTTCTAATATCCCATCACCCTCTTTACCTCTAGGCTGCTCCCCTAGCCCTGTTTTCTTGCGCCCAGAACTACTTCATGTTGGACATTACCTCCACTCTTGCTCACTTTCTTGTAAATAACTTGATCTGCATTACCATGTTATCTGTGTGTATTCTGGTAACTAATAGATGTCTGGTCTTTTTATAATTATGTTTAGTTTAATAATGTATTTTGTAATGTATTATGGATCATTGCTGTCTATTATATATTACTTTAAATTTCATGTAGGGACTGCGGACCCTTTGTGGCACCTTATAAATAAAAAATAATAATAATCGACATTGTTTGAAACTTATATGTAAGTGTATATTTCACACATCTAAGTGTTAATAAAGCATGTTCTAACACAAAACACATTTCCTGCTTCATTCCAAAACTGAAGGAGCACTGCTTGAGAAATCGATTCTACCAGACAGATGATCCTCAACTAATGCAATTACAACCTTTGCATAAGAACTTTGGTTTTACCACTTTGTTACACTCTCTATATTCCACTCTTTATTTATATATATTTTATATTCCATTGTTTATTTCTAATTATTATTTCTACACCCACTTTTATTATTATAATTTTTATTTTATTTTGTTCTATTATATATTTTACCTTTCTAATTTATATCTATGCTCAGTAGTTAGCTCATATTGATTTATTTATATTTATGCATTCTATTCTATATATGCTTATATTCAATCTTTTTTTAAAAAAAAAAAAAAATTTTTTTATTGTATTGTCTTCTGGAACAAGTAAAACAGGAGGAAAAGGATGGGGTCAATGTAGTGGGGGGGATAAAACGTTGCATTGTTTTTGGGGAAAAGACGCAAATTAAAGTATGTTCCTAATCTATCACAATCTATCTATGGGCAGGATGTTTCCCAGGAGGTCCGGGGTGTAGGTGGGTATGTGGGGCTCAAAGAATCGCGTCATTACCCCCGCCCCAAAAAGGACATCACTACAATGGACCAATAAAAACGGGGTGGGGCGACGAGGATGTGTCTATGACGTCAGTAAGCCCCACCCCCCTCGTTTAGTTTATACAGCCGGCCAGGATCAGGGAGAATTGCCTGCTCTCCCGGGAGTCCCAGTAATTCGGGAGTCTCCGAGAGAGTAGGCAACTACGATCTATCAACAGTGCATCGCATCAGATATACATAGCAGTCCCCATAAATGTCTACAGAGAGATCTATGCACCGCAAGTTAACAAGTATTGGAGATGCTTTTACACATACGGTAATGTACGCCAGCTCAGGTACATACAGCTCAGGCCGGTGTACATTACTGGATGCGTAATTTTTTAATTCGGCTCTATGGGGAGAGCATTATGGTAGAAAGATCTTCGGATCCCTCACCGCATCTATCTGATCTTCCCTCCGGTCACCATCGCAAATGTGGTCACTGTGCGGTAGTGACCATAGAGGAGATAGGAGAGGGGTCTCCGCAGGAGCAGCGGTCATACATGACCGCGTTCCAATTGAAGTTTTATAATAAATACATACAATCTTTCAATCCTTATCTTTGCAATAAGGATTGAAAGGGATTTTGTTAAAAATGCTGTCTTTAATAAATTAGCCCCAAAGATTGTCATACAGGAGCATATGATCGTATTTTCTGTATGCGTTTATTTATTGACAACCATGCTCACTACCACTATATAATACTGACAACAACACTGCCCTTAAGCCTGTGATACGCCCTGGCTAGATTACTTTAATTTTCTATAGAAACTATTGTTTTCATAGGAACATTTCCAGTCTCTCGAGGTCGGCTGCCTTTCCTGTACACTTCTCTATATAGCTCTATATTCTATATAATATTTTCTATATTCTATATCTGCAGTTTGCATTGTGTCTCTCTCCCGTTGCACAATGGCTGAATGTGATAACTTACGAGAGAAGATTACTCAGTACACCCCTGGTAGTACCCAGAAGAAGTCTACACACGGATATCAAAGAGTAACTTTGCAGCTGTTTGGATTTATGGGACATGGGAAGTCCTCACTTATTAACTCCTGTGTGTGTGTTGGGAGAGATGAGGACTATCAGAACCTGGCAGGAGCTGGGCCTGCTTATGGAACTGTGACTATAAGGAGAAATGAATATGAGCTGACAAAAACACTGGTCATAATTGACAACAGAGGATTTTCTCAACCTACTTCAGAACCGATCCTGGAGGTCTGCGGCCAGCTCAGTAAGTAGCACATTGTATTATTAGACTCATGAGGAGGTCTCTGTGGTACCAGACCTCAGAGATAAGAATACGATGATTTGTGATGTATCTTGTGTACCAAGAAAATTTAGTGGAAGAATAGACGGAGAATAAAAGAATGGGAAATGTGGAATGGAAAGTACCCCAAGCAGTAGATTTATATAGTAGATTTTCTTATAAACTTGTATAATCCAGAATCTCTTTGCTGTTCTTTTGCAGAGTGTCCCTTTAACTCGTTATGCCAGTAATTTGGAGTTTATTATCATTATTCATCTGTGCTGGTCGCCTCATCTCCTGTGTCTCTTTTCCTGATAGGTTCCTTGCGGGACATTGGGGAAGTGAAATGGGATAATATTCTTCTGACTGAGACCTTAAAACAATTTCCGGCCAAGTACTCAAACCGTCCCGCTGATTACATTGTGCCCGTGTTGGTGTACAGGTATGTCAGAGAACTCTTGTGATGGTAGATTGGTGAATAAGTCCTCTACAGTCAGATCCCTCACATATGCAGAGTAATCTGTTTGGTCTCTAGAGCAAGTACTTTCCACATTCTATTGGTCCAAATACCCGGTTGAGGTTCTGTTTTTTCTTGAATCCTTGACCGAGCCATTGTGGGCACCTCCATAGTAGGAATGGCTGTACCATGTAGAAGACATCTGGCATTTGAGTATTAAAGGGGGCTGCTCTGTACAACACCAATCAGTTGTCCCAATCGATCCAATGGTCCAAATTCTTCTAATGGCTTTAAGGAAGCTTGTATAATGGTGGTGGTGGAGAGGCCAATAAAAAGTGGTTACAAGATCACAGGACTTAATAGGTCATTGCAACAAAATGCCCAGTTAAGAGACAATTAACAATAAAAATAGCAAAAAAAATTGTACTGAAAAACAGTGTATAAAATAGACAACATAAAATATATAATTTATGTAAAACATATACATACTACAAAAACATATTTCAATGATTACGTTAAGTAACTTTAGTTTATTTACTCACATCTCTGTTAACACATAGTCATGTTTTACACGAATGCAGACCTGCAGAAACATGCATATACGCCTGTAGTAGGCATAGCTTTGCACCTGCTATAGGGTAGGTGTAAATACTCACTGATGATGATGACTTGCTGTGCACCAGATGCGCATGCTGCTGATGCGGAGGCGAATGCATCTGGAGATGTGTACATTGCTGCACATGGGCGGAAATACATCATTTTCTGTGCTCTCTTTTATAGAGCAATCTACTGCCATTTTTCGACCAAATCTGCTTCTTTATGTGGTCTATTTGTATATGTTGTTTTTAAACAGTATTTCACTTGATATTTTTTATTGTCATTTTTTTTCATTTTTTAGTACTTACCTATAATATCATGTGAGATTGTAACCAATATTTGTTGGCCTCTGCACCCCATGTATCTTTGCACCAGAGGGCCAGCACCTGCAAGACATACACCTGGTTACAGCGAGTGTACATCACTTGCTGACTGGTTACTCTCGGGTACAACTATTAACTCCTCCAGTGCCTCACCTTTACGAGAAACTATCATGACACTGAAGAAAAATAGAGATTGATTTCCATAAAGTAATACATATTTTAATGTGAACATTTTACCCATTTTAAAATTCTCTTTAGGCAGCTGCTGGTGTCAGATTTTTGAGTGGCTGTGCCAATTATAAACTCTGACACCAGCAGCTGCCTCATCAGAATCCTATAGACAGGTATACTGCGTCCTGATCACTGACTGAGTTATAGAGTATTTCATTAGTGATATTAAATAATGACTAAATTTGCAACACCAAATGGTGCTATAAAAATAAACCATACTGGAGCTACTGGTTAGTGTAACACATGTTTTCAACTTTTTTTTTCAGTGCCAAAGTGGAATTGATTAAAGATTATGTTCGTTTTATGGAAGGACTGGTCACACATATCTTCAGTGTAACAGGTCTGTCTCCTACAATACCAGAATTTGCTTTTAGCATATATACATTTTTAATACTGTGAGGGCAATTTATCAATTTCTAGGATTTTCTTTAGTTACTTACCGTCCTATGCTCCTTGTTTTAGGAGATTTTAAACATTCTCATCCACTGCTCTGGTCTGGCAAATCTTACATTTTCTATGTATAACTTTTGTCAAATTTTAGTAAGACAATCTAACACCTTCAGTAATCTTTCATTGTGTTCTTTCAAACTTCGACCAAATATGACAATATTGTCTAAATATACTAATACTTCATGGTAGTTCATGTCTCCAATCACATGGCCCAGAAGCTCCTTTAACCCCTTGGGGCAATCGTTTGTATTGAAAAAAAAACCTGCTGGGTAGAAAAAAACATGGTCTGTTTGTTGGGGATTCAGTAGTCAATGCACATCCTTATTTTTTCATTTTTCTTTTGTGCTACTACAATTGGTGAGCCGTACGTATTTCTGATTCGGTTATTACATCATTATTTAACATGTCTTTGAGATGTCTTCTCACATCGTTAGGTCAGCAGGAGCCAGTCTACTGGATCATTCTCTAAATGGTCAAGTGTCAGTGAGTCTTATGTGTTTCTCTACTCCCTCAGCTAGTCCCAAATCCCATTCTATTAGGAAAAGATATTCTCTCTTTCTTCATTAGTTCCTGTATTAAACATGTTTTTTTCATCTGCAGAAGCATAACTCTCTTCAAATACCAGATAGAAATTATGAATTTGCAATTGGGCTTTTGTCTCAATCACTTCCTTTTCTTTTCTTTGACATACTACCAGACAATACAGATGAATTGTTAAAGTAGATGTTCCTCCGACTTTCTGACACCATCTTGCCAATGTGCCAAACAGATTAGCTTTGGTTCCAATAATAATATATATGTCTCTGGACATACTAATCAACAATGGGTATCTCCTTGTCAATTCTTGCAACTTCTTTTGGCAATTGTAGAGTGGTTGATACATAACCTAAGTAAGGATAGCACAGTTCGCTCAATCCCCATATTATTAGTCCAGATGAAGCCTGTAGTTTTACTTCCGGCAAATTGCCTAAATACCACCCCTCATACATGATGGATACCAGGGAACCACTATCCAAGAACGCCAACACCTTTGGAGTTGGTCCCATCAATCGTTGCAGGAATCTCGACCACTCCAAACAAGGGCTCCCCTTTGTATTCGGCAAACGTTTCTTTAGGAGGCCAGTGGAGAGAGTCCTGGTCTCCTTCATCGTTTCTTGACAATTGAGTTGGTCTTGAAGTTGAAGTTGATGACTGTAATATTCTAGGGTCCCACCTAGTTGAGCACTGTTGGGCGATATGTTTAGATTGGTTACAGTTAAAGCATCTTCTTTATTTCCAACTTACATCTCTGTTCTCATTGCTTTGTGTAGATGGTGTCTCTGATATTTTAGTCGATTGTCGTGCTGACACTTGTTTGATCTGTTCACTCTGTTCTTCTAACTTTTTAGCAGTTCTTCTCTTGGGGTGGTGTCTGGCTTGAGACTCACCACATTATCTTATGCTTCAATTATGGCCTCCTCGTCTTGTATTTCTTTAATCAATTCGGTGACAGTGGGAGAATACTCATCCACTGCTCTGCACCTAAATCTTTGTCCCACGGAGTCATGAGTCAATGCTCCTCTCATCAATTGACTCATTTTAGTCTTATCGATTTCACTAAAAGATGTTCCTCCTTTCCATACCACCTGATATAGTAATTTGTCTAAATGATCCATGTAATCAGAAAGTTTTTCACTAGGTTCCTGACATATGTATCATAACCTTTAAAGCAAATCAGTGAAGTCTACTGATTTCCTATAAACTCCCTCTAGAGCTAGGACGTAATCTTTGGAAATAGATTCTTGTGGCTTCAATAATATCCATCACCGGTCACCTTAAATTTTAAGTTATCAGCTTTCCCTTCCTTTTACCAGCTCTCCTCTCTACCTCCGATCATATATCAGTCACTCTTAACTTATATCTCCTTTCTTTTCTTCCTGCTCTCTGAGCACTTGACATTAACTTCCCGTCTTTTGAGGAGAATTAACCGTTACTTCCTTCAGCTCTCACGCTCAACTGTCTTGTCGTCGAATTAAGGGCATGTACCACAGTTAATTAGTTCCTTCACAAATAATATCCAGTGTAGTTTCTATTTTTACATGGAAGTACTAGGCATTACAGACTCATTTGGGGATGGCAGTGTGAATCGAAACTTTAGTGAACACGGATATATTTGTGATATTTCTGATATTAGACTATTAATAACTAACCAATTAGCCACAACCCTTAAAATTGCCATAATACTGCAAAAATAACATTTTCACAAGATTTAAATTATAGCAATGCTTTATATATAGACACCTATACCTGCAAATAGAACAGGTGTCCAATGACCTTGCACTGTAGTCCCTACTGCACAGCAAAGTAAAACTAACAGTGTCGTTTGAAGCCAAGTATAACTGCTGTTTACAAATAACTAGAGGCTGGCCAAAGAAACTATCATGCTGACATATTGTATCAGTTACTAACTTTTTAATTGCATTGCAATGGATAGGTATTATTATCCCATTAATGGGTAAAATAGTGTAATACCGATGACACAGTTCTTCCAAATTCTCTGCTCAGAGTCTCAATGGTCAACTATACAACAAAGATGATAGAGGTCCTGCCTGATGAGCCACAGCTCAAGTGAGAGACTGAACAATCCTAGTCCTCAAGTTAGATATATGTGTTGAAGAAATTAATAACGAAATAAATGACTTTCATTTATTAGAAATAAACATCTAGAAATAATCGGGAGCAAGTGATCCAAACATGAGATGGTACAAATAGATGATTGTGTTAATCTTCTGAGTGACCCTCATATGAGATACATGTTGCTCCAAGATTAAAATAAATAGTTTAAACATATAGCATAATAATAATAATAGTTATAAAGCTTTATTTGTACAAAAGCTTCAATATGTGACTATTTTCAGCTAGGTTACCCACTTAAGGCAAAGATAGATGATATGCCATATCCCCTTTATTAAATCTCCACTATTTATACTGATTGGTCCAGAAAGTATGATGAGGGGGGGAAAGGGGTCAGTGCTGGTTATTAGTCTGAAAAAAGCAGCACCTAATTTATGCTTACATCTCACAAAGAGTCACATGAGACCCTTTAAAGAAGTGCAGAAGCCCTATAACATTCAGAGCATGTTTTACCTTAATTTATTAATACGTTTTTGCACCGATTGTACAGGAATTCCCCCCATTGCTGTGGTCACCAACTGTACCGCTGGGAACAAAAATGAAATTGAGAGGCAGTTAGGAGACCTTGGTGTGATGCACAGACACTTTCTGGAGAATTACACAGAGAACGACCACCAACGCTCAGAAGAAAGAGACAAAAAGATTCTGGATTTTCTCAACACCTGCATCGATGAGGCTGAACGGGGAATTAAGATGAGTCAGAACCAGGATCCTCAGGCAAGATTTGTTACCCAGGCTGCTGAGCAGATTAAACAAGAGGCTGACATATTGAGAGAAGAAAATAAAAACTTGACCACAGATAATACCAAATTGACCACAGAAAGTACAAAATTGACCACTGAACATACAAAATTGAGCACAGAAAACACAAAATTGAGCACAGAAGTTACAAAATTGAGCACAGAAATTACAAAATTGAGCACAGAAATTACAAAATTGAGCACAGAAGTTACAAAATTGAGCACAGAAAATAACAGCTTAAGAGAACAGTTGGTCAATAGTGGCAAGTGTACACTCTCCTGAGAATATTTTTTGTGGCAGAATATTTCCTTATCTCAATGACATATAACCTGGTAAATCAGTGAAATATTAACATTAGGGGGTATATTTACTAAACGGTGGGTTTAAAAAAAGTGGGGATGTTGCCTATAGCAACCAATCAGATTCTAGCTGTCATTTTGTAGAATGTACTAAATATATGATAACTAGAATACACACACAAGTAAACTGTCACATACACAGACAAGCACAGAGTCACACATACACAAACACACACAGGGTCAAACACACAGACATGTAAACTGTCACATACACAGACAAGCACAGAGTCACACAAATACACACAGGGTCAACCACACAGACATGTAAATTGTCACATACATAGACAAGCACAGAGTCACACATACACAAACACATAGACATGTAAGCTGTCACATACACAGACAAGCACAGAGTCACATATACACAAACACACTCAGGGTCAAACACACAGACATGTAAACTGTCACATACATAGACAAGCACATAGTCACACATACACAAACACACACAGGGTCAAACACACAGACATGTAAACTGTCACTTACACAGACAAGCACAGACTCACACAAACACACACACAGTAATACCGCTTTCATACTGCCGTCCCGGCAATAACCCGGGTATATGTACCCTGGATGTTGCCGGGGCGGCAGAGGTTCCTACCTAGCAATTTCCCGGGTAGACCCAGTTCACACTGAACACGGGTCTACCCCGGTCTCCATGGCAACATCACAAGAGGAGCTCTGATTGGCTCCTCTTGTGATGTTTTTTTTTTCAAACTTTGACATTGTGTCTGGTGAGTCCCGGGTTTTTCAACCCGGGTCTCACCATTCATAGTGTGGGCGACCCGGGTCAGACCTGGGTATTACCCCACCAAAAAACCTGGGTCTAATTCTCGGGTCAGCCAACCCGGGAATTAGACCTGAATTAGACCTGACACCATTCATGCTGCAGCCTTGACCCAGGTTGCCAAGGAGAGCCAAGCAAAAACCCGGGTTGAGTCTGCAGTATGAAAGGGGTATAACAGACAAACTGTCACACACAGACTCTCTTACCTTTTCTTCTGCCTCCAGCATCACAAACATGCCAGCGGGGCCAGACTGCAGGTCAGAGAGTGCTATATACACACAGCAGGCGAAGCGATCCAGGGGCCAGTTACTACTAGCATCCGGCACCCCAGGGAGGACAGGGGTTTCTGGGGACTAGGAAACCCCCTCTGGCTATGCCACTGGGCACTGAGGCTTCTAGAATATGAACCATGAGATAGTCCTATTCTGTTCTGCTCATCAAGAAAAGGAGAAGGACATAAAAGGCATCACAAAAATATAAATAATAATTCAGTACCTGTCACGCCCCAGCAGAGGTTACTATGTATTACTCCCATGTTATTCCCTGTCTTTATTCAGCAAGTGTAACGCAGTAATGAAATATCTGGTTCTGATGTCCCCATCTATGCTCAGGCAGCAGAGGGCAGGATTCCCTATGTGTGATACCTTGGGGAACATTACAAGCTCCACAGCCTTGAAGAACCAGTAAACCTAAGATGCAATTTATGTTCATTACACACATGTATAAGTAAATTTCAAAATCTATTCAATACAAACTATATTGGAGATAAAGGCTTAATCCTGGGGAAACTTATTTCCAATGCCCAACATACTTCCTATTAGTAAACCTACTTGAGGGCATGAATGGCATATACCAGAGCCCAAAGTGGCTGATAACTGACAGCAGTAGCTTGCACACAGCAGATGCAGATGTAGATAACAAGAATAAAATTAAAACTAACAAATTATTAATTGCTGGCTATACTTACTGACATGCTAAATTTCATCCAATTGTAAAATGCTACAGAGTAAGTTGGCGCTATATAAATAAATAATAACTATAATAATAATTTACTTGCTACAGTGAGTTATTCATTGCTAATTCTGTCTTTATAAGGACATCCTTGTTCTATATTTCATTGTTTTATGGCTCTTGATATGACAGACCTGTTATTAACAAATAAAGATATAAGTTTAAAAAATACATATGACAAATAAAATATACTTGCATTCAAAATCCTCATGTTTTATAAATACAAATGCTGGTAAATATAAGATACTGTGCGGTTTCTTCATTATTATTATTCTATAGTGATATATATGTATTGCGACAAATTCACATTATCACTAAGCAAATATCAGCCACAATTTAGGGAAGAGTATTTGCTGTTACTTATTTTGGATCTGCCATTGGAGACAGTACGTGTGGGAAATATAGTAACTCATTAAGAGCACGTTTGCTGGTTTATTAACAGTCGTATCATATTGCAATATTGTATCTCACTCGAGTATCTTAAAAGGGCGACTTGTGCACGGCCACCCCATCTAGAGGCCAGGAATACAATTACAGTACAAATCATATGCACAATACATTTTATTAGCTGGTATAACACACGGAAAGACTAGGGGCTAGATTTACTAAGCTGCGGGTTTGAAAAAGTGGGGATGTTGCCTATAGCAACCAATCAGATTCTAGCTGTCATTTTGTAGAAGGTACTAAATAAATAAAAGCTAGAATCTGATTGGTTGCTATAGGCAACATCCCCACTTTTTCAAACCCGCAGCTTAGTAAATCTAGCCCTAGGGGTGTGATACAGGAGGATTCACAATTTAGATCTGTAAAGCAAACTGTTTAAATTATATTTTTAGGAACCAGCTTTGAATTATCAACATATTATAAATAATCCTAATACAACCTAAATTTATAATTGGTTTAAAAGATGGAGCCTAAACAGTTTATCTGAACCTGGTATATAATATTCCCATTATAAGGCATAATATAAATATCATTTGCTATTATGTTCAATATTTCCTCCTTTATTTCGCTCTATTTTAATGTTTTATATTTTGCTTTTAATTTAAAAAATTTAGGGAGTACAAATTAAAGTACATTTTTAAAACTATAAAACACTAGAAGGTAAATTTATAATGCTGTGAGTTTCTGGCAGGTGTGAAAAGTACAGATGTTTTTATAGCAACCAATCAGATTCTAGCTGTCATTTTGTATAATATACTAAATAAATGATAACTAGAATCTGATTGGTTGCTGTAGACAAGATCTCCACTTTTGAAACCCGCTGGAAACTCGCAGCTTGATACATTTACCTAGAAATACCTCATGTGAACAGTAGTTCTTTTTTCTTTACTTTTCATTTTGTACACTCTGCTATAAGCTTCTATCCCACATCCTTACAGTATGGAGAACAGATAATTCACCAAGTCCCTTTTTTGGCAGATCATATAAGTCTGCATGTCTACTCAAACACTATCAATATTTCCAACATGGCCCTCAAATGTGGGAAAGTGCCTTGATCTCTAGTGCAATGCCTAGGCTCAAAGTTTGCTTGTGGTCCTCGGGGCTGTAGTATAGTCAGATTACTGCCAGGGTCAACTTGGGAAACTCTCATCTGACTCATGTACAGTACTTATTTAGTAAGGGAGTCACACGACTGATTGGCACATGTATTAGAGCACACAGTTGAGCTTTAGCAAAATATCGAGGATAGGAATAAATAACACTAGGGTTGGTCAGAAAGCAAGCAAGTAGCTTGTACTCAAGGTATCACTGTAACAGTATTCAACACACAGTGGACCTGAAGGTGAGTGAGAACTACACCAGTTGTTGTGGCATAAATTGCATGTTTTCACTTTTGAGCATGATCCGAAAACAAATACACGCAAATGCAGGTTTGGAAGCTTCGAATACTTATGACTCCTGCCGACTGGAGAGGCGGAAAGCGAAGGTCTAATATAAGCCAGGTTCAGTAGGGGTCTGTTCTCACAAATGTGGCTCATACACACCTGCAGATTTGCTTATATACGCCGTTAGGAGTCGTATCTTTTGCGGCTGCGTGATGATGATGACGACAACGACGAACGGCGACATTACCTCATCACTTCCGATTGGATGATTGCCGAATTACCTCTACAGCTGATGCAACTGCATTAATTAATCTCTACTATGCACGAAAATCTGGCACTGTTAGTATCATTTTTTTTCAAGTAAATATATGTGGAAATATGATTTTAAATATATTAACATTTATGTATCATATTTGATAGTCTATTATCATCATTTAATTCTGTGTTTTCTGTATGGTCATCAGTGTTTTATGGTTGTCTCATTTCTTACTTTTGATCTGAGTTATTGCTATATTTCCTTTTTTATACACACCAGCAGTATGTTCAAGGCTGCACCCTCCATAACACCGGGAAGCCGGACCAGGAAACCAATGTCCCCTCCCTGTGTTCCACCAGTGGAGCCTCCTGAGTCCACATTCCTGCAAATTGCTGCAACGTTATCACAAGAAAGAGAAGAAAGAAGACGTAACTCATACTGAGCCTATCACTCCTGCAGTTCCATATACACACACATAAAGGCTCTTCTCAGGGCTAGCGATCTACAGTCAAATCTGCCTAGTACTACCTACTCCAGTACTCACCACAACACCCCCTACTGGACAGAAGTAATATACATTTTCCCAATTAACTTAAACTGAGTTTTAAACATCTCACACTGCTCCACTGCGGTGACTTCGGATTAAACATCCCACTCACACTAAAGTGCTATATACACCCAATTACCTATAAACAATTACAGCTATAAACAAAAAAGAACTAATACCCACCTCTGCTCTAACAGCAGTCTCCCAACCAATTCACAATGTTATAAACATCCAAAACTACTAACCCTCTTTATCACTTCCTAGAAACCTCCCCCTACCAAGTACCAGAAGTGTCCCAAGGGAGGTGAGTGACACCACACAAGGTAAGCTCTCTTCCCTCACTCACCACCCACTATTTTTTGTCATGCCTGAGGATCTGTCTGTACCCAGACTGGGTTGTGTCTCTGGAGCTGGACTGATGACTACATAGACAAAGCTGGGTGGCCTGATAATGTCCCTCTGCATGTAGTGAATGGACTGGTACAGATGGGGGTTACACTAGCAGGGGAGAGCAAACAGGAACTGGATTGCTGGACCGGACTGGAAACAGAATGCTGAACCGGAATGCTGGAAGAGGATTGTTGTAACCGGAATGGAGCCGGAATGCTGAACCGGAATGCTGGAAGAGGATTGCTGTTACCGGAATGGAGCCGGAATGCTGGAAGAGGATTGCTGTTACCGGAATGGAGCCGGAATGCTGAACCGGAATGCTGGAAGAGGATTGCTGTTACCGGAATGGAACCTGAATGCTGTGACCGGATCAGAGATGGCCGCACCCATACTCGGATTCTGGAGGGATCTCTGGAGTGGAGACAGACTGGACAGCATCTTACAGAGAGGTCTGACACCATCAGAGCCTGAGAACCACAGGGACAACTTTGAAAGACAGCTAAGAGGTAAGTGACAGAACCTGGGAGTCTGGTGTGGGACATTTTTAGTCTCTTCTCACAGATTACTGGACTCTGTCTCTCTAGACTCTGGCCTACATAACGACACACCACAAAGTTCCAAAGAACCATCTACGGTAAGGAAATACTACATGAATATCACCACATTGCGCCAAGGAACCTCCAGTAAAATATAAGTCTGAGTGCTTTATACTATACAATTAGTTACAAAATATAATTGAATTTGGTTTTGGACTTTTCATCTGTTAGCTTTCATTCAGTACAATGTTATATAGCAGTGTTACATCGATATTATTGATATCACTTTCATTGCACTACTAGTAGACATGTGCACCGACACCTATGTTTTGATTTTGGATGTGGTTTTAGTTATAAAACGTGTTTGTGTTTTGGTTTTGTGACAGGTTTTGCCAAAAATCGAGAAGGTTTTGATTTTGGATCTGGATTTATTTAAAAGTTGTGAAAAATAGGTAAAATAATGTCATGTTGGGCTGTTTTGCTCCCGTATGACTATTTATAGCATTAGCATTCATTTCCAGTCATTTCCAGTCTATTTTCTAATCATCGCTTCACAACTATCCCAATTGCCACCCATGAGGTGGCTGCCCAGATTTGTTTTTTGTTGTTATATTAAATGTTATCCAAATCCATCCAGTGGAAAGCCCCGGCCAGCGTACACCAACGGGAGGTCTCCCTCAAAGCATTTGCTGCTATGAGGTGTGTCGGCAGCTGTTGAGAAACCTCTGAGACTTGTGTGCGCCTTCTCTGAGGGTATCTATGTGATTCCCCCTTAGGTGGCCCAAGTCTCTTTGCTTCAAGCTCTTGTCATTGTACAGTCTGTTATGCACGTTTTGTCGCTATCCAATAACGATTGTCGAATCTCGATTTGTGTTTCCAACGCACAAATATTTATTCTCAAAAAGTAGCAGAATAATTCAAGCGAAATAATAATAAGTACAGCTGTTACTTATCGCAGGCGCTCTGGATCCAGTGAGCAGTCATTCAGGTCTGAAGTCTGTGATCAAGATGACTGAACACTAGATGAAAAGCTCCTGCTTATATGCAGACAGAAATACAGTAAAACAATGCAGATGGTGTGGCTTGTTTCTATTGGTCCAGGTTTAAGGAAGGTCCAGGAGGTTGCAGATCATAGGCTAGTTCAAACTAAAGAATCCAAAGGTGGGGGTCATCTCTCCAGGGGATGTGCTCCGATCTTCCCGCCAAGACTCCAGTTTCAACTAGTCCATTAGCATTTTATAGTCAGCATCACAGTAAAGGCTTATTCCCTAACATCAATAACTAGAGTAAGCAATGTGCGATCTCTTCGCTGAATGAACCGGACAGCTGCTGATGTAAAGGGGATTACTATGTACCATATGTATTACTAATATGCATATAACTTATAATATTACACATAAACACTACTATATTTCGACATAAATAACTATGTGTTGCAACTACAATTAATGTGTACTATTTACAGATGTGCGTATTTGTGCGAATGTGTGTAACTGTGTAAAAAACTGTATTGCCACGTGTTGCGGCTGCGTACGCCCTTCTAGCTGTAGCGTGCAATACGCATCTTTTCAGATAAAGACAACCAAGTTTGCTCGATATTAATTGAAATGACTTTATCAAATTTGCTGACTTCGACAAGTCCTTTGCTTGATGTGTTCTAGATGTGCTATGAACTGACGTGTGTTTGTGCCATTGCTCTGTCGCTTACTATCCAGCCAGGTCACTGCAGTCTTTGATTGAACGTGTATGAAAATAATATTGTGACCTGTGAGGTGGTCAAAATTGACTGCAAATGACTTAAAATTAGTGTTTTTGAGATTAATTATATTGTAGGGGGAAAAAAAGCAAAATGATGTGATTTTTGCAAAAAAAATTGGGATTTTAGAAACTAAATGGGGATCCAAAACCAAAACCAAAACCAAAGCATGCAAGGGCGGTTTTGCCAAAACCAAAACACGAAGTTAATCCATATCCAAAATCTGGTTTTTATTTTTGAACACTGGGGTCAATGAACTTCTCTAGATAAAATGGAGAAATCCCTTCGCGCCCTACTTCCAAAAGCATGAGCAGGCGAAACTCTCACTGGAGCAGAGAGAGTAAGTTGAGAAGAAAAGTCAAGGAAGAAGAGAGGGTCGTATGTAACGTTTATACACATCAGTTTTTCATCTGCCTAACTCCTTTATAGCAGGCCCTGACGCTCCTGCAAACACCACAAATGTGGCGGCCCCAATAAGGAATGAATGGACGCCACACTGAGAACCGTCTATGCCAACTGCCGCCAGAGTACGCTTAATCACCACTGAAAATTGGTACCTGGTGAGGGTTGCCATGCACCAGCCACGGGAGAGCACCACTCGGCCGCAGGCAAGCAAATTCACTGATTATTCCAATCGGGCAAACAGAGCATCCAACTTTCGGAACCATTGTAATCCAGCACCCTCGCCCCATTTGGTCCGATTTCGATTGTTTCACTTTGCAGCATAAACCATCAGGTAACCCCACGTGCTGCGCTAACATACCCGAAAGGGGGTGGACCTAAAGGAAGGAATTAGCTCACTCACCCGGAGTTCACTAAAGTATAACATAACATGAGCTGCGCAAAATAAAGCGACCTCATAGCTGTCCCGTGCCACCTTCAAAATTGCGTCCAATAAGCTCAACAAAAGGAGGCCACTAATGGGCCTCCTCTGATCAAGGGGGATCAGGCGCTCCTTTACCCAACCCCTGAGCGGCCTGAAAATCAAAAAGCTTCTGATGTAGTCAGCCTCTCCGCGCAGCCTGGCGAAGAATGATATACCCGCCAGGGACCCTGCCATAGCCGCTCTAGACCTGCCCGCCCGGAACCCCGCCCAGACAAATGCAAGCATGCGCTTGACCCCACCTTCATCACTGCCATGGACCTGGCATTGAAAAGCGCACCACTCATTCCAAGCGACACAATACTTCTTCCGAGTCGTTGGAGCAAGGGATGATTCGGCTAGACCCTCTGCCATACATAAACGGGAAAGGGTAAACCCATAAGGGATGCCCCCAGGGCCAAAGTTCTAAACCTCTCTACTTGTCCCCTAGGCAAAGCAACTGCCAATGCATTCTCCAACGGAAGGTGCCGAGCTTGGAAGCATATGTCGTAGGACGGACAGCACCATATCAGCCTGCGCAGAAATGTAATCACCGGAGGTGAAGTGGCCTTCTGTTAATTAATAGCCTGCACTATCCCGAGGTTGTCACACCAGAAAACTATTTGTCTGTCCAAAGTTCTACCCCCACTACTATTGGGAAAATCTCTAGGAGCGTTAAGTTAAGCCATCCAGCCGGGTCAGCACCCATTCCATAGGTCACGGGGTAGTGCACCATTCCCCCACAAAATAGGCCCCAAAACCTACCTCCCCAGACGCATCCGGAAAGAGCTCCAGCTGCTCTTGGCTACACACCGGCGGCCCAGGCCACAAACGCACTCCATTAAAATCTTGTAGAAACAAGTCCCAAACTGCCAAATCCTCCCGATCTCTGCCGAGAGATGGATTTGACCGTAAAGGCGTCTGCACCCGGCCATCGCCCGCTCCAGCTTCCAACAAAATACCCGCCTGATAGGGATCACCCGGCAAGCAAAATTGAACCGCCCCAACAAAGATTGGTCCTGCCGCAACGTCACTCCTCCAGTCCCTAGCACCTCGCTTATCGTACAGTTTCTGCACTTTTCCAGCGGTAGCCGACAAAGGCCCACAACCCTTTCTATCTCAATGCCCAAGTACGATAATCGCATTGTCGAACCTTCCGTTTTCTCCCTTGCGAATAGGATGCCCTATGAATGAAAAAGGGCCATTACCGACAACAACATCTCCTTGCGGGTACAGGCACCGCCAGGCCCGACCACCAGGAAATCATCCAAGTAATGGGCGACGATGATACCCTGTGCCAACACAGACACACCAGTGTATAAAATAACTAAAACACTCGAAGAATGCACATGAAACCGCACATCCCATGGGGAGGCATCTATCTACATAATATTCAGCATCCAGCCTGAAACCCCTGAAGGGAAACGAGTCAGGGTGAAGCAGCAGCAAACAAAAGCTGACTCAACATCGACCTTCCCCAGCAATGCGCCATTCCCAAAACCACGCACCATACCCAGGGCGGCTTCGAAGGACTAGTACATGACCCTGCAAAACTTCTCTGGGATTGCATCGTTCACCGAAAAACCGTGGGGGAACGAAAGGTGCTGGATCAGTCTAAACTTCCCAGAGGCCTTCTTTGGAACCGCCCCTACCAGGGGAGACTACAAAACCCCAGTAAAGTGGGTTCCGGAAAGTTCCACTCATGCGGCCGAGAGAAACTTCTTTGCTGACTTTAACTGCCAACACTTGAGGGAACAAACTGGCAGGATTCAAGATCCCTTCCCTGGCCGACTGAACTGATCCTTCGATAGGCACCTGAAACCCGTGAAGAAAACCCCCCCTTAAAAATTCTGCTTCATACTTGCATGGGTAGCGACTGAGCCATCGGCTCAGGATAACCACATTAATTGAAGATCCTGCCTTTCGGAGTGCAGGTGAAGGGCTGGCTACCTGCTCCTCCCCTTCTGAGCTGCTTGTCGCATGACTTAGCTGGATGACCTCCCCCGCATCTAATGCAAGTGTGGGAGAACTTACACGCTGGTCCATGCGGCCAACTTGCTCGGTTGTAAGGGTAACAGCGAGCCTTGCTGAAAAAGAGCTCGCTAATCCTGCCTCACCTGAGCTGCCGCCACCACGTTGTGGCTGAGGCACTGACTTCCCCAACCATCCTGGGACACCTTCATCCAAGTTTCCACGCTCCGAAAACCCAGAATAAGGCTGGAGTGACCATCGTACTTTTCCCGAAACGCCTCATCATAGGCCAGCCAAACACCGGGGCGGGATGACGTGTACATCTCATGCACCATGTACAAGTACTTCAACATTTCCATCCACTCCTGTGGGCGTGTCTCTAAGTAACAGGCGGCAAAGTGATAAGCGCTTATAAGCCAGTTCTTATAAGACTTATAGCTAGCTTCTCCCCCGCCACCGACATCGCAGCAGCCACTACTTTCTTAGCCTGTTTGGAACAGGCAAACATGTCTACGTACCTGCCTTTATCAATTTTGTCCCGGACAAAAATCCTAACCCCCTCAAATATGGCTGTGCTAGCGCAGCGCACCATTTCTCCCCCAGGGCTTCCCGTCGCCGCGTGATCGCCTTCGTGGAGCACAAAATGCTTCCACAAGCGATTAACGAGATGCTGGGGAAATTCCCCGGACTCAGAAGATGCAATACTAGAGCTGTAACCGTCCAACAACAAAGGTTGAACATCAGTCAAATCATACATATTCATCTCACCTTGGTAAATGGAACCGCCCTCAGAGCCGACAAACTGACCTTCCAAATCCGATCGTGGCAAGGAATACCGCTCGCGATTCCCCGACCTGGAGATTCGTCCGGCACCGAAAATTCCATCAGCTGCTGAAAGAGACGTGTTACTAAGAGAAGTCTGAGACATAGAGCCGCAAAACATAGACCTATGCCCGTGACAATCCACCACTAGCGAAACACTCCCTCATGTTGGTGTCCAGACCCTGCAACACTACAAGTTGCTGCTCTGTGCCCACTGCCTACCGAGTCACAGGCCAATTGCTGGCTACGCTGGGGGATCGGACCTCCGCCTCTGGTACAAATCTGAGACTGTATGCCATCCTGTGAACTATGTGGAGAGCGGGCCTCCGCCCCCATGTGGCCTGAAGGAAACCTTTCATCATGAGGGGCTGGGCCTGCGGCTGGGGTTTTACCCTTGTATTGGGGGCCTGAATGCTATGCTCCTTGTGCCTGTGTTTCTAATGCATGGAGGACCTGCTGCTAGCTTGTGGAACCCCTCTAACTGCCTGATGAGTCCTAGGGAGGACTCCGCTACTCCCCCCTTCCTGACTGTCCCCCTGGGACCCGGTGTTCTGAATCTCAGCAGGAGGAGGCAACCCCGCCGAATGATGCCTGTGTTGAGGGGCCCCAGCTCCTCCTCCAAACAGCAAGAAGGTGGGACCTACTGTCACGATTTGTGGTGGGGGGGATCCACTGCCCTATTGCCCCTGATAAATGAGCGGGCTTGCTGCGCCCCCCCTCCCCCGGCACTCCCCAAGCCTGCTTACTGCTCAGGAATGTGCTGAAGTAATGGCCGCGAGACGTCCTTCAATTCCAGTTGTGCGGCGCGAGGCCCGGACCGAGTAGTAACCCTCCACCGAGGCCGCAATGGAGGGTAAGAGGTGCGCCCGCTCACCCTCCTGGAGGGAGAATGGGGTACCCTAGACTCCAAGGGGTGGAAGCCGGAACTGGACAGGGGGCAAGAGGGGGACCAGGACGGGAGCTGCATACCACGGAGAACAGAAATAGAGGTGGCGGAAAAACAGGAGGTAAGAAAGTGGATGAAATGAGATGGGGGAGAGGGATGAGAAATGAGTGGTACCAGAGGAGAAAGAAAAAAAGGGGGGGACACGAAAAAGAAGGAAAAAAGTGGGTGGGGGTTAAAGGCTGCAGGCCCTTGCAAACAATAAAAAGGAGGGGGGTACCAAAACGTTGCACACCATATACCAGCACAGAAACAAACAGGGGAAAATGAACCGAGAGAAAAGACAGACACAGAAACAGCAAGAGGATGAAAGGATAAACAAATGAACAAATGCACTAGAGGACAGGCAGAGAGTACAGAGATGTTTATCCACCAACCTCCAGAAGCCAAGAGGCTTCTTACTCTCCGCCCATCTAATAAATCACTTCTGACAATCCATCCTCTGTGACATCAGATGGGCCTACTCCCTTAGTTAAATTATTAACCTCAGAGTAACACTATAGTCCAAAGATCCAGCTTCAGATTTCAATATCCCTCAAGCTTAGATTCAACCCTCAGTTCCTAATCTCTCTATATTCTACTAACCTATCTGCAGTTTGTAGGAGAGAGAGCAGTGTCTCTCGCCTGCTGCACAATGACTGAATGTGATGACATACGAGAGAAGATTAATCGCTACAGCCCCGGTAATACGGAACTGCTCCCTGAACACGGATATCAGAGAGTAGCTTTGCAGCTGTTCGGGCGGTTGGGACATGGGATGTCCTCGCTCATTAACTCCTGTGTGTGTGTGGCTAAAGATGAGATATATCAGAACCTGGCAGACGCTCGGCAAACTGATGGAGGTCTGACTTACAGGAGAAGTGAATATGAGCTGAAAAGCACACTGGTCATGATTGACAACAGAGGATTTTTTCAAATGAATTCAAAAGAGATCCTGGAGGCATGTGGCCAGCTCAGTAAGTAGCCATAATACTATGGG
Source organism: Mixophyes fleayi (assembly GCF_038048845.1). NCBI lineage: Eukaryota > Metazoa > Chordata > Amphibia > Anura > Limnodynastidae > Mixophyes > Mixophyes fleayi. Next base: position 12,369,048 of record NC_134408.1, read on the forward strand.
ACTAAGGAGGATGTCTCTGTGGTACCAAACCTCAGAGACAAGAATAAGGAGGAAATCATTTGTGATGTCTCAGATTGTGCCTTTTTTTTTGTCTTGTACATTGTGCACACAGGTGTGTGGGTGTACAAGTAAGGGGAGAGCACAGGTGTGTGTGTGTGTGTGTGTGTGTGTGCACAAGTAAGGGGAGAGCACAGGTGTGTGTGTGTGTGTGTGTGTGTGTGCACAAGTAAGGGGAGAGCACAGGTGTGTGTGTGCACAAGTAAGGGGAGAGCACATGTGTGTGTGTGTGCACAAGTAAGGGGAGAGCACATGTGTGTGTGTGTGCACAAGTAAGGGGAGAGCACATGTGTGTGTGTGTGCACAAGTAAGGAGAGAGTAAGGAGAGAGCACAGGTGTGTGTGTGTGCACAAGTAAGGGGAGAGCACATGTGTGTGTGTGTGTGCACAAGTAAGGGGAGAGCACATGTGTGTGTGTGTGCACAAGTAAGGAGAGCGCACAGGTGTGTGTGCACAAGTAAGGGAAGAGCACAGGTGTGTGTGGGCACAAGTAAGGGGAGAGAACATCTGTGTGTGTGTGCACAAGTAAGGGGAGAGCACATGTGTGTGTGGGCACAAGTAAGGGGAGAGCACATGTGTGTGTGGGTACAAGTAAAGGGAGAGCACATGTGTGTGGGCACAAGTAAGGGGAGAGCACATGTGTGTGTGGGCACAAGTAAAGGGAGAGCACATGTGTGTGGGTGCACAAGTAAGGGGAGAGCACATGTGTGTGTGTGTGTGTGCACAAGTAAGGGGAGAGCACAGGTGTGTGTGCACAAGTAAGGGGAGAGCACAGGTGTGTGTGTGCACAAGTAAGGGGAGAACACAGGTGTGTGTGTGTGTGTGCACAAGTAAGGGGAGAGCACAGGTGTGTGTGTAAACAAGTAAGGGGAGAGCACATGTGTGTGTGTGCACAAGTAAGGGGAGAGCACAGAGCACAGGTGTGTGTGTGCACAAGTAAGGGGAGAGCACATGTGTGTGTGTGTGTGTGTGTGTGTGTGCACAAGTAAGGGGAGAGCACAGGTATGTGTGTGTGTGTGTGTGTGCACAAAGAAGTTTCACTTTAAAAAAAAGAGAGAGCAAGTCAGGACCTAGTCTGTCTGTATGATACAATTGTAATAGAACATATATTGTATGTGGCACGGAAGAAAACCAGCATTAGTGCTCAGTATACAGTCTATTCACAGGACAGTCAGTATAGTTGCTATTAAAAGTTTACCGCAAACATTTGCAATCTGTCACAGCTGTTGTTGATGCTGGGATTTGTAGTTCCACACAATCATAGCTTGAGTCAATAATTAACTGCTCTTGTACCAGTGAAGCAGTAAAACATATTAAACTTTGAAGCTTATAATAAACTATGAGGATTTACAAGTGATGAGATATTTGACAAGTTACTTATTATCTCCTCAGTCACTGTCCTTATCTGCCCAGCGTACTATGTAACTAGCAATATAAGAGCATGGACAGACCCTGAGTGTATATATCTGATAAGACGGGCTAGAGGCTGAAATGTCCAGGCTTGTCAAGCAGCTGCTTCCCCCCACCACCTCCAGTCATTTGTTCCCCCTTAGCGCTACTCATGAGGTGAGATCACGCTCACTACAAAGACTAAGGAGGAGGGTGATGATGATGATGAGGGCTCACAGGAAGGATTGCCAACAAACCCCATAAACCCCCGCACAGAGCAGCAGACTCCTGCACAATAAACCGCTTACGGTTGACATCTTACCTTTTACCATGTTTACCCTTACAAGAGTATGTTATCGACATAAAATAACGACACAGAGACTTGTTTTGGCGAATGAAAGGTCAGGAATTTATTAAAGATAAATATGCTGGAAAAATGGGTGGCAAATCTAAGCAGATCAATCAGCCCCCAGGCCACACCTGTAAATTGCAAATTCCGTCCAAACTTATTTGGACCAGTCTAGGCATTAAATGCCAATCTTCCCCATTTGGCACATTAGCTGAGGCCTGCAGGGCCCTCTTAAGAACCTCTTGGGCCCCCGGGCACAGCAGTGCACCGGGGCCCCTATATATATAAAAAAAAAGATTATATATATGGGCCCTGCAGCCCAGGGGGGCCCGTCGGAGCCAGGAAAAAGAAAGCTGTCAGCTGGCGATCCGGCTCCCTCCCTGGTCTCCTCCTCCGTCGCGCTCTGCAATGGATGTCGGGCGGGCGTGATGACATCACGCCCGACATGCACTGCCAGCGCGACGGAGGAGGAGACCAGGGAGGGAGCCGGATCGCCAGCTGACAGCACGGTAAGTATTTTCTGCTTTTTTTTCAGGGTTTTCTTTTTTTTTCTGCCTCCGGAGGGCCGCCCTGGGCTGCAGGGCCCCCGGGCACCTGCCCAGCGTGCCCAATGGGAAAGACGGCCCTGGAGGCCCGCCCGCCTAAGCAGAGCCCCATAACCCCGAAGGGCTATTCTGACTAATTGCCCAAACCCTTTAGGGGAGAGTGCCTGCCACGCCTTGAATGTAACCAAATTGGCCGCTGATTGGGCTGCTTACCGCCCCGCCACCCCTAAACTCTATGTATGAAAATCACTTAACTGACAAAACCAACAAATAGGGAATGGGTGGGTGGGTAAACTCTCCAGACGGTAAGAGGAAGTTGAATCCTCTTCCCATATGTTATAAGCCTCTCTGAAATATTAGAGATGAGCAGGCTCGGATATCTGAAATCCGAGCCCACCCGAACGTTGCCGATCCGAGCCGGATCCGAGACAGATCCGGGTATTCCCGCCAATTGCAAAACTGAAACCGAGGCTCTGAGTCATAATCCCGCTGTCGGATCTCGCGATACTCGTATTCTATAAATTCCCTGCTAGCCGCCGCCATCGTCACTCGGGCATTGATCAGGGTAGAGGGAGGTTGTGTTAGGTGGTCCTCTGTCCTGCTATATCTCGTGCTGTGCTGTGCTCAGTCCACAAAAAGTTATAGAAAAAATAATTATAAAAAAAATAAATTAAAAAAAAATATCCAAAAACAATCCTGCAGTATAAGTCCATTGGTACTGCAATATTACAAAGTTCACTGATTCTGCAGAATAGACTGGGAATTAGTGGAAATGATTGTTATTGAATGTTATTTAGGTTAATAATAGCGTAGGAGTGAAAATAAACCAAAAAACTTGATTTTAACACTTTTTATGTTTTTTTTCAAAATAAATCCGAATCCAAAACCTTAAATCCGAACCAAAACCTTTCGTCAGGTGTTTTGCGAAACAAATTCGAACCCAAAACCTCAAGCAAATCCAAAACACAAAACACGAGACACCAAAAGTGGCCGATGCACATCCCTATGAAATATAAGTCCTCCCCCTACGTCTCTTCCGATTGGCTGACTCACTTTTTTACTACCACCCAGATAAAATAACTCGCTATACCTTAACCTTTTCATCTACATGCCCCCTCAGCGTTTATATCACCTCAGCTAATTCCATCCCTCTGTTATATATCCCTCAGCTATGTCACAGAGTGTATCACAAGGAGTTTGATAGCTGCGTGTCCATGCTGCAGGAATCCCTCCCTGAGACATAGATATCCTTGTTCCCTCACCCCCACTTCAGCGATGAACTATACAATGTAAAGAGAGGGAGGGTCCAGGAGGAATAACCCAGAAAGAACAGCGAGGGGAAAGAGGGATTCCAAATCTACCACCTTTCTGGTCTCCAAAAGAGAGAGTAGTGAGAGAAGTGGTGCCATAAGGGGATAGCCAGGTTTCACTGATGGCAAGCAGGGACAAAATAATTCATGGATGTAAGCCAAATTGTTACAGGTTGAGCTGCCATAGTGGCAGTCCAGAGACCACAGGATTGAGGAAGAGAGTGAAGAGAAGAGATGTGGATTGATGGAAGGAGTACAACAGGTGGGAAGGGAGTGGAGATGGGTCATGGAGGGAGTGGGAGAGGCAGGAGAAAGAAAGAGTGATGAACAGGAATAGATTTGGGGGGGGGGGAGGTGGGGTTAGGTAGGAACAGAAGAAATCAGAGAAGAGCAGCGATGGGAACTAAATGGAGAGGAGGGGAGAGTGGATAGGAGGAGAGAGAGAAAGATAAGGGAAGGGGCAGTGAAAGATGAGGGAGGGGGTAGTGAGTCAGAGTAGGGGTCGAGGAGCAGAGGAGTGATATAGGGATTATGAATGGAAGTGAAAGAGGAGAAGATAGGAATGTTAGATAAGGGAAGCAGAGAGATATAGGGAGCAGACAGAATGGAGAGAGGAACAGATCATGATAAGGCTAGAGATTAGGGTGAGAGGGAAAGTATGACAGAAAGGAGATGGTGAAAAGCTAGAAGTGAGGTGAGGTGATGATGAAAAATAGTGTAGAGGGAGAGAAGGGAGAGGTAGTAGGAGAGAAAAGTGGTAAAAAAGAGGTAAAAGTACCAGCAAGGGAATGGAAAGTAGTTAGAACAGTAGAGATGAGGGATGGGTGAGTAAAATACAAATAGGCTTGACAGTGACATTTTCCTGGAGTGGAGAGGGCCTATATGAGCTTAGGCATACTGGAAAGTGCAGTGAGGCGACTGTGTATGATCACTGTGCTAAGGGGAGCTGGGGGCGAGTTAGAGAGTCAGGGTAAGTAAAGCAGCAAGTGTGGTATGAAGGTGGAAATACAAACAACAGCCATCAAGTCATTGTAAAAAGCATGGTTTAGAAATAGCAGGGAGTGTCCAGATCGTGCCCAAAGCAGGTACATGAGGTGGAGAATAACAGGAACTCACAGGCGATTGTTGGATATTTTTCTCATGTAACTGTGATTGAATGTTTCTCTCCTGTCCAACTCTTTCTATGCTATATAAATCTGCATATACACTTGTAACACACCACACTACCTAAACACCCCAACACAGCCTATGATGGATTGATAGATGTTGTGGTGTGAACTGTAGATTTATACCCTCACATTATTGTATAGACTGTTGAGATATTACAAGAGACTGAGACTTAATGTTTGTTAGCAGAACAGCACTTCTTTCATACTCTGTCAATAAGCAATAAGTATACAGACATGACGGGTCTTACATGAACAACATTACTAGCAGGGTGGACCTAGACTTTTTCTTTAGGGGGGTGATTTAGCATAGTCACCCTCCCCCCCCCCCCCCCTCAGTCTGATTGGCTAGCCCCGGTTGACCCTGCTCCCCTGGTCGTGATTGGCCCCGCCTCCTTTGATCGGCATCTTGACATTTTAAATGTTATGCTTCTGCTGCTAGAGGGTGATGGCCCATAGGGCTACTAATTTGCTGTGCAGATTCTCCCAGAGATGATTCTTGCGCCCAGGTCTCTGTAACTGGGTTTCTGGTAACTGGGTCCTGTGGTAATTTTTGATTGGGCCTGGGCTCCTTGTACTTGTGTCTGGGTGTGACTGCTAACAGGTTATGGGCTCAGTTACCAGTCACACCCAGGCACAATAGAAGCTAATCACTGAGTGATATTGTTTAATGCACTCTGCACCCTTGCTTCAATGTTAGTACATAACCCCTTTATATATGAGTATAATTCAACTGATTGGTTTTACTGATAGTCATTCTAACCATTTAACAGCTGCTTGTCTAATAAATGGTATATGGTATATTTGTACACTGCATACAGAAGTAATTGTTGTGTCATTATTCATCTGTCCAGAGTTGTTCCGTATCAGGATAACGCCTCACAAGGCCCCTTATTTCTTGTGTCTCCTTTGCTCATAGGGTCCTTGCGGGATATGGGGGAAGTGAACTGGCAAAGGGATCATCTGGATGAGACTTTGAGACAGATGCCACTGAAGTACTCAGACCGTCCTGCAGATTACATTGTGCCCGTGTTGGTGTACAGGTTTGTCAGAGACCTCTTGTGATTGTAGATTGGTGAATATATACAGTCAGATCCCTCACATATGCAGAGTAATCTGCTTGGTCTTTAGAGCAAGTTCTTGCCCTCTCCTATTTGTCCTAATACCCTGTTAGAGATTTTCTTTCCTTAAATCCCGGACGTAGCCGTCGTCGGCACCTCCGTAGTAGGACTGGGTGCACCATGTAGTTAGGAATGAGTTAGTCAGGCTTTTTGTTCTGCACCTGTGTCCTACCCACAGTGGGGGCAGCCATGTTCTAGGCTGAACCAAAATTCATGAAAATGCATACTCTTAAAAATCACTGATTGTTATCTGATTGGGCTGTCACAAAGCTTGTGGGATTCTAGGAAAAGGGTGTGAGCTTGGTGCATTGGCTCATGGTCTTTTGTTGTCCCAATTTTTCCAAAAGTGCAACAATTTTGGCTTATATAGAACAAATGTCCTAGCGCACAACACTGAAAAAAATCAATAGAACGTAATCCAGGTGGTAAAGTGTTAATAGATCTAACGTAAATCTGGGCAGATTGACGTAAGACACCGCAAAATACTTCTTTTAGATCGGTAGCAAACAATCGACCTTAGCTGGATATTAGTTTCCATACATATTGAATTATTGGAAACCTCTATGATTTTAGCTGTTATTTCAGTAATAACTGAGATTGTATGTGAGAAGGTGTTATCTGCAGATGATTATTTCCTACAAGTGATTAGGTCATTTCCACCCTTGAGTCTGATATGGCGCTTATGACAGTGGTTCCCAAACTGTGCGCCTAGGCTCCCAAGGGTGCCTCGGCCAGGACCAGTGGTAAGCAAGGCGGGGGGACTACTTGATAATTTTTTTGGCTTAGGGGTGCCTTGAAAAAATTATGGAGACCCTAAGGGTGCCTTGAACTGAAAAAGTTTGGGATCCACTGGCTTATGGTGTTTATTATCACATACCTTTATTGAACACGTTCGTTTTATTATTATTTTTTATAAGATTGCCATTTGGCGAAGAATATATAGGGGATTTCATGGTATGAGACACAATCAGACGAGAACCACAAATCATTTGTGGGACGTCTTACTCAGAGCCATAACTTAAAATTTTAGCGCCTGGGGCGAGAGAGAAAAATGCTGCTCCCCTAGCCCTCAATTTTAACCAAATGAACCTAAAATCTTCATAAACTGCGCCCACCTTTCAGCGTTGCGTCCTGAGCGGTCGTCCCTATCGCACAGACCTAGTTATGGCCCTGGTCTTACTATTGGTTATAGCATTCACAGCCTTCTTTATTAATAAAGATCTATTAACATTTTACCACCTAGGTCACATTCTATTGATTTTTTTCAGTGTTGTGCGCTGGGACATTTGTTTAATATATTGCTATTCTGATACAGAGAATCTAGGGTTGCTCTGGGTACCAAACAGCACGCACGCTATCAATCTCTGGTGAGTGCATCTGTATTGAGGAGTACAAAAATGTTGCCTAACAATTCATTGGGACCCAGCGAGATTTCCGAGGCACTACTATCTATAAAATTGATAGACTTAAAGCCCAAAGGGGCTTCACTGCACATGTGCAAACTCCGGCAGAAGGACACTGGAAATGCCAGTGGATATCACATTCCACTACACTTATCTTCCTAGTTTGCTGCCATGATTTGCATTAAAAGAAACCGGGAAGGCAAAGCGAATCTCAAATTTCAGTGCATTCACTCACGCACAAAACGGTTATATGTGAAATATAAACTTTAGATCACTGGGCTTCCAAAGTAGAATAATGTGTAAACTAATAAAATATATGTAAGCAAAAAAGTTCTTTACAATATAACAAATAAAGATGAAAGTCCAGCTTAACACCATCCACCGGGTGCAGCAATTGCAGACACACAGTATGTGTTGTATGTAGAAGAAATAATCCAATAGATCAAGTGCTTGTAGGTTTACTGTCCACAAAGAGAAAGTCACATATTTCCAGGAGTCTTCAGGTATTAGAGCATTAATGGGGGCTGCTCTGTACTACACCAATCGGTTGCCCCAATTGGTCCAATGGTCCAATCTTTTCTAAAGGCTTGAAGGAGGTGTGTATAATTGTGGTGGTGGAGAGGACAATAAAAAGTGGCTACAAGATCACATGACCTAATGGGTCATTACAAAAAAAATGCCCATATGGTCTTAAATATATTGGATAAGTATCTAGAATGTTAAAAAGATTTTAGGAACATGAGCACCACATTAAATGACATAACCAAATCCATGATATCTACAGACACGTTGGGGATGATTCAGAGTGGGACACCAAGAATGTGGGAGCACTGATATCACTCTATCCAGACGTCCGCTATTCTGGCACTGACGCCCGCCTGTGCTTGGAGAGGCGGGGCAGGGGAGGGAAGGGGCGTTTTAATATTGATAGGGTGCATTAAAGGGTACATTATACGCAAACAAGTCTCGTGCAGACCCACAGACACACATATACTGTTAGGAGGTGGATCTAGTGCACCCTCTCTAAAACTACTCTGCAAAGGAGAATCATACTGGAAATATACTCTGGACTCTTTCATGCCCAAAAGATTCAATGAAGGCTCTGACCTTAATGTATTCCAGCAAAGGTGATTTATCCTGTTATCAATTTAACATGGGTGTATTTTATATAACTTGTATGTGGTCTAATTGTATACACTGTTTTTAAATACTATTTTACCTGCTATTTTATAATGTAACTTTTCAGCCACCTGGGCATTTTTCTTTTAATTTTCTCGAGTAATTGCCTATTTTGGGATGCGAGTCTGTAATCACTAGTTATCGACCTCTCTACAACACCATTATACACGCCTCTTTATATCCATTAGAAGAGATTTATTTCTCAAAACGCATAGCTGGAACCTTATTGATACAAGCAATGAAATGGTGTCGGGGTTTTGATACTAATTTTTTTTTCACTCTCTGTGGATCCGTGCTGATCATCAGCATCACCTATAGGGGGAGTTATCATGAAATGTAATATTACACAGTACTCAGTACACCTGCATTTAAAATTCTCTTTAGGCAGCTGCTGGTGTCAGATTTTTATAACCAGTGTTATCATCATCATCATTTATTTATATAGCGCCAGCAAATTCCGTAGCGCTTTACAATTGGAAACAAACATTAATAAAACAATACTGGGTAATACATACAGACAGAGAGGTAAGAGGGCCCTGCTCGCAAGCTTACAATCTATGGGACAAATTTTATATAACTGACATGGCAATGAGTGGCTGTGCCAATTATAAACTGTGACACCAGCAGCTGCCTCATCAGAAGACCGGTATACTGCGTCCTGATCACAGACTGAGTTATAGATTTTTTTTTTATATTAACTAATGACAAACTTTGCTGCACCAAAGAAAATGCTGCTGCTATATAAATAAACAATACTGGAGCTAATGGTTACAGTAATACATTATGCACTTCTTTTTCTTTCAGTGCCAGAGTACCTGTGGTGATTCATGATCTGGAAGAACTGGTGACACATGCCTTCAGTATAACAGGTTTGTCTCCTACAGAAGCAGATACATTTTTGATACTTTGGGGCCTATTTATCAATTTTCGGGGTTTTCTTACGTTACTTCCTATCGCCGCACTTCGCTCCTTGTTCTCGGAGCTATTTCACATTTTAGAAGTGTCCTCACACTCCTATCTGTCGCTGCATGCTAACCGCAGTGGTGAAAGACCTTTTGCCTTTACCGCCCCTACAAGTAAATACTGCGCAAACGTGGCGAATATTCTGTGTTAGGGAGGGATCAGATGGGATCTATGTACACTCCACACTCCCCTCTCCAGCGGCCTTTACGATGAGGTAAGAGCTGCTAATGTCATCATGCTGATATATTGTATCAGGTATTACATTTTTAATTCAATTAAATGTAATTACACCCGTGATTATATCCAAACGCTTCTTAAGTTACGTTAATAGTTGAATAGGGGTGTAAATACGCTCTGCTAAATAGTGCATTCTTTCTGTAAGTGTAGAAACACACACGGCTAGATTTACTAAGCTGCGGGTTTGAAAAAGTGGGGATGTTGCCTATAGCAACCAATCAGATTCTAGCTTTCATTTATTTAGTACCTTCTACAAAATGACAGCTAGAATCTGATTGGTTGCTATAGGCAACATCCCCACTTTTTCAAACCTGCAGCTTAGTAAATCTAGCCCTTACAGTGTGATGTATTTACTACCTGCGTATTTAGAATGAATTCACATCAAAACTTTTATATGATCATAAACTAAAATAACAATTGGTAACAATATAACAACATACCAGCTTAGCAAAAAGCAAGAAAAACTTTACAAATATTCTATTTCTATATAATCAATATATTTGATGTTTTTTCCCATCTACTGATTTTCTACAGTAGGCGTGGCCATGCATTGTAATCCTGCTTAATGCAAAAACCATATTATTGTAAAATAATAGTAAGACACATTTCCAATTTCCATAATGTTTTCAACTTCCCAGTAAAATTGTGTAAATTGCTTAATATCTTAGAGGGGGTTATATATTCCCGCCTATTAAATATCAGTCGCTACTATTCACACTGATTGGCCAAGAACGTATGATGCGTGTGGACGTTCACGGACGGTTTATAACCTGAAAAATCAGCATCTAATTCCTGCGTACAGCTCACAATGGGTCACGTTAGGAATCTCTAGCACTGAACATCCTCCCCCCCTCCATGCTCCCAGTCACTGCCAAAAAGAGGAAATGTGCATTTCCCGAAAGCAAAGATTAGAGTCCCTTTATAGATCAGACCATGTTCTACCATTATTTATTAATATGTTTTTGCATCAATCGTACAGGAATCCATCCCATTGTTGTGATGACCAGCTGTGCCACTGGAAACAGGAATGAAATTGAGAGGATGCTTGGAGACCTTGGTGTGATGCACAGACACTTTCTGGAAAATTACACAGAGAACGACCACCAACGCTCAGTAGAAAAAGACAGAAAGTTTTTGGAATTTCTCAACACCTGCATCGAGGAGGCTGAACGGGGAATTAGGCTGAGGCAGAACCAGGATCCTCAGACTAGATTTGTTACCCAGGCTGCTGAGCAGATTAAACAAGAGGCTGACGTATTGAGAGAAGAAAATAAAACAGAAAATAATAGCTTGACCAGAAAAAATGAAGGCTTGAGCACAGAAAATAACAGCTTAAAAGAACAGGTCAATAAGAAGTGTACACTCTCCTGAGAATATTGTTTGTGGCAGAATATTTCCTTATCTCAATAACATGTACCTTGGTAAATCAGTGAGATGTTAACACTAGATATGATTTTCCTACCTTCTACCTCCTGGTAGAATGGAGATCATGTCTCTGCTGTGAGAGTCACTTCCCCCACTAGTAATTATACAGCCGGTCCAATGTTCAACTCACAAGTCACTCACAGAAATGACAATCAGACCAACACACACATCTGCCAGACACTGTCTACTTTTACCTTCAGAAGAGAAAAGCCTATTTCTTTGTATAGGGCAGGGTTTCCCAAACCCAGTCCTCAGGGCTCCCCAACCGTGCAGGTTTTCCATATCTCCTTGCTGGAGCACAGGTGTATTCATTACTGACTGACACATTGTAACAGATCCACAGGTGGTCCTAATTATGTCACATGTGATCTGGAAAACCTGCACTGTTGGGGAGCCCTGAGGACTGGGTTTGGGAAACCCTGGTATCGGGTATAATACTGTCTATAATAACTGCCAGGTCATTGATTCTTCTCTTTGGCAGGTAGTAAGCAGCCTGTGTCTGGCATTTCCTCTATATTATTCTGTGACATTTCAAACATAGTACATACATTCCCCTCTGTTCATGATATGTTGACTAGTTAACTGGTTAAATAGGAATAATGCTGCAGCCCAGCGAGTGATATCATCTGTCTGATTCTCTCTTCACCCTCAAAATACATCAGGCACTGAGGTTTCTAGAGTATGAACCATGAGATATTCGTATTCTCTTGTGCTCATCAAGGGCAGGAAGAGGGTATCAAAGCCACCACAAAAATATTATATAATAGTTCAGTACCCGTCACACCCCAGCAGAGGTTACTGTGTATTACTCACGGTGGCTTACTGGTTAGCACTTCTGCCTCACAGCACTGCTATAGACCAGTCTCGTTACTGGATGTCAATCTTAAAATATTAGGGAGCCGACTAAAACTCCTTCTCCCTTCCCTAATACATTCAGATCAGGTTGGTTTCATACCGGGCCGTCCAGCAATTGAGAAAACGAGGCGAACCATTGACCTAGTTCACTCTATTTACAATAAGAACACACAACCGTATGGACTATAACCCATAAGTGCCGTGAGAGCAGCTGTCAGTAGAGTTCGCCACACTCTAATAGACCATAAAAATAGAAACCACAGCGATCAATCACCGGAACATATACTAGATTGATAAGTTCATAGGCTGATTATTTGACGAATATTAAGAATGGATGGGATCTAAAGTTCTTTCAATAAATTTGGTCCAATAAATACATAAAGTCTAAGGTTTCGGAAAATAAAAAACAAGTTTAGTTCCAAACAAGCATCAGACAGACCAGTAGTGTTATGAATCAGTGTCTTAGTCCTGTTTACGCCACTCGGCGGTATATCACCATGCATCTCCCTCCTGTCAGAATGCAACATTCTAAATCCTAGGACAAAGCGTGACTTCTGTCTGCTGTACTGGAGGCTGCCATCTTGGGTGAGACATTTGCTAAACATCCTGCTGAGTCTGAACACCTGATCTCATCCACCAATTAGCTTCCTCTGCAGACTATAAGAGTCTCCTCTTATACTCAGCTAATTGCCAGTGCAACACTTCCTAGTTCCTGTTTATTGCTGCTTCATCTTGTTTGCTGTGATACAGACTTCAACCATTTACCTATTGTGTGGATTCACCTTCATTCGATCTGCTTGTGTACAGATTCCAGCTGTTACCTTCCATATGGATCCTCCTCTCTTCAATCTATTCCTGTCTCTCCTACTGGCTATCTGGGGTAGTAGGTTGTGTTCAAAGTCATCCACGTTCTGGAGCCATCTCTGTGTCTCGGGGTACAGACTTCCAGTTCCATGTTGCAATTTCAAAGTAGCTATGCTTAATGTAAATGATTTGTGACATCAAACCTTACAGATTGGTGGCCTAAAATTCCTCTATTTATAGGTTGGTATAGCTTGGGGCGCAGCATGTCCCCATGGCCATCCCCATTATCTGGAAGTAAAAAGGATGCTCAAATCAAAAGTAATTTTGTTGAGAACAAAATATATAGAATCCCCCAAAAAATGTATGATGTGCCCAGGGTGGGATTAACCCGAGGTCTAAGTGGGCTACAGCACAGGGGCCTCGGGCAACCAGGGGGCCCTTGAAAGTGCTGAGCCTGTCACTGTGGTCCTTTCCCCAGTGCTCAGTGATCTCCTTGCTAGGAGGATCTCGTGAGAGTGAGAGGAGTCTTGCTTTCACGAGATCTCCTCGGTGGGGAGCTTGCAGTGCGCCACAGAGGGACTACAGTGACAGGAGAAAGAGGCAAGCGCTTGGGGGAGGTGGCGGGCGGCTCACATGGGGGGCCTCAAGGGGGGAATGGAGGCCCTCTTAGCCCAGGGGCCTCCATTCCCTTAATCCAGCCCTGAATGTGTCTCTGAAAATACTAGAACCACTGATAAAGGTCTTGTATCCCTAAATCTAAATCATGAGGGATTTTGCTATATAGGGATTCCACATCTAAAGTAAGGAAAGCATAAACCATTCTTACCCCCAATATTTTGTAGCAAATTTAACAAATGTGTGGAATCCAGAATATGTATTTCGGGGCACAGACTTAAGGTTGTAGAAAAGTGTCAATATAAAAAGAAAGTGGAGAAGGGACCCTAAACCAGAGATGATAATACACCCAGGAGCTGCAATTAGACTCTTATGAATTTTATTTTAAGATAAGGTCAATTTTTGATAGCAGCCAATTAACCTACAAGTACGTTTTTGAAGTGTTGGACGAAACCAGAGCACCCGGATGAGACCCACGCAAGCACGGGGAGAACATACAAACTCCACACAGATAAGGCCATGGTTGGGAATTTAACTCATGACCCCAGCGCTGCGAGTCAGCAGTGCTAACCACTGAGCCACCGTGATGACAACAATCTTGAATGATAACCCTGCCACCCTTGACTGCTCTCTTAATAACAACACTTGCATCATTTCTTAAGTATTTCAAAGCTGTATGTTCAACAGGAGAGAAGTGTTTATATCTCTTTGAACATACCCCCTTAAAGCTATCCAGAGCCAATTGATAAAAACAATCTATACGACAGCCCTTCACCGACAGAAAAAAAAACTCCGATTTTTTTTTTATTTCTTGAATCTGGCATAAGAAGAGTCCAGTCCATAAGATTCTTTATCAATAATATTAAACACAGGGACCTGATTGGACTTCCTCTTTTTGTAGTTATTCTAACACCTTTAATTTTGTCGCTTTATCCAACACAATAGGACTTTTTTGTATTTTGTTTTTATTTTTAAAGGCATATATTAGCAAAATATTTACAACACATCGACCTGATGTATCTACCAAGCTCCAAAAAGATCTCAAATAAGTGTTATTCAGAAGAGGGTATTCATTTATATACTGTGAAGTTTTTATTGCTGAATGAATAAACATTGCTTTTTTATTCATTTATTATTATGGTTAATTGGATGCATTAAATGTGATTGGTCAGATTCTACCGGGGAAGTTTTTTTATTCGCCGTTTCTCATGCGAATCAGGTCAGATTCGTCAATCTGAACACTTTGGCCGATTTAGGACAGAGGTCGACTTGTCAACCTGAAACCGCTCCAGGAGGCGGGTGGGACAACATAAATAACTGTTTCGGTATCCAAAAAGCAAACAACAGGAGACTACAAGCGATATAAAATATAATTTAATAACACAGAGTTGTTAGTCATTATTAGTAACATATGTATGGTGCATAATTTAGTATCAAATCTATAGCACAGGTTTCCCAAGGCTCAGACTAAAATAACTTAACAGACAACTGTCAAAGTACTATAAGAAAAAAAAAAGCAAAATAGAAAGTGGTACAATAAGGGTAACAAAAGTATCAAGAGACCAAAATGAGGGGGAAAAAAACAAAAAAAAAAGAGAGAAATTACAATTTTGTCATCATGTTTTATATATTGTGTAACTCAAGGATTTGTCAGTTTATTTGTATTTTTCAGTTTTATGCTGACATTGAGTGAACTGACTGCTTATAAGGATTTCCATCAGAAGGCTGTCCGGCTTCAGCAAGGGAGCATGAATATTTTTTAAGATTTATAAAATGCAAATTAGTTTTGTTATGTATTCAGAAAATTGTATTACTTTGTTGTCTGGAATGTAGTAATATTTTTACCAGGGCCTGATCAGTCAACAGGCTGATCAGGCTGCAGCCTGGGGCGCTGGATTGGGGGGGGGGGGCGGTGCAGCGCTGGTTAAGTGTGAAAAAATGCTTTCCTTTTGTTTGACTGGTTTAACCCGCTCGCCTATCCACCCGCCCAGAATTTTTACCTTATGGGGTCCGCCCCTGTGTATGCAGTCCCCCTATGACTCCATACACAGTCAGTGACAGCTCCAATAAGCAGAAGATGGCAGACGGGAGCTATCAGCATCAGAAGCCGTCAGCTGCCGTCAGTGCGGTCATCTCAGGAGACCACACTAAACAGACAGACCGCGCCCGCACTGAAAAAACAGTCACTGCCGGACGCCGGAGCAAACAGAAGAGTTCTCGGCAGATAAGTAAAAAAGTAAACAGCACTGTGGGGGCTCAGGCACCAAAAATTACTGGGGGGGCCCTCAGGCACAGATCATGACTGGAGGGGCCTCAGGCACAAATAATTACTGGAGGGTGTTACAGCAGGTGTAATAGCCTAGGGCGGCCAGAACCCTTAATCAGGCTCTGATTTTTACAACTATTGTGTATTTTTATAGGTGGATTTCAGTTTTGTTGGTGTTGTGGTAAGAATATTGTCCTACGGATAACAGACAACCTGTCAGTAACCTCACAGAGGATCATTACACCCAGCTTATTTTTACCTAGACTGATGAGAATAGATACCACTCAGCTGCACAGCATAGAGGAAAGGGTTTATATATGTTGTGGCTTTCACTAGTGGCTGTTTTATGCAAGACAATTGCTATTCAAGGATATAATCCCATTTAAATGTATATTATAAAATCACTGTTAATGTCTCTTGATCCGTTAAAAACCGTGTCCCGAATAGTAAATCCGTGTGGATTCCGTCACTAGCACCTAGTTGTTCAATTAATCACTATTCGTTAGTGTTGTACATTTAAAAACAAATATACACAGTATACAAATCTGGTCTGATCCCGGCAGTGTATTTAGTCTTAAAGTTCTCTTAACGGTGGGTGACAATTAGGTGTCACTTAACTGGCAAACCTCCGTAAGCCGAATCCCTTCAACAATGTCCTGGACGTCCGTCAGAGACTTAGCTTGCCGTATTTTCTCCAAACTGACCTGTAATGCATAGCTTGTCAGTTTACAGCTTTATTGTGTAACAGTGTCATTAACATACACATTACGGTGGATCACCTAATAATCCACCCACTTTTATGGAAGGGGGCACTTAGCAACTCAAGATAGATATATATTATTTGTACTTGGTTGCAAGGAGTACATGGAACGTGGGGCATCTGTCAATCAGTCTGTTTTTATTGTTGCTGTCTTTTTAAGTTATAAATAAAAGCTATTTTAAAAAAGTGGGGTCAAGAAATGAACACATTTTACAGGTCTGTTGCTCAGCGCATGGAGTAAACTGAAACCACCACCACTCCTGGGGTTATATTTACTATGCGACAGATCCGTAATTCCCGGCCCTTTGAAGTCATTTTTTTAAAACGGAACTTTTATTAAAGACCATGCCCATCGGGTTAGGTCTTTAATAAAATTGCCTTTTGAAGAAGATGACTTCAAAGCGACGGGAATCGACTGTTCTACAGAACCGCTGCTTAGTAAGTATAACCGCTAGGGAGATTTAAGGATTTTTTAGACAGAGAATAATACTGAAAAATTATATGTTTATTATAAACTTATAAATGGACTACAGTACTCAACTGAATCTTGGCACCCTTGATGACATAGCCAGATCATCCATTATGCAACCTAGGCTCCTGCCTAGGGCTCAGTGGGCACTGATTATCCTAACCCATTTTTGGATCTTGAGAAGTTACGTTGAGAAGTTAGAATATAGAAGTCATCTAATAATGTGTATTGTGCCTTTAAGATTGCTTCAAATATAATGTACAAGTCTTAAGAAAGAGTATGTGGCAATGTTCCAGGACATATGTGGAACATGTTAAATAGATAAGAGTTGGGATGGTAAGAAATAGTTCATTTTAGATAACATTGTAACTCGTAGTGTTTTGAAATTTACTTTGCAAGGCTAAATTCATAATGACAGATTTATAGCCCCAATTATTTTAGACATATGATGCCAGGCGTCTGGAACTTTTTCTAGCATGAAAAAAAAATATATGAGTGTTAAAAGAACGTGTAATCTTGATTGTAATAAACAGAACAGTTTCTATAAACACAAGAGATGGTGTTGTGTTCTCTCTGTTCGCTAATCGACCGATCAATGCATGCATGAAAAAAATAATTCCTTTGATTGTGTATAGCTCGGCTTCAACTTATGGATAGCAAACGTTGGAATTGACAACGTTAGCAAGTGTGGGTGAGGCTATAAAAGAAAAACATGGAGGAATCAGTGTGTCTGATGAAAGATTACACCTTTACACACCATATTAAAAAGGCCTTAAGGTTATCTATTCCTCCTTCCAACTAAAGCTCAGGGCTTATTTCCTTAAATCATCCATGCCCAACTAAACACAGACCAGGTACCTGCAGAGTCTGTGACAACCGGACAAAGTCTCTTTGCACCTCCTCACTGGTATTCAGTTCAGCCTGTAACCTGGAGACTTTGTTCCTCTCCTCGTTTAGTGCAGCCTCAACAGAAGCCTGGAGACAAAGGGCAAGTTAACATGACCACGAAAATAAAGACTGAAGCTATTTTAGCAAGACAGAGTCATACCTTCTCTTCTTTCTCTGTCTGTAGGAGCTTCTCCTGTTCCCCTAAAGACTCCCAGACCTTCTGGACCTGGCTCTCAGATTCCTGAAGCTGCAACTCTGCCTGTGGAGCACAGAAGAGAGTATAATATGCCTTTGTGACTTTAGAGGGCTACAGATTATAAACGGTCTGAAGATAAATGTGCTGCTTGTTGAGGTGATCTTCACATCTAGGTCCGATCGTTCTATGTTCAACGTTATACATTCCACTGTAGAAACCTTCCACAATAAGTGAAGTAAAGCCTGTTTACAGCATAACAGATGGACAGACAGGCTGACCAGTCAAGCACAACAGGAGAATCTTAAGGTGTCCACACATGCAGACATTGCCGGCTAAATCCATAATTTTAGACCTAATTGGCCATAAATTGAAGTGTCTGGGTAAAGAATGATTGACAATTGCTGGTAAATCTGATGAAATGAGAACCAAACATGCCCATGTCTGGGATCATTGTTTGACCACGCTAACTATGCCCTTTATAATGCCCAAGCGCCAAACAGCTATATCATTTCATTTGGCCATACACGTATGTATGTATGATTAAATTGTCATCTACAAGACTTCTCCCGTGCTGCTCCCCACTTATGGAATTCCCTACCACGCTCAATCAGACTCTCCCAGTCTTCAAATCTTTTTTTTTTTTTTTTTTTAAGAGGTGACCTTATCCCTGATGAAACTACTCACACTAACACCCGCACAACTATCCCAATCTCCACTCTGAGATACATTTGCTCCTCTTGTTTCACCTGTGCCCTCTTCCACTTAGAATGTAAGCTCTCTAATGAGCAGGGTCCTTTCGGGTCTGCGTTTATTTTTGTCTACCTTGTATATCTGTTTTTTATATGCGGAGCACTGCGGCGCTTTACAAATCTACAATAATAATAATGTTCTTAGTAGTCGGGTCAAACGGCCTGATGGCCCCACGTGTAATCATCCTTACACAAGGTAGACACATAGGAAGTGATGACATGAGATACAAAAGCAAGAACTGAACTCAAATGCCAAGGGAGAAGGAATGATTGAAACAGACGGCACTTTCTCCTTTCTTATCTCACCTGCTTCCTGTCCTGCTGGATCCTGTCCATCTCTGTTGTCAGACTGGAAAGCGTTGCTGGAAAATGTAAGATACACAGTTAGTGACATCCAACACAACTAAGTACAATTCGAAAAGAACATTCTTCACCGCACCAAGCTAAACCCCAAATATAAATATTCGAAAGAGTCTTGTTATTTCATTTGGGGGAGGTGCTCCTACACAATATGAAATTGTCATCCAAAAGATGGGGGAAAGAGAAGGGGGAAAGGGATAAAGGAAATGTGTATTCTGGGCACTCTAATTACTATATGTAATATGTTGAGTTTCTGTTAAGATTTATATCTTTATTACATAAATTCATTTAGCGAAATATTAAAAACACTGTTTATTTTATGTCATAGGTTAGTATGTTCAATCACACAGTGTTTTTAATATTTCGCTAAATGAATTTATGTAATAAAGATATAAATCTTAACAGAAACTCAACATATTACATATAGTAATTAGAGTGCCCAGAATACACATTTCCTTTATCCCTTTCCCCCTTCTCTTTCCCCCATCTTTTGGATGACAACTAAGTACAAGTAAGACATCATTGGTCATATTGTACATGGTGGTGGGATCATTCTCATAACAGGACTTTAGCCTGAAAACATCACTATAGTGCTCTTAAAGTGTACTCATCACCTACAGACGGCGCAGGAGCAATTTTGTGGGATGAATCAATAGTTAGGAAGATGAAGTCATATCGTATTTGGTAGGGACTAAAGTACTTCATGAGGTCTGACTAATACTCTATAGGTTACTGGTTCCTAGAGAATTGATAGGCTTTGTGAATATTGGTTCAGGTTACACTGGATAGTTCCAGGACATACATTAAAATCTGTTGATCGCTATTTGTGCTAAAAATATTTCTGGTGAGAAGTGAAGGTGGTGTTACAAAGGGGGCAGTTGGGAAATAGTGCACAAGGTTTCATAATTATTTTTCCAAATAGTGTACACTAATAACTACAATAACGGTGCTGTAACCCACAGCAACCAATCAGATTCCAGTTATTATTCTTCTAGTACAGCTTAGAGAATGAAAGCAAACATCCGATTGGTTGCTGTGGCTTAGAGAACCTTTTTTCCCCCACAGTTAACTGTTCCTTTCAGCAAATGGTTTGATTTTGTTTTTAGAATCAGTGTTGGTCAGACATCTGACCTCACTTACCTTCCATTATCTCTGCAACCCCACGATGAGGAGATGAAAGAGAGAAGACAAATATATTAGTAGGTGTTATAGGCACTATTACTCACTGGACTCAATTATCAACATATAATACACACCGATGGCCCCTGTTTCTCAGCATATTCGGATATCAGAATGCTGCCATTAAACAAATACTTTACAGCTGTTGCCGATGGCGACGTACCCTGCTGTGGTCAGTGGTGCTAGGACTGTGTATATTACCCTGAATCCATTGGTGACTTCTAATATCCTTATAATTGACAGTAGGAGTTCATTATCTCATGTATAGCTAACATTTGCTCTAATCTATAGCATATTACCATACATTACATGGAGTTAAGGTTCTACCAATGAAACCCAATGTCTGGTTACTGTGCTAGAGGCTGGCTGCATTGTTCTTCAATGGGATTACTGGCAGGAAGTGTGAGGTGTGTAGGAAAAACACCCCCCACCTCCACCACCACTACACACAATTACAACATTATTTGAAATGTCTTCAGCTCTGAGAAGTTTGGCGATACAGAGCCACAGTACATTTAATTGGAAAACACAAGAAATATATTGCAAATGCGTAACCATTATTAAAACAAGCATAAATAGTACCCAAGAGAAATCACAATTGTCATTAATACAATGTAATCTTAAGTTCCTCTTAAATATTAGAGTGTGAATATACCATCAAGGACTCCTTGCCATTTAAGCACTTGAGACTGCCACAGATGTGTTCTTATTTGTTTAACATGTATAACGTGTGTGTACACTACAACAGGGGTATTACCACTGAGCCCATGCATGTATTGCCCTCTCACCTCTCTCTTCAGTGTATGTTTCCATCTGCCTCCTCAGCTGGTCCTCAACATCCTGTTTGGCCACTTTTTCAGCTTTAAGCTCTTCCTGCAGAGTGACCACCTCGATGCACAACCTCTCCTGACTGTGCTGCGCTGCCCTCTGGAGAGATATGTAAAACATACACACAGTAACGATCTCGATATACAATCTCTCCTGCCCTCTGGAGAGATACGTAAAACATACACACAGTAACGATCTCAATGCACAATCTCTGTTGCCTCTGGAGAGATATGTAAAACATACACACAGTAACAATCTCGATATACAATCTCTCCTGCCTGTGCTGCCCTCTGGAGAGATATGTAAAACATACACACAGTAACGATCTCAATGCACAATCTCTGCTGCCTCTGGAGAGATATGTAAAACATACACACAGTAACAATCTCGATACACAATCTCTGCTGCCCTCTGGAGAGATACGTAAAACATACACACAGTAACGATCTCAATGCACAATCTCTGCTGCCTCTGGAGAGATATGTAAAACATACACACAGTAACAATCTCGATACACAATCTCTGCTGCCCTCTGGAGAGATACGTAAAACATACACACAGTAACGATCTCAATGCACAATCTCTGCTGCCTCTGGAGAGATATGTAAAACATACACACAGTAACAATCTCGATACACAATCTCTGCTGCCCTCTGGAGAGATACGTAAAACATACACACAGTAACAATCTCGATACACAATCTCTGCTGCCCTCTGGAGAGATATGTAAAACATACACACAGTAACGATCTCCATATACAATCTCTCCTGCCTGTGCTACCCTTGCCTCTGGAGAGATATGCAACATATGACAAAAACACACAGTAACATATCCTATGGAATGACAATCTTGATACATAGCCTCTGCTGCTTGCACTGTGTAGTTCTATGCTTAGATACACACAAACGCACAACACCACTTCCTGTCGAGTGAAAAATCTTGGTACTTTGTATTTAGAGAAATAAATTGCAAACATGCAAATAACACTTCTAGTTGATGAGTGTGTGGGAAACTTTTTTTTATTTTATTTTATTTAATAAAGACTAGAGAATCTATCAAATGAAAGGGCCTTCGAGCCCTGAAAGACTACAATGACTTTAATTATAGTTAAAAAGGTATCACTTTTAAGGAAGAAGTCCAATGTGGGAGAACTGTGGTGAAATCGTGTCTGGAACCAACACAATCCGTAAGTTATACACCCCTAGCCTTGGCTTGATTCCCTATAAAAGCTTAAATGATACACTGCCCATTGGAATGTGTTCAAAACGCTGATTGTCCAATCAGCGTTACAGACACAGAAATGAAGGAGTGATCATGAGATTTTGCAGTCACTTTATTATGAAAAAAAAAGATACAACTTTCACAAACATATTGATGAACACCAATATAATATCATTCAGGCTCTTGCAGCAGCTGACTGACACTGTGCATACAGCTGGGAATATCATCATACCTGCTGAGATGAAACCTGCACGACTTGTCCACTGGGGGGAGCTTCGGAGCCTAGTGTTCTCAGCTTCTCATTCTCGTCATTCAGACAATTCACCTCCTGGCACAAACGACTAAAGGAGGCTGTTAGAGCTGCCTGGGGAGGACCAGAGAGAGGAAGAGAATGTGAGGAACAGCGCGAGATCAAAAAAGTAAAATAATAGATATATTATAAAATAATCTGCGAACATTTGTATTCATTCTTCTGATGCCTTTTGCTTGAAACATCATTTCAACAAAGTGAACAACTAAAAGCCCTGAGAGGCCTTCGATCTTTAATGCCAGGTCAGCTGAAATCTACAGCTCACAAGTAGATAGGTTAGAAAAAAAAATTACATATGTGCTAGAGCATGAACCAATCCATGTTTTGAAAATAATGTAATTGTGAGCAGCTTTTTGATCCTACATTAGTTTTTATATTATCTACAATCTAAGGGATATATTTACTACAATCTGTGTTTGGCCACACATCGCCAGTGGTTTAGTGGTCCAAATAGCCGCATTAATTATACGGCTGTTTGAGGCTGCGATATAAAACGGATGTCGATATGTGGTGGATTGAACACCGATAAACCTGTCTTTTTTTATAGTGGTTTTTCAGAATTGCTTCTGATTGGCTCGATAGCTCAAATATGCTGGAGAATCATTGGGCTTATAAATTATAGGGCAATAATTATTTATTAAGGGGCAAAATTAAATTCTAATTAACTTATGGGGCAAATTTATTTTTCATCATATTAAGGGGGCAATTTTATTGTATTATTATATTATGGGAGCATTATGTAGTTCCACATCTGTGCATCATAATTAATTATATCCCCCAATAACTATCAAATAGTATTGGCCAGTTAATATAATTTTATATTCATTTTCCCCCATAATATAATACAATATTTGCCCCCTTAATATAATGAAAATTAAATTTTACCCCTCAATCAATAAATATTGGTTGCCCCCATAATTTATAGAACAATGGTGCCTTCTCTTACATTCTGAATGGTAAGATAGCTCAAACTGCATGCTGCTACCCCGCCTCTCACAACCACCTCTTCTGTTTGCCTGTTTTCCCAGCAATCTGTCAATCAGCAGCTTATTAAATATGGCTGTTTGTGTTTTGATCATGTTTAAAAAAAAAAAAAAAAAAATCGGGATTGCTATTTTTAAAGTGGTAGTGTGTAAAATTGTGATTTTCAGCCTTTTAACTGGTGGTTTGGCCTTTAGTATATCCGACAATTTTAAAACCGTTGGAAAAGTTGCTGAAAACTGATCGTTTCCTAAAACCACCCTTTAGTAAATCTAGATCTAGGTCTATTTTATAAAGACTACCTGACAATTAGCAACATTGGTCAAAGGCCTCAACGGGCTGGCTGAAAATGCCACCTACACCCAATAGTAAATGGATCCGTGCACACGGAACGTCACTTTTGTAGCTGAAGTTCTTGTTCTGTTTACACACAAACACACACACACAATAAAAGACAATGGATTTGCTCTGCAGATTATTGTTCAGGATCAGAACTGCCATCTTCCTCAATTTTTTCATCATTCTGATCCTCCGAGTCATGCCAACAAGACCATCCACCATGGCTGTGGCAGACTATCAAATGTTAGACATACAACTCACGGATACTCATACACTCTCCTCAGGAATACATAAAAGACCAATTGGTTCATCTCTGGCCTCAGTATGCCTCTAATTTTTTAATGTGCCTGTTTTGGAGATGACAGTTAGATGGCGATACATGAACGATTGCAGAAAAAGCATGATCTTGAAGGGTACACACTTTTGCACTGGGCATACTAACATGAACAGTAGCAGGACCAGTACTAGTAAAAAGTGGCCATGGTCTGTGTTGGAAACTGAAACGCTATTTAAAACTTGAATCAGGCAACCTTCTAAGAAGCTTTTATTATTCCCAAGGCACAGCACAGCAGAGTATAACAGACAATTCAATCAGCATGAATTCATCACACTGTGATGATATGCCGCAATACCAGCTACAGATAACAGGTGGCAGCGCACCATCAACACTGAGAACTGCACATTCCTTTTCACTTACTGCAATCAAGACTTATGCTAAAAGTCAATCAGGACTAAGAGACCTCATCTCTATGTAGCCTTTATAAGGCCCTCACTCCTACCAGACTTAGCATGAGCAAAGTTTAGATTTGTGTTACTCTATTGGGGCTTTATTACTGGAAGTGCAATAAAAAACTAAGGTGGTTGAACATTTTGGTTTTGGATAAGGATGTTTTGGAAAAGGAAATTAAAGGTATATGGGAGTATGGAAGGAGTCCTTCCATGCCATCCAAGGCTCGCAAAATTCCGACGTCACAAGAAACGGACACTCTGCTTTCGGAAATGATATTCGGAATTGGACTGAGAAAACCAGGAATTGTCAGATTCAATAAAAACATTTACAGTATATCATTAATTTTGCATCCATGGCATTTGAACTGTTAACAACAATAAACTATGAATCAAATTACTCCCTGGGGACATGTATTTTTAGAAAAATAAAAATTATGTGCACTTCCCTTTTACGGTTGAGAATTATAGAGCGGATATAGAAGCCAAATACAACGTCAGACCTCCGATCTGCCATACCGAGCATGCTGTACATCCAGGATGTGCCTTACCATTTTCCGTGCAGTCTTCTGCTGGGTTTCCGACAAACTTCCCTGCAAGCTCTGTAGAATCTCTTCCGAATTCTTAATCTGATCCAGCAACTGTTTGACCTGCGTGAGACAGGGGCGGGATATTGTGTATGTACTGGGATTTACTAACACCTCTGTACTGTTTTATACACCAGTCGTGACGTACCTGGTTAGAGCAATCCTCTGAGCTGCACCGCAGAGCCTCCTGCAGAGCCTCCTTTTCCTGAGTCACTTTCTCCAGAAGTTCACTTGTGCTCTTCAGAGACGCCTTTTGTTGTGCGACCTGGGGGGAAAAAACTGACTGTAATGTAAATTCAATAAAAAAAAATCCCCTCCACTAATATTAATATATATATATATATATATATATATATATATATATATATATATATATATATATATATATATTTACATTTTTCTAATATTTTTTTGGGCCAAATATGGATTCCGCATTTATTTTATTAGGTGTCAAATTTATTTATTTTTAACCATGTTTTTGTGTTTTCTAGTTTTTTTCTTTGTTGTTACCAGTAACAAAGCATCAAAGTACAATCCAGCCAATAATAACTTCAATCACGTCATCTATTTAATTAAAGATCTAAAAGTTGGTACAATTAATCAACCACTCCCATCTCCACCCATATGTTCAACACCATTCACCTCCTGGCTGAAATTTCCAGTAGGTCGGGGATCTGCCTGTATCCGACTGGCAACAACAAATCCAGGCCAACGGCTACACTGGATTAACAATACTACACTTAACAGCAACAATCATAGTTGTTAATCCTAAAAGGTGAATCATACTGTACCAACATCTATTCATATAGAAGGGGAACATGCAGAATTACAGCTAGCATACAGTACACAAGAAGTGGTACTGTGCCTTTATACATACATACATACCGAACAGGAAATTATAGACAACTGCAGCTAGCATAAAGCACAAAATAAGTAGCACTTGCTGATACTTCTATATACACAGACAATACAACTTTTCCTGAGAAATACACCCAGCATGTAGTACATGTGATTTGGTACTGCGCAGTTATATATACATACAGATGAGAAACATACACTGAGAACAAGGGAAGTGGTACTGTGCCATCATTCACAGGGGCAAACTCAGGATTTGTAGAGAGGGGCTTACACACCACGCCGCCAGTGGGCGTGACCAGCCTGCATGGGGGCGTGGCTATAATATTACACAGTGCTTGGCTGCTCTCCAACTCTTCCTTTCCCCATAATATACATGGGCAATGCTCCATGCACTACTGTTGGGTGCACACAGCTCTCCCTTTTCAAGCAGAGCCGTGTGAAGCGGGGGCAGGGTCCAGCCACCTCAACTATACAGTGCCCCAGGCTTGGAGGGGGGTTTCCAGGCACTAGTAGCCCCCACCCCCTCGGTTTGCCTATGATTCATACATAAAGACAGAACAAGCAGAGTATACAGAGTATACAGAGCAGCGGCACCATGGAGGTAGCCAGCATTTCATCATCATCACCATTTATCTATATAACGCCACTGATTCCGCAGCGCTGTACAGAGAACTCATTCACATCAGTCATTTGGATACAAGTATCCATAATCAAGAGATTTTGGTTTGTGATTGTTCTTCCCCCCATTCGTTAAATTGACCTGCTGGCTCCGTCTTACATAACCAGAGGAGCCCCAGGAAAAACAGTCGCATCCAGCAGCCCCTGTACATCTCTGTCTGGGAGTGGGGGCAGCCTTGTACTACCACCTTGTACTAAAGCGATTATATTATAATATAGCCACTATCACCCCCTCCCACATACTAATGCCAGTAACGGTAGTATAATGTTGATGCGTGAGCTGGGTGGGTTAACTAGGGACATAATCATCACTTGTGCAGTACTAGGAATTGTGAGTGAATGCACTATACGTTAGTAAATGTGCCTCTCACAAGCTCATTCATCTCTATAGAACACTCCTCAGCAGTAGTTTGCACAGTAAAATAAGTGGATGACAAAGACAAATACAGAATAGAAGACAGAAATAAAACTTAACAACATTTCGGCGATACGCCCTGTTCAGCAGTGCCCCGTGGATGTGGCTATTGTGTTGTGCACCCTTTACAAAGTGCTTTCGTTTTTAAGCTACAGCCTGCCACTCAATTATTTACATCTACATCATAAATATTCATTTGGTTCAATTCATAGTTACATGAGGATGAGAACAAGTCTAGAAACCAGTTAAGAAATGGGGATGGATTATATCTTATTTACATTCTTAGAACAGGTAATGATATAGCTTATGAGAGTATCATCCATCATTGGCTGATTAAGGGTTCAGACCACCTTCGGCTAATACACTCCTAGCATCCCCTTGCCTTCCATGACAGGCTAATCTTTGGTATAATTTAAAATCCGGCTCTCCCACCACCACCGTTTACATTTACGTGTTTTAGAAACTCAGCTCCACTTGGCTTTTAAAAAGGTCACAGCAATCTTTGTCGATCATCAATTTTCATTAAAATCAGAACTTTCTGTACAGCAGAACGGAGGCACGAACGAACTCTACTGAGGGTGAAGATGTGAAGGTGAACGGGGCTGTCCCACCTGCAACTGTCGCCGTCCTCCTCTCTTCTACTCACTTATCCTCCAGCGCCCACGGAAATACGTCAAGACTAAAACCTTACTACATTTTTCTTTCATGTTTTCTCTTTACTTTGGAGAACAACTATTCTCTTATATTTCAAAACGAATTTCAGATTATACTACTCCCCGTCACAATTTTGCACCCCCAAAAATGTTGTGCCCCCCTAAAAGCCTTGTGTATATATTTCCATTCCCCCCCATCAGGGCTTGTGACTTTATCTTTTTATGTTTTGGTACATAAAGAGTCCTTTTCTGTTATAAAAATTTGGAATGTTCCATTTGGAGAAAGCCGCAGCTGTAGACCGAATGGAAAGCTGGATAGATCGGATTTTTGAAAACCATAATCTAGAGTTTTATCAAAAAGACGCATTCACAGATTGATCCAAAGAGAAATCAGGTCGCCGTTTTGGAGCCAGGAGTGAACGCTTTGTTCCCATGAGGGACTTTGCTGCGTACTTTCCCAATAGGACAGGTATGACACATGCACATGGGTTAGTGAGGTCATCATCCTCATTACCTCTTGTTCAGACAACAACTGGTAGCCGGCTGGAGGGATGTAAATACACTCTGGTACCAGCGTTGCCGTAGAGACCAGAGACGCGGTATCCTCCTGTCCTTGCCTCATCCTATCCCCGGGGAAGGAAGAGATGGAGACAGAGTCATATCCGCGTGCGAACGCCTCTGCCAAGAGCTCCGGGTCATCCGCGGAACACTCCAGAGAGGAAGTAAGAGGGTCCTGACCATTGAATCCATCCTCCATCCGAGACATCAAGACACAGATTCCTCCTGCAGCACATGTATGATATAATAAAGGTGACAGGTTACATACAGGGACATTATTTATATATAATAATGCTGAACCTTAGATAGCATATATTCACATATACAGTATTTATGTATTAAAGAGACAGGCACATGTCCTGTTATGGGGTCATTTAATATCCATAGTGCACAGTGATCTCTACTGGCCAAATGTTCATGAAAAACGGCAAAATATTTGTATAGCAGATCAGTAAGCAAATGACACAAAAAAAAACAAAAAAAAAAAAACCTAGATATCTACACATAGTGGAGCTAGCCAATTTGTGGCCAAAGCAATAGGTTAGTAATTTAACTAGAAATGAGGGACATTAATCAGGAATAAGCACTGTGCCAGTTGAGAGTCCCCACATTGGGTCAGTTCACAAGATGGCCACAACGTAGGCAATGGGTACAGCGCTGTGGAATTAGTGGCGCTATATAAATAAATGATGATGATGATGATGATGATGATGATGCTGGGTACACATAAAGACATGTGTCCACACAAAAAATATCTAGCAAAAATTGGGGTTAAAACGCACATACAAAACCCACAACACATTTGGTGGTCACCGGCGGCTTCCCCAAAGCATTCATCCTCGGTAAATGTACATGGATCAAATGCAGAAAAACAAAATGCTAGTGCAGAGATGCCCAAACTCAGTCCTTAAGAGCTACCAGCAGTTCATGTTTTCAGGATTTCTTTCATCATGCACAGGTGACTTAATCTATTTGGCTGGGTCAGTAATTAGACCACCTGTTTCTGCAGACAGAAATGCTAAAAACATGACCTGTTGGTGCTCATGAGGACTGAGTTTAAGCACCTGCGTGCTGGGGGGGTATCACAAACAATGGCTTCTACTGTCAGACCCGTTTACATGAACACAGTGTTTGGTGTGAGGACATAACCTTGCCTGTTTACATATAACCTGCCAACGTCATTGAAAAATAAGTGGAAAAGTAAAATATCACAGTTATAACTTGCTGCAGAGTAAATGCATCAGTCCATCTGCAACTTTTGTGCAGTTTATTAAGACTTTCAATTGCGCTTGCTTTCTACTTTATAAGCTTATTTATAGTCTATATTTTTTACAGTGTTTCTTTTACTTTCATTATACATGAAACCCCAGCAGGCAGCCTATATGCAGCAATACACCTATTGACTTTCCTTATACAACCACCTAGGTTATAAACTACAGACTATAATATAAGCAACTTATCTGTAGGTTTCACTTCCAGAATTTGCAAGAATTTTTTTTTAAAAAAAAAAAAGCAAAATAGTTTTTACTTTTTTAAAAAATATTATTCTTAGAATAACAACATTATTGATATAGAATATAAACAATGGAGTAAATTACAGAGAGACATTCAGGAAAGCTGTTGCATGCTTTAAAACGAATAAAAAAATGTCTAACACATGATACAATGTATCACTATAGTTTCTAGGTAAACTATATAACAAACACTATACAGAATTTCAGTCTGCAGAACTGACCTGTGCTGAGTTTGTGGTTAGATATTTGGGGTGATCTCTTCTTACCCTCGTTCTCTTTATCTGCTCCCCGACCCCCAACTTTTCCTATAAGCAAATCCGCATCCGTATGGAACACGTTTCCGTATCCGCTCGGCAATCTCCGCCAGCGCTCGGCTGGAACCCGGCCGTCAGCCTTCGTCTCCTATTATCCCTATAAGTTGGGCTGTTCGTGAGTTTCCGCCAACGCTCGGCTCGTAGACTCGGAGGCTCTTCGGCAATCTCCGTCAACGACAGGTTATGATTGTAATTACATCGGCTACATGAACAATTTAGGTTATTTTTCTTATTTATGACTGTTATAAGGTGATGTTCAAAATTAAAAATAAAATAAAACGATTGATTGATGATTTATCGTTAGTGGCTCAGTATATATTTATTATTAAGTCTTAATATTTGTAACATATTTGTGGTTTTATGCTTAATACCAGTATTTCCTTAATAGAGTTATTATAATTTAGCACAGACAAGTTCAGGGGGATATTGTGTCTTGTCTGATCTATGAAGAAAAGCTCTACAACTACTAGTACTAGAGAAGCATTTGCAGACCTCGAAGATTGTTATACAAATAGCAACTTTGCAGAACAGAGATAGCAGAGAGTGCAGCATGCTATGCTGGGATTTGTAGTTCCACAGTAACAAGTGAGCCACAGGGGAAAATGCAGAACAATTCCGTCAAAATGTTTTGTGGGTGTCTTAAATTCTTTGCAATCTTATTGATTCTTGATAGCATCTTTTCTTCCATATGATATACACCATATGGACAAAAGTATTTGGCCGCATCTGTTCATTATTGAATTGAGGTGTTTCAATCAGACTCGCTGCCAGAGGTGTATAAAATCAAGCACCTAGCCATGCAGTCTCTGTTTGCAGACATTTGTGATACAAAATGGGTCCAAATGCCAATGCAGGAAGCCGCAGCTACAGCACCAATCAGCGCTGGCCACTACTGCTAGAGAGGAAAAGTAATGTCCACAACAAAATGCTCTTATAACAGCATAAATCTCAGTTCTATACCACTACTATTCTCACTCATCCCTTCCACCTACCTCCTCCATACCCAACCTCCTATTCCAGCCCACTCATATACCACCTCCTTCCCCACCCACCTATAGTCCCACTGATCTCAGGGCCATCTTTTCCATTGGGCACGATGGGCAGCTGCCCGGGGGCCCCACGGGCAAGGGGGCCCCATAGGCACGGCTCTTAATGAGAAAAAATAATCCTGCAAAAGAAAAAAACCTGCAAAAAAAACCTACAAGGGTCACTGAGCAAGTACATCTATCTATCTGTATATATCTATATCTATATCTGTATCTGTATACATCTATCTATCTCTATCTCTATATATCTATATCTATATCTGTATCTGTATACATCTATATATCTATATCTATATCTATATCTAGGGGCCCCGGTGCACTGCTTTGCCCGGGGGCCCATAATGTTGTTAAGATGGCCCTGACTGATCTCACTGACACCTTGTTTACTTCATCTCTCTCTATTTCTCAACCATTTATAGTAATTCTAATTTGATTTTTACACTATTTCATTCCTTCTCTTTTTTTAATTTAAAATTTATTTGAATACTCATTTTTATTTTATAATATCCCTATTTTTATTTTTATGTATATATCTTCATTTTTATTTATTTTTATTTCTATTTATATATATATATTATCTTTTATTTATTTTTATTTGTATTTATTTTCATAACATTGTTGTACATCTGTGCATCGAATAATAGCCTAGAACATATGTGAGCTATAAACATGACCTAACAAGTTCCGCTGCTGGAACACACGAAAAAAGAGGAACAGTGAGTCAAATTCTCTAATATAACACATAATTACACGGAGACAGGGCTTATTAGGTTTTGTGTGTGTGAGAATATATATATATATATAAGAATTCTCGGTTACACATATTTGCAAATGCATGATAAGCCAAATGCATTATAGAGAGATAGAGATAGATATAAAGATAGATAGATAGATAGATAGATAGATAGATAGATAGATAGATAGATAGATAGATATAGAGCGATAGAGATCATGCATTTGCAAATATGTGTATTCGAATTCTTTCAGTAAAGTACTAGCCACACCCCCACATTAAGTTGGCCACACCCACTCAGGAAATGTCACTCCCAATTAGATGGGGGCAGCGGTGCCCTGTCTCGGCCGGGGCAATACAATGTCTAGTTACGGCACTGCGCAGACACACAGTCAGAGCTGCGTTCACTGAGGTTTCTGACGGTTCTGGGCCTGCGCAGTGAATATACGTACGATACGCTCACAATCAGCGGATTCGTGCCTTGATGACGGCGGCCCAAATGTGTTTATTTCAGTACCAGACATATAATCGGTGTAAGGGATTGTAGAGGCTGCTGTAATTCAGTGCGGTGGTCATAGTGTGAATAAGACCTTTGCCTCCATATAAGGTCATCAGTCAGCTTCTCATTACTGATTCAGACGCTGCACACAACAACCAGGCTGCACAACACATAATCAAATTTCCTTCAGTGAAACCTACAAACAGGATGCAGCCGTGTCTGGCAAACTGGGGAGGAAGACCCTCCACACCTCATTAACCCTGAGACTGTTACACAGAGGCAAGAGGCAGATACTGCACCCAGTAGGCATACTGAGGGATCTTAATGCTGCGTGGTCTAAGCTTTGTCGGATACAGACACCCGTCGTTCAGTCGCCCTCACTCATGGGAAGTAATTTAGGTTGCAGCTTTTAAGAACATACACAGTTGTGGCAGGGAGTAAATACCTGTGTAAGATCTGCACCCCACCTATTGCGGGAAGTAACATTACAGTAAGGGCAACAATGTAGTCCTGGGGTAGATCCATGCACCATCTCATTGGATCCCATCTTAGCGAGTGTTGCCCTAAAGCTGGCACATCCTGTGGGCTGCACACGCTGCAGTATCGGGCCAAATTCTCAACATCGCTGCCAATGTCGCAGCGTGTGTAGCCAGTAACACTGTGCCCCCAAACACGTTAGAAGTGATTCAGTAGCTTGGCATGAATGCCGAGCAGCCAGTTTTCAACCAATTTTGCCTCTTACACGTGTAGTCAATTTGGACATTTATCCGTGCACACGAGCTGAGCGCTGGCCAGTATGTGGCCCTGCATTGAATTCTTTTTAACCGTAATGTGCTATGGTTTTCATTCTTGTAATGCTAAAAACAAAACTCATGCTTAGCCCCCTGTGACAGTTTCCTACAGTTTGTATGCATGCTTGCTCTTGCAGTCGGGGGGTGTAGGTGGTCAATGCACGGGAATGCCAGACAATGGGGCAGACAGTGCCAGAAATACTGTGACGTAACAAAAATGTACCAGACCGCAAGTGAAAACGCTAGTGGGTACGGGGTCATTGGAACAGATGGGTTCTATTCTGATTCCTGTTTACATGCTTCTACTTGCATTAAAAAAATGAATGAATAAATACATGAATAAATAAACAATGATTTTAAGATCAGAGGTTTTAGAAAATCTCTCTATATATAGATATACAAGCATCCTATCTTTTTCAAACTGCTTTCTATGTGATTGATGCGGTATAGTATTGCAAAAAAAAAAAAAATTAGCCTTGGCTTAAATAGAACAGTTTGGACTGCAAGAAGTGAATACTAAGAGAGTCATCTAAAACATTGAAGTGGTGATCCTGCCTACTTACCATCTCATAAATACATATCTTTGTTATTCGCTATTTATGAAAGCAGTTTGTAGTGTACTTTGCATTCATCGGTCAGTTTTACCTGTTTAAAAAATATTGCCAGTGAAATCAATGGATCTATTACTTTCTATGGCAGTGTTGGCTAACCTGTGACACTCCAGGTGTTGCGAAACTACAAGTCCCAGCATGATTTGCCAATATATAGTAGCTTATTGTTGGAAGGGTATGCTGGGACTTGTAGTTTCTCAACACCTGGAGTGTCACAGGTTAACCAAAACTGTTCTATAGAGAAGCTACTATCATTAAAAGCAATAGAGCCATTACTTTCTACTGGGAAACTACTGTCATTGAAGTCTATTCAGTGCAGCTGAGTGTAAGACTTTGTTCTTTGTTGTTAGGTTGCGTTGGTCTGCTTGCAATGTCCTTCAGTGGGATTACTGGACAAGAAGTCTGTTCTATGAAAGAAAATATCTTACAATCCTTTGAGAAACGTTATCTAAAATATCTTCCGTTTTGATACGCTCCTGATAATGTTACCGACATATTTGTGGATATTAATAATATCTTGTTTACATATCCAACCTGTGCATTTCCCATTACTTTCATCAACCCAAGAGATGTAAAACTGGAGTGTATCCCGCAGTTAATGCGGTGATAGTTGCCCAAACTTATAAATCATTGAACTTATTTCCCCTATCCACTGTATATGGGTTTTTATGTGGGGGGTTTTTTTAACATCCTCTGCATAATTCCTATTTTGCATATGTTTTATTTTCAGTGACTTTACAAGAAAACTTAAGTTTATTCATGACGATTATACAACTTTTCCGTATACAGAGCGACGTTTAGTAAACGACTATCGTCCTACTTTAAAGTGTGAGTAAAGTGAGCAAATAAAATTAATATACTGTATAATAAAGGCTGTGTATTACTGAGTTGATTAATATACATGAAATAAAAATAGAGATTTTTCTTAACTAAATATGTGCACTATGCTTTTTCACTTCTCTGCAGCTGGTTAGAAGGAAGGTGCTTGGCTGAGCAGACAGAGTTCGAATGACAACTTGTCAGACTTGCTGTGCAGAAAATCGATAGATTCATACACAGGGACAGTGAGCTTTTTGTCCTTTATGAGTTTCTGCTGGCTGTAGTGGAGTGTGGAGTGGGTGTTAATATTGCTCTAGTGTTTTGTGTGTTTTTTTATCAAAGACAAAAGGGTAAATTTATCAAGCTGCGGGTTTGAAAAAGTGGAAATGTTGCTTATAGCAACCAATCAGATTCTAGCTGTCATTCTGCAGAATGTACTAAATAAATGATAACTAGAATCTGATCCTACATTCCTTCCAACATGTTTTATTGAAAACTGGGACAAATTAATCCACGCCTGCCAAATCACATCCCATTTCTTGTGAGGACATAACCATTTTCTGATAGGTAATGACAATTTAGGGTGCAGAAAATAGGAACTATTGTCAGATGAATAAAACTGCAAAATATAAAAGAAAATATCTGAACTATGGAGGTGCATCCTGGCAAAAACATGAAATGTAATCACATTTCTGATTTATTTTTTTTAATTAAATAAATTGCGATGGTAAAATTTAGTTAGTTTACACTACATATTAAAAAATGTTACTGTTGATTTCTCTTCAACCGTTTTGCATAGCTCCCAATATTAGGGCATAATAATCATCCAACCTGACCCGCCGGACACCCTAATCTGTCCAAATCCTGCCCCAATATAAACAATCATGACCACGTGTCAAGAAATCCACTGATCCTGTATGAAAGGTCCACCCCTTTTGGGGTTAGAAAATCAGGACAGAATCAGCCAAAATCATTGGGAGATATGGCCTTGCTGTATATAGTAAGTGAAAATGTCGTACAGATGCACGTGACAAGTCTCCCTGGTTCAATGCATTAAGGGGTAGGTACCAACAAACTTATATTTAAGTAACCCGCTCTGGGGTGTGGTATCTGCATTACCAGGGAATGACAGCTGTACTGAGTACACCCCACCCTTCTCCAGAAACGAAACTACACCAAATGCAGGCTGTAGGCTGTTACGTTGGATCAGCCTGTAAATAGGACATATTAGTAGCATTTCATTGGTAATCATCTCAGCTTCACAGCAAGTGATATTATCGGGGACCTACAAAAGGATCATTTGCAGAAATCGTGATAAAATATTGCTACTTCTTTTGTGGTTTACAGGTTAATTTGCTAATCACCAAATCTATTAAAGGAAAATCGATCTACAACATCCCAAAAAAACATAATCCAAAGACATAATAATAGTAATAATAATAATAATAATAATAATAATAATAATAATAATAAAGATCACAAAATCACTGCAATCACCTATTTCTCCAATGTTCAGTATAGAACAGGAGGGATCTATGATTTTATAAATCACTGTGGCAATGTTCTTAATTAAGAAATTATTTCTGATGCAGCGATTGGAACCAGATAAAGAGGTGGACTAGGAATTATTGAAATATTTATATTTCATTTTTACATTATGCATGTGCAACAATAATAACTTCTCATTGAGCAATGCACGTATTATTCACAGGACAACAGTGTACTTTTGCCACTTTAACAATAACAGTTAACTTCCTTTTTCGCTCCTCTTGTATATATTTTGCTTCTGCTCAGAGTTTCATATTGAAAGTGAAATTGTGAGGAGGAGGAACGCTGCTGCTCCGTCAGGTCGGACCCCTCTCCTCTCTCCCACGCCCACTCTGCAGGTGCTGCCATCACCTCCCAGGGGAAGACTTGCTGAGAAGTTCATGCTTCTGTGAGTCTGTGCCCGTTACTGGCTGCCCTGTGTAATCTGTCACACATTGTGAGGGTTATGTGGATCATGCTGGTTCTCCTCGTCCTCTGTTTCTGCATCACCTCCTCCATCCAAATACCAGAGGACGCCAGGACTATATCTGAGCCTGCTGGAGGTAAGAAATGCCAAATTATCTCCGCTAACATGAGGCTGTACTGTCTATGGTGCCCGCTTTGTACTAACATGAGGCTATGCTACGGTGTGTACTGTCTATGGTGCTCTCTGTGGCATTATGATCCCTGCTCTGTCCTGTCAACCCAACGATGGTCCCCATTCTTTACACTCTACCATATGATGATCCATGTTCTGTACTCTATATCCCATCAGGATCCCAAGTCTGTAGTCTCTCCTCTTTTATGCTCACTCTCATTAATGATAGTTCAAGGTTTGTACCTTCTACTCCATGATGTTCTGTACTTTGTACCCTCTACTCCATGATGTTCTGTTCTCTGTACCCTCAATTCCGTGATGTTCTGTTCTCTGTACCCTCTACTCCGTGATGTTCTGTACTCTGTACCCTCTACTCCATGATGTTCTGTACTCTGTACCCTCTACTCCATGATGTTCTGTACTTTGTACCCTCTACTCCATGATGTTCTGTACTTTGTACCCTCTACTCCATGATGTTCTGTACTCTGTACCCTCTACTCCATGATGTTCTGTACTCTGTACCCTCTACTACTCCTTGATGTTCTGTTCTCTGTACCTTCTACTTTGTGATGTTCTGTACTCTGTACCCTCAATTCCGTGATGTTCTGTACTCTGTACCCTCTACTCCGTGATGTTCTGTTCTCTGTACCCTCAATTCCGTGATGTTCTGTTCTCTGTACCCTCTACTCCGTGATGTTCTGTTCTCTGTACCCTCAATTCCGTGATGTTCTGTACTCTGTACCCTCTACTCCATGATGTTCTGTTCTCTGTACCCTCAATTCCGTGATGTTCTGTACTCTGTACCCTCTACTCCATGATGTTCTGTACTTTGTACCCTCTACTCCATGATGTTTTGTACTCTGTACCCTCTACTACTCCCTGATGTTCTGTTCTCTGTACCTTCTACTTTGTGATGTTCTGTACTCTGTACCCTCAATTCCGTGATGTTCTGTACTCTGTACCCTCTACTCCGTGATGTTCTGTTCTCTGTACACTCTACCCTATGGTGTTATGTTCTCTGTACCCTCTACTCCGTGATGTTCTGTTCTCTGTACCCTCTACTCCATGATGTTCTGTTCTCTGTACCCTCTACTTCGTGATGTTCTATTATCTGTACACTCTACACCATGGTGTCTCTCTACTTCATAATAATCCCTGTCCTGGTGGGTTTAACCCGAGAGCTATAATAGATGTCCATGTTGAAATGCAATGAAGCATGCTTGAAGTTGATTTGCTTTATTTCTTCTGCAAGGGTAAACCAACCAGGAGTGAGGGTCATTACAGCTTAATAAACCTTGTATAAAAAAAAGGATAAGCCACAAATATAGCACTCTCGCCTCCAAACTTATTGGCCAATTGTTCAGAATATGAAGTGTTGAACCTTTTCTTTATTCTCCAGTGGTGGTTGAGGTAATTGTGCACTAGGCTGCATAGTTCAGCACCGAGGACCTTGCAAGGCCTGGACTTCCATACACTGTATCTGAAGAGCCCAGGGTCAAGGTGTAGTTAGATGGTACTGCTGAATTTCATGTTCTGAGCATTGAATACACAAGAAGCACTTTTACGATCTGTGGGCCAGAAGCAGGTCAAGTGAAATGTTGTAGGATCTGGCAGGCGCTCCAATTTAAACATACCAAGTTACGGGTGATATTAGACATCTAATATCTCCTATATAGCACATTATAAAAAAGATGAATGGGTAGACCTAAGTAGAATCCTTCCTTAAATCTGAATCTTTCTACTTGCGTTTGAGAGAAATGCTGAGAAGGTCCTAGAGGAGTAATCTAGGGCCTGATTCATTAAGGATCTTAAATGAAGAGGATCCTTATTTCAGTCTCCTAGACAAAACCATGTTACAATGCAAGGGGTGCAAATGAGTGTTCTGTTTTGCACATAAGTTAAATACTGACTGTTTTTTCCTATAACACACACATATCAACTTTAAATGTCAGTGTACAAATAAGCTATCAAGTATTTGTGTGTTACATGAAAAAACAGTCAGTATTTAACTTATGTGCAAAACAGAATACTCATTTGCACCCCTTGCATTGTAATATGGTTTTGTCCAGGAGACTGAAATAAGGATCCTCCTAATTTAAGATCCTTAATGAATCAGGCCCTTAGTTCCTTCCAGTTTATGCTTAAGGGTAAAACGTTTTCCATATGAAACAAGCTTTGTTATGTAGAGCAACATTAATCGTGTAACATTAAATAATTTGTCCATCAACTAAAAAATGTTAATCAAAAGCTTAGTTTAATTGGTGGTAATTCTGAAAGTATAAAGCCTGCTGTCCCTGTCATAGTTTTCTATTGGTTCCTGCAATCTGTCATTCAACAACTCCTCCAGTCTTTGTGAAATTACACCAATGATCAGCCGCACGTGAAGTGCGTGTGACTGAGTCAATCCGCATACTGAAAGCTACATGTGCAGGTTTTTAAAAATCTGGAATGCTTGCAGTCAAAATCCTACTTTTACATTGCATCCAATCAAGTGAGGGTACTATATATGCTTAATGAATTAGACAAAATGGCTAATTGACAAACTTCATCCCACAATAACCTGTTCCTCATATCATTAATGACGTGACTTTCAGAGCTGAGTTTTTAAGCACTTTGCATGTGCTTAATTCTTGTGCCACAAGCCATGGTTTTAAATCATTGCCTACTTTGGCATTATTTACATAGGCACATTTAAAATGACATATGGCTGCATTTTGTTCTTTATCATATGTTACGTCAGGATTTTTGCAAGATTTTATGAGTCAGTTCCTTTATGGTTGATGCTTTTTTTTAATGCATGAAAATTATTGCATTAAAAACTCATCCGTGAAATTTTGAACTTTATTCGCTTTATTTTAAAGCTGACTGTAAAATTCAACGTAGAAATGAGTATGTAAAACTCATGAAAGGCAGAACTAAAAATACCCTTCAAATTCAGCAGTTTCACAAACACAGGTTACAAAAATAGACAAAAAAGGGAATCAACTGCAAACGCACTTTATATACGATTGTAACATAGTAACAAACCTGCAGATAACAATCATGTAAACAACTAAAGTGTCTGTGGTCATCTGCAGTATTTTTTTGCTCATTTGGTTACATAAACAGGACCGCAAGTCTATTTGTGTTTGTTACAGGAATATTTTAGTTCTTTCTTTATTTCTAGGTTCCCTATTACTGTTTCGTGGCCGTATACATTTTTTTTTGTCTGTTAAAAGATCGAAAGATACAAGACACATTTATAACAATACAAACATGAGTATTCCCAGGATTGGGTGGACCTGTTGCTTTCCCACAATGGAGCCTATACCCGTTTGCAGAACATGAGGGTTAAAATAAGAACAAACTGTATCAGGACAAAACCACGTTTACAAATGAGTGTGTGTAAGGGTTTTCTTACAGTTACAGAATTGGGGGGGGGGGGGAATCAGTTACCTGTTGGGGTTATTCATTTTTTGCCTTTACGGTCCCACTAGCTTTCCCCAGTAACCCTCCTACTCTAACGAGCAGAAATCTGAGAGTTCCATATTCCGGAACTCTGAGAGTTCCATGTTCCGGAACTCTGAGAGCTCCATGTTCCGGAACTCTGAGAGTTTCAAGTTCCGGAACTCTGAGTTGTGGAGTTCTGACAATTTAGGATTTTGTCTGCATATTGGCAGTTCACACAGCGCTATTCATTTTCTTGTTTCCTGTTTCCCCTCTAGGTAACATAGCATTACCCTGCGGGCACTTTTCCTCCAAGCCGATTCCAGTGAAGTTCAAGTTGGAGATGGGTAGCCACCAGTCATGGATGACACTGGAGGTGAAGTCATTAATTCTGAAGTTGGAAACCTTGGCTCCATCTCTGCTGCTCCCCGCAAATGCGAACAGGAGCAGAGCCCACATTTATTCCTGCTCAGTGGACAATAGGAAAACTTCTGAACACACCAGGGGCACAGGTAAGAACAATAATTAATTGACTTTATATTGACCAGTATCCTTTTGCTATCTGTTTTGCAGTTGAGTTGTCCAAGCTAGGTACAGTTGAGAGGTATGACATCTTACCTCATAGGTCATAACCTATAATCCTTTTTGGGGTTTAGTGTACAATACAGACCCTTTTACTGCTCGCTAATGTATAGACTCCCTTCCTGGTGTCTAGTGTACAATACAGACTTCTTTCTTACGCCTTGTGTACAATACATGGCCTTTCCTAATGGTTTTTGAATAATACAATCCCCCTTCTTGGCTTCTAGTCTACATTATTCACCCCTTTTCTGGTAGCTAGTATACAAAACTGTATCCTTTCCCAATGGCTAGTGTACAATGCAGACTTTATTCCATGGAGGTTAATGTGCAATATAATGAGACACACAGGACAAGAGTTTGAGACACATGGGACAATAGTTTGTTATATGCCATTAATAGTACAGGATGTTACTAATCTAATGAGGCTACTTTCACATCCCTAAACATGACCATAATTTCACTATGACTCAGCAAAGGTCCAAAGTGATGGGGTTTTTCTGCTATATGGTTACTTTATAGTTATGAAATCGCTTACCGGGAAGAAATACATTTCAATTATGTCCTTGGTACATCAGATACAGTTTTGTGGTTACATAAAGGGCAATTCTGCAAATAAAATCCCATGTAACTACATGCGTATAATATGAAAGGGCAGCTGTCTGTTAAGTCAGGCTGGAGGAAAACTTGTAAAGCCCACCAAACTTTCGGTGCCCAGTAGACCAATGTAGAGCAACTAGGTTGTTTAATAAATTTAGCAGACTTCCGGAAGTGGATCTAAGGTGATAAGTGCTGCGTGCTCCAGAGATCACACATCTGGACAGATAACTGGGTAACTTGTCTAAAAGGTGAACACTTCATCTGGATTCCAGGAACTTCCAAACAAGGTCTGATAGCAATGGTGAGTACTGTAATTAAAGGGCAAAACAAAACAGTAGATTTTAGAGTGTATGTAATGTGGCATACAGTTAGAGGGGCAGTTCCTTAAACTACATTCCTCTGCCCTGTATTTGACATAAGCATCTGTTTTGCTATGTCCTTTCTGGCTATGGGAGGAGTGTATATTAATACATATAAACCCTGGATGTTAGGGTGCTATATGTAAATTGAACAATAGGTGTGAATAAAGTCATATAACCAGGTATTTATGTTTGGATATTAGTGTCACATTAAAGTAGGAGTTTGCTCTAAACTGTAGCTCTGGTGATGGACACTTTTCAAGTTTAGCCCTTGTCCCAATTAAGGTCAGACAGGCTTAATGTGTGCACTAACATGATAGAAGCATCTGCATACATGTGGATAATGGAAATAGGCTTACATTCTATGGGTAAGTCATTGATGAAGAGAGAAAACATTAATGAGCCCAGAACATATCCTTGAATGACCCCCAGGTTTGTTGAGTTGGAATTGAGCACATTTTCCCTGACTGGATAAAACAGATAATAAAGAGATAGATCTGTACTTTTGTCACCACTTTTAGGGAACAGTCGAGCAGTTATCCAAGCCTTGGGAATTTGACTAAATGACATAATTAAGTTTAGTAAGGAGGCAATTGGGTTAACAATGGCAGGGATACTAAACTTTGATTACAACAGGTCCAGCCCACAATCGTTGTTTACATTTGAGAAGATGGATCTCCTAGGCAATCTTTTGTTCACTTGCGGGAATGAATGTAAATGTATGAGTATATTGTGGAAAGGGAGTATGGGTGACCTCAGTTAGTAGATCCAAATTAAGGTCACAATTATGTCAGGCCATTAAAGAAGTAGCACATTCCAAAAATTATTCATCAAACACGTTGCAGTGTTTCTCGTCAACATCACATCATTCGCTATCAAACTAGTGGTCTCCAGACAGCTAGAGGGCTCAACTAAATTATTATTGGCCATTTGTGCAGGATTTGCAGTGTTTTGATGCAAATGGTCAGAGTAGTATTAGGGTCTAGCTAGCCTTGTTTGCCTAGTGAATATATTTTCTAGTTAATATGATCATGGCTAACACTTCTGAGTTTCGATCTCTTGCACAAGCCACTTCAAAATTGGAAGAATTCAATGTAACCCAGGGAAGGTGAGTGCCATACACTCTGATTTTGTACCATGATTTACCTAGATTTAGGAACTCAGACTGAAAATATTCAAATGCAGAATCAGAGTCCGGTATCATGTTGCCTCTATACCAGGCACAGTTGGTAAAGTCATTAAGTCATTAAGGAAGTGTTGGCAACTGAAATATTTTCAAGTTCCTGTGCAAAGTGTTTTCGAACTAACTTTTAAAAGTTTGATTTTATGTTAACGATACACTATTCCATGGTTGCTAAAATTGTCAGGCTGAATACCAGAGTAGTGGATTCCACTAAGGCATGATGATAGGATCTAGTCTAGGAATGAATAAATGTAGGAACTGAGATTGGTCTTAGCTGGTTGGTTACAGAATTTGCTATATTTAGTGACGAGCCAATTGAGATTTAAGTTCATAAGGATTCTGGGAAGTCTTTGCAGTCAAGAGATGGAATGCTTCTCAGAAAGAATTTCGTATTAGATGCAGATTGCAGGGATGTTTTGGGGGAGTGGTAGATGCCAGAAATAATTATGGGTGTACATGAACTAGAGGGGCTAGTTAAAGGTACAACATTTAAGGAATCATAAAATTCCTCTGCTTTTCTTTTAACCTATCTTAACCAGGAATGGTTGTAGACCCATGTCTAGTTTTCTTGGTTAACCAAGTTCCTGTTCAAATTGTGACGATAGGATTATGCTGAAAGTACCAATCCTTCAGCTTAGGTA
The DNA here is from genome assembly GCF_038048845.1 of Mixophyes fleayi. Taxonomy (NCBI): domain Eukaryota; kingdom Metazoa; phylum Chordata; class Amphibia; order Anura; family Limnodynastidae; genus Mixophyes; species Mixophyes fleayi. Next base: position 12,412,727 of record NC_134408.1, read on the forward strand.
GAAAACTGTGAATATTTACATGGTCGTTTATTCCCCACATCAACTCTATATCTAAATCATGTTACATACACCTAAAGAACATTTCCAGAATACGCACATATCTGACACAAGACACCGCAAAAACATTAATTCATGCACTCATCATCTCCCGCATCGACTATTGCAATTCCCTCCTTACTGGTCTTCCCAAAGTCAGACTTGAACCCCTACAGTCTATTTTGCACGCAGCGGCTAGACTGATTTTCCTTACAAAACGTTATTCCTCTGCTGAGCCACTCTGTCAGTCTCTACATTGGCTGCCTGTATTTCAACGAATCCAATATAAAATTCTTCTACTAACATACAAGGCCATCAACAAAATTGCACCGACATACATTTCCTCACTTGTCTCGAAATATCTCCCTACTCGACACCTCCGTTCTGCACAAGATCTACGTCTCTCCTCAACTCTCATCACATCCTCCCATTCTCGGTTACAGGATTTTTTCCAGGCTGCACCTACTTTGTGGAATTCCCTCCCTCACACAGTAAGACTTTCCTCAAGACTTCAAACCTTAAAGCGTTCACTGAAAACCCACTTCTTCAGACAAGGTTATGATATTCCTCAACCATCATCTTAATTTCCCTAGATTACCCTATTGCCATCCTCTACACTGCTAACGCAAGACAACAACCTTCTGACCAACATTGCAACACACACAGCCCACTCAGTACTTTTACCTTTGCAGTCTGGCTGGTCCATTGTGCAATATGATGTAGCACATGCCCTTGTGTTTCTAACTCCCATTGTCCTATAGATTGTAAGCTTTCGAGCAGGGTTCTCTTACCTCTCTGTCTGTATGTATTACCCAGTATTGTCTTATTAATGTTTGTTCCCAATTGTAAAGCGATACGGAATTTGCTGGCGCTATATAAATAAATGTTGATGATGATGATGATGGACAGCAAACAGCTCGGTAGAGAGTTTGAATGGTACAGTGTGCATAATGTGTACATTTTGTTGATGGGGACAGGGTTTGATTCACATACCATGGAAAGCAGCAGAGGGGATATAAATGTGAGTGATTATATGGGATTTGCATGAGAGGAGTAACTGTCACAACTGTTTGGATCACTGGTGCCTGGGAGTCTTGTTTTCAACACTCGCCACCAACAGTCACTAGAATGTGTAACGTTTATTAGTAGACCACGGTGAATAACAACAGAAGTATGCACCTGGGAGAAGGGGCCTGAGAAGTTGTAATGAGTTGGAAGTGAGGTCACAAAGAACAGCAAAGCTGGTAGGAACATTTTATGAAAGCAGATAATGGATGAATAGTCTGTGAGCTAGAGAGTCCACGCAGTGCAGAACTCACAGGAACGCGTTGGGTGCATTCCTCTTGTAGCAATATTTCCAAGTACAATGTTCCCTTCCCCTCTCCCCTGTATAACTCTTACTAAACTATCTCACACATCTACCAAGCACACATATATTCCTTTTGGTTTCTACAGCTACGGGTAACTCTGTCCATTGTTTGCATGTGGCTCTTAAGAGGTTCCATTTGCTGGAGGCAATACTTGCCTATTTTTTTTGACTCTCCACCAAAGGGCAAGCGCAGGGGGATGGACAACGTGATTTGCAGCATGCCTCCCCCTCCCCGAAATGACGTGATCACTTCATTGCGCAGCTGGGCCATGAGCATGCAAGTTGCCACATTAGGACCCGACCTCTTTACAAGAGGAAAGGCAGGATCCGGGAGGTCAATCTACTATTCCAGGAGCTGGGAGGATTCCATGAAATTTGTGAGTCTCCTGGACGTTCTGGGAGACTAGGCAAGTTTGCTCCTGGCAAGGAGACTATATATATAGTATAGATGAATAAAAGAAGATTAAATAAAGCAACGTAAGTGGTGCACTAATATAGATGATGGAATGAATAGGTGAGAGATCTATCTTGGGAATTACAAATATTTATTTGCACGTTCACTTGACCACACATCACGTACTGCATGTGAACAGAAATCACTTGTGTAATTTAAACTGTTGCTGCATAATCCACTCTGGTTTATCCCACCCGGCCTCTGGTTTATCAGTAGATACTAATTCCACATATACAAGGAACTGACACTAGCGATATATTGTGTGTTCCCTGTTTCACTATCCTCTGAGGCTTGTGGAGAAGCTGATTACCAGTCTTCTAACCACAGCTTCCAGATCTCCTCTTAATAAAGTCTCTTTACTGTATCTCTCACATCAAACTCTCCCAGCGGACACCTACACTCCTATATACTTGTCCTCCCACCGTTTCGGAACCCTCTTCTTCCCCAACTCGATGCACGCTCTGCTCTCACACTTTAATTTACTCCTCTCTATTGGATCTCTCTCATTCCGCACAGCATTCAACTCAACTTAAACTAGTGCTCTCTCAATGCAGAACGCTGTCCTCTTAGGCCACAGCGTTACATTGAGTAGTTTAGTTAATAGTTTTAATGAAGTTTCTTTAGTGGGTGTATTATATATAAATGTATTTTGTAGCTTTTTTTATTGCAGACATCACATCAATAATTTGTATCCAATTAAAGTTGTGTTTCGCCTCCAGACGACTTTCAGTTATTGGCTTGTACATGCCCCTTGCAACTTTTACTAAATACATTGCATTTTCCTTTTAACTTCCTTCTCTACAATATGCATTAATATCATTAGACAGAGCTGTTTACTTCTGCTGCCCTGGAACACGACACAGCTCTGCTAAGCTGTCTGCATTAGATACAGTTGTAGAGCAGCATATGTGTCGTATCAAAGGGCAAAATAGGCCTCTGTGTTTAGACATGTTTTTTTAGCTACATTTACCACAGCTCAGGTTCCTGTAATAACAGAGATAATTAATCTTTATACTAAATATGTCAGTAAATGCTGACAAAGGAATCTATCTAGGTGTATGAAAAAGTAAATAAAAAAAAAAAGGAGCTCTAGGTAGATGTTTTTTAATGACTACTACGATTAATTTCTAGCATTGCTGTTTTTATCACAATCGTCATTGTGATCATATGATCATTCAAAAACATCTGCATAGCGCTCCTTCTATTTTTACTTTGTGTTTTGAATTACAGTCCCCCTGTTATTATTGGAGTAGCGATTTTTGTTTTTTAAATTTCACCACCTGTACAAATTACTGAATTAGGAGTGCGCTCAATTTTGTTTTGTTATTTTCACTTGAAAAAGTGTTAGTGTGACAAGGCTTTTACTGCAGAGAACCAGGACCTTCGTTATAGCTATAGGGGTAAATTGATACTGTATTCTAGTGTATGCTACAGTACAGAGTGCATCCAGTGTTCTACAGAGCGTAATCCATTGCCACTGGGACAAATTAAGCCTTGCAAGGATTTCTTACATTATCAGACTATGGGGTGGTAAAAACAGGATTTAAATTAATTTTAGGCTGGAGAGAGGTCTACTGTTAGATTATAACTTGATTTAGGCTCATATTCAGTACTGGGGTCAATGTTAGGGCTATGTAAGGGTTACAGTTAATTCTACTAGGTTAAAGTTGAGCATATTATTCAATTTTATTTACTTCTCTATTTGACTCAGGAGACCTGAGAGTTATGTTTGTCAAGCAACTCACACGAAACAGGATATTTACTTCTCTAAAACGATGGGTCTCTTGAAGTCTTAGGAAGCCAGATGACCGAGGTGTCAGTTTCATAGCTCCTTTATTATCCAGCAGCATTACTAGATAGTTCATGGTGGGCCCCTGGCCTGGTGGGCCTTGGACAAATGCCCCTTTTGTATTAAAACACAGGGATCAGTAGTCTCTCCAATTATGCTGAAGGCATCTTTAACAAAAAAAATACCAGCAAATGTCTTAGTAGATCTAGCTACATATGGTTATATTGAGATGAAGTGGGTAAAACTCAACCTAGAACTGAAGGTCATGGTCAAAAAGGTGGACTCAATACGACTTATCATAAATACAGCTCTGGCAGTACTATCATGTACCAACTCATCGCTGCCAACAGCAAAAGACTAATCAGTTTAATCTGTTTGCCCATTTGACCATATCTCAACGGTACAGTGAATATTGACGCCCAGATTTTCCTTCCACCATGTATAGAACGAAACAACGTAACGTTTGACCCCGGAAAGGATGAGTGGGTTTTCTGCAATGCCACCAAAAACTGGACAAGTTTGTCGTGGTCGAGAGATGGAGATGTCATTGCAGTGGTCAAGAGAGGGAGGTGTCCCCTGAACATTGAAGTGGTGGGGAATGGAACGTCCCTCTATGTCACCAACATCACCCAACAGGATTCTGGGAATTATTCCTGCTCTCACGAAGGATGGCAAAACGTGACGTGCAGTTGGGTAGATTTGCAGAATGCTGCAACAGGTGAGATTACTGGGTAAATACCCGATCGCTATAAGCACTCTGATATTCAGAGTATTATCCATAGACTATTGAGAAGCAACGTGACTTCACACCTCACCAGCATCCATACCTCTTATGTGACTCCCACAGTTGCCGCATGTCCCTAATTGGCCAAGTATATTATACCAATCCACTCTTCTTCATGTCAGATGCAATTCTTATCATGTATTCTTATGTTCTAGAATCTATAACCTAGTATAATTGAAGAGGGGTATATGAAATGCAAATAGTGTAATCAAATCCAGCAAATGTGACATTATAGAGGTTGTAGTGCTCCAAGGCCTCTCAGACAGTATCACGCATGAAGCTTAGATGCGTGCTAAGTGTCCATGGAAATATCTTTGAAATGTCTGCAGTTACGGACTCCTGAGGTCAAACTCTAGACAAGGAGATATTTCATCCTATACAAAATGAAGAAGGCTCCATACGCTTCTCCTTTTGTGCAGAATGTAATTTTGGAGCCCTGGAATAGAGGGTTGTTGGAACGGAATTCTGGGGCTTCAAAAGCAGTCACACAGCATTGAGCTGATTAATACACTGAGCAATTCTCAACCAATCACATCTCTACTTTTAAACCAAGAGCCTTGTTATTGATCGCTAGAGAAGTTCAAGCCTGCTACATATAAAATTTGAGTTCAAATGAAAAAATTTAGCTAAATTTGGGAAAATCGAACAAGTTTAACCATATCAACTATGTTTGAGCCTATCTGAGCTTAAATTGATTAATTTTAATATTTTTTGGGCAAACAACGAACCTTTAATGTGAACTTCAAATACTCTTCTGTTTGAAGTTTGAATTTTTAAAAAATGTTACTATACTTTTTAATATAAAATTCTAATTTAAATGGTGTTCAAAAAAGAAAATACTCTAGTAATTTTATTGCAACCTGCCAATGGCGAACTGGAGAGACGAACAGCAAACCTCAAACAGGAAGTGCGAACAAGCCGCTTAATTCAAACCACAAATTAGAATTGTGGTGAATTGATGATTGTACAGCGACCATCTTTGTGGCCATCAAAACAGTAAGATTCAATCGAATTTCCAACCGGGTGGACATTTTGAGAATCTGTATTGATCATCTAGAAATTAGATTGCAAGCTCTGAATGTTCCTGCAATTATCCATATAAAGGATAACATAACGTGTGAGGGCCAGATATTTATAAATAAGTCACACACTTACTTGTCACACTACTGCTGATGAGATGATTTACAATTGTACACGGTCTGACAACTTACCCCTCCTTACTGACACTTTGTGTTCCCTGACAGGTTTTCAGCTATTCATGGAGGAGAGATACTGGATCATCGTGGCGACTGCGTTGAGCTATTTGCTGCTTTGCTTGATGATCATAAGTGTCTACATGTACACAAGACGCAGTATGTGTTATATTAATACCTACATATATAATATATTCTGTATGTTTGTATATCTCTGCATTACGCTCTGCTGTGCCCTATATGTACTCTCTGTATACATGATTTATAGCATGCTTAGGCAACTGCTAGTTCTACACACCCCAGCACACCCTGCCAGTATTATAAGTCTATGGGCTGCTCTGCAGGGTGTTACTGACAGGAAGTCTGGTGTGCATATGAAAATAATTGCCTGACTCTGTCCCGTGTTATGAAAACTCTCAAATGTCTGCAGTTAAATACATATTAGTAACTCATATAATTTTTTTAGGTTTAGTGAATCTTAAAAACGAGGTGAGGTGCAATTAATGTAAATAGTAACATTGTCTCATGGATGCCCTCAGCTGACAGCACCGTATGACTGGTAGCTGCACAGAAGTACCGGCCGCTAATGGTGCTTTATAATTGGTGGCTGATCATGCTGCGGCTGTACAGTAGCCACACCCACTTTCCCCACCACCAGCTACAATTATTATTCAGCTACATTATGTTTTCACAGAGAGAAGAGCCAAGAAACAGGTCAAAGTCGGGTAGGTGCAATGACATAGTATGTAGTAAATGGCTACACGTAACATACAGTACACGGCTACATAACATATAGTACACGGCTACACATAACATACAGTACACAGCTACACATAACATACAGTACACAGCTACACATAACATACAGTACACAGCTACACATAACATACAGTACACGGCTACATACATCACACAGTACACGGCTACACACATCATACAGTACACAGCTACACACATCACACAGTACACGGCTACACACATCATACAGTACACAGCTACACACATCATACAGTACACAGCTACACACATCACACAGTACACAGCTACACACATCATCAGTACACAGCTACACACATCACACAGTACACTGCTACATACATCATCAGTACACAGCTACACACATCATCAGTACACAGCTACACACATCACACAGTACACTGCTACATACATCATCAGTACACAGCTACACACATCATACAGTACACGGCTACACACATCACACAGTACACTGCTACACACATCATACAGTACACGGCTACACACATCATACAGTACACGGCTACACACATCATACAGTACACAGCTACACACATCATACAGTACACAGCTACACACATCATACAGTACACAGCTACATACATCATACAGTACACACCTACATACATCATACAGTACACAGCTACACACATCATACAGTACACAGCTACACACATCACACAGTACACTGCTACACACATCATACAGTACACGGCTACACACATCATACAGTACACAGCTACATACATCATACAGTACACACCTACATACATCATACAGTACACAGCTACATACATCATACAGTACATGGCTACACACATCACACATTACACAGCTACACACATCATACAGTACACAGCTACACACATCACACAGTACACGGCTACACACATCATACAGTACACAGCTACACACATCATACAGTACACAGCTACACACATCACACAGTACACAGCTACACACATCACACAGTACACGGCTACACACATCATACAGTACACGGCTACATACATAACACAGTACATGGCTACATACATCATACAGTACACAGCTACATACATCATACAGTACACGGCTACATACATCATACAGTACACAGCTACACACATCATACAGTACACAGCTACATACATCACACAGTACACAGCTACACATAACATACAGTACACAGCTACACACATCATACAGTACACAGCTACACACATCATACAGTACACAGCTACACATAACATACAGTACACCGCTACATACATCACACAGTACACGGCTACACACATCATACAGTACAAGGCTACACACATCATACAGTACACGGCTACACATAACATACAGTACACCGCTACATACATCACACAGTACACGGCTACATACATAACACAGTACAAGGCTACACACATCATACAGTACACGGCTACACATAACATACAGTACACGGCTACATACATCACACAGTACACGGCTACACACATCATACAGTACACGGCTACATACATAACACAGTACACGGCTACACACATCACACAGTACACGGCTACACACATCATACAGTACACGGCTACACACATCATACAGTACACAGCTACACACATCACACAGTACACAGCTACACACATCACACAGTACACGGCTACACACATCATACAGTACACGGCTACATACATAACACAGTACACGGCTACATACATCATACAGTACACAGCTACATACATCATACAGTACACGGCTACATACATCATACAGTACACAGCTACACACATCATACAGTACACAGCTACACATAACATACAGTACACGGCTACATACATCACACAGTACACGGCTACACACATCATACAGTACACGGCTACATACATAACACAGTACACGGCTACACACATCACACAGTACACGGCTACACACATCATACAGTACACGGCTACACACATCATACAGTACACAGCTACACATATCATACAGTACACGGCTACACACATCATACAGTACACAGCTACATACATCATACAGTACACAGCTACATACATCATACAGTACACAGCTATATACATCACACAGTACACGGCTACACACATCACACAGTACACGGCTACATACATCACACAATACACTGCTACACACTTCACACAATACACGGCTACACACAACATACAGTACACGGCTGCACACATGTTTGAGGATCAGCTGATAGTAATGTCTATTATACCTTATTTACTCAGACTTTTTTATTTCTCCCTTTGTATATCAGTTTCTTCAAGGCCAGCACTGCCAGGAACCTGTACGTGGATTCCCTCACCCAGGACCCAGGTGAGTCAGTGGAGGACGTTTACATGAATGGAAAATATACAGCGCACAGCACAAAATCCTCTGTGATGCGCAGGAGGTCCTAGATTTCCACCAAAGGGCACAGGTTGCACCGGCCAATGGGAGGAGCGGGAGGAGTTGGACAGCGCTGTTCTTAGTTTTCCTCCAGCTCTGAGCAGGCAGAGATCGGGTCTTGTGCGGTTCATTGGATACATGTTGCCCTTTGGCGTTCAGAGGACATTTCTAGGCTCACTATAGGTGTCAATATAAAGCAGCAACAAATAATTAAATAATTATTTTATTCTTTACACAGTATGGGGGCACAGCAGAACCTAGTTAGCACTTTTAAAATAGTTTCATGGACATTTTGCTGTTTTCCGGCGCATTTAAAAACGTGGTTCTATAACATTTAATATACAGAAAAGGAAGATTTGCCCTGTTGGCAATGAGACAAGCTAAATGATGATGCAAATCAAGTTAGGCGTATTCAAAGCAGTGACGCATTTCGCTTTGGCTTCGCCATTCTGCGCTGTATTTTTTTAATTCTGCATTACACAGACTTTATATTAGATAAATAGAGCTTGGGCAAAGATGGTCAATTCATTCTGCTGTGGTCAGGGTAAGACTGTGAACACTTAAGCCCATTTTCCACTTGTGAAACGCGTGAAATTTTGTAGCCACATGCTGAATGAGGCAAATATTTTGCTTATCAGTTTTGCAAATTTAGCTTTTTTTCCATTAGCAGCAAACAACTTCAGTGCCTAATGCACTGAGAGACAAAACTGCTTTTTCCACCAGTGTCTGTTGAAAGAGGGGTTGAAACAATTCATTAATTTAGAAATTTGGTATGATTTAACTCTTTAAATACGCCTCTATAAATGAAGCATTTTGTGAAAAATAAAGATCTATAGATAATGTAATCAGTATTATTTATGAATGATCCTCCCTAACGGGTTGCAGGATTTGTTTTCAAGATAATATTAAATGAACTAAAGCTTGTTGTTTATTTCCCCATCAATCAGACGTCAACCAGAAGCCGCAAGAACTCACATACCAGAATGTCTCGCTGACTTTGCCTAAAAATGTCAACGGCAACAGTTTTTCAGATAAGAGTTCCTTCTCGGACCAATCATTTGGTGAGTATAAGATATAGAAATATAACACAATACTATTTGCAGTCTCCCAGTTAACAGACATTTGTTTGTACAGAACGGTAAATTTGACTAAAGGAGCGTAACCAAAAAGTCTTGAAAACAAATAAGTTAAATTGAAAGAAAATAACTGGACATGTTCTCCTTTGCCATTTGAGCTTTTTGACCTATCTAAGCAGTTGTTTATTAACTTAAGCTGTGGGTTATGTTTATTAACTTTTTTTTGTGGCATGGGAAGGAAATAGTCCTTCCCATTTTACATTTAAACTGAGCCGCAGTAGAAATTTAGTCTAAAAATAAAGTAAAATTTTCACTCCATACTTCCTATATAAAAACTGTTGTCCTTCAGACGGTAATGCACACCTCTGTGATATACATCCCATTACTTTTGATTTTCGCACTTGGCAGATATTTCTGGACACTTTTCCTTAAATGCCTTTTCCAACTACGTCAAACGGGCAGTACGTTAGCCGTCGCTATATTTTTGCTAAGAGTTCTTCTGTAGAACTACAAGTCTCAGCAAGTCATGTCAGCCTTGGTCCTCTATCTTCAGTTTACAGAGTTGTCAATTACAGATAACATATTTTAATTATGATTATTTCCAGCTTTAGTCTGTACATCTGCACTGCGTGCAGGGTTTCATTGAAAGATCGTTAGTATTTCGCATTATTCATATCACTTTATTCCCGGTTACGTCGGTCATTTTTCGAAACCCTGAAATTGATCCTCAGTTATTCGGGTGTCCTCATCTCTGTGACCTTGTTTTGAACCCTGACATCCCCCATTAAACCAATCTGCAATTTATAATCTGTATTTTTTCGATCTGAATTCAGTTACACCCTGCCAGTCATAGCAGAAGAGGAAATGAGATTCAGTTCTCTTCTGTCCTGTTGTTGTGCGTTACGCATCGCAAACTACAGCACAGGCTGAAAACATTTCTCTGAAATAGCCACCAAAGCGGACTTAGCTCTGTACTGTGGAAACGCACGTGCTAAATGGAATTTCCACTTTCGCAGGAGTTTATGTTTGTGACTCATGCATTATATACTTATTGCAACTTTTACTAAATGCATAGCTTTCACGGTCTATCTTCTGTCTGTGCTTTCCAGCCATGTGTTTATAGCATCAGTTAGTTGTTATATCTTCCAGACACAAACCTGCTCACTGGATATAATCGCAGAGAGCAGAGCTACAGAGGTTTACGGAAACAAACAACTCTATGTAAGTGGTTAGCACTTCTGCCTCACAGCGCTGGGGTCATGAGTTCAATTCCCGACCATGGCCCTATCTGTGTGGAGTTTGTATGTTCTCCCCGAGTTTGTGTTGGTTTCCTCTGGGTGCTCCGGTTTTCTCCCACACTCCAAAAACATACTGGTAGGTTAATTGGCTGCTATCAAAATTTACCCTAGTCCCTCTCTCTCTGTCTGTCTGTGTGTGTCTGTCTGTCTGTCTGTCTGTCTGTCTGTCTGTTAGGGAATTTAGACTGTAAACTCCAATGGGGCAGGGACTGATGTGAATGAGTTCTCTGTACAGCGCTGCAGAATCAGTGGCGCTATATAAATAAATGGTGATGATGATGATATATAGACAGAACAAGGCATAATAAGTACTGAGTGAATGAAAGCATAGGCATGATATTTTTAAGACATCGTGAGGATTAATCAAGGATATATAATGGTCATTTTGATGCATGAGGTGGTATATAAGGAAGCACTGATAATGGCAACAAGGATGTTAAAAATCTACAAAGGTATAAAAAATATATCAAGGAAGATAAAAATACAGTAATGTATGTAAACAAATTTGATAAAAACACAATAAGAGTAATTGAATGACAATAAAGAGAATTAAAATAGAATAGAATAAAATGGAATCAAAACAATAACATTAATAACACGGAGGATTATATATATTTAGACGCACTAATGAAAAAAAATGGAAATTGAATACTCCGCAAGAACAAAACAAATTTGTAAGAGACATACAAGACTGTAAAACTGACTATAGAAAAGAAGGAAGAAGATACACCAACCCAGCATACCAACTACACATAAAGTCACAATAAGTACATAAAATTAACACTAATGAAGTTTATCATAGTAACACAAAATTCCATAGCTCACCAACTAGCAACATGTATATAAACAAACATCAACTTATCCACAGACCACCCAACCTACTAACTCATCCACAAACCTACCACTAACTTAAATATACCTAAATACAAAACCACAGCAATACAATTCTTCAGCAAGAGGCACAACAACCATTACAAACAGATAATACCACAGATGTACCATTACATAAAATAAGGGAAAATGACACCATAAGAGAACCAGACTGACATATAAACAAGATGCATTTTTTAGATTCTACTCATCCCAAACGCAAAACACCCAAAAAACAAAAAACATCCGAAACTGCTTAATCAGTCAAAAATAAAATCTCTAAGGAGAAAAAGAAACTCACTAAGAGGAACTAGAGGAGGAAATAAATGCAAACCAAAACATAAAAATAAAGAGAATATCTGCTAGATCCACACGTAATATTACTTAACTATAATTCACACAGCACAATACACTATACATACACCGATCAGACACAACATTATAACCACCTGCCTAATATTGTGTAGGTCCCCCTGCCACCAAAACAGCTCTGACCCGTCGAGGCATGGACTCCACAAGACCTCTGAAGGTGTCCTGTGGTATCTGGCCCCAGGACGTTAGCAGCAGATCCTTTAAGTCCTGTAAGTTGTGAGGTGGGGCCTCCATGGCTCGGACTTGTATTTCCTGCACATTCCACAGATGCTCAATCAGATAGAGATCTGGGGAATTTGGAGGCCAAGACAACACCTTGAACTCTTTGTCATGTTCCTCAAACCATTCCTGAACAATTTCTGCAGTGTGGCAGGGCGCATTATCCTGCTTAAAGAGGCCACTGCCATCAGGGAATACCACTGCCATGAAGGGGCGTAGTTGGTCTGCAACAATGTTTAGCAAGGCGGTACGTGTCAAAGGAAGATCCACATGAATGCCAGGGTCCAAGGTTTCCCAGCAGAACATTGCCCAGAGCATCACACTGCCTCTGCCAGTTCGCCATCTTTCCATAATGCATCCTGGTGCCATCTCTTCCCCAGGTAAACAACGCATCCGGCTGTCCATATGATGTAAAAGAAAATGTGATTCATCAGACCAGACCAACTTTTTGCATTACTCCATGGTCCAGTTCTGGTGCTGATGTGCCCATTGTAGGTACTTTCGGTGGTTGACAGGTATCAGCATGGTGGGCACTCTGACCGGTCTGTTGTTACGCAGCAAGCTGCGATGCACTGTGTGTTCTGGCACCTTTCTGTCATAGCCCCAGCTTTAACTTTTTCAGCAAATTTGTGCTACTGTAGCTCTCATGTGGGATTGGACCAGACGCACTGGTGTATATTTTACACATATAATGACCTACACAAATTCATGAGGAAATTATCATTAGAGTTCTTCAAACAAAAATAATATTTTTATTTTTTGGTGTGAGTGGAATTTCTACAGCCAAATGCAAGGGACAGCCATGGGGACAACATTTGCACTTAGTTATGCCAGCCTATTTATCGTCAAATGGGAAGAGTACACAATCTGGAACAACAACTTAGACACACATGCATAATCCTGTGACTTTGTTATATTGATGATATTCTTATCTGGTAAGGCACATCTATCAACTTAAATATCTTAGATTAGATACATTTACAGTCACAACCTAGGATTTGTCATGAATATAAGCAAAGATAGAGCAATTTCTTTAGATTTAGAAATTGCACTCACAGACAATATACCACAGAGATGCTTAGATGTGTCTTAAGCTTACTTAGGCAATCCACAAAAAGCATTCAGCAAATCAATATAGAGGGCTCGGCTCCGCTAGGGCCTTCTGTTGGGCTCCCTTCTCCTTATAGTCCAGTCGCTCTATGCTGGTGATATTTGTAGCCATGCTGTGTGTGTTATTGAGCCTTGTCTGTCTGCTGCCTGGATATTGACCTCTGCTTGTCTTGACCGCTGCCTGTACCTTGACCTCTGCCTGGATACTGAATTTATTTTTCTCAATCAGGGTGGACATCCCCATATTCCGTCTCTGTGCTACTGACTGTGAGTCGAAAGATAAAGGACTTTCTGGTGCAACACCCAGCCCCTTAGACTCTGGAGAACCTTATTCAACGTTTTATTCAGATAGGTGGATATTTTAAAGAAAGACATTTAGAACTTTGTGGTCACTAATTGGTTGGCCCCCTCTCCTCTGACAGTAGAACCTTCAGAGCCTATGTAGATTGGTGCCTATAGACTATCTACTGGCATACCCTGGGGTTGTGCCTGTATTGTGGTGACAAGGGTGACTTTGCTTGCAGTTGTCCCAAGAAATCGGGAAACGACAGAGCCTAGGGGAGCATTAGGAAGCTCGCTAAGGTGCAGTTTCATTCATGTGTCCAATAATCTTTGTGTCTTGGTGGACAGTGGTCCAGCAGGTATATTTTTAGATATTACCATAACAGTTTCTCCATATTAATATTTGCGTTCTTTATGGAAGTTCTCATTCTGGGGGGCCTGTTTGTTCTAAAACTCCTGAGCTTACATTGTCAGCGTGGGGAATACAGTGGAGTAGATGCCTTTTTTTATACGTTTCCCCACCTACACCCTCTTTTTGGAATCTCCTTGGGTGGCAAATCAAAATCCTGGTATTGACTGTTCTAGTGGGCAAGCAGTCTAGTGGAGTCAGACTTATATGTCTTGTCGTCTCTCCTTACCTGCGACAGATTGCTGAAGCTAATTTTGAGTTATTACCCAGCATTCACAGGAGCTTTCTATATGTTCTGTAAGAAGTCTGCCAATACTATACACCCTCATAGGAGTTTTGATTGTGCCATCGATATCATTCTGTGGGCCAAACTTCCCTGAGGGAAGAGTTATGCCCAATCTGCTATAGAGGAATACATTAAAGAGAATTTAGAGTAGGGATTTATCAGGTCATCCGAATCTCCTTCTGGAGCCAGATTGTTTTAAGTCTCCAAAAAAGATGATGGGTTATGCCCTTACATAGATTATAGAGGTCTCAATAAAATCTCTCTAATCTTTGACCAAGTAAAAGGGTCTGTTATTGTCTCCAAGACTGATTTATGGAGGTTTATAACTTAGTTAGGAGTTGAGAGGAAAACAACATTCAATACACACACTGGACATATCAATATCTTGTAATGCTGTTTGGCCTTTGGGATGTTAGATTTTCTTATTGCCTCCTCCCTTTCTGAGCATCGGTCTCATGTCAAGACGGTTCTACAAAAGACGAGACAACCCACTGTAAGGCACCTTGGAAAAATGCAAGTTCCAAGTTCCTAAGATTTCTTTCCTTGGGTGTCATCTCTCAAAAGGGGTTCACCATGGATACTTGTAATGTCCAGACAATCTTGGAGTTAGGTTTGGCTAATTTCTCTACCATAGCTGCACCCATAACAGCTGTAACCAGGAACGGAGACAATCCAGCCTTGGGGTCTGCCGAAGCCTTAACTTTAGCCCAGATGTCAGCAACCTTGTTCTGTGCCTGAAATAAGAATATTCCATTAGGTCACCTATTACCCTTGCCCACTCCCAAATGCCCTAGGTCACATCTGTCAATGGATTTTATAGTCAATCTGCGCCCGTCTATGGATGTCAGCGCTGTTTGGATCATTGTGGATCGGTTTAGCAAAATGTCCCACTGACTGGACTGCCCTCAGCTAAAATTTTGGTTATTATTTGTCCAGCGTGTCATCAGGTTGCATGGTATTCCTGAAAGCATTGTCTTGGATAGAGGGCATTAGTTTGGGTGTTAAAAATAATAAAAATAATAAGGTGAGGCAGAGTCAATCAGAGACTATAGACAAGAGAAGGAGAGAGTGTATAGTTGGGGTACTTTAGAAACCAATATAATAAAACATATATAAAGTTTACTGATATGCATTAAACTAATATGAGATGTCATCAATAAGAAACATTAACAACATATTAAACTGGTAAAACTAGTAGTAAGATACTGCTAGACCGCGCCACAAAGCCCTATATTGTATGGTTATTATTAGGTATGAGTGGGGTATGAAAAAACCCCCTATCACCCAAAAGGAGAATCCCCTATTGCCTAAATAATACGGCAAGTAAATATTTGCTAGTGCCTGGCAGAAAGATTTCTGGTAATTCTAAATCATCAATATTAGGTTATATAAAGTTCTATCCTGTTAGTACAACCCCTTCTATCATAGATATTTCCAGGAGTATTTCTCTAAAGAAGTCTGCAGAGGGCGCATCCTTATCTTTATAAATGAAGGTTGCCTTTGCCTCTTTTGGACCAAAATACCCGATAGCTCTTTTCTTGCAAGCTGTAGCGTTCTGTGTCTGCAGCTCTATGCCACAGGCTTCGTCTATGCCAATGTGTGTTGTGTGGCAGGTATGGTTTGCCCGAAACCAAAAACTAAACTGTGTGTAAGGGACATTTCCTGCACTGCATCACGTCAAGGAAAGTTACATCTTTTCTGCTATTTTTCAGTATACACTGTGCACAATTCTTTATTCCACGGAGCCTTTTAGATGACTGCTCAGTATTTTAATCCCAGTTACCACAACTAGATGCAATAACAATCAGTTCTTAGTTAAAGAGCTGTGAATGGAGAGTTGTTCTACAGAGCTGGAATGGACAGTTAGTGGTATGCTGCTTCATAGCTGTGCAATACTTGGTATGTATACGGCCCTGTGCATTCCTCAGCAGCTGGACATAGAGAGACAAGATAACTGTATTCTCTTCCATGTCTAGTATAGCAACTGTTCTCTAGAGAGCACCCAATGTTTATGAATATCATGGACTATAGGATTGATAGTTATCTCAGACTTGTTACATTGGTGCTGTGGGCTTTCTTAGCTTTCCATGACATTTCTCAGCTAATCCCTGTTTTTATTTTTTGCGTGCACCATCTATGAATTCTATTCCATGGATCAGTGATCCCTATTGTGCACATTGTTCACCTTCATCCACCATCCGTCACGCGAGACGAACTAGAAGACTAGAATCATGTATTATACTTTACCCATTTTAACAAACTTCATGGGGGGTATATTTACTAAACTGCTGGTTTGAAAAAGTGGAGATGTTGCCTATAGCAACCAATCAGAATCTAGCTGTCATTTATTTAGCACATTCTACAAAATGACAGCTAGAATCTGATTGGTTGCTATAGGCAACACCTCCACTTTTCGAACCCGCAGTTTGGTAAATATACCCCTATGTGTCCGCGTGTGCCGTTTGCTTAAACAATAAATCTTGTGGTAGTTGTCACCAATGTATATCACTCTGAGAAAAACACAATTCAATGGAAAAACAAACTCTGCTACAAGCACCACTAAGGTCCAATCAAAAGCAAAAAAAAATAGGAAACGTCATTATCATGTTTGCACACAAACCATAAATACTAATTCCCCAAAAATGATCTGATTGCATAATTCATTACATCGTACACAGCAGGACCTATGACATCAACAATGACATTAGCCATCAAAAAGATTATGACAATCAATTCCTGCTAATGAATCATTAAAAGGAGAGAAACAATATATATATATATATATATATATATATATATATATATATATATATATATACCGGTGTGTGTATATATATATATATATATATATATATATATATATATAGAAAGGCAATAAATATGACATTTACATCTTAAGCTTCTTAGTAGACATATAAATTTGAAAATGATTCCTTTAATGTATTTTGGATAAGGATTGTGTACTGTAGTATCTACAGATTCATCATGTAGTAAAATAATTTTTTAAAAATTAAACAATTTGTGTTAGTTATAATTTTACGATGGACTTTTATTTAAAAATGTTACAGTAGATTTACTAAACATTCGAAAAAGGAAAAGTGGAGGTGTTGCCCACAGCAACCAATCAGATTCTAGCTATCGTTTATCTAGTACATTCTACATAATGATAGCTATAATCTGATTGGTTGCTACGATCAACAAATCCACTTTTTCATTTTTAGAAGATTTAGTAAATCTAGCCTTAAACATGATGAGAATGTTTCATTTTGTTACTGTAAAGGTACAACCAGAGGACACATATTGCACTGCCTCTTTCTCTTCCAGAATAGCCATTATAATAAAATATATCATATAATATAGTATATCATATTACAGTGATGTCATTTACCAAGAAGGTTGCTGATGTACATTTTGATGGCAATGTGTATATTGTTTGATGTCAAATATAATGTTTGAAATGTTCTATGAAATGTAATCAGAGACATCATTAACGATGTCGCTCATCATGTGATGCTATGATGTCATCAGACAGCCCTTGTCTTGGTGAATGATGTCATCAGACAGCCCTTGTCTTGGTGAATGATGTCATCAGACAGCCCTTGTCTTGGGGGGACCAAGATTTCTGTGCAACTTTAATGATAACATTTCCTGCCTTTGATGGATTGTGATGGTGCAGTTAGCATAGTGTTTATATTTAATGTATGTATAATTTGTATGTGTTCCTCAGATGGAGGCTCATATCTTCAGCCTGATGAAGGGGACCAGATATCTAACGGTAAGTGGGGACAACTCTGCTTCCTACAGAAAGGAAAAAATAGAAAATGTAAGTAGCTGAAACAGTTTATAATTAGCAAAATATGCAGATAATGGGAAGGGGAAAGTCACTACAAGAGCACAGACGAGACAGATTTGTAGGCTGCACAGTGATTAGCTGTAACGATACTGGTGGTGTTATCTGAAGCCCAATAGCCGAGTAGATATCCAGCGAGTAGTCAGACATTTGTCGGGTTGGTACACAAGCGAGTAGTCAGATGTTTGTCGGGTCGGTACACAAGCGGGTAGTCAGACATTTTCTGGGTCGGTACACAAGAGGCTAGTCAGATGTTTGCTGGGTTGGTACAGAAGCGGGTAGTCAGACGTTTGCCGATGCGGTACACAAGCGGGTAGTCAAACGTTTGAGGGTCAGACGTTTGCAGGGTCAGTACACAAGCGGGTAGTCAGACGTTTGCCGGGTCGGTACACAAGCGGGTAGTCAGACGTTTGCCGGGTCGGTACACAAGTGGTCGTCAGATACAACGAAGTGTAACAAGTAGCAGGAGCTGAACAGGCAGAATACTCAAGCA
Source organism: Mixophyes fleayi (assembly GCF_038048845.1). Lineage (NCBI taxonomy): Eukaryota > Metazoa > Chordata > Amphibia > Anura > Limnodynastidae > Mixophyes > Mixophyes fleayi. The sequence goes on from NC_134408.1 coordinate 12,431,746, forward strand.
CATGTCTGATCCAGGAAGTGCCTATTAATGGCCTTAATAGGAAACAGGATCCAAGATAATTTCTCTTTGATACCATTCTGGCCATCTTGGATAAGGGCAAATCTAAGGGCAAATTTACGAATACAGAGACCTCTAGTGGTCGCAGGTGCAAATATCAGAGCAATTCCTTACATTACCGTTGATCACAACGCTGGGTTCATGGGTTCAATTGCCGACCAGGGCTTTATCTTTGGGTGGAATTTGTATGTTCTCCCTGTGCTTGAGTGGGTTTCCTCAGGGCACTCTGTGTTCCTCCCACAGTCCAAATACATACCGGTAGGTTAATTGGCTTCTGGACACTAGGGGGCTGATTTATTAAGCAGAGCAAATCAATAAAAAAAGGAGTAACTTTGCACCTTGCCGAAACCATGTTGCATTGGAGGGGGAGGTAAATTTAAAATGTGGGGACAGATTTATAGTTGGGGTAGGACATGTCCTAGGTCAACTTTAAAATTCAGTGTACAAATAAAGCTATCATAAGTATTTGTGTGCTATGTGAAACAACAGCCAGTATTTAACTTATGTGCAAAATAATAAACTAATTTGCACCCCTTGCATTGTAACATGGATTGTCCAGGAGAAAACTTACTCCTTTTATTGCCTTACTTTCCTTAATGACTCAGACCCTATCTGTGTGTGTCATACTCGCTCTGGATGTTCCAGGAGTGTTTGCCAAAATTAGCAGATTTTTATTTGCGATTTATTTTACGGTCTGTTGTTTATTTTTAACTTGTAACTAAAATTAGGTGCAGATTAGTGAAGCAGAACTGTGCGTGTCCTGTTTCTAAATGTAATGAGGTTAAATGTAAATATATGTAAATAATAATCTTTTCCTCAGCAACAGGAGACGGCTATGAAAACACCATCCCGGAGGTCCATGTGACTGAGGGCTCCCTAGGTAAAGTGGTGGCATTGTACGGTCAGAAGAGACGGAGACGGCTGATTATTTGGTGACTGTGCGTCTCACATTCATCTCTTTTCAGATGGGGACTGCTATGAGAACGCCGGTGAAGAAATAAAAGACGTATCAGAGGGTAAGAATGATTTACAGGTACTTCAGAACCTGACATTACCAGCGGTTCCTAAATACAATGTTACACTACGTGTGTGCCACCCTAGTGGGTACCTTACGTGGCACCATCCCACAACGATCAGTGGTTTTGACGTCCATCCCGCCATTGCTGAACCATTGAGCAGCTGAGCGGTCCCATCACAGGCTCAGGCTATACTGAGGCATCATTCGCTTTATTGGGTGCAACCGATAATGCTCCCTGACCGATTCATAAGATTCAAAGAGCAACCACTTGAAATCAGAATTGTTTTCATTGCACGGAAGCTCCACAATCTCATTGGATGAAACTGCAGAGCCTTTCTCTCTATTGGCTGCCCAGACTAGCTGGGTCTTATCCCGCCCCTGCAGTCCGGGGGATGATAACATGGAGAGACCTTTGTCCTCCAATAAAAGTGATATATGTTTATGTTCTTGTTCGCACCTTTGTCTCCTTATGTGGTATCAATTCATGGCTTAAAAGCATCACATTATTATATAATTGAGACAATGCTGCATTTCTGTGTTTGTGGATTATTTTGATTGATCCATGACAGTGAAGGAATGACCGTTGCGTGTCTGGTGCACTAGCACCAAGTTCTACTAGACTTACTGGTTGTATAAACCCCGGTGCTGATTCGTCCTTGTGGATCGGTGGGCGAGTCTATGTTCTTGGACATTGTGCGTTTGCGACAGCATTTTAGCTGACGTTTATATGTTTCCATTGCTCCCTTTCTGTGGACATTCGGATTTACGTGAGGAGTGCACCACCTATTAAATTGTGGCTTGGCACTAACTTGGATACTGAGGGTTATTCTCTGCTGAATGCTAACGCTGATGATGTTACATCTACGCTGCAGTTTGCAACAGAGGATGCTGATATAATCTTGTTCAACAAGGTAACGCCTGAGGAACTAGTTCAGGGTTACAAAAAGCGTTACAAAAAGGAAGATTGAACTGCACCAGAGCGGACTAACTTTGTCACAATATTATAAAGAGCAATTGATACAGAAGTGATTTCGAATTAGAAATCAACCAACCTTGGGGGGGCCACAAGAATAAGTTTTGAAATTAAATAGTGTGATATTCTTAACAAACTGAATATTTAGTTCCCCCCAGGGAAACTTCAGCCAACCTCTGGGAGAAAGGAGGGTACCAAAGCCTTGTGGGAGAGGTGGCTCTGAAGGTCCTTGCCCCCTAAGGGTCCATAAATCCTCAGGAAGTTGGGGATGTCAAGGGGCCCCCCCTAACCAGCAAAAGTTGTCCTTATTCCCCTTTTAATAACCGTAACATGCGTAGGACAGCTGTAACTTTTACAGATATAGACAGGCGATCACAGACCTCTGCTAGTGACTCACAGATATCTCAGAAGGACAGGAGCCACCCGCGTAGGAAGGAGATAGAAACCCAACAAGACCACCTAGAGAGGTGGGCATAAATATAAAATAGTAACGGAGCCACAGGAACATATAGAAATGGTTTTATGAAATCTCTCTGACCATAACTTAAAATGGAAGGATGACTTTTTCAGCCAAAGGCCTTTCCTTTGTTCCTACTATTAAACAAAACTATTAAAAGGAAGCGATAATAATGTTTTGAGCGGTATGATGACTTTTCTAAGCAAATCTATATAAAGAAGAACGAAGCTCAATATACGCATTTTCAAGAAAAGTATGAAAACAAATTAACTGTTTATTCAATACATATACATACATTGATGTTACAGTCAATTAATATCAAGCATCACACAAACTGAATTTAATTAAATAACATATGGTAAATACATAGACAACTAATTAAAGCCCGATATCAAACTGGTATATAATAATCAGAATATATTACAACAAGGTTACTTGGGAGATGGAGTCCTTACTGGTGATTAGAATCCTATCTCAGTTTGTTGACCTTTATCCCCAGCTGGTGGTTAGTTTACCAAAAGTCATATAATCTGTACCATGGATATTCTATACTACTTATCCCACTTTAATGATTTTCAAGATGGATGGTTGAATGTGACTCTTGATGTCATGAGTTTTTATAATAACATTCAATATGACCTAATTTTCCTATGCCTTTGATTGATGTCATTTTGCATACAAAATATTTTGTATTCAAGAATGCATTCTACTTACAAAAGCAGAGGACAGCCATGGGTTCAAAAATGGCTCCCTCTTACGGCAATAAGAACAACCTCAGATGAGAATAAGATTGGATAAGCCCTTGAACAGATGGGACATCGATTCCTTGATTGTGGATACAGTAAATATGAAGTGGATGATAACATCGTACGCGTTGGACGAGATGGACTCCTACTGCCCAAAATTTAAGAAGGTGTCGCTACACAACCTGAAAGGTTTCGTTTTTGCATTGAATACATTGTCCCCTTCAGGCACAAAGTCTGTCATGGCTAAAGTGTCATGCAATAGACAAACACCAGATTGCCCTGAATTATATCCACAACATGCCTCTTATAATTGAAGACAAAAAACACACTAAAAAGATGGCAGAATTCAAAAACTCTTGTAATTGGATTTAGATATAGAAATTTATTAACATATAATACATATGTATATATACATACATATTATATGTTAATAAATTTATATATATTATATATATGTATATTGCATATATATATATATATATATATATATATATATATATATATATATATATATATATATAAAATGCACACAAGGCTGTTATGCATGAATATCTCCATATCATAGTCTGGCGCCACCTGGTGGTCATTACTGGTTCTGCAGATTTGTTTGCTTTCTGTTTAAACTTTTTAGCGTCTTTTGGACAATATTTATCAGCTTGTTGGCATTTCATGACCCCCCTCTTCTGCTCCCACGCCCCCCAACATGTACCTTGTCTTCCTGTGGTGGGAGGATGTATTACTGGAATGAGAGGAAGTAATTTATTTAAGGAATAGCGCGGTAACTAGGTTCAAATAGAAAGCAGAAGAGGTCCTACGAGGTGGCTTTGTTTTGTGGTTCAACACAAAAACTCACAAATGATTTGGACACGTTACTAACTAAATATAACGTACAGGAAATGAATTAATGCAGCGTGAGACTGTTCATCCATTTGGAATCATATAGCCAGAATGTGATTGGTTGCTATGGGCAACACCTCCACTTGTTCTTTTTAGAAGTTTTAGTAAACTCCTTAGGTTGTATATCTAATTATAAAACTTCCACCTGGGGGAAGGTAAGTGCCATTGCATACACTGAGCTGCTGTCCAGGCAGTTTACATACTCAAACAACTGTTTCCTGAGTAGATAAAACTGTTTTGACAACCAATTTGCGCAGCTTAAACTTCATAGAGTCCATTAAAATACTCTTTTCATTAACTATAGGTCGCTCCTGTGTCACAGGCTCTGTGTCCTATGAAGACATGCAAGGACCCATCGCTATAAGAACCAGGAATGAGGAAGGTGAGATCTATCTCTCACTATCTGCTCTATCACTTATGGTTTTATTCATGGGGATCAGCACAAATTGGGGTTTTGATTCATCCACTGATAGTAGGAGCATTTGTAAATCGTTATTACTGCTTATGGTTGAAATAGAGGATGTGTTTTTCTGTTGCATTAAGGGTGGACAGTAAAATCCTAGGCTTACAAGTCAGTTGAAATAAATAAGAGCATGAAAGAAGCACAGTGAAGACCGTGCTAGTTTATTTACAGATTAAATTGATAAATGGTTGCTTCAGATTTTAAAAAGTTCAGTTAAGGTTAAAAGTATTCTTAAGTGCTGTATTTCAACCATAAGACACCAGCAGTCCAATAAATATGTGAAAAACAAAAACAAATGTAAAATATTTGATTACGAAGTGGGTGATAGGAATTAAAAAAAAAAGGTAGAATATTCCTTTAATCTTATATAGGTCCTGAGCTGACAATACGCTGGTAGAGACAAGACGCCCGTGTTGCCGGTCTTTGAAAATCTTATTTTCTGGCAGATTCATTAAAATTTACCTAAATCATTCCAAAACTTATCAGAAAGAAAAACATAAGAGGTTTATGACACAATTCAGAAATAAAATCTATAATTATATCTAATTATTATATACAAATAATTATTATTATTTTTAGCTGATTATGTTTTCTGTATTTTTTTTCACATTCATCAATTAAGATTAAAATGGAAAAAAAATATCATAATTTTCAGTTCCGTGTCCAAATGTTTATGTACCTACATAGCAGCAAAACTTCACTGGCGACTGAACTCATATAACCGCATTATTATATTCTGTGCTTGCAGACGGCGATTCGTATGAGAACATGGAGTCTACTTTATATGCCCTACCACATCAATCCCTCAAGTCCCTGAACAAATCAATTGAGGAGCAGTCGGTGGACAGGGCACCATGCCAGCGCCAATGGAATGGGACCACAGAACTTAAGCAACAAAGTCAGTTGAACTCTCCTACATCCAAAACTGGTGCACTGGGGGCTTACATTTGCATTATTTACGTTTTTCGCCATTTTCACCTTCTCCTTTTTTTGACACCTTCCTCCCCCTAATGCTAAAGGAAACAGATTCAGTAGATATTCTGATGGTTTAAAAAGAAAGATGCCTCTTGTCCCTGTAAGTTTAGGCTGCTAAATGAAATGTAAATGACAATAATTCCGTTTCAAACTAAACAACTCAATATTCGTTGCTATGAAGGTATTGGTGAGCTATTATATATTATTATACCTTTATTTATATAACTTTATTTTAAGAAGCAAAGAAAATTATATCCGCACTGCCTCTAGATCATATTAGTCAGTGAGTAAGATTGGATACGTCAGAATTTTGAGGCCGTAGTTTGATCTCCCGTTTCCTCTCTCTTTTGACAGATGGAGATTTTTACCTATCCTATGAAAGCAACAAATTATGAGTCGAAAGAAAGAAAGAAAACGATCAAAATTCCGGAATCCGTCACCAGTGCAGAGTTTGGGATCGTCGGTCGTTTAAATTAGAAGAAAACTTGTAGCATCGTACCAGAAACTAAATCATCAGCAAGAAAAGACCACGGTCACTAACAGTACCATCCACTGCCAATGTTTCTATCATCCGTGTGACTCGCCGCTAATGTCTCTATTACCTGGGAAATATGAAGTCATCACATAAAGAGTTGCAGAGTTTTCAATATACAGTACTACACCGTTCCTAGGCTGCAACACAGTCATTTTTGAATTTCCTAAATTTTTGAACGTACAGCGGTAATCTCAAAAATAAAGAAGATCTTGGGCTCCCTTTGCCCCATACTTGGACCTCACAACAATACTTTTCAGAGCTAGAACCCTCTGATGTTACCTTCTGCATATTATTGTATTTTCACCTATAGATCCTGCAATTATGTCCCCATTACAAATATATTACATACTTTCCACTGAAGATATCCAGAACTGACAGTAATATGAGGAATCCGGACTTCAAATGGAACTTACGATGCTCTAAGTAGTTCAACTACAAACAGTGAAAAGGAAACAGAGAATTACAGCCCAGGAATCAAGGAGGGGCTGGTGCTATTTAAATGCTTTATCTTTCCCTATTTGCTTACAAACCATTAAGCTTGCGTTCTAGACCAATCAGAAAATGATCCCACCAAACAAATACTTCATAGGTCACTAAACATTGTTCAATGGAGTTCTGGAAAATGATTCTACTGAGTCTCCAATGTGGCAATTCATTATAGACATTGTACATTATAAGCAGATAATGATGCAAAGAAAGCATTGAGCTGAATCTGATTATATGGAAATGTTACAAGACGAGTGCAGTGTGTTACGAACTGTGGTTGGTTCATTTTCATGGGCCAGTATTGAAAATTAGGCCATTAAAGTCTCTGTTCCTGTTTAAAGACTGACCAATTGTGTATTATGTTCTGTATTGTATTCTGTAAGAGTTATTCAATGTAAATACTTAGAATGCAATCGACTTGTACTATGATGATCATGTCCAGTGATCAGCTCATCGGATGAGGGTGGTGTAAATATTACCTAGTTACCTATTCTGACACGATCACACCACTGTATAGTTATATACCAGAGCCACATATCAGATAATTATACATAGGAGAGGCAACCTATGGCACGCTGGGACTTCTGGTTCTACAACCTGCAGATCCACTGTGTGTACCTGGAAAGAACAGGAGGGTAAAGTTAAAATGCACAACTTTAAAATGCAGCTTTGAATTACAGCTGGTCACTATGTGTGCAGTAAGCAAGAGAATGTAATATTTGCCCTGCATGCCACAGTTGCATTTAAACCCCTCGCAGTGTCACATGGTTTGCACAGCTCCAAATTCTGCATTTAGCTCTAAATCAGCCCATTAGTGTCAATGATTTTAATTTAAAATCCTCTTGTCCCACAGTCCCTCTGTTGGCTTATTGGTATGTTCATAAAAGCAACAATTATATATTCTTTGTTTAGTTACCTTTTATTTACCTTTATATTCTATTACATCAGTGTTATGAATGAACATGTGATATATGTCATTTAATAATGATTGTTGTCGACTTTGAAATAAAATGTTGAATAATCCACCTCCACGTCGCCCTCTAGTGGTGATTGATGAGAACCGTCGGGGACTACATTTCCCGGCGTGCAGCGGGCGCTATAAGCTTGTCAGACACCGTCGCATAGGAGTGACGTCAGGGGGACGCGGTTGCCGTGGTTACAGGACGCCGCGGCCTAGTAATGGCCCCGGAGCTGGCGTTGTCCCGACTTTTACTGCTCGCTGCTGCCCTGTGCTGGGAGATCGGGTCCCTGAGCGGAGCCTCGAGCAGTGAGTGACATTACCCCTTATCTGGGAGGGGGTTGGGGGGTAATACCGGCCCCTGTGTACCCCTCATGGCTGTCACTGGGGGTCTGTGGGGCAGGGAGGGGACAGAACACGATAATAATGTACTATGACGTCATCACTGAGGATGGGTGATGCGTGAATGACGTCAGATGAACCAGTCATGGGGTGTTATGTGCCCCCCCCCCCACCCCATATGCAGCCCCATTTAGGTGACCAGTTGACTGGGGCGCCAACATTGTGGAATGAGCAGGGTCTGGGGAGCATTAGCCCCCTCGGGCCGGTCCCATAGGGGGCTACCTTGGGCTGGGTCAATGGGCCACTTGCATTATTATCCTTTAAAATGTTCCTAATAGGCAGCCGAGCTAAAATTTGCCGCCCCCTGTGAATGAGTAATTCACTTAGTGTTATTTTTTTCCAGTGGCGATCCCACACCGACCGCCGGCCACCCAGGATTTAAATTAAACGCACCCCCTTTGTCATCGGCCGACAATAATTAATAATTTGAATTAATTTGAGCGCACCCTGCGAGCTTTGCCTCCTAGTATTGTCACCTCCGTGTCAGTGATAGGCTGGGAGCGGGGCTCCGAGCTGTGATGTCATGGCGCTGCACCACGCTGCGAGCAGTATGGTGTTACAGCACTGAGACTGTTACTCCCCACCTCTGCCGCCGTCTCCCGCCATTACTGCACACAGGGAAGAAGTGGTAGAGGTGGGCCATCTGATGAGGGAGGGCACAATTTATTTATTTTTTGCCCATTAGTAAAATTCACTCCCCTCTGAAGACTACAATACGCCACGGGTGTTTGGAAGATATCCAGCATTGCTGGGTCCCCTCCACTCCCTGTATATTGCTATAGACCAAGCGAGGGAATGTTACGCCCCTGTCTGTGCCCCGGTTTTCATAAATTGTCCCAAGTATTCTCAAAACTTTCAATTATTTAAGCATTGCTTTAAAAAGAGTAGTTTTTCTCTGGTTTGTGGGGATACAGTTGTACCACACAAAAGTCTACATTTGTAATATTTTAATGATTGGAGAAATATTTTTACTGGGGGGGAAAGGTGGGGTAATCTTGGTTTTATTTTAAACCACTTAAAAAAAGCCTGCTATCTTTTCAATAAATAAATTCCCATGCCCTGATGACAGGTCCACTGTAAACTGCTACTGCCCTGGGTCTATATAACACTGTCATTATCTTTATCTTATCTTTACAGCAAGAATGAGGGGATCTAGCAAAAGATAGTGATTGCTGTGAAAGAGTCTTGTAGGGACATCGTTTTAAAAAAAAATAATTAAAAGTATACATGATGCTTGTTTTAGCCGTATCATTTGCACATACATGCCAACCTTTTGAAGTTGACTTCCAGGTGGGAGTGTGGGGACGAGACTTGAAAAATCGTTTCATGTGCCCCCCCCATCCCCCACCACCACCACTATGAAATGCCGAAATTCACGCCATTGAATAGCGGGGGCGAGTCTTAATCACGTCATTAAGCCCTGCTTCCGATATTAAATGCCATTAATTTCGGCATTTTTTTAGGATCTGGGAGTTGTGCCTGCTCTTCCGGGAGTCTGGGAGGACTCCCCGAAATTTAGGAGAGTAGGCAAGTATGCATTTGCACCAGCTACAGAGCAGCTGTAAGTGCCGACTGATAGTGATGACTGACACAGTACTGACTTTATATGAAAAACTACATGTATGCATGCCACCAGGTATTAAAGAACGTGTATATGCACAGAACACGTCAAGAACATCCTGATTTATGTATATAATGTAAGAAGAAAATATATAAACACATTATATTAATGATTATAGTATTTATGAGGTGTTCATTTATTTTATGAGGTATTTGTTATTTTTTTTTTTGCATGCGTTCGGATGTGACTTTATATTGCCCACATGCATGTGTGTACCCTGCAGTCTGTTAATATAGGACAAGTAATGTTTAGACAGAACATACTCACACCCAGATTCAAATTAAACCGTATCTCGAGATCCGCACTGATTTCAATACGGGCAGATTTAGGCTCAAAATCCAGACATTTTTCTTTTAAACGCAAGATGCATTCAGACATGAATCGGCTCTTTATGTATCTAACATTGATCACAAACCACTCATTTCTTAACTGCACAACACACGTTTTCCATGAACCTGTTGCTTTAAGGTGTTTATGTTGATGGATTTGGATCACTACAATTCTGACACAATGCAAAATATCTCAGGTGAGTTTTACTGACTTGACAAGTAATTGGATATTGCGTTATAGGTCAATGTATTTCTGTCCGTCAGGTGCGACCATCTGTACCTGTGACCTCTCCCCTGGGATCTGTGACATTAACTGTTGTTGTGACTCTGACTGCACCTCCAGTGACTCCACCAACGTCTTCTCCTTCTGTCTGCCGGGGAGCACCAAGTAAGTCCATCCGAATTAAACCTGTAAAGTAGCTTTAGACCTTGGGTAGATGGATATGTTTAATCTCCTTTTCTGTGTCTCTGTGATTATAAACACGTGTAATGACACGTTCCATCACAGTCAGTGCGTTCTCTTCCTACACCACTTTCTTCTTCTCTAGAACACTGCATGTGTGTTTTGCTGTCGCTAATGTATTGTATTTAACGCATTATTTGCAATGGCCTTTTGAACAGAAGTACATCATGTTTCCAGGAAAATTCAGCTATGTATTCGCAAAAACAAACCACACACAAGAAGCGTAACAAACAGAAAGAAACCGCATCAAGTACAAAACAAATGCAGAGACACTAAACTAAAAAAATCTAGACACTATGGGGTTTACTAAACTGTGGTTTGAAAAAGTGGAGATGTTGCCTATAGCAACCAATCAGATTCTAGTTATCATTTATTTAGTACAATCTACAAAATGACAGCTAGAATCTGATTGGTTGCTATAGGCAACATCTCCACTTTTTCAAACCGCAGTTTAGTAAATATACTCCTATGACTTTTTTTTAATAATGTGTGTGTGCTTGGTGCCTTTATAATCACTGTGGTGAGAGTAATAGTAATAATGTAAAGTGTTATTTTGAGCATTATTTGATCATTAAATGTAAATATACTAAACAACCCTATATGAAGTTATATAGTTTATGTGGGTGTATTGTGGGACTAATTCTGTCACTTGTACATAGGGCAGAGAGATCGGTGTGTCTCTACAACTGGCTGATCTTCCGTAATAACACCCCCTACACCACAGCCCATGTTGGCTCCCCTCCTACAGAACTGTTCTGTGTCCTTACAGCTGACGGTAAGAGTCCCGAGCGTCATCCGCGGACTGTGTCCATGTCCCATCCATGTGCTTCACCTACACGCAGGGGATGTGACCCAATCGTTATCAGGTCACCAGGAACCAGAGACGTTTACTGAGGCACAGTGGGAGGTAGTCACTTTGTGAGCTGACCCTATATTCATGACAATGCAGGAATAAGTGACATGACAGAGGCACAACGTGGCTGCCTCCACAGCGGGCCTCGCTGAATATTGGCTCATACCACAAGATGGCTGCCTGCACAGTGTGTAGGTGATGGATTCACTGCAAAGTTTTCCACACAGCACTATGCACTCTCTGCTGTTCCAGATACCCCATAACCAATACAGGGGGAGATTCAATCAGGAGCGATGTACCGCTGGACATCGCCTGCGCACATTGTCAGGTATTACATTAAGAAATCTCGGCCTTTCTGTGCAGCTGTACAAGGAGCGAGGAAAAATGAGCAGAGATTCCAGTCAGAACATTGCGTCCATGTGTTTCCGCAGACTGTACCGGAGACACATTGCACTGAATTGAATCTTCCCCATATAGTCATACCCACATTTTACATCCACTGATTTTACAGTTTTCCAGAGTTAACATCTTTTTCACGGTCCCTGCAATCTCTACTGCGTTAAAATCGACCCATCAGTCACTATTGTCCCTTGAAAAGCGGAGCTGACTGCATGTTATATAAGTCACAGAAGATCTTATTTTTGGATTCTCACAGCTGTTCTGTAACTTGAAGTTATTGTGACCAATTACCACGAATATCTTCAAGTATGACGGGAAATAATAAATTCTTCCACCGCTGCATGTAACTTGCTCTCTGTGCCATCTCTGTGTTTGCAGCCTCCTTGAATTACTTTGTCAGCCCTCAGAAAGTCAATACGACAAACTTCCTCGCCCTGAGCCAGACGTACAATGGCCCGTCCTTCTCTTCCGCCTCTGCCAGCGTCCCGCAGTTCTCCGCCTTCTACAGGGTGAGGGCAGACGGGCAGGATTAGGGGGTGTAGCTATATAATAGTATTCTGACAGATATGTGTCTCTCTGTAGGCGGGCGATCCTGTGCTGACGGTCTCTGCATCTGGTGTGCTCTCGGTGCTGAGTCAGCCGGCAGCGCTGGGGGCTCAACGTGTCTGTTCCAGCAACAATCCTGCAAGTGAGTGCATGTGTGTGTCTTTATTAACAGTCCCTGTCTTTATTAACAGTCCCTCTGATATGATCCTCACAATACATGTATGTGCAGTCACAGCCATCCGCTCCCAGTGACACCTGTATCTATTTCCCAGAATTCCTCCAGACGGTGAGCACGTCATGTCTACGCCTGTTCAGTAATCTGACAGACAGCTGTGAGACAGACCTCTCCTTGGACGCATCGTTTTATTACCGGGACATCACAGTGCTGAGGGTGAGAACAGCCGGGCCGGTATTAAAGTTATTTCATCGTTTTCCAATAATCATTGTCTATGCGATTTGTGTGGTTCCAAAGCACAAGCAATTTATTTAGCAAAAGTGTAAGAGTTAAATAAATAAGTACAGCCGATAAATACGCTGCGCGGTGCTGCGCTCTGCTGGTTACAGCTACAGTCCTTCAGTCCTGAAGACTTTGGTCAGAGTGACTACAAACTGATTCCAGGGAGCAATATATATTGATTCCAGGGAGCAATATATATACATTTGGTGTTACAGTAAATACAATACAGATGATGTGCCAAGTTTCCATAGGTTCAGGCTTAAGGAAGGTCCAGTGTAATGCAGTCCATAGGTCAGTTCAAACTACACCTTCCAAGGGTGGGGGTCAGCTCTCCAGCAGATGAATACTAATCTTCCCTACAAGAACTAGTTTAAACTGGTCTATTAGCATTACACAGACAATATCATTCTAATCATTTATTCCCTATCATCCATAACTAACATGCGCAATGTGCAATCCTTTCAGCGAATGAAATGGACGTCTGCGGATAAATAGGGGATTAGAATGATACCAGACATGATATATATCTTGTGACCTGAACCTTAGATCTCACTAACATGTACATATAACCTTAGAATATCTAATTATAATCAAATAACATCTGTTTATACACGACTGTGAATTGGAACGATTATAAAAATGAACTATATACAAGTGAATGTGTGTGAGTGTATGCGTGCGTTATTTATCGTGTGATTGCGCCATGACACGTGGCGTACTGATCGCAATCACACGGCAAAACAATATTAATATAGTTTCTTTCATCCCATTATTCGACTTTGACACTGGGGTAAAAGATCGGCCCTTATTACAGGCTGGGTGGGGAAAGGACGTCACTTGCCAGTTGCTATACAATAAAGATTTACCTCAGGTGAATGTGAAAGGGCCCAAGATGCAGTAATTTGCTCTCTTCACTGTCTTATACCTGCTGTCAACAGGATTACACTGGGTGGTCATAGGGATCAGTGATCTGTGATCCCTGTGGACACTTGCAAAAGTATAATGAATTCTGAGACATGATTCATTAGTCTGGGTCCTAACGTCACTTCTGAGGTAAAGATTGTGTCAGCTGACGCAGTTTGTTAGCAGGGGTAGTATATATCGCTAGGGGAGGTCGCAGACCATGTCATACACCCACATAATCACCCGTAGTATGAAGCTGGGATAAGAAAATAAAACTAATTCTCTTTGTCTCCGTCTGTGAAGGTTCCAGCGGACGTGAGGAATCAGACAGCCACAGGGGTAAGAGAAGAGGCTGACGGAGAGGACACAAGACTCCTTTCAGAGATAGCGTGTGACCTCTGACCTTGTATCTCCGCTCTTCTCAGGTCCCCGTAACCAGCAACGTGACCGGCAGACCCGTCCTACAAGGAGACCAATGTACCAATGTCGTGTCCCAGGTGACTGCACCTTATGTGTTATCTCTGGGGTAATACTGATTCACGGGGGGCATTATCTATATTTCAGCATCTATTACAAATTCAGTAACAGAACTTTTATTTAATTGTTATTTTACGCAGTGTTCCTGGCAGTATTCTCCTCTATACACACTTACATCCCCTTATTCTGTGTGTGGTACAGCAAGCAACCTGTGGCTCTCTCAGGCCGCGTGCTGGGACTTGTAGTTCTATAACTGGAGAGCCACAGTTTTCTAACATACCATAGCATAAACACTTGCACCATAACAGTCTGTGGTTTGGGACAATTAATGACGTCTGCTGTTTCTGTGCCAGGTGGTGTACACGGTGCTGTACAATGGTACACAGGGTATCGCCAACGTCAGCGCTGATTTCACTCTCCACAACGTGTCCAGCACGAGTCCCTTCATAAATCAGACTTTCACCGTAGTGTATAAGGTAGGTCACACTTCTCTTACTAACCATGTCTTTGTAGGATGTTGTAGGCTCCATTGTGGGTGTTCTCTTCTCTATTTCTTACTGCTCCATCCAGGTCTGAGTTTCAGTATCTCCGTCTCGTCCAGATCCATTATCCAAGGACTAGAGCCCCCAGTATGTTTATTTACTGGCTATGTACATAACAGAATGTCCTGCTGGTCATTCCCCTTCCGTCCCTGATAATACAGAATGTTCTATACCAGATAATGTACATTTCTGCTATTATTGGAATAGACAAATAGCTTTTTTGTTCTCCCTCATATGGAAGCTGCCGTGTGACACAGCGCATTCAGTCATCACGTCGTATCTCACAGAGATACTTGGTGATGTCACATGTATACTGTGTGTGATGTCACACGGGCCTTGATGATGTCACAATCTCGTTCACAGTCCGTTTCTTCAGTTGCTCAGAGTTCTGCACAAAGCAGGAGCGGGAACCCGGGATATCTCGTTGGGCTACCAGTGCTGAGTGACATCGGCCACGTATCCTTATGGCAAAGCTGCGTTTACAGGACAATTCTTGTGGGAAGAGTTCAGTTAGCTGAGCCATCTGTCTATACTTCCGGCACAAGGCCGGACTGAACGGATACTGCAGACGTGGCTACCGGTGTGTTAGTAACAAGTGGCCATTGTCTGGGCTTAGTCGTAACGGTGGTGCCATTCACTATGGATGGAAGACCACACGGAGGCACGAGGCACTTAGGATTCAGCCTCTCCTCATCACTGAGGCACATTGTGGTTTCCAGTGAATTGATAGGCTGCATGGTCATGACTGTTCAGACCACAGATTGGCTGCCTCTAATTGTGAATTGTATTAATGATGTAATGTTATCCCACTAGAAGTGTATTAGTTTACAAAGTGTTATATTCATCACTGTTAATATTACTGTTGTCATTATAAAATCTCTGGTGAGGTCAGCAGCCAATCGGATTATATCTATATAAATAAGGCAAATTTCTGGTGGTGATTTGTAGATTTGAGCTTAATACATTCTCTGTTATTACTGTAAATCCAGTATAATCAGAGGTTAATTGTGACATTTATATCATTGCTGTAATTAATATTATGGTTTATATAATTGTTTATCCAAGATTAGACCACTGTTAGCTATCCAACGGAGTGTGCACTACAAATCCCAGCATGCTCTTTGAACTAAAATCTAGAGAGTCAGAGAGGGTCTACATGTGGATTGCTTTGATTAGTATAGGAGTGTTATGGCTCCCCTTAGTGTCTTTATTCCGTTATTGCACCTGACGCCTGGCAGCTGTCGTTACTAAGGTCTCTGGTGGGAGAATCGTGCGCTCACAGCCCTGTCCAGTTTGGGATGAACTCGCTGAGCGGCTGCACGATCCGGTAAGTGCTCCTATGTCTCAGAGCAGTACGTGAGGATGGTGAATGATCAGGTTTCTAATATGTTTTCTCTCTTACATAGTGCAACGACCCAGGAAAACTGCAGTGCTCTGCAAGATCGGTCATACCAACTGCTGCTGGGGGGGAGAGCGCCACAGAGCCTGGCAATGTTCGGTAATGCCACCACAGCACAGAGCGATGGCTGGACACCTATCATACATGAGAACTGCGGCAGCCAGGTTACAGCTCTCATTAATCTATCATCTCTGTACAGTCGCTTATGAAACACTGTTTGTAAACGTGGCTTATTTGCATTTTCTATAAATGTTTAGTAAACCGTAAACATACTGGGACTTGTAGTCCTATGGCGGCTTTGAGAGCCACAAATTATTGTTAGTTGTCGTTATCTGTGCACTAGATTACACAAATGTTTTCTAATTTATTTTAATCTCAAATGAGAGATAAATCATGTGGATTGTGACTGTAGCAATTATTAGTACTCTCCAGTGAGAGGGGTCACTGCAGTAAACCAATCATTAATCTATCAGAGTTGGAATATAGGAAACTTGCCTTTTGGGCATGTGTAGTTAAAGGGGCATTTTGTGTCTGGTAAATGACAGTGGAAGGACCGACCCTCTGTTCATTCGTCTCCCCAGGGTGACTGCTCGTCCAGCTGCCCCCTGCCAGTCTCTCTGCACATGCAGATCTTGTGGGCGAAGGTTGGGCTCCTCTCTAATCCTCAGGCTCAAGTGCTTGGTGCTCGATTCCTGTACAGGTGCCAGTTTGTCAAGGTGAGTCTGGAGCGTGACCCCTTCTCTCCCCCTCCCTTTATCTCCCTCTGTGGTGTTATGGGATAAGGATATATTAATCACTGTACTACAGGCAAGGTCACCAGCGGCTGTCTGCCCAGTCAGCTGTTCCCTTCTCAGACCAGGGTGACAGAGCCGCATGCAGTGGTTCCTATTCACTGTAATGTTACGCTGACAGAACGCGCCCTCACTTTAGTGATGCACCTTCCTGGTCATGTGACTTTGCCCTGTAGGAGCCAGTACTTAACCAACTGTGGTGTTTTAGACTCAATGAGCCGCCCATCACTGTATGGTCCCACAACGACCTCCCGCGTCATTCTGGACAGATAGATGGTCTCTGGCGACAACCACGATCTGTGTGCGCGCAGTGACACTCTTGTCCTACAACATGTGCCGTATAGAATCTACCCCCACACCTGAACCCGTGGCTGTGTATGGACACACTTGGCTCCCTATACCCTATAGTACAACACAGGGTAATAAGTGTTTTCTGTGGCTCCACTCTATTTTATTTTCTCATTAACTTTCTCTCACTTCTCCCACGGGACTGAATTGCTTTACATTGTGCATAAGATTACTTTACACTTAAATTATTCCCTAAAGGAAGTTCCTGGTGGCCGGTCCTGGCTCCCGAGTTTCAGGGCTCGGGAGCAGGAAAGTTGTGTGAAATTAGGAAAACTTACACATCCCATTTAGCACCTGAACTGCTGAATTTTGGGTGTACTTTACCTCCTGCGCTTCCTCTCCTCCGTGTAATCACTGGTTGTCTGCCAGGATGGCAGATGCACACACCCCTGTCCCCTGCAGAGGTCACTTGGGACCTGACGATTTACTCCGATCACTTCTTCAGTGTCTCCCGCTCAAAAATACATACCGGGAGGACTAACGAAAACTAGAAATTCAATGACTTAAGTTATGAGTTGCTGAGTATTTATACGAGAAGCATCATGTAGTTGAATAGGGTGAAGTGGAAAAGGTTTGTTTTGCACGATTCATCATAGTTTAAAAAAAAATAAATGTGTAATAGGCCCCTATGAAAGGTAGTATTGGGGGGGGGGGGGGGGTGTTGTTTTCTGCCTCGTTGTGCTTGTACAGAAGTCCTATGTTATGCTGCAATTCTACATTTATCTGTGAAGATTTTTGCACTGAATCTATGCTCTCATCTAATCGTTTTTTGGAAAACTTGTCACCTCCCTCTTTACGGTATCGAGACTGGTCAAAAATGTCTCCACAATTCCCAATTGTAATATGCTGCAGAATTTGCTGGCACTAGATAAATAAATGTTGATCTCAAGGGGCAGGAAGACTGAGGCTTATGAGGGGCAGACACAAGCTCTGGCTGAGTTTTGTCAGTGGTGGGAAAGGCTGTTACATTGTTATAGAAAGAGGGGCATATGCTTAACCTCAGACATGATGGGGGACTGACAGGGGATATCCTAACTCCTGGTCATTCGCTCTTCTGCGCAGGTACAGTAGTCAGGATTGTCCGTGCAGCAGTTTTCTGACCATTTGTTTCTGCTTCTCTCCGTAGTGTCAGGACCCCACCGTCCTGCAGACACGAGTCTCATTCACAGATCTCACCCGCCGTGGTCCAGCTCCTCGCTCTACTCCCAGTGTCACTGGCCGAGCCCCGCTGGGGCTCTTTTCTCCATTCCAGACCAGTGCTTCGGTGGAGACGTCCAGGAATCCGCTCCTGGGCCTGGCCCTAGGTCTGCTGGGTGTACGCTGGGCCCTGTACGCTCCCTGACTCCCATCATGCTGGAGAGGATTAATCACTATTTATAGATTCACTTTATATGGTTGTCTAAATAAACTATTTTTGTTATGAAACCTCTTGTGGCTCAGTACGTGTTCTGTTTAATAAGTTATATACCACAGACATGGCCACACAGATATTAATCCTCTTGGCACATTTTACATTATGGAATAAGAACGGATGTTCCTACTTAACACCATTATCTAATGGTACAGAAATACTAAAGCTTTTTCCTAGTTACAGAAAAACACAAGTATTCACCCTCTGCTGCCAAGATCCAGCTAAACGCTGCTGCAATTAGTTGTCTGCAGATCACATATAAAAAGACTAATAGCACTTATCATAAGGGGAGATAGTTTTTAATTTGGCTGTGGGCATCACCTAATATTAGGCCTCCAGGAAGTATGGGATTTGTTATGAAAGACACAATGTACAACAATAGGCCATACGTGTCTCACCCACCATTAAAGCACAAATGTGTGACACAGAATCCCACTGATGAAGACTCCAGCAGAAACAGGTGAGGAAGCCCTAGTCTGACCGTGGCCTCAGCCGCAGGTGCGGTTTGGGTATTTGACTGCTATATACAGGCGCTTCCTCCACCCCTCAGTTTTCCAGACCATAAACACTGAAAAGGAAATAAAGACTCCTTCCCTGTGCTAAATCTGTCTATTACCACATCTATGTGAACCCAGATGAAGGACAATGTGTGTTTGCCTGGGTTTCCTCCCTCACTCACTCCAAAAACACTGGTAGGTTAATTGGCTGCTAACAAAATTGACATCAGTCTTTAGACTAAGCTCCAATGGGGCAGGGACCAATGTGAGCTCTCTGTACTGCACTGTGGAATTAGTGGCAATATATATAAATAGATGATATGTGCAGTCATACTGCATCTCATTGGCTGGAATAAGAGGCGTATGGCACTAACCGTACAAAATGTTACAATAAGACGACAGCGGTGTAACCAGTCCGTCCTTTTCGGTCTGAACACAGACAGCTCTGACCACAAAGCAGCACAGATCCAGATCAGACATCCACAACCCAGTATAACACACAGGGGCTTGCAGTATAGCACTGCACTGAAGTGTCTTCATCATCACTGAAACGGCCCTAGCTAAAGTCACCAACGATCTCCTCTCTGCTAAAGCCAGGGGCCACTCCTCCCTTCTTATCCTCCTCGACCTGTCTGCAGCCTTCGACCACCCCCTCCTCCTCCACACCCTCCAGTCCTTTGGCCTCTCCGGCCCTGTCCTGTCCTGGTTCACCTCGTACCTTGCTGACCGATCCTTCTCCGTCACCACATCTGGTTCTCTCTCCCCCCCCGTCCTCCCTTCCAGTCGGGGTCCCTCAGGGCTCCGTCCTGGGACCCCTACTCTTCTCTCTATACACCTCTTCCCTGGGTGAACTCATCAGCTCCTATGGCCTCAACTACCACCTCTATGCTGACGACACTCAACTATACCTCTCCTCACCTGATCTCTCTCCCTCCCTCCCTCCTCTCTAGGGTGTTCGCCTGCCTCTCTGCCATCTCCTCCTGGATGTCCTCTCGATTCCTCAAACTCAACCTCGCCAAAACAGAACTCATAGTCTTTCCTCCCTCTCATACCTCGCCCCCTGCTGACCTCGCTATCACTGTCGACAACACCTCTATCTCCCCTGTCCCCCAACTTCGCTGCCTCTGTGTCATCCTCGACTCCTCTCTCTCCTTCGGCCCCCACATTCTCTCTCTCGCGAAATCCTGCCGCTTCCAGCTGCGTAACATCGCTCGCATCCGGCCCTTCCTCTCCCAGGATGCCACCAAATGTCTTATTCACTCTCTGATAATCTCCCGCTTGGACTACTGCAACCTCCTCCTTACTGGCCTGCCCCAATCTCATCTCGCTCCCCTTCGATCTGTTCTTAATGCAGCCGCTAGGCTTATCTTCCTTTCTCGCCGCTCCGCGTCTGTCTCCCCCCTCTACCTATCCCTTCACTGGCTCCCCTTCCCCTTCAGAATCCTCTTCAAGCTTCTCACTCTTACTTACAAGGCCCTCGCCAACTCCACTGCACCCTACATCTCCACCCTCCTCTCTATTCATGCTCCTTCCCGCCCTCTCCGATCAGCCAATGACCGTCGCCTCTCTTCTCCCCTGATCACCTCCTCCCACGCGCGTATCCAAGACTTCGCCCACGCTGCCCCCCCCTCCACTGGAACAAGCTCCCTCCCTCCATCAGAACTTCCCCTAATCTGTCCAGTTTTAAACGGGCTCTAAAAACCCACCTTTTTCTTAAAGCCTTCCAGTCTCCCACTTAACTCCCTACCAGATCTTCTGCCTCTTCCCCATCACTCCCCTTATCCTCCTTCTCTCCCTCCCTCGTGTGTCTCTGTCTGTCTACCCCACCCCTTAGATTGTACGCTCCTTCGAGCAGGGTCATCTCTCCTCCTGTCTTCACCACTTTAACTCTGCTCTCCAGCTACCTTGCCCTCCTCCTCCCCGTTCCATCTTGCTCTCTCCTCTCCGGGGGTTTCCCTGCCCTCTGTGCCCTCTTGGGCTCCGCCGTATGCGGGACCTTCCCCTCTCCCCTCCACCCGCCCCTCTAGCTGTGCTTTGAGATCTCGGAGTTACTGTGCATTTTGTTTACTGTATCGTGCTGTCTCACCTTGTATTGTACTTGTTTGTCCCTGTACGGCGCTACGGATACCTAGTGGCGCCCTATAAATAAAAATTAATAATAATAATAATCAGTAATAAGACACTTAGACCAGATCACACAGTGATCGTGAGATGGACATGCTCAGGGGAAGCCATTTTCCTGTGGCCAGCGCACAAGTCTTTATTGCTCCTATCTAATCCCAGATCAGGGAATAGCTGCCACCTTATGCAGGTTTTTCAAGATATCAAATACATTAGTACAGTATATGACTCAAGGTCTTGTCCCCAATGAGGTTTTTAGTATTTCTTTTAAAGCTTCTAAACAGATCTGACACCAGAAATTGTTCCCAGAGACACCATAATCCCAGGAGTCAATGTTCTGTGTGGTCGTCTCTCTGAAACGCAGGAATGATACAACGGACCACTCACTCAAACACCAGTAAAAAAAAAAAATAAACAGACCTTAAACTAAAATTTCAACTACAAATGCATCTTTATCATGCCCATCTTACAGCAGCATGAATGCCCACACATGCCCCCAGCTATGTACCCTCATCCAATGCCAACTATATGTCGCTACTTTAATAGGATTAATTCCCCCACTGAGATCTAATGATGGAGCTGCAGGAAACTAATTTGTAGCTCAGTAACACAAGGCTTTGATGATGTATAACACTCATCCTTTATAAAAGTGTTTATATGTAGACACTCCTGTAATATCATTATAATCACTACACTAACATTATAATGAATAATGCTTCTACTATAAACAGCCCAGACTGCCTACAGCCTTCGTACGGCAACATAACTCCGTGGTGCCTTCTCGTATCTATAATTTACAGTACATCATATATTAGTGCCAACCTCCCCCTCCACCCACAAGAAAGACAGGAGTCCAAGTAATTTCTACATTCATTTCATTTCAGACAAGATAAAAAGATCTCATTAAAAAGCCACAGCTCAGTTTTTCAACAGGGAAAAATAAAGACACACAAGATTTACTCCCACCCCCCGCTCAGTTTCAGCCGGCCTGTACATCCATTCTTACAGGAACGGTGTCACCAGGGGTCACTGTATGGCAGGGAAAGCAGTGCGGCTCCAGAACTACAACTCCCAGCATCCCTAGCGGGACGACAGGAAGTTCCGAGGAGCTACAAGTCATCACCTGCTGTAATGTTCTGCACAGACATACCATCCCTTCACTGCAAAAGTCTGCATACCCATTGGTCCCTGAGCAGATAAGGGGTTAATGTCTCGTCTCAATTATTTCAAACTTTAATGGGTATTTTTTTCAAAATGTACATACATTATCCCTTACATACAAAGTACATACAGATATCACCACACGCAGATAGCTGGTCCACTGACTACAAAGTAACTTAAAATGAAAAATAAAAAAAACAATTTGCAGAGGAAATTAGGATGGAAACCAGCATCAGTCCAGGAAAACCGTTTTCCAAGGTTCCAGCATATGCAAATAGTCATGTATAGCAGTCACCCCCCACACACGGGGCAGCCATTTTGTGTGTCGAGTCAGTGCTGTGCCTGTTAGGTCACACAGCTTTGGTTCAGTTTCCCAAAATGGCCACTTCCGCTGTGTGT
Source organism: Mixophyes fleayi (assembly GCF_038048845.1). Lineage (NCBI taxonomy): Eukaryota > Metazoa > Chordata > Amphibia > Anura > Limnodynastidae > Mixophyes > Mixophyes fleayi. Next base: position 12,454,430 of record NC_134408.1, read on the forward strand.
AGGTGACTGCATCACACTTTAAACATGAAATGTTCAGCGCTATATAAAGACTGCGTTCATACAGAGTCTCACTCACACCGGCTGTGCAAGATACTACAGCAGTAATCTGAATTTCTAGTGGTTCTTGCACCTATAGACATGAGTTCTATATAGATGACTAGTACAGTACACAAGTGAAAACATATTGTCCTGTTTAGTGTGAATACAACATGTACCCTTAATCCTGAAACACAAATACCTGATAAGGCCAACGTCTGAAGTCCTTTCTTTCTAATGCCAGTTTCCAAAATGCTGTCTCCAGTACTTCCACCCTTACGGCTGCCTGAGAGGGCCAAAAACCCTGCACCTGCAGAGGTTCTATGGTCACTGGAGAAGGCACTTTGTAAAGTGGTCACAGACCCAGGAGATCTTTCAGCCAGATGATACAAAGCCTTAAAGAGGGACGATGATCAATAGATGTCCAACAAGCGACCTTACCGCACAGTCCCATGTAACAAAATCCAGCAGGCTTTACTTAGCTTGATATTTTGGCTAAAAAACTCACGTTACCCTGTTCTGGGCAGCAGCTCATAATGGATCTGGAATACCCTCAGCAAACATGAAACCACCTACACTTGCCCTCAATCAAAATGGCAGCTTTATCCTGCTCTTACATTGTAACACTACACCAAAAGATCCATCTAGAACAGAGTTGGGCAACATGTGACTCCCCGGCTGCTGCTGAACTACAAGTGCCAGAATGTCGGGTCAGCCAGAGGTGTCGGGACTTGTAGTTCTACAAATGCCGGAGTTACATGATGCCCACTGCAGCTGTAGGTGTGTAAACTGCGGATTCATACACTGTTAACGGCTGCTGCCGGAATACCCCACAATGCATTGCTGACTATCCCAGACTGCAGGGGGTTTAGACACGCCTGGGTCCAGAGACATGGTGAAATGCAGACATACGAGCAAATGGTAATGTAATAACCCTGAGGTCACATGTGCTGTAGGGTCGTCGCGCTGCAGTAAGGCACCGCCATGATTATTCATCCCTTACCAAGCGGCTTCTGAGACAGTCCCAAAAAAAAAAATGACTTCCCACTGGCCGCGTCAGAAGGATTAAGGCAGAGAAACGGCTCCTGTAGCGAGTGTTCTTCAACCCTTTCCCCTCGAGCCCCTTGTGTCAGTGCGAGGTAACATGAAGTCTCCTGGCCCACGGCCACCTCCGAGGGAGGAGGGAGGGAGGGATGATAGATTCTAGGAGTCCTGGAGGGAGGTCAGTGTCAGTGTGTCAGGGAGTTGGGGAGAGGGAGCTGGAAGGGGCCACTAGGGGTCATTTCTTCTGCTTGTTTTTGGCAGAGTTTCGAGGCGGGGTAACCGGACGGGTCTGGTTTACACCCCCATAAGCAAATAGCTTCTTGTCAGCAGGCTTTAGTATCTAGAGGAGAAGAGGGCAGAATGTTAGAGTACAACCACTGTAAGAACCACACCACTACATATAAGACTGGCTTTACATATACCACACTGACGCTGTGTAGTTGTACTTCAATGACAAGAACCAGCACAGACAACGTTCGTTTCCCCTGTCCCTGGTTTAAGCCATTAATGCAGATAGACTATTCACCACTGAACGAGTATCTTATAACAGACTGACCTGGAAAGAGCACATGAGCGATTCATCCACACTCATCATGGACCCGGCATTGTCAAATTCACCGCAGTAATTGGGGGCAGAGAACAGAGTCACCAGCTGTCGTTTTGCAAAGAATTCATAACCGTCCTCCACCACCTACAAGGAGGGATGTGCAGTGTTAGGGCACAAAGGATGAGACAGGGGAATGCAGACTGACTGGCATGCTGTGCTCACCTGATGGGCTCGACAGATCAGATCCAAGTCGTGCTTGTGAAGAAACTTTGCGACAACATCAGCCCCGAAGGTGAAGGAGACCCCGCGGTCATTCTCTCCCCAACCAAGTACGTCCTTGTCAGGGTCAGACCACAGGAGGTCGCACAGGAGGCCCTGGTCTGGGACATCTGTGGGACGCAATATCCTCCGGACTTGCTCCATAGACTGCAGGTCGGGGGACAGACCTGGGAGATTGAAGCACAGACATAAGGGTGACTTGTGAGGTTTACACGACTTAGGATGGGATCTATCCAGGGAGACTGCAGATGTCTGGATAGTGCAGTCACCGACATGAGTCACTTCCCCGTCCGCAGGATATCACCGTGTCTAAACATGTGCAGCCCTGGATAGACTCAGCTGCTTTGTGTCTAGAGAACTGGAACATAACACGACACCTAGTGGCCGTCCGTGTCTGTGCATCGATACCAAGGCGAGATAACTGGGGAGCCTCAGGACAAACTAGTACTGGAAAACCTTCCTTAGCACTTCGGGGTGGGTATTCGGAGGGGATTGACCGTTACGTGACAGTTGGTCTTGTGTAATCTAACCTCAAACATTGGAGGTTGTGTGTTGCCAAACTGAAATTGCATTATATAACAGGGTTTATTCCTCAAAAAAAAAAAAAAAGTATAACTATCCTGCTCTGTCACACTCGTACAGCAGGTTGCCATGTTAGGAGAGGGTCCTCTGAGTCAGCAGTGACAGCCTGGCAGACTTGCTTTGCAGAGATGCACTTTGCAAATTGGTGATGGGCAGGGACATCACAGCAGCTAAAATGACAGTGCACTCTGCTTTTTGACCTCAGATCCCAACCGAACACTGTGTGAGATGGTGTCAGCTGCAGCTAAGTGAGGAGATAACAGCTGCAGTGTAAGTTCAGGGTCACACTGAACAGTATTTTACCTTCACAGCCTACAGGTGACTGGTTACAGCTTATATATGGTGAATGACAGCGCTCTGGTCCACCTGGTGGGGACAGACCACCTTCCTCACCTCCATGACAGCAGAAGATCTTCTCATCCACGATCGCAGCGACAGGTAAGCAGTTGAAGCAATCTGTAAACGTCTTCCAGAGCTTGATATTATACCGTCTTTTACCTGCGTGCAGAAAGAGACAGGTCGTTCCACCGCTTTACTTTCACGTATGATAGGCTCAGTCCTCTGTTAGGTTACTAGCCACAGCATTCGGGTCTCCATACAATGGCTTATAAAGCTTTACTATAAAAATAATAAACCCCAAACCTACATACACCAAGACCTAAACCCCCGCTAGAACGTCTCCCCGCCAAGCCTTACACTCATCGTAGAAGCCGTAGATGCGGTTGATGCTGGCGCACTCGTGGTTCCCACGCAGCAAGAAGAAGTTCTCGGGGTATTTGATCTTGTACGCCAGCAGTAAGCAGATGGTCTCCAGGGACTGCTTCCCACGGTCCACGTAGTCACCCAGGAACAAGTAGTTACTTTCTGGGGGGAACCCGCCATATTCAAACAGTCTTAGAAGATCATAATACTGTCCGTGGACATCGCCTGCAGAGATTGGGGCAGAAGATACGTGGTCACACCAGCCCATATGTCATCATGCTGCAATATACAAATACCTTGGAGAACATAACAAAGACACAGAGGAACAGATATAAAAGAGTTACTAACAGCACGCACACATATTTGAAAGTCCTCAGACTTTGCTGCAGGCCGAACATCTGACAAGAGTGCGTACAACAGTGCAGACGTCTTCTGTAGAAGACGGACGAGATTACAGAACCTTCACTGTGTAGAGAAATCTCCCCTTTGTTCTGAAAAGCCTCAAACTTCTACATGATTCTGAATATTAGTAGCTCTACTATACGTGTAAATTTCAGGTTTAATGGGACATTAGGAAAGAAGCCCGATACCCTGCTAGAGGGCACCAAGTGCAGCGACTGGTCTTACCAGGGGCCTTTGTGCATGCACTCTAACAGTAAGTACCGTTAATCGTCTATATAGCACCACCATAGTCCACAGTGCTGTACAGCAAATATTCTACCTCAGTCACTGAAAAGTTGGAGCTCACATTATCTGGAATGAACCTGAGCAGACACAGGGAGGCAACAATGCTAGCCACTGTGCCACCATGCTGGGGTACTGAAAAGTGACAGGAAGCTGGCAACATTAGGCCACAAAGTACAGGGAGACTTCACAGAAGCAGAGCCCAGCACATGAAACACAGAGTTACACAAACACTAGTGTAATATATCACTACATAAACAACAAGTTACCATGATTGAGTGAACAGACGTCCAAAAATGAAAAACACACCAAACACCTCTGCTTGCCATAAATCAAAGGCCGCTACAGTGGTAGATGGTTTGGGGTTTTTCCGCACAGCAGAAACATGTCCGGTGCACTGAACACGGCAGTCGCATGTTAGACGGGGGAGAACACGCACACTTACCACAGATCTTTAGCGGAGCCTCCAGCTCCAGGAGGATGGGCTGGCTCAGGAAGATCTCCCGGGACTTCAGGCACAAACCCCGGATCTCATTCTCAGAAAGCTGCACATTCTTCCCAGGGCGACAGCCTTTCACTAAAGGATACGGAAAAATATTGTTATAGACCAAGAACTAATTTAAGTCACCAAATCACTGCAGACACCCAGGAATGGTGATTATCATCACCATCTATTTATATAGCGCCACTAATGCCGCAGCTCTGTACAGAGAACTCACTCACATCAGTCCCTGCCCCATTGAGGCTTACAGTCTAAATTCCCTAACATACACACAGACGCAGGCAGGCAGGCAGACACACAGGCAGACACACAGGCAGACACACAGGCAGACACGGGTCACTTTGTTAGTAGCCAATTAACCTATTAGTATGTTTTTGGAGTGTGGGAGGAAACCGGAGCACCCGGAGGAAACCCACGCAAACAAAGGGAGAACATACAAACTCCACACAGATAAGGCCATGGTCGGGAATTGAACTCCTGACCCCAGTGTTGTAAGGCAGAAGTGCTAACCACTGAGCCACCATGCTGCCCTAGGGGATTCTAGACTCAGGTGCCTGATACCATCTTTCCACCACAAAGAGCAGCCACTGCCGACAAATAGTGAAGGCAGCGTTACGTGGGCTGAACCAGTACATGGAAGTTACTACAGCAGACTGTATAAATGTGCGACAATAGATCACTGCTCAGAAACAAATTATAGATCTGCTTCAATATACAAAATGCTTGTTGGAAGTGTAATGATCCCAGCATTATTTTATTGGATAATATCATGTTTACTTCCTTCTCACACAGGTGCTACCGTATATTTCCTCTAAACCATTTCCTCAGCACAGAGCACATCTGACCCTATACAGATACAGGCTGTGACGAGTCTGGCAGACACCTCCCTGAACACACTACAAAGCAATGGCTGGAACAGACACAAGTGGGAGTTTGCTGTGAAGCTGATTGAAGCTGCCAAGCCTAGATTGAAGAGATCCCCCGCCTCACCTCAGGCCAGCTCCTACTCGCAGGAGTGTCACAAGACAGGTGCACACAAACTAATCCGACAGCGGTCACACCAACGTCCCAGGCAACAGCAAACACAAACAGCATCGCAGTGTCTCACTAGAGATTACTGCAAATCTGCAGCCAAGTATAGTGATCAGAGCATGAATGGAATATAGAGGGGGGGGGAGCGACGTCATCTCATAAGAGGAAAATACACAGGAAGCTGGGAACTAGATAGGAAAGCACAGGTGACAGGCAAGATATCCTCTCCATTACATCAGCAGTGCTGCAATACACACAGTGTTGTTACACAAGGTGAAGGACACTATAGGCCAGTGGTCAGGGAACAGGGGGTAAACTACCCCAAATGGGGTAAAAATGTAATTCCTGGGGGTAATGTTGCCGATTCACATGCTGTCAGTTGGATTGTAGACCCCTTTAAATGTGAAATTGCTGTTGTACCAGAAGAGCCTCAAGGGTTGGCAGAGGCACTTCTTGAGCTTCGATGCAATAATGAAGCACATATTGCATTTGAAAACAAAGCAGATCTGTCATATTTTTGGATGTTAACAGCTGCAAAGGCATCAAAATTGCACATGAGGAGGCAGTCAAAAAGTTGCTGCCTTTTGCAACTACCTACCTTTGCGAACAAGGATTTTCCACTCTAACTAACAAAAACAAAGCAGAGAAATCAATTGAACGCTGAAGACTGCATCCAAATTGCTCTAACATCAAAATGTCCCAATATTAATGCTCTCGTATCAAAAATGAAACATCATTTCTCCAAAACCTGAAGTTTTGAAGTTGAAGCTTTCAAAGAAATTTTGAAAAGATTCAATAAAATTTTGAATTCCAATAATTAATATATGATTTCCTTCCTTTCAAAACAAGGGGGTAACGTCGGTGTATCTAAATACATTTGGGGGTAAAAGGTAAAAAAGTTCCCTGACCCCTGCTATAGGCTAAACAGTGCATGCAGAGACTACCCGTCATATCCTCATTGTTTGCTTTACTAAACAGAGCCATGTGCATTGTGTCATCTGGGATGGGGTGATCCCGATACCCTGCTTGCTCTAGGAGAGAGCAGTTTATTAAACTATCTGTATACATGCAATGCTCGCTCCCAGGCGGGAGAGCTGTGATGGAAATAGGAAGAGAGCCCAGGACAGAAGCTACTCTTCAGCCTGACTCACTCCCAGCCTGATTTACCAGATACCTGTACTAATAGGGGAGGCCTGCCCAGGAGAGATAATGTACAGAATATTATACTTCCTATGCAAACTCCTTTTTGCTATTTTACACGGCATTTTATATGTAAAAAAAATAAAAAATAAAGACATAGGGCCTACTAACATGTCTTTAAGCAAGAATTTTTAAACTTCTCAGATAGCAGAACTAAAAGAAATATATATATATATAATCCCACTCCCAGAAGCCCTTCTAAGCTTTGCAGTTTGAACATGCCCATAAAGTTTAGCAGTGTTCTGCTTACAATGGATTCAGCTACTGCTTGGGCTAAACAGATAGTCACACGTCCGCAGCCCAACAACGCACTAGGAGCTAGTGATACCACTGAGTGAGGTACGGTACATCTGTGCGTAGGACGGGTACACCATACTGAACTGCCAGAGAAGGTTCTATGAAGACCATAAATTACAGACACAGGTAGAGACTAGTGGACTTTGAAAGGTATTAACATGTCACAGGTAATTACAGGAAGACCGTGGCTAAAAGGGCCTTTGTCCGGGCAGCTGAGTGATCTCCAGGAGAGATTACGTTGTGTTTACTACAACAAAGGGTCTCCGAGCACTGGTAGCTTCTTAGGAGTAACTTACGGAGAATACAAGAATATAAACGCTCACACAGCCAGATGCAGCCTGATCAGACAGTGACTGCAGAGTCAGAGTACGTGTTCTGCTAGTCCATGTCGACACCTGGTAGATCGTGATCAGATCCATTGGTCCATACACACCAATCTGTGGACCATCAAGTCTAATACCCTTATTGGATGGCAGACAGTTGGGATGGGGCCATTACACGGACCCTGCACTCCCCGTTTTAAGTGGAACAATCTCCAAAGTGACCATACTAGTACTTCAGGATACAGGCAGTATGTAAACATGTGAGAGTGATGGTTAAATACTATAGCAACCAACCACTAATCTCTAAGCTACTTACTGCTGGATGTCACGGTGATCTCATTACTGACAACTGTGATCCCACTAAATAGACCTAATGAAACGCTTCCCTGCATCGCACACAGAGCATTTCTTCTACATCCCTGCAGACAGGACGCTCAGTGAGCAACGTACCAGCCCAAGACAGCGACATTTACACACTTCACAGCCATGTCACACATTTCATTAATGTGCATGCATCTTGTTCCGCATCAGTGTGACCGTACACGTGTAACAATTATCCCCAAGCACATACGGGTCAATGTTTTACCTCCGGTTCCTTTTCCAATGTGGTATTTAATAACTAGTTTAAGACAGTCAATGAAGGTACTTTAGCTGTTGAACAACTTTTCCTGGCCTGTAAGTAGCTCATGTAAGAATTAAATACAGCTTTATCCTCCTGTGCCTGATTGTACAGGAGACAGAACATTGTATGCAGAAAGCAGTTACATTGTATTATACGAGTTACAATAAACAATGTTCCATGATGACAAGGTAAAGGCGGAGAATCAGACTGTGGAAGCTGCAATACATGTTTACTGATCATAACAAGAGGGCACCTACAGGCCAATAAATTAGTAGAGGAAGAGTTTTTCCTAGTAGATACATAAATACTATACTCACGTAAATACAGATTACACTTGGACTACAGTGACTCACATCACAGTCAGTCCAGTGATACAGGTAGGAGTATGGTGCAATTGGCACCAATAAACTCCACTACAATACCCTAGTACAGGCTTATACTGACACTAACAAAGCCCTAGCAAAAAATGCATCTGTTTTAATGCCAGTGGGTGACCAGCTTTATGGTGGAGACAACTTAAGCTTGACAATCGCTCTATACATTTTAATCCAAATTGGCCTAACTTTTATTGTGCACAGTTACAGGGACCAGAGGACTGAAGACCATTTTTAGTTCAATTCTCAGCCAAAAATGCACTCAGTTGATTACTATACGGGGCAATATAGACATTAGTCTCCTTTACCCTGCCCATCAGGGTGGATAAATTAAGAGCTAAACAGTATATCATAGATATATAGGGAGTTATGATTACAAGTTTGATACTGGCAACAGAAGAGCTAATTACATCAACAGCGTGAAATGATAAAACAATAATTACAGGCCCAGCTTTGAAGACAGAATGAGAATGAGGAGACATTTCCAGGGACTGTGCACACAGCATATACTATCCTCACAAGTAGGCTTAACAAAGAATTGTGTGTAAAAGTGTATATATATATATATATATATATATATATATATATATATATATATATACACATACACACACACACGTTATATACATACACACATACTGTGGTTTACATAGTACGTGCTGGCCTGCTTAGGCTTGTTGTAGGCTAATTGAGGTATCCATAATACATGCATGCAACTCTCTATAGTGTGTGTGTGTGTATATCTTATAAACCATTTTGATTGTGTTATAGGTGCTGATCTGTCTTTGAATAATGTATCTATGTCATGCACAGGTTTATCATGCATGTAATTCCGGACTACCTCTAGTATGTGTATAAGATATAATATATACTCTGTATTATCTATGTGTAAACTGGGGTGGAAGAAGCAGTTACTCAACATTGTGTGTGTGTATATATATATATATATATATATATATGTATATATATATATATATATATATATATATATATATATATATATACACACATATATATACACATACACACACACATACACACACACAAATATAGAGAGCTGCATGCAATATGGATCCCCCAACCACCCTCTGCAGGGCAGCACTGTGTACAGCACAGTAATATATATATATATATAATACATCGCAGGGTGCCGCCCGCAGAGTCCCAGCACCGTCTCACCCTCGAGCAGTCGCTGGATGATCGAGTCGATGTTGAGCTTCTCTCCGTCGCCCATGGCGGCTGTGTCCGGTGCCCGGTGTCACGGAGGATCAGGGTCCGGGGGAGGAGGACAAGGCGGGTCACGTGTCTCACCGGTCTCGCTCTCCGCCGGCTGCTGACGTCACCGCGCGCACGAGGCCCTCCTGTGTCCCCCGAGACTGCTGCGTCTTTTCTGTGAAGGGGGGGGGGGGGGGAGGAGGACGCAGCGCGCACGCGCGGACCCAGGGCAAGGCGGCCGCCCATTGGCTGCGGGTGACGGGGAGGATTCGAACCCAGGACCCGCCCCCTTTCCGTTGCGTGCGAGGTCCTTGGGGATGAGGAAGGGAGAGAGCGCGAGACGCCCCAGCTGCCTGCTCATTGGCTGAGGCGGAGCCGGCGCTGATTGGTGGCGATCGGCGGTTGCTGTTGGGTGACGTCACCGCCGGGAAGGCGAGGCTCGAAGCGCTATTGGCCTGTGGCGGCTGTATAAAGGATCCCGGTATGGGATCAGCTAGATCTCTCCTATCATCACTGGAGGGTATTTACTAAGCGGCAAACGGCTGTGGTGCGGCGCAGAATCCTGTATGTGCCTCAGGGGTACAAGCCAGGGTAATGGCATTAGATGAGGGGTGGAGGGGTGTGTTCTAGGGGGATCCTTACTACGGAGGGCAGATCCCATATACACCACAGGACTAGATTGTTACACAGGTGATAATCTGTTCTCATCCTCTATAAGTGGGATCCAATTTACATCCCCCCCTATGTGCTACTTAGAGAAGTGTATTTCATAAATGCCAACTCTCCTGGATGGTCCGGGAGACTCCCGAATTCCGGGTAGGTCCCCCAGGAGAACTGGCAATTCTCCCGCATCTGCAGATTAGAGCCGCCACGTATGGATTGAGGGAGGGTTCGCAATTAGCGTCATGTTGCCCCGCCCCCCAGTGACATAATCTAAAAAGACCCAAAACGCATTGTGACACTGGGGGCGGGGCCAAAATGATGCAGTCCTCAAAGCCCCGCCCATACACCCCTCCTGCCCCCCAGGAACTCCCGGACGTGGCCAACATAAAGTTGTTAGTATGGCGTATTACTAGGCGCACTGTGCCCGGCGTAGATCAGTGTCACATGTAGCGGCTCCTGGTGGCCTCTTACTGTCGTGCTTCAGATGAGGCTAAACCGTGCAGGACTTTAGGAGATAAACGTTTAATGACAGGGATGGAAGTAAAGCGGCAGGAGGGTGGAAGTTGTGGAGACGTTTACACTTTAATACGGTGCTCGTATATTCAGATCCCAGTTATCATTTATTTATTACATTCTACAAAATGATAACTAGAATATGATTGGTTGCTATAGGCAACATCTCCACTTTTTCAAACCTGCAGTTTAGTAAATATACCCCTTAGCCTGTTCCTATTCTGCACCCACTGTTCTCCCTGACATCCGGGGACAATTCCAGGTCGTTCCTCAGTTTGGGGGGGTTTATGAGAAACTGGTGAGCAAAACCAGGGGTTTACCCACTGCATCCAAACATGTTTACATATCCTTCATAACTGCACTACAAAACAATAGCCTCTGGCCCAATTTATGTATGTACCGCCCAACCAGGAAAAGTGCTGCAAAGTCAGTGAAAGTATAAAATGAGGGAAGAATTTAATAACTCCCCAAACGTCAAGTAAGATTAAAAAAAAAAAAAGCATACAAGGTCACTGCCACTGATCACAGTGATTTATTGTGTTGAACACATTTAATTCTGTAATGTAAAATCAGGGTAATAGAAATGCATTAAAGTAGCATGAAAAGTGAACTAAAAAAAAATGGCGGTTGAACGGTATTCACTAGTAATCTGTAACACTACGTATGAGGTTACAGTTTTGCAATCATCTAAACGGTAGAACTCATTCGGGTATATTTACTAAACTGCGGGTTTGAAAATGTAGAGATGTTGCCTATAGCAACCAATCAGATTCTAGCTGTCATTTTGTAGAATGCACTAAATAAATGATAACTAGAATCTGATTGGTTGCTATAGGCAACATCTCCACTTTTTCAAACCACAGTTTAGTAAATATACCCCATTAACCCCTAAGAAGTAGTGCACAAGATTTCCTTGAAGGTAGATATATGGTAATGATACTTGCACAGCATTTTGCAGTATGGGGCTTAAATAGGACCTGTTACTACTTGTACATAGAGCTGCTTGTACTATACACGTGTAAGTGGAAATACATGATGCTTCCTACATCCGGGGGAGAGCGCAGGATTAGAGCAGCATCCTCATAGCGGGGCAGCAGAACTACGTACAGGAAGCTGCCCCCTAGTGGAAACAATGTTGTTCTCTGACCGAGTTGGGATATTTGAACGCATTGAGCTCTTCTTCTTTGTTCTCTCCCAGATGAAGGAAACACTGAAATAGATATTTTTTTCTTACAATTACATAGTACAAGATGAGCTATGTAGAAATGGTATAAAATTTGCATCAAGCCCTGCTCAATACTTACACATACGTGTTCATCATCACAATTTATTTATATAGCGCCACTGATTCCGCAGCGCTGTACAGAGAACTCACTCACATCAGTCCCTGCCCCATTGGAGCTTACAGTCTAAATTCCCTAACACACACACACGGACAGACTAGGGTTAATTTTGAGAGCAGACAATTAACCTACCAGTATGTTTTTGGAGTGTGGGAGGAAACCGGAGAAAACCCATGCAAACACGGGGAGAACATACAAACTCCACACAGATAAGGCCATGGTCGGGAATTGAACTCATGACCCCAGTGCTGTGAGGCAGAAGTGCTAACCACTGAGCCACCGTGCTGCCCACGTGTTTTCTCACTGACCTGGAAACATTTACAATGGGCACCTACTCCATAGTTAATGCACCTAAAAACCTCTTGGTGTTTATGGAAGCGGTGTGAGAAGAAACTAGCTCCAATCACGCAATTTGTTTATTATACTTTCCTTCCTGGGGAAAGAGACCACTTGACAGGTTTACAGACCCGGAGCTCCATGTGTTTCCCTATATCTCTAATGGTCTATATATGATAGCACGTCATAGTGCTTAATTGTCTGCACACTGGTGCGCGAGGCTGTGCGCTGAGAGACGAGGGGTATACAGCCGGTCGGTGGTGAAATCCCCTATTGGGTGAATAGAGGTACAGAAGATATTCTCAGGTTATGTTTCAATATGTTACTGTATTACATGGAATATAGTACGATACTCAGGATTATGCTGGTGCTAGATTGAGTATAATATTGACAATGCCTTGGTATGGAGCGGTGTACAAGCTATTTCTCTCTGGTATCAGCATATTTACACTGCAGGGTCCCGCAATACGGATTCAGATAGGAAGTATGATAGCCACAGCAACAATTTCTATTAGTCCAAATCATATCATGTAAAGCCTGTGAAAGTTATACACCCTGTTGCATTTTAGGTTCTGCTGCTGTTTAATCATAGTTGCCTACTCTCCCTGAATGTCCGGGAGACTCCCGAATTTTTGGGACTCACGAGAGAGCAGGAAAAAATCCCGGACCCAGCTGTCGCCGTTCTTTAAGATGGTGGGGGGCGGGGCTAAACGCGGCATCGTGGCCCCGCCCCTGCTCCAATTGGCTAAAATTGCCCCCCGATTGACAGGGGGCGGAGCCTAACGGCACACTGCGCTTGGCCACACCCCCTCGATGGACCTCCTCCCGGACAGCTGCCTCCAAAAGTAGGCAAGTATGTGTTTAATACAAACATGGGTCTAACAGCGTTGTACATTGTAAAAAAAAAAATGCCAAAGTTCAGGTAATATTTGTATTTTTTAGTCTTCTACTTCACACAGTTTAATCCTAGATAACTCTATACTAATAAGGACAATATCTGTATTATTTTACAAAGTGTAGCAATCTTTTAGCACACAATGAACATAAGTAAAAGTGCATGTACATATTCACACATATAACCGCGCTATGGTATATGCATGTAACATTCATAGACAATCTAGAGCTGGGATCTCCAGATGTTGTCATTTTTCTGACAACTGCCCTACATGAAAACCACCACAGAATATAATATACAATGTTTTTGTGTTGCCCGCAAGCAACTTCTCCGACGGCCTCTCAAAAACATTGACGGCATCGGTCAATAGTGTGTTCTATTTCTGTGGCGCTAGCGGAAGGCTACACAGTGACCAACAGCCTGTGCATACAGGTCTACTGATAAATCACGCTACAGAACCGAGAACGTACAAAGTTGTCCTTTGTTAGGGTTCAATGACTCATTGTCTGCGGCTACAGATGCCAAATACGCCTGAGACGGCTGAAAAAACAACCGTATGCAAACAGCCTCTCAATATAGATATATATAATATAATAATAAGTATCAGGCTTGCGTCTTGTTGTGTTGTTGCAGGCGCTCTCTGCTTGCAACGATACAATTGTTCTCTGTCCCACTCCCATAAAAACGCATAAAGTTGGTCATACCAGGTAAATCCCCTTCTTTATTGTAGTCTTCTAAATATTTTGCCCCCAGAAAAAATAGGTTATAGTCCCTCGATCCGCACAGGTAGTATAGTCTCTACTCACAACCACAGCAGCAATATATAGCAGCGGGAGAGCCATAAAGTTGTGCTAGAAATGGACGAGAAGGTTGAAAGAGAACGGAGGACCCAGGCTCTCCGCTACCTGAGCGCAGGTAACAGGCGAACGCACAGTTCTCTAGCTGTGTCCTACACCGTGTGTTGCTTCACAGTACAGACTTCAGGGGATTCTCTATCAATTAAAGGTCTGAATTTATTCGTCTTCTTAGTGTCCTCGGACGCTCGGGTGCTAGATTTGACATATCTTAGCAAATTCAATACGGCGGCAGGAGTCACACCCTGAACACGGAAGGCTGCGCCGATCTGTTGATGAAAGAGCAGTAAAAACATTTAATTAAAGGAAAGTAACGCTCAGTCAAAACCACATATCCAAGTTGTACAAGAGATTCTCCCTCTAACATTTCCATCCTTCATCCCACCCCAAAGGGTTAAATATTACCTATGTTTTAAAAATAATGCTCATTTTGTTCCCCCTGACTGACCACTCCTGAGCTCACTGTCTTTAGAGACCATCGGACAGAATCAATATTTTCGATCTGCAAGGTGCTGTCTTTAGAGGCTCTGTAATATCTCAAAAGATCATTGCACAATGTGCTGAAATCACTATTAGGGTGTTCGAGAGGTACAGTATTGGACATACTGCATGTTGGAGATGGAATAAATTGTTTTTGTGAAATGGTATTTAAGGATCTGTGAACCAAGGGGGGCAGGAATTGTTGCAAAGTTTAGAGTTATCTCTGTTACCATGGAACGCTAAGCACAGGGTATTACTGAAAAATACATACAACAGATTATATTCCACCCTACGTGAATCAAAACACTGGATGTAAAACAGACCCCTAATAACCCCTGCTCCCCCACAGGTTGGAGGAGCAGGGTTTATTAGGCCCACTCAAGAATGCCAGCCCACCCTGGCATTCTTGGGTGGGCTGGTCTGTGTCCCAAATACCAGCCCAAATAACCACCATCTGAAGGATGTTCCTGCCAAAGGCCGCCTCTAAACCATAGGGGCATATTCAATTAGCTTTCTCGTTCACGGTAACGCGCGTTACCGTGAAAAGTGCGCAGTATTGACGGTAATACGGAACAGCAATAACGCGGATTTTACTTCTCAAACCTCTGGGGTGTGCACGAAAATCCACGTTAATGCGGTACCGTGGATTGCCTTCGTGTCCCGTTCCGGCGTGTTACCGCAGACCGGAAACCTAATTGAATACCCCCCTTAGAATGGAAAAAGTACACTGGATCCAGCAATGTCCTATGCCTCACTCCCCATGAAGGGTCAGGCACCCCGGGTGATTGTGCCATAAACTTGTGGGACATTGGTAGACAGCAGAAGCCCTTAATTTTAAGAATGGTGTCTTTAAGAGCACTGCGTTATAATCCAGCTCCTTTAGATCTTGGTCCTGATAAAAAAGGGGGCCTAGGGAAAAATGGTCTAACTGAAGATGGAGATGAAGTGGATGGTTGATGTGAGAGGTCAACCAGATCGGTGTAACGGGTCCGTCCGGGGCAATGACCAATGTCTAAACCCATTCCAATCTCATTTTCCAAAGAATTTGGGAATCGGAGGAGCTGGGGTAAAGTGGTAGGATAACTGGGGCAGCCAAGGGACAGACAGAGCGTAAGTGTATATTTCGCTGATCATAAATTAGTAGGAGATTCCCGACTTACCGTCTCAGGCCGACTTTGAGACAGTTTCTCTCTGACTTCATGAGA
This sequence comes from Mixophyes fleayi, assembly GCF_038048845.1. Taxonomy (NCBI): domain Eukaryota; kingdom Metazoa; phylum Chordata; class Amphibia; order Anura; family Limnodynastidae; genus Mixophyes; species Mixophyes fleayi. Next base: position 12,470,158 of record NC_134408.1, read on the forward strand.
TAAGATGGCGTCAAGGTTCATGTAATCTAGGTCTTCAGGCAACACCAAGGACTCGTCTCTCCGAACTTCAGCGATTTCCTTCTGCTGGTAACTGACATGTATCTCATACAGAGCTGCAATGTGAAAGCGTGACATGTTTGTCCATCAGAACTCGGGACATTATTTTCCCTGGAGCACACGAGTGTGAATACTGTGAAATATATACTGATAATACACAAGTTTATATATAAATGATCTCCTTTTATCTAGTGATCATATTAGGAAATAATTAACAATCATCAATAAAGATTAAGCACAAGGTCCTGCTTATCAAGCGTACATCATTATTTGATCGTCAGGAAATTCTACCATCTCTGTATAACAGCAGAACCTTCGGATTAGAACATTCAGGTTTACGTCATCACCACGGAGACAAGACATCCGCAGTGATCTCAGAGAAGATCTTGGTTCAGCTCATCTGGGAACGGTTTTAGGGCAATGTTCAGGAGACTGAGATTACCTTCTGTCTTTAAGCGCTGAGTGATATCCCGCCTTTCACTGAATCTCTGAAGAGGGTCCGGAAAAGCCCTTGAGAGGGTCTCCATTTCCACCCCATTGTACCTCAGCATGTCCTCAGCACTGGAGGAAAGGATTAGACAGTGTGAGAAATGTGTCTCCCTCTAGCATGTATGTAACTGTCCACACGTCACATGTAACATGGGGAAGCATGTTTCGTAGGCACTCTGAGAATGATTAGGAAGTGAGAAATCGGCAGTGAAATAATGTTACAGGTTAAAAAATATAACTCAACATCTATGTAGGACAATTTTCTATTTATATTTGTAATAGTGACAATCGTGTGGAACAGTCATGCAAACTGGTGCACAATTCATGATGCGAATCACAGGTGCTGTAATTTCCAAACTGCTGTAGAAATCTGGTTGCTATGGGTTACAGCACCTTTCTTTGCAGAGTTATCTTGGAACCAGTTTTCTTAAGTGTCCCTAAACAAGATACAAAGGTGGATCCTGAGGGGTGGAGCATGCTATTGGTGGAGTGGGAGGAGCTTCAATTCTTGGCCTGTCCTGGCCTCATCAGTGACACCTACAGGTTACCCCCACACACTGCGGGTACAGACAGTACCTGAGCAGGCCGGACCGGCCGGTGCTGATTTGGGCCTCTGGGATTAGCTGGTGCCATTGGAAGGGAGAAAACCGTAAGGAGCGTAGAGCAGAGAGCCCCTCGGTCAGAGTGTCTCTGGTGGTCTGTGCTCGATCGTACCGCTCCTGGGACACGCAACCTGCTTCTTTATATCCTGAGAAACCAAGGAGCGACTGATAAATACATGTAACATTGATATATATATATATACACACACACACTAGGATTTACACGTGTTGTCCAATCATTCACTAAGGTATCTCAATGGGCCCATTTCACTGATTTTAGATTCTCCATCACCACAAATGTGACCCAGATACAGTGATTGTTCATGTCACGGTGCTGTACTGTAGTTTCTGACTGCGAGTGTTCAGTATGTAACAAATTCCATGTTTTAGAGAAGCAAAAGTCACTAAATAATGTACATACAGAGTATAATTGGACATCTTTCCTCAGATTACGGTAAGTAAGATTTGTTTCTGAAATAAACTACAGGTAGGGGACTTTACAAGCAGGAAGAAACAGTTGACTACAATTAGCCACTGAGATGAATTTAAAAAGTCCCTTTATTTGGGGCTGACTTGTTGTTGTTTTAACAGACTGCATTTAATTGAAATTATTTAATAAATAATTGTCTTTGATAATTGTCTGCGTTATAGGAAGAGAAGGGGGAAGTCTTTCTTCCTGTCCCCCTACTGCACGGAGATGTACGATGCACCCACATATAGTTGTCCTTCTCTCCTGTTATTAGAACTATCCTACACATTAGTGATTATTTCTTATCAAGGCTGGGCTAGCAGTTGTCTCTTGCTCTGCTCCCACAAATCACACCTTAATGGTAAATATCTTCAGTTCTGTCATGTTCCTCAAACTTTAACATATCCTCAAATTTTACAAGTGCTTCCTTCATATAAACCAAGAGACCTTGTAGACTGAATTTTCACTTTTAAGAAATTAGGATATACGTAATAAACAGACAGTGAATGTGAGATAAAGACAATGAGATTCAAGCTTAGGAGTGCGGAAGATCTCACTGAACCGTCTTCACCGAATCCATGTTAGGTGTCAGTCATCTGCTCACCTCTTAGACTGAGCCGCGTATCCGCGTTGTCCGGCCGTAGCGACATGCGGAACTCGGCGCGGCTGGTGAACATGCGGTATGGTTCCCTCGTGCCCTGCGTGGTCAGGTCGTCTATTAACACACCGATGTAACCTTCTGTCCGGCTCACAGTGAACGCCGGCTGACCTTTAACCCGGAGAGCGGCGTTTATTCCTGCAATCACCCCCTGGCAGGACAGAGAAGAGAAGCGATCACAGATGGGTCTGCACATTGCTAAATCCAATACACAAAGACCTTAGTAAATCCTGCTTCCCGACAAACCTTGGTTAGCCATCACCACATAGGCAGCCATCGCAGATCTCTACTTAGACATGACCAACATTGTCATGCCTTGACAGTAGGTAACAGAAAATAATCCTATATGGTGGTCAGAAAGTTGTTACTATATTTAATGTCTTTTTTTTAATCATTGTACTTATAAGCTGATAATTCTGTTAATGTTTTCTTGGAAGTAGATCTAAAAGTGTTCTTTGGGCTACACAACACAATGAAACACATACAACACCTATACCGGCTTGTTCTACCAACGTAATAATACACAAGTGATGCTAACCAAAGTAAAACCTCCTGTAAATAGTATCAGTATAAATGGAGAGTTCTGATGTCATTTATTACTAATAGAAGTGGAGGCGTTGCCCATAGCAACCAATCAGATTCCAGCTATCGTTTTCTACAATATACTAGATAAATGATAGCTGGATTCTGATTGGCTGCTATGTGTGTTATGAAAATAAATAATGTAGACCTTACTTATTATGGATATTGAAGTCACCTCAGGTTTTGGTGACCTTGTATGAAAGCACTCAGCTTGCAGCCTTTATATGGCCAAGGAATGTATCGTTTGCTTGCAATAACCATATAATTTACAGTAGGGGATAATCCCACGTGCCACAGCTGTACGCTTATCTGATCTATTTCACGGAGTTGTATATCTGGGAGGGGGAGGACTTTACTGCACATATTTTCAGTTTGTTATGTCATATACCTGGGCTGCTGCCTCTTCATACCCAGTGGTGCCGTTAATCTGTCCAGCCAGGAAAAGTCTTTGAACTAGAAAAGTCTCCAGAGAGGTGCGAAGCTGCCGGGGGTCCATAAAGTCATACTGGACTCCGTAACCTGCACATGTGAGAGAGGACTATAACATTCTGATATGGGAACAATATAAGCAGTATACAGAATGGTTCTTGAACCTATGAATGTCATCTGGAGTGACCGTTATCAACAGGAATGGAACAACATCGCCACTCGCTAGTAATATAGATCACGATCAACAAGCGCATGAGACAGCTACTGACTAAGTGTCCACACAGAGACACGGGCACGCTGTGAGTGTAACTACTAACCTGGCCTAATCATCTGGGCATCCTCCAGTCCAGGAATTGCCCTCAGCAGCCTCTCCTGAGCCTCAGCTGGAAGAGTCACAGAGAGCCCCTGGGGATAGATAACGTCCGAATCCAGACCCTCTGGCTCCAGCCAGACCTGGTGTCTCCTACCAGGGAACCGTAAGACCTTAGACTCAATGGATGGACAGTATCTAGAAGACAAACGTAGAGTGGTCAAGTCACTGATAAGAGGTGGTAGGCTCAATTACGAAGCACAAAATCATTTTATGGTGGCGGTTTGCCCCCCTGGAATTCTGCTGGTCCACATAGATTAGCGCCGTAAGCAGGAGAGCAGAAGTAGGCACCAGCCGATGGGCGGAGTGACGGTTTTCACTTTCCAGTTGCAGTTCAGTGGAGAAGCGCTTGTCCCAAGCAACGTAATAAAATGCTTCCCACATACACAATGGCTACATGTAAGACAGTCCTGATGACCCCTCTCATGATTAATTTAAGCCTTAAATTGGGCTAAACCAAGCAGCATTTTGAACGCTTTATATGAAAAGCAGTGGGCGCAGGATTGACTATAATACGACATTTACAAGTTTGTACAGTGTACTTCGCCTCACACCTAAGCGCACTTCTGGATTGCGTAGGCGTCTCCTGAAATCAGAGCGCAGAAATGCACCTTGGAGTGAGCTCGGCGGACCACCCAGCACGCTATGTACATGAGGTCCAGTGTGTCTTACCTTGGGCCAGCGCTCGTCTCCTTGACGTGACTGCTGAGATGTAGATTCTCATTAATGATCTGCTCCACTCCCGGGGTGGTGTAGGTCAGGTGACACGGAAGCTGTAGTTCCGGCTAAACAGAAAACATGAATGATCACGATGCTGTATAAATGGCACTTTATCCTGAACCTCTGCCCCAGGATTATTTTCAGGCATCGCTGCCGTTTTCGGAACACACTTATCGGGCCAATTGCCCGATATCGGCAGCAGTAATGCATTGATTGGCATAAGGCCTGTGATCTGGCTTCTTGTTCAGCAATTGGTCCCTTTACATGAACTTCTTACCTTGATCCAGACGCTGTCGTTCATGAAGCTGAACGGCACAGGTTCACTATCGGCCTCGTGTCTTTGCAGGTTACTGTAGTCTATAGAGTCCTTCAAAACGCGAGGTGGGGTCCCGGTCTTTAACCTCCCGACAGCGAACCCCAAACGTTCCAGGGTGTGAGCGAGACCGACGGCTGGTTCATCCCCCCAGCGCCCGGCGGGAACGTGTTCCGTCCCGATCCGCACCATTCCGCGGAGGAATGTGCCGTTTGTCAGCACCACGCTGTTTGCCAATATCTTACTTCCATCGGCTGGAGAGGAACAAGGCGCAATTCAGCGGTACTCACTGAACACAGTGCAAATTACACATAACATGGACTATGTGGGGGTGTCAGGGCAACAGAGGAGCGCCACCTAGTAGTCAAACCACTCTGAATAATAGTATAATTTAGCATAGCCGGGTGGTTACAGGAAGGACAGGTAGGTTATACATACCCAATATGATTCCGCTGACCTGACACTTTCCAGGATAAGTGGGATCGGGGGGTCCCAAAATCAAGTCTTCCACAGACCCCTCTGTCACGGTCAGACCAGGCGTGTTCAGGATGGCTTTCTGTAGAAAAATATTCTCCGGCTGAATATGTCATAACATGTATTGTATAGCTAAGTAAAACACAACACACTACAAATATTTGATTTGAAGAGTTAAAAGCCGCCTTCAGACAACTATGACTTCCAGGCAAATTCCTTTATTTCTGCTGCCCTTAGATACAACAAAAGATAAGTGGAGCTTTGTACATTGTAATCAACTGTATCTACACAGTAGTTCTATTGTCATACCCAACTGCAATGACAATAAACTGTGCTTGTGTGTAAAGCTGTATGAGGGTGGACTTCCCTTATAACATAATAGGCATATAAATCTTTAGACTGTAGCTAATAGCCCTCTGTACATATAACTGCCCCATCAGTCACTCACCTGCATGTTCTGCCTGTATAGCGTCCTGTCAATCTGGGCCCGCAGCCCCCACACCGCAGGCCCCTTGCGGCGGTTTAAGACCTTGTAGTGGATCCCAGAAAGGTCACAAATCCTCCCGCAAACTCCATCCAGAGCGTCCACTTCTCGCACCAGGTGACCTTTCCCGATGCCCCCAAAAGACGGATTGCAGGACATCTGACCTGGTTGTGTTCAATGAAATCACCATCGGGTGAAGATCATGGAAATAACTCCAGAAATACAATTGTAGCGTAACACCCCAAAATTACCAGGACTGTAGGTTTCTAGTGCCCTAATCGTGAACATGAAAGAGGCTCGGAGAGGTGCTGAAACAATTACATTATGCAATGTACATCACAGAAATTAATATAACGTGCACATAAATGACACTATAAACAGTGAATACATACAAATAGTGCACACAGTAGTCATCAGTAATGACAGAATCAGCCAGTAATCCTCATGTCTTTCTGCTGTAAATTCAGTATTCAATTCAGTGATGTACATTGCATAACAGAATAATTTTGAAATTATATAGTTTTGTTATTTTTGATTATGGCAGTGCTAAGAATTGACAAATAAATCCACAACAAATAAATAAAAATAGATCTATTTATTTATATTCTATATATTTTACTGCATAAAAACACATTATAAGTTTAGAGAGGTTTATTGCACTGCATTTATTACCTATGGTTTCCACCTTGTGTGTAACGAGTAAAGTCTTGGCTCCCGTCCTTGCTGCCGCCGCAGCAGCCTCAGTGCCTGCATGTCCTCCCCCTACAACCACCACATTGTACCGTGGACCATTATCGTCACTCGGAGCAGAGCTGGCCAAGCGTCTGGAGACCCGGAAACGGGAAAATGAAGAGCGAACGCCATGATAGAGAATCCACTACAAAAGGATATAGTACTAGGTTCAGCAATCTTAGCAAACACTGTACACAGTTATCTGGATAAGAATGTAAAGGGGAGACAAGCACTATTAAATTAAGAAAACCATATTCTTACTTTTTATTTATAAAGTTCCACCATATTCTATACAAAATAATATAAGGAGGATAAGGTATAAATTTACCAACTCTTGTACAGTAGGACAATGAAGCATTTTTATTTCAAAACACATTGACGTAAACACGCCTACTCCAAAGAGAGATATGTGTCTTTTAAAAAGAAGCACACACCTATCTACTTTTTTTATATGTTGCCTTCCACATCATCAACTATATTTAACTATATTTTATAAAGCAGCAGCTTTGTCATGCTTGGCAATGGGTGGCTCTCAGTCTGTGGAACCACAACTCCCAGCACGACCTGTCAGCCAGATCATTGAAAGCACCAAAGTTAGTATACACCATGACACAGAAATATTATAACAGATTAATCATTCATCTCTTATATGCCGATATATTGCTAACTACAGGGCACAAAAAAAATTATCTGTCAACCGTCCACTTTTAAAATGGTCGCTTGGCGACCTCTTCATATAACAAAGGTGATCAGTGATGTATGGAGTATATTTTTATATAGCTTTATAATAATAAAAAAAGTTTTTACAACACCCTTAGGATATCTGACATAACAGCAACCAGCGCCTTAACACTGCCCAATCCTGCTGCATCACTCCATATCAGGTTGCGTTTGCCATTTGTGTAAAATGGCACGGAAACCTACTGATTGACAAAGAGGGCATTTTTTGTGGTTTGAACATGACATGCAGCTGAGTGCAGTAGGGAGAGAAGAGGGAGAGGAAGTATCCAGGCTCTACTGCCACTAATCGACTCACCAGACAGTCACAGTGTTCCTCCTACAGTGATTGCAGTAAGGACCACAGGATTGCTGTCACCCTGCACTTGTTCCTGTAATCAATTATTGCAGCGCACAGTTGTTCAAGTACCATCAGGGAGGGTAGGGGAGATGAAACTACGGTACCAATTGCAATGCAATTATTTCACAAGCGCAGCTAGTTTTCATTATGCAGCAGTATTTGTTTATCTAATCTGGTATCTATACAAGTACTCCAGCATATAATATTATATTGAATAATATATTCCCTCCAGTAAAATTATAAGGACATTAAAATCACAGAGGGGCTATATAAAGATATAAGGCTGCAGACCAAATACTTTATTGTAAAGTTTACAGAAACACTTTACAGTAGAGGGATAGAAGTTATTCCCTATAATACACGGACGTGACAAAACCAAAACACACCATTTATAAAGCTTATGTTCCCATCTATTAGCATTATTTGTCTTATACTGGTTAATGCACAGCATGCCCATGGTAAAGACAGCCTGAGCCAGGAGGGCAAAGTGTTCAGATCCATAATGGTGCTAGAGCAACCTGTGGCTCTCCAACTGCCTGGGGACTACAAGTCCCAGCATGCTCTGGCAGCCAGACAGGACATGCTGGGACTTGTAGTTCCACGCCTGCTGTAGACTGAGGACTGAGCTCACTATCAGGACTGCCCTATAGGTTTATATCAGAGGTCTGACAGGGCATGCTGGGACTTGTAGTTCCACACCACTCTGCTCCCCCAGACTCCACTGCACCCTAATACAGCGACCTCACCTTCCCCCCGTGCTCTGCTATGTACGTCGCCATCTTGCTGATCACATGACCGACCATAGAGTTGAGAAGGGAGGCGCTCTGTGACACACTCTACTGCTGTGGAGGACTGAAGCTGCTGCCACTCTGAGTAAATGGATATAATACTTAATGATATAGTGATTTACAGCACTGTTGTTGTGTAATGCCTCCAGTCTCCTTTATGCCAGTATTCAGCAATGCTTTTATTTATATGAGGAAGCAAAGCCCTTTAATTGTATGTATTTCATGTCATATAATCTGTAATATCTATCAGAGGCCTCACTGCTTTCTCCTTTCCATTAATTCTGGGCAAGTGTCTGATGTTGTCCAGTGGGAAATGACATTGTGGGGTTACATTTATGTAAACCAGTGGTGGGGCCACATACAGCCCTCACCTCGGGCCCCCAGGTCCTTCTTGCTTTATCGTCGGATTTGTTTATAGTTGGTAATAACCCCCAGGAGTTATTTAAATAAATCTCATAAATGACATACTTGCCAACATAAGGGATCTCCCCTCTCGGAGATCCTGGTCCCAGCTCCCCGCTGTTCAATGGTGCGATTAGCAGAATAATACAGCAGCTGATGGGGTCGGGATGACTCAGCTCATTGTCACATGGACGGTATTCTGGGGGGGTCCCTAAAAATTCGGGAGTCTACCGGACGTCCCGGGAGATTAGGAAAATATAATTTATTAACATATATCAATCATCATCATTTATTTATACAGCGTCACTGATTCCGCAGCGCTGTACAGAGAACTCATTCACATCCGTCCCTGCCCCATTGGGGCTTACAGTCTAAATTCCCTAATACACAAACCGAGAGAGAGACTAGGATTAATTTTGATAGCATCCAATTAAGCTACTAGTATGTTTTTGGAGTGTGGGAGGAAACTAGAGCACCCGGAGGAAACCCACCCAAACACGGGGAGAACATACAAACTCCACACAGTTAAGGCCATGGTTGGGAATGGAACTCATGACCCCAGCGCTGTGAGGCAGAAGTGCTAACCACTAAGCCACAGTGCTGCCCGTTCAGCTTGCTTTATTGTCGAATTTGTTGGTAATAACCCCCAGGAGTTATTTAAATAAATCTCATAAATTACATACTTGCCAACACATGGGATCTCCCATCTCGGAGATCCTGGTCCCAGTTCCCTGCTGTTCAGTGGTGCGATTAGCAGAATAATACAGCAGGTGATGGGGTTGGGATGACTCAGCTCATTGTCACATGGACGGTATTCTGGGCGGTCCCTAGAAATTCTTGAGTCTACCGGACGTCCCGGGAGATTAAGCAAATATAATTTACTAACATATATCAGTCATACCTCTATATATCAGTCATTTCCAGCGGGGTGGCGCTGGAAATACAAAACCTATAAATCTGTGCCCATACCAAGTAAGTGGCAGGTTCAGGCACTATATGGCAAGATGTAGTAGAACTCTACATACTACAATCTAGACCTCTCGTAGTGATAATCTAACTATGCAGCCAAGTGCTCTATTAGACTTTCTTTTTTCCTGCCTATGTTTTTTACTGGCTTGAAGATCACAAAAATCCCCTTCACAAAGGTTGAAACCTCAGAACAGCCCTGCAGCTTAAGTGTTAAGGTTACTAGTGTTGCTTTAAAGATAGACTCTGATTTTGTGTAGTTTTTTTATATTAGTGGGTAAATGTGCAGTTTGTAAATGAACTCACTAGTAGAGTGTGTGACAGGATGGACCTCCTGTGCCACTCTGCCTGTTGTGTTGCTGGGCACCGACTGGGCTTGTCTTGCCATGGTCCCCTTTTCTTTATCCCAAATGCGTCCTCTAACCACAGTAGGAGGGGCTTTTGCTTCTGCCAACACTAAGCTCCTTAGTGGCACCTGGAACCGTGTCCTTCTGGGTAACTCTAGCTAGTGTACCCCCTGGCTGGTACCCCTAACCTCTTGCCTTCAGATCAGGGTTGCTGTGGATGGTTCCCCCTGGACTATCACACTGGCCAGAGCTGCAGGGTAGCAGGCAGAGCGATGGTACTGGATGCTGGGTCCCAACCTCAGAACAGCCGCATAAAGGATTAGATTGGGTCAAATCTGTGGTCACAGGAATTATAGCAGGCGTCAAAGCGGGTTCCTTAAGCAGCGATGTTTATTAGCTCAGGAAGTCCTAAAAAGGACAGTTACACACTCACTAGTTTAGGGTACTAGTGATATCCAAAAGTACAGATGGTATAATTATATACAGATATATAAATATATAATGATTATACATGGTCAAACAGTCCTTCTTTTATACAGATTTACAGAGATACCTTGGCAGGAGGTAATCCAGCCTCCTGCCCCTCTAACCAATCCATGTACTTCATGCAGCCTGCACATAAATCAGCCTGAAGGGGTTTAACACCTTTTTACATTGCTGCTAGCGGCACCACTACATCTGAGGTTTTATATTGAGAGTTTACCATCAGGATATAACATTTTCTCTAATCTCACACTGTAACTTGCAAAATCTGTGATCACTTAATCCTGAGTCTTACACACATAGGACTCAACAGGCATTGGTCATTCAGCGATGAAAAGGTCTGATTAACGTGAAATTACCTGTCTCCAGGCACTTGGAAAAACACATCCCCTCCACTCAGATACTTACTTGGGACTTCCTATAGAAAAGTTACAAAACCCAAACATGACATACTGTCTCAGAAATCAATACATTTCCATATAAATACATACTAATACTATACAGGTTTTTTTGTACTAACACAGTCACACCCTGTCTGATGTGAGGAAGGACATTTCAAACCATTCTAGAGGGACCCTAAAGAAGAATAACAACAAGCGATACAGATAAGCCTGCTTCTATTTATTCTCTGGTACACATATTCACATACGGAGTGTGCAGTGTGGTGGATTGAACCACAAATTATTAAATGATTACACTATGTGTGATTTTTTTTTCTGCCTCCCTGTTCCATGAGAGGATCCATACATTCAGGAGGTGATCCGATCGGTACAGCACCATAATTTGTTGTTGTGCGCATGTTCAACTACATTTGCAATGATGTCAATTGGCGCCTGCACCGCTAATTGAAATAAATTTCTACAATAAATTATTTCTACGTGATCCAGCCATACCCGTGTCATGGCATTGACTTTGTGACACGGGTATGGGGACAGCTGTAGACAGAGGAGTCCTGGCTGGCTCGCCAGATATGACAGGTAACTTATATACACTGTACTAGAGAATATACAGCAAAAACGCTAACACATGGTAAAGTGGAATTAGCATTCAACGGACACTTATCTTGACATTTATTGCTCTTTGGGTTGTGTACCAGAGTAAATGTGACAATACTATGTTTTTATGTTCTATCTTTGGATAAATCCACTTTTCACCTACGATACGAACTAGAATAGAATAGGCTACGTAAATCACAGAAACGTACATTTACCACCATTGAAACATTGATATCATGTTCATGACATACCAGCTAAAATAATTGGACCCGATGGCTAGCTTTATGCAACTCAACCTGCTTAGAAACACCCGCAAAATTCATTATGTTCTAGGTTCTGAGGTGTGGAGGATTAGTCACTCAGAGGGGACCCTAGACCAGTGAGGGCAAGATATAAATATTTCTTCAGGGGAAGGGTATATAGAAATTGTTGAACAGAAGAGTAAATCTGGATGGTGGGGGGTTGGGGCTGTTCAAAAGAACTAACTTTGTGCTGCGGTTATTAGATTATCCCCTAATCTTCATTTTAAGCAGTCCCTGAAAAATCATCTATTCTAGGAAACATCAATCTTTTGATATTTTACATCAATCCTGTCCCCAGCTACATACACTGTAGTGTAGTCAGAACATCTACTAGGCAAATTAGGCTCCAGGGCTCCTGTGGGCTATGGTTACCCTAACCGTGTTGCCTAGGACCTTTTATCCGGTTCCAATTTGTAGTATATTCCCCAATATTTTCCCAAATCACTTTTACTTGCGTGTCTGATTCTTTGTCCGTTTTACCGTTTGTTTATTAGTTTACTATGTTTGTCCCCAATTGTAAAGCGCTACGGAATATGTTGACGCTATATAAATGATGATGATGAGTACTTAAAATTCTATACCCTATTCATTCATAAGCTCCAGTGTATGAATCTTGCACTTGTACCTTCTGCATCATTCCCTTGTTTCCTATTAGATTATAAACTCATCCCTCTGCAATTGTCTCGTTATGTTCTATATTGTAATATATATTGATCTGCCCATTGCACGATACGTTAAAATATAGAGGAACTTTATAAATAAAATAATCATCATAATTTTGGCCACAGACGCAGGGAGTATGCTCTTAAAACAAATGTAAGGACAAATAATCGTCAGAATGAAATTGATTGGATCCTTTTCAGGCACGATATTAAATCCAGTTGGCAGAGGACTGATCTACGAGTCTGTGGGATCCTCCTATAACCTCACAGGCCCCTTTGTGATCTGTGATTTGCCCTAGAGATAGGGTTGGTCTGTCTGTGACCATCCTTGCAGACGCCACCAAGGTAATAAGCCCCATAATATAAAATGAAAGAAACACAAGAAGACGCGGGGGAGGACAAAGCGTAGTTAAGTGTTTTTAATCTTGTTAAACAATACATTTTTGTACTCGAGGAAAGAAACAGCTTCTCCTTTCCCACTTTTTTGCTTCTTTTTTTTATTTTTTGTATCTAAAACCGATCCAACAATTTTGTATAATAAATAATTTAAAGATATACTTTAGGCAAATAGATTTTTAAACGTAAATACGGTTTTACAAATGCAAAATAAACAAACAGAAAACCTTAGATAAAATAAAAACAGCTTCAGAAAAAAAAAAAGGTACCTATTTTCACTATTACACAGTAGAAAAATAAATTAAAAAAAAAAAAGGATTACTTAATTGGGAGAAATATATATATATATATTTTATATATATATATACATACACACATACATAAAGCAGAATTAAAAGCAGACCACACCCTTGTCAAAATGTAGGTTAAACATCCAATTGAAATGATGGACTGATTATGCACTGTTTAATTATATCGGTCGCATATGCACAACGGAGGCCGCCATCTTGTGGGCCAAGTAATTCACTGAGAACTAGTGACGTCAGCGAGCCATGAAACTGTAATAACCTTCCAGGTTATCAATTTAATAAGAACTAGCGATCTCACTGAGACGTGAGACTTCGAGCAGCAATTTAGAAGAATATTAGTTCATCACAAAATGGCGGCCTCCGTGTTAATGCTATGGGTACGCTCAATCAGGTTTTACAGTAGAAAACAGTGCACGCATCCTCTATTCCCTATACGTTCTAACTCAAATCAAAAATACTACTACTCTGCCGCAACTCACTAAAGGGTGAGCTGGCATTGTCTCAGGATATGGGGAGAGGGAGGAGGTACCTTGGGCTGCAGACTCCGGGAATCTTAGGAACACCACGGTTCGTGGTAAAGCGTACCTAGACAGGCGATTTAACAATGACCTGCTACTGCCTGCGCGTTCCGATGCCTTCCGCCTTGGAACGCGTTGTTAGAAAGCGCTCAGGTTGCCTACCTCTTGTAAATAAAGCTTACATATATTTAATATCAACACGCACTTCATCACAAACGTACATTTTGTAGAAACCTTCTCTGGTTTGTCATCGGTTTTGTTCAGAGACTGTGATTTAATAGCTCACACTCCAGTGAAGTAAAATCTTAGTAGGAGGTTTTGTTTTGTCTGTGTCGCAGGTTGGGTCGACAAAGTGTGTAGTCGGCCTTAACCAGGCTTCAAGGTCAGCAGGGAAAAAAACCGCTCCGAGCGGCAGGTTGGAAAAAAGACGAGAAGTACCAGGTTACTGTAACCTTTGGGTCGAAGCCGTTACTGACCAGGAAGGCCTTTTCTGATAGACATAAAAGAACAAAAATATAATAAGAGTGCCCCCTTTTGGTGAGAGGAGGCCATAGAAAGACAAGCAGCCTGTAATACTTGTGGAAACTCTAGTGCTACATTTCATTACACGTGTACCTAATGTGAATTGTGGTAAAGAAGGGGATCCACGACCCCAAACTAATTAGAATTTGCTAAGTATTCCACGTACCGTTGAAGTCATTGCCCCCTCTCCTTTCCCAACTGTACCAAATTTAAACTAAGAGGTGGGAAGTTTGTGTTAAATGACCCCCTCTTGTGAACCGCAATTCATCGACTCGCTGCTCTATCCATTCACACCTCGTATCGCCAGCTTCTATAGTAAGGAGATGTGGGCCTATGTCTGGTTTATGGTACCTCCAAAATTTATCGATTTACTTCAAATCCACTTCCAATTAGTGTAATTATTATTACGAACGATCCGAGGTCTGCAAAGGACCATTGTTGATCCCCATATAAAGTGTAACCCACCGTGCTTGTTGCTTTTCCAGATCATTACGGTTTCAACCAAATTATTTCGCTCAGTACCTAAATGGTGAAGCCGAGTACCTTTAAAGCGGAGTCAACAGCTACACACTGTTGAGGAAGCCCTCTTGTGGGGTAAACCAATATCCAGCCATTTAATTTACCAGACATGTACGTAATGTCGCTAGTTACTAGAAATAAAAAAAAAAAGTTGAATAATGGTCCAGCCCACAAACAGTCAGCTTTCACGATGTGTAGGCGTCCGAACATCTTTAATCTTTTAATGCGTTACTTGTGTAGCTTCTATTTCACACATTTAGCGGCAGATTCAATTCGGCCACGTTAGTCAAGGATTAACGCGCCGTTAGAACTATTACCGTTAATACGGTAATTTTAACCCTGAGAGGTGCGAGCAAAACTCAGCGTTAAAATTACACTACTAACGGTAATAGCGCGCAGGCCGCGTATTGGCCCCTTAGTGTCAGGATTTGAGCTTGTCCCTCTCAGTGATTACGGCCACTGCCTTCAGAGATTGGGTCTTTTCCTTTATCCCACAATAGACAGATATGAATTTAATTACCAGAGAGAAAATGCAAAGTGTATAAGACCCCACGGAGGATGTAATGGTGATGGATGAGTAATCTAGAAAGACATACAAGCTGGGCGAGGGGACACTGTACATTGAATTTAGCAGGGGTGCCCACCAGGCCTTGGAGCTTACACCAATGACAGGCCATGCAAAAAACAAGTGCTTAAATGTCAGGAACGAGCAGGCTCCTAGTGTATCGTCGGTTTAGTGGAATTTAATGTAGAGATGCCAATCAGGCAGAGTATAGGGTGCGCCTAGCCTTGGCAAGGCCCGTAGTGTAGGACAAGGTGGTATAAGCAGTCAAGGAACAGGAGGTGTAGTGGGAACAGTAATGTGTATGTAGTGTTTCCTATGACCTATACTGGTCTGTGTTCAGCCATAGCAGAACCATGTTAGTGTGTCGCTTTCAGAGCACGGAGAGTATGTAACTACAAAGGCAAGCTGCAGAAAGCAGGTGATACAAGAGCAGGGATAGAATGAGGAAAGCTTAAACTCCAAATATGTGCGTTAGTCACTCCCCATTCATACAAAGGAATACTGGTTGTTTACTGCCCGCGCCCGTAGAGCGGCGTTGGCGTCACTTGTGTCCTCCGAGCTAGCCCCCCCTGGCTGGAGCTGCTGCAGACGGATGGCGGCCTCCTCCTGGTCTTCGGCAGGTGTGGCCCCCTCCTCGTGCTGAGCGGCTGGGGGCTCCGGAGGGGGTCTGCTGGCCAGGGGTTCCTCTGGGGGAGAGGTGCTGAGGGGGTGCCAGGGGGGCTGCAGGGTCCCCTCTGCGCTCTGGTGACGAGACAAAGGGTGGGGGGGCAGTGGGGGAGGATTACGGCTGCTGGCTGCCTCTGCGGAAAGGAACAGAAAAGAGCCAATCAGCGACAGATCCGTGAACTAACCCACCGCCAACAACAGACTCCATCCTGAGCCAATCAAATAACTTTTAACCCGTGTTTCAAATAGAATACAGTAACCGGTGGATGTGATAGAAAAAGTACTTATGTTCACAAGTATCAAAACCGTTCTTAGTGTCTGTATGACTGGGCCGCATCATTACGTGATAGGGTGCAAGGTTTATTCTTGCATATGACTATGTTTGGATTCGCGACTCCGGGAAGTGTTCCTCAGTAGTCTGAGACATCAACCGTGTCTATGTAAAATAATGGTCCTGTCCCACCCTTATCGCGGCTTTATTTCAACATATATTCCATTCTGGGAGGGTTTCTGTATATGATGAATTACCACAACTGAGAGGAACAGTACCGGAGGTCTCATAATAATACACCTGCAATCCCCACTTGATCAAAAATAAAAACCAAATACATTTCAGAAATCTGTATTTTTTGGATTGTAATAAGTTAATAAAAACATAAAATTTGGGTAGAATGTGGTCTGAATTTGGGATACACTTGTTGCTGTCCAACAAATCATTTAAAAGATGTTCGGAACCCTGCAACTTCTTTTGTTCTGCAGCGACAGTGTCACGGGGTAGTTGCTCATCGCAGCCAGAGGTGGCGCTACAGGGACACTGTTCAGAGGAAAGCCTCTGCCTGGAAATTATTATTCAGTGTTGTCTTGATGATAACCCAATTGTTTGAGAAAATATAGCTGTAGATTCACTGAACTTTCTATGTTTTATATTAGAAGACAACCTGTATAGTTTCATTGCATGTGTTTGTTAGGCAGTATTTTTGTTACTGTTTCAGCCTTGATGCTGCATACAGACAGTAACCTGGTACGCTATACATAATATGCAGAATGGCACACGCCCTCTATACGCTCACCTTTCTGGGAGGGCGTTCCCAGCAGGAGGGATCGCAGCGGGGGAAAACAGAAGGGGCGTGAATGGTTGTAGTCAACACTTACATACAGTCATTCGCTCCAATGGAGATGGGGTTTGATGGTGAGTCTGGGATGCGGTGGACAACCTCACACACGGTCGTTCTACTGTCAGCCCTGTCTCGGCCTGCAAAGAACAGACGGGCCCAATCAGAGAAAAGGATGAGGTGGGGGGAGTAATGCATGGTGGGAAGCAGGAAGCAACTCCGCAGGGTCTCCTCTGCGTCCTCTAACAAAGATATAACTAAGGACTCAGGTCTGCTTAACACAAGACTGCCAGCAAATGTCAAGAACATGACAATTATATATATATATATAAATAAAGTTTGCTTATTCAATCGGTCTCCTCCCGGACCTTGAAGTATTATGGCGGGGGTATCTGTATGCAAATGAGGTGGGAGGAGACAGATTCGGCAGCAGTTTAGTACAAAGAAAAGGGCAGTTGCTGCTGTATTGGGCAGGGATGAGGTTATTTCAGCTCCTCGATATATTGAGCCACAGTCAGCTGGTAGATATTTTAAAGAGACCAATGTAGTTTGAAGCCGGTCACTTTTAAGTCTCATACTCTGGGATACTTTACATGCAGCCGTGGTCTGGTGTCTTCAACTTCTATATTGTAACCCGTGAGCACTTTTTCAACAAAAAGACAACGTGCGGTGTTCACTGTTTGTTATCTACTTGAAACAAAAAAAATGCTTTTGAAAAATGCATTTAAACAGGGATCAGTGATCCCTCCTTTCAGCTGCAGAGGCCAGACCACAGTCACATGTAAGACCAACTAGAGAAAGAGACGTTTCAGATTGAGAGGAGTTATTGGCACATACAGGGTGGGTAGAGTACAGGAGCAGAAATGGCAGATTATAGTAAAAGCACACAGGAGGAACGGGTTACAATGCAGTACTGATTTATTATAGCTATATAAAAGCCTGCTCTCTCAAGCACCCCTGGGCTCCGGATATTACTGCATGTGTCTTAGGTGGAGATGAATGAGATGTGCATCAAAGCGGAGCAGCCGGACTGCTCATTAAATACTGCAAACAACTCAAGGATCGCTGCCCAATAAAACCTACATAATATTGTTGTAAGGTGCTACAGATTAGTACTCTGCCCCCAGTGATGCTGGGACGAGAGAGCAGAAACAGGGACAACGCAGATCCTTACAATATATATAAATATATATATCCCTGAGGAAAGTACTATATTGAAATGTCGGAATGGATTAAATATACCCTTTTGATACAAATTACAATTCGTTTTAAATCCTTGAGTGTCGCCTCACCTGGAATCTATTTATTGTACTATCCATACAAGTGAAGTACTGAGGAAAGCAACATGGTAATGTACACGTTATTTATAAGTGCCAAGCACCTGGATACTATCGCTGTCTATCTATACATATATCTATATATCAGGCACTGTAAACTGCGCCCTCCTACATCACCCCACTAGAAGCAGCACAGAAGAAGATTTTTATTCAATTCAAGTGGTTAGATATACTCAACTAGAGAGTATATCTAACCAACCACTACAGTTAGCTGCATTAGTCCGATGACCATATTGTCCATGTTAATTTACCCAATTTGACATTACTACAAATGCACTCAAGTCTTTAAAAGTGGCCTTCCACCTTCAGGTGACTAATTTATTGGCATGTAAATGCCTTCTAGGAACTCTTACTAAATACATTCCTTTATTTTCCCATCGCCAAATTCTCCGCTTCTTAGAGATTATATATATATATATATTAGGAGGTGCTCCGAGGTATATGTAACCAGAGTGCCGTTAAGGCGCATTTCCCAGGGCTTAAAATACACGTATGTATTTCCTGCTGGCAAAGAATCACAGAAGTGAGGAAGAAAGAAAAAAATAATTTAAACCTGTTTAATAAAAGCTGTAGGGAGGCGCAGGAAGTCAATCTATTAAGGTCACCAGAAGGCGCACATTTTACTATGTTAATTTACTATTACCCTTTCTATATACTAGGATGATCTGCATTGTCCATATGTTGCTCTCTCTCATGCCAGAAACGCAGACACATGCGGGACCAGGAAGGTGGAGACATCCACATCTATCAATCTAAACAGAGCGTGAACTGATCGCTGCCCTTATGTCAATGAACGCTTCCACTAGGAAAGTCTGCCGTTCACATTGAAAAGACACTGGTGCGATTTCGGCCCTGCTCTTACCGTGTAACCTCTGAGAAGACACGACGTAGCTGATGAGGGTGACATCGCTGGAGCCCCCGGATTCGAGGGGGATGGGGTGCACGCGGAAGTGTTCTAGCATGTCAAAGATGGTCTGAAACCAGAGATGCTGAACCCGACACTGACCGTCCTCGTTGAGGGACAGGCGGAGGTGCTGGAGGCGAGAGGACGCAGGTTTAGGTGAAGAAGAGAAGGTACACAGCGGACAACGAGGTAAGGAAGCCTCTCGGGATTCTTGGCTCACCTTGGCTTTGCCCTGGAAGTTAAAGGTCAGCACATACTCCCCTCTCCGCGTCTCGCTCTGCCGCACCAAAAAGACGCCGTGGCTGTTGGTGCCTCCTGCTAAGACCAGCTGTGCCGCTTTGAGACGTGAGAGGGTGCCGTGGAACCACTGGTACTCGGACAATGGGTGCTCCCCATCTCCAGGGTCTGGTTCTCCTTGGAACAGGAATGAAGCTGAAGAGAGGGTTGAAATACAGGATAATAAGTTCCAAGGACATAAAACACCTTCCCCCCCCTCCCCCCAATCACACAGACCGATTGTTCTATTTCCTCCTGGAGTTAAAAGCTGTACAGAGCACCGTGACCTATTCTCCTCCCGTGTAATCATACCTGTAGTGTCAGGTGTATCTGGGAAGGGGGCGCTTATAGAGTTCTGGGGCCTCTCCCCCTCGTCGATCGGTGCTCTTGGAGGCAACTCTGGCGGGAGGAGCTCCAGAGAGTCAAAGTGTGAGGGCGTCATAGAAACGGAGCTGGGCGAGATGGAGGCAGAAGGCCGATCGGATAGGCCCCCGTAGGCCCCTGTTCATATAGAAAGGGACAAGGTCACGCAGTGTGTGCTCCACAGCAACTAAACATAGGTCACACCCTCCTCATGCTTTAATCTACCAAGTGAAAAGCTGGCACAATGGAAGCAATCACTATCCCAAGCAGACTATTCTCCCCTGCGAGCCAATATCGCGATCATGTCACAGATTTACATTACGGTACAGCTGGAAGTGACGGGCAAGATCACAATATGTATTCTGCTATTACATAATAAAGTTCCACTGAATCGTATTTTTGGTTCTACAAGAACATAAATAAATGAAGGGTACAGGCGGCAGGCAGGTAAACGTACCTTGGCAGAGCTGTTCGCTGCTCTCTGTGGGCAATAGAGGTAGATCCCGGCTGGGCATGCTTTCCGAATGATTGACTTGTGGAAGGTCTGAGGTGTCGACCTTGTCCCTGCTGATTAAAGGGCACAGGTTACTATGGGGGGGAAAGGTAAGTGCTCTGGAAGGAGACAGGTGAGAACACGGTCACTACTCAGGCACCACAGAAATAAGCAACAGGACACAGAAGCCAAAATGCGTCTCGACTAATAATATAACATTCATTTTCAAGACTTCTACCATCTATGCTGATGCTTAGGAAAATATATTCACCGCTCTAATCCATTCTCTTACTGAGTTTCTCCTACCCGAGTGACCCACTCCCTATTTAAGTTGCCCATACACGGCCTGAATTGGCCTATGGCCAAATCTGAAAACACCAGCTGGTCAATTTGACGGGGCCCTATAAGCATTGTCGGCCAATAACCACAGACTTGGTCAAATAGGTCATTGTCCAAGTAGATTTACCGTTCATCCCGACTGACAACGGTTACATTTATAGGCCCTAATGTCTTTTTAGGCCCACACATATTATGGTTATAGCAGGCAAGTCTGAAATGGCATAAATGGATGTCAAAATCATGGGGAGGACACGTTTAGTACCAAAACAGATTCTGTCTTCTCAACTGGGCCAATTCAAAAGATAAAGAAACGTAAATGTAGAATAAAATAAATAAATGAAAACAAGGAAGAATTAGGATTTAATTACTGCATAAGAAGAGAGTGACTGTGAATATATAATAGTAGACTCAGACTCGTGGTGTCTGATAACTCTGCTCTACCACTGAATGACCAGATTGGTGGCCAGACATACGGAGGTCCACACTGCACAGATTAGGTCATTGGTCTGTTCAGGGCACATGACTGGATTTTAGGAGGATCCTTGTCATACAATGCAGTGCTCGGCCAACCAGATCTTCCAACCAGCTTGATCAAAATTCCATCCAATCCAATTGTTACAAAAATCACCTGAGACTACAAAGTGGGTGGGCGACTCTTACCTGGACCTCATGCAGTCCTGTATGTCAGACAGCCATGACCTCATTTGCAGGGGGTCCACCGACTCCAGGATGTATTCCGAGGAATTCTCTGTCTGCGGAGCCAGGAAAATAACCAATCATGCTGTGCACTGAGCGCACACTACCTCAGCCTCTAATCCCCTTTGTCCAGTATTAATACATTGTATATATACAGTTATGTCTTGGCTCATTTGGGTAGGGCCATCTTTTTGTATGTTATTTATATCATGATCCACTCAATATACAGCGCTGTAGAATATGTGGACACTTCATAAATAAAATATTTATAATTCTTTCAGTTAGAACAATATGGATTGTACTTCCTCCATAACTGGCAGTCAAAACAGACTGGAGATTTACGGCTGTCCAAATCTCACACACACAGCCGTCTCAATCACATCATCCTAAGAGCTTCTCTATATCTACTGACTAGGTTAGGGGTGGACAAAATGATGCAGGAGACAGTCGGAGAACTATAAGAGCCGTTAGGGTCTTTTGAAGGAGCCAGTGGAGATGGTCATTCAATTACAGAAACCGACAGCTGAAAAGATCCTGAAATCAGCTCTGATTCAACTACTTGATTTAATCTTGGTTCTTGCTCTCACGACACTATTTGTCACATCACGCTCTGAATTTTGTTTGTGTGAAAATGAGATTTCAGCCAATGGTCCTTACCTTCAACACAAAAGTGTTTTCCTTGTCTGGCATCTCCAAAGGGGTTGTGGTCCGCACGTCAGCAATAGACGAACAAAGGATGTTGACCCGTGGCTTTGTGGCCTAGATAAAAACGTACGTTATACACAAACAGTCGACTATGAAATAAAAGGAAAAAGCTGCACAAGTGTCTGAATTTTTTTTTGTCATGTAGAACTAGAACTTTAATGCAACAACTCAATTTCCCTACAACTAGGTCAAGCACGGGGTCCTCAGACCCATTGTAAGATACTCTTCCCCTGGTGATACATTCTATTGCCTCAAGAAAGTACAGAGGTATCAAAGCAATTGAATTTCAAACATTTCCTGCCAGGATAACGGACCACTGATTATACGTGATGGGAGGACAGCAGGTCACAAATGGTGAGGTCCTGGCCTCCAACCCCTTGGTTCTGCTAGCTTAGGTGACGTTCTTACATCAATCTAGAGAACCTAACAGGTTCCCCTACACCTCCTCATACAAGGCAACAATAAAGTTTTGGCAAATTATGAGGAGGACTTCACGAAGGCAGTAAACTATGAATGTGGAAAGAAATGGAGGAGAAGACCCACTGACCTTGGGAGGAATGTAGAACTCCAACAAGTACCGATCACCTTCGGCCTTGCGCAGGAGTAGCCGGCACTTCTGCCATCGGGCCCGGCTGCTGCTGTTGACCTCCTCAGCCACAACGTAATTGAGAACTCCTTCCCGCCTCACATCGCGCAGCTCAGCCTTGGGGGCCGGAGGCCTGCTTAACCTCAGCTTCTCGAATCTGTGTGTCCACCTTTCTCCTCCAACCCTGCTGGCTGAGGAATTGCAGTTGGTGTTGGCCCCTGTCTCATCCGTGGGAGACTCCGCCGAGCTTCTCCACTGCAGGATCCCCCTGACGCTCCCCCGCACGCTCCGACTCACATTGCGCAGCGAGAATCTCTTCTTCAGGCGCGGCTTCGCCGTGGTTGAAGACGTGGAGACGTCCTCCGAGCTATGAGACTGACTGCTGGATAGGCCGGACGTGATCCCAGAGGAGTCCTGCCGAGGTTGAGTCTCAACTGGGGAGGCCAGCGAGGAGTCGCTGCATGTCTCCGACAGGTCCCTGGTGGAGGTCTGTGCTCCGGTGAATGGAGCAATGCTGCAGCGGGTGGGAGACGGGCCATCGGGAGCATGGGTCTTATTCACTTCTGTCTCAAAGTGCTCCACAAAATGCTCCGCGAACCGTTTGGAGAAGCTGCTTTCGGCTCCCGGTGTGGC
Organism: Mixophyes fleayi; assembly: GCF_038048845.1. Lineage (NCBI taxonomy): Eukaryota > Metazoa > Chordata > Amphibia > Anura > Limnodynastidae > Mixophyes > Mixophyes fleayi. The sequence continues at coordinate 12,493,498 of NC_134408.1, forward strand.
GTACTGTGGATTCTCGCTCAGAAAAGCCCGGAAACGATGGGCAAAGTCTAGAGCAGCAGCATGAGCATGAATTTCACAGAACTCCTTCCAGTTTGGAGAAGGAGAGGAGGAGGTACCCTCCGGGGGCAGGCTACCGTTCATCGTGGGGGCACCGGCCGGATCAGCTCCTAGATAGGAGGGAAAAAAGAAGTATAAGGATAATCACCACCATTGTTTATTTATAAGCCGCCACAAGACTCTGCAGTCCCTGACCGCCAACATCATACAGGAAGAGTCATACGTAGAAACAGAACAGGGGCATTCAAGGGTTAATGAGAAGGTGAGGGCATGACACATTGGGTGGAGAGGTTTCTGCTCGTTAGAGCTTACACTCTAACGGATAATGCATGGATTTTTATAACATGGTAAATTTTCCTAGCGCAGCAGGTATCCAAGGGGCCTTGTTCAGTTTCCATGGCTATTCCATGACATGCAGCAGTTGCTTGTATGCATGTGTATGTAGATATATACTACTATTAATTATTGGTGGAATCTGCAATATAAGTCAGGGGATTCACATGAATATCAGTTAAAATAAATAAATAAGACTGCTTGGGGGACACAGCCGGCAACATGCTACTTATAAGGGGGCACAGGCCAGCTAAGATTACATGCTTCATTAAGGATTGATAGTTTGGCCTTGGTGTAGCCAAACTGTTGCAACAGAGTTAAATACTAATAGTAGTCCTGGCGGCCTACCAAGTTCAAAATTAGCTTAGACTACTATGGCCATGGCCAATTTGACACTGCACTAATACATATATATATATATATAACCACAACACTGCAATTTAGTGGTTAGCACTACTGCCTCACAGCACTTGGAGTTTGTATGTTCTCCCAATGTTTGTGTGGGTTTCCTCTGGGTGCTCCGGTTTCCTCCCGCACTACAAAGACAGACTAGTAGGTTAATTGGATGCTATCAAATTGACCCTAGTGTGTGTGTGTGTGTTAGGGAATTTAGACGGTAAACTCCAACGGGGCAGGGACTGATGCGAGCGAGTTCTCTGTACAGCGCTACAGAATTAGTGGAGCTATATAAATAGCTAATGATGGCGATATATATAAACAGCAGTTAGACCACGCTCTTATAACTCTAAGCTCTAGCAACTGTTGAAAACCCTGTGAATGCTGTCATATGGATATATTCCAGTGACCTAGGGCAGTGTGCAAGCCTATCACTTCTAGTAGTAGCACTTAAGGCTTGCAGATTCCCAGCCCTGGTGGAGTCAGAAGTGTGAGTCACCAGGTTGATCTACATTCACTGATGTTAATCCCTGTGTATAGCGATACTACAAATAATCAGCTGCTGTATAAACAGCTGTTTCACTTTCAGCGCAACATACTACAAAACCTGTAAAACCAGCTAATAAAGCATTAGTGACTAATGAGCCGTGAAAATGAAAATTTGTGATTACAAGGTCATAGCATATGTTTTATAGTATTAATCAAGTGGTCTGGCCAGGGATTGATGTGTCATACAAAGAACACAGATATTTAGATCATTTGATAACAAATACATTAATTCAAGCAACTACTGCATGTCACAGGAAAACTATAGTATATGACTATAGCTGAGTATAGACACTAAACATGCAAATAAACATATTAAGGGGCGTATTGAATTGTCCGCGGTTTCTGCCACGGAAAAACTATTACCGGTATTACGGTAACAGTAAGCCGGATTTCAGCTTGCAGCTCCCTGAGCCGCGAGCTGAAATCCAGCAAGAAAAGTACCGTAACACCGATATTTACGCGCACTATTACCGTAATGATGGTAATAGTGCGCGGGGCGCGTTACTTTTGGCTGTAACGCCAACAATTGAATATGCCCCACTGAGTTAAGATTTTATTTATATCATGCATTATATTTTTTTTCCATGGACTGCATATAGGATAAAATGTAGAAAAAAAAATAAAAGATGAAATGATCTTAAAAGGAAATAGAAATTGTAGATTAAAAAGTGTTTGTAATTTTATACAATTAAATGATACAGTTATAAGGTTTCCATATAAGAGAGGAGTATGTATTTACTGGTGAAGACTAAAATATAGTCAACAAATGTATATTTTGCTCCATACCATAGAAAGTATAGAACTAGCTTATATTTACCTTTTGATATCCCTTTTGCCTCTCCCCATCCTGTCCCGGGGCCCGGGCTGTGAGCGATTCTTCTGGGTTGTGGCCCCAGCCTTTCTGCCTGACCAATCACTAAGTAAGATTTAGCTCTATAGTACCTTGCTCCCAATGCCTTTACGTGGGTATCAGGTCATTTAGGAATCAATTTATCACTTGAAATTTGTGGTTAGATGAGATACAGTCTGAGGGAGAGACAAGTGGGGCTCCGAATGTGGGGGCTCCTGCAACGTCTGTTTTGTTAACCTGGGGGGGGGGGGGGGGAGTTGCTGGAAATGAGAACCTGAATTATGTTTGTCTGGACTCCCGAGACCGTTCTCCTGTCACTATAATGCGCAAGCTCCAGAAGGATGCCTAAATGTGACACTGGTGGCGCTCTCCTGAGGGGGCTCCCAGTGTCTGATGGGTGGGCTCATAAGAAACCACCTGTGACAGTCCTTAGGAAAGGCCCCTGTGTCAGTGATGGACAGGCTCCTGAGGAAGATCTCCTAAGAGATTAAGGGGTGGGCTCCAGAGGAAGGGCCCCTGTGACAGTGATGGGTGGGCTCTTGAGGAAGGGCCCCTGTGACAGTGATGCTGGGTTCCGGAGGCAGAGCCCCTGTGACAGTGATGGCGGGCTCCTGAGGAAGGGCCCTTGTGACAGTGATGTTGGGCTCCTGAGGAAGGACCCCTGTGACAGTGATGGCGGGCTCCTGAATGGCCCCTGTGACAGTGATGGTGGGCTCCTGAAGGGCCCTTGTGACAGTGATGGCGGGCTCCTGAGGAAGGGCCCCTGTGACAGTGATGGCGGGCTCCTGAGGAAGGGCCCCTGTGACAGTGATGGTGGGCTCCTGAAGGGCCCCTGTGATGGTGGGCCCCTGAGGCAGGGCCCCTGTGACAATGATGCTGGGCTCCTGAGGCAGGGCCCCTGTGACAGTGATGCTGGGCTCCTGAGGCAGGGCCCCTGTGACAGTGATGCTGGGCTCCTGAGGCAGGGCCCCTGTGACAGTGATGCTGGGCCCCTGAGGCAGGGCCCCTGTGACAGTGATGCTGGGCTCCTGAGGCAGGGCCCCTGTGACAGTGATGCTGGGCCCCTGAGGCAGGGCCCCTGTGACAGTGATGCTGGGCTCCTGAGGCAGGGCCCCTGTGACAGTGATGCAGGGCCCCTGCGACAGTGATGGCCTCCTGGTAATGTGAGCTGCGCCCACCACCAGCTCGGAGCAGCCTCAGTAAATGGATCCCCCTGTACGTGTCTCCTCTCCCCAGTCACTGACCCCCTGACTCACGCCTGCTCCCCGGATGACAGCGGCCCCTCCCTCCAGTGATCCCCGGGTCCTCTTGTTGACTGACTCGGTCTAGTCGCGTTCATGGGGCTGCGGCCTCGGTGCTAGTGCGACTGCGCGATCAGCGTGACGTCACCACGAGAACCACAGAGTATGCATGTAAACATAGCAAGAGTGTCTCACGCACACCATAGAGGCGAGGTAAGAGCGGAGTGAGCGTACTGTGCTGTAGCACAGCGCCACAGTGCGGTCATCGTCGACATGGGCTGTACTGCATTGTTGTGATCACCCCTCAGGCACTCTTCTATTCTATATCTATCTACATATATATATATCTATATCTATATCTATATCTATATCTATATCTATCTATATCTATATCTATCTATATCTATATCTATATCTATATATATACTGTCATACTTCCTATTTATATATAGATAGATTACAGTAATTCAGTGTCATATAGTATATATATATTAGTCATTCATTGATCATATTGTTGTATATAAACTAGTGGTCATTGTGTGTAAACTACAGTCACTCAGGACCATATGCTCCAGGTGAAGGGTTGGTTGACTGAGTGGATATTAGGACTTAAAGTAGCTTTTTTTTGGTGAAAAAATGGTATAGTAAGAAATCAGGATAAATTTGTAAGAGAGGAAGTCAGGAATATCTCCAATATGTTAATGGACTTTTACGAACAACCTGGGAGTAAAGGTAAAGGAGGAGTCAAATCGTTTTCCAAACATTTGCATCTGACTGATTTTTCAACCAGAGTCATCCGGCATTCCTAGCCAGGATTTTGGAGCAAATAGAAGCCTTGTAAGATGGCATCCTGATAACGGGAAGTGATATAATTTGGGCATTGGACTCCATGCGAGATTGCTTCATCTACCAACTGACAGACTCATGGAGACACTACCATAAAGGGTGCTCTCACACTCTATATACACATGAATAGACTACTCCTTATAACAAGGACTACACGGTCCCTGTCACGGAATGTTTCTGACTGAAGATCACCTGCAGATATTAGCACTGCAACACAGGGAGGCGCGAAGTCTAACACACCACTGGTCTTCACCAGGGACCCCCGCAAGGGAGTTTGGGTTTCGCAGCGAGATGAGTGGTGAACAATCGTAGTCGTAAAGGCAGGAGTCGTAACCGAGCGGGCAAGCGAGGTACTGCGGAGTAGACAATGTGAAATCAGGAAGCCAGGAGTCAAAACCAGGAAACACGAAACAGACCAGAGGGAGATCCAATGCAATGTCAGGACAAGCCGGTTCGGTACAGATCAGGCAGGAGACTGTAGAGGATACAAAAGTGCTAGAGCATAGGGAGACCTAGATCATTAGGGTGCCAGAGTCTCCCTAATATAGAGGTCACTGGGATTTCATTGGTGGACAGGGGAATCGGAGGTCAGCGTGGCTGACTGCCGACAGGAAGCTGAGGAGCGCGTCCCGTTGCCGTAGCAACGGCCATGCCTACGCCATGGGTCCGGCCGGAGGAAGCGTCCCGTTGCCTAGCAATGGGGCACACAGGAAGGAGAGAGCGGCGTCCGTCCCCGGCAAAGGAGGAGAAGCGAGGACGGTGCCTGACAGTAGCTCCCACTCCCCTCTCTACTGGGAGAACCAATGGTCAGCAAGTGCTTTTAGAAGGTAGCCAAAAGACAAGGAGCATGTAAGTCTTCTTCAAACACCCAAAACCTCTCTTCAGGACCGAAGCCGCTCCAGTGAACCAAGTATTGGGAACGCCCCCAAAGCTTACATACAGCCAATATTTGACTACTCTCGTACTCATTACTAGCCGTGGTTGGAATAGGTTGTGGAGAAGATGGAGTACGAGAAAATTTATTAAATACCTAAGGTTTAAGCAATGAAATGTGGAAGGTGTTATAAATTCTTAGGGGGTGAGCCGGAGTCTGTAGGTAACCGGATTGACAATCTGGATCACAGGAAAAGGCCCAATAAAACGTGGTGCCAATTTCATGGAGTGCACCAGAAGTTTAAGGTTTCGTTTGGACAGCCACACCTTATCTCCAATCTGAAGGGTGGGAACCAGTCTCCAGTGACGATCCACAAAAGATTTGTAGTGATGGGAAGACTTCAATAAATTTCCTTTGGTAGAGGACTAGATCTTGGCCATATCCCGGACCATGAAGTGGGCAGCCAAAACAGTAGTTGTATGCGAAGAGAAATCAGGGAGAATGGGATGGGCACCATATACTGTAAAGAATGGAGAGAACCCAGAGGTTGTATGAATGAGATTGTCATGGGCGAATTCGGCTCATGGTAGTAAATTACTCCAGTTGGATTGGTAATGAGACGAGAAACAGCAGAGGAAGAGTTCCAAGTCTTAATGTATTTGTTCAATTTGACCGTTAGTTTGAGGATGATATCCAGAAGAAAATTTTAGAGCAACACCTAGGTTCTTACAAAATGCCCTCCAGAATCGGGATATAAATTGAACACCATGGTCAGAGATTATCTCTTGAGAGCAACCGTGGAGGCATAATATCTCCTTGATAAAGACTTGTGAAAGTTTAGCAGCTGAGGGAAGACCCTTCAAAAGGACAAAGTGTGCCATTTTGAAAAATCTATCTACCGTTACCCAGATGGTGTTCAAGCCATAACTATGAGGCAAATCGGTGATAAAATCCATTCAAAGACTTAACCATGGATGATCAGGAATGGGAAGAGGTAGAAGTAATCTGGACGGAGATTGTCTGGGAAGTTTGTTTTGAGCACACGTCATGCAAGAGGCAAAAAACTTGTTGACATCAGTACGAAGGGTAGGCCACCAAGAGTGCCGGGACAGCAAAGAGAAAGTCTTTTCAAAACCGGCATGTCCGGCAAATTTGGCCGCATGAGCCCATCGGAGAGCCTTAGAACGAAGATGAGGTTCCAAATAAGAACAATCCATGGGAGAAGTTCTTGTGAGAGCAACAATGCAGGAGGGCTCGAGAATGGGTGGAGGTTCAGAAACGGGTAGAAGATCAGCAATGTCAAAGGACCGGGAGAGAGCATTGGCTTTGGAATTTAAGGTTCCAGAGCGGTAGGTAAGTCTAAGATCGAATCTTACAAAATATGAGGACCATCTGGCCTAGCGTGGGTTCAAGCAACAAGCATCCCGAAGGTAGGTAAGTTTCTTGTGGTCGGTAAAGAGGTGACGCCACTCCTCTAACGCAGACTTTACTGCGAGCAGTTCTTTGTCTCCAATGCCGTATTTGCGTTTGGAGGAGAGAAAGTTTTTAGAAAAGAATCCACAAGGATGGAGCCTCCCGGTGACTGACCCCTGTTACAGAACTGCCCCAACATCTATGGATGAGGCGTCTACCTCTAGGAAGAAGGGTCTTTGTTGATTGGGTTGAGCAAGAACCGAAGCCAAAGAGAATACCTTTTTAGAGAGTCAAATGCAGCAATGACCACGGAAGTCCAGTTCCGAGGATTGGCCGATCTCCGGATGAGAGCCGTGATAGGAGCAATCAAGGTAGAGAATTGCTGAATTAATTATCTGTAGTAGTTGGCAAAACCAATAACTCTCTGAAAATCCTTCAATCCCGTTGGTCTGGGCCAATTGACTATAGCAGATAACTTCTCTGGATCCATCTGAAAGCCTGCACTAGAAGCGATGTAACCCAAAAAAGGAATCTGAGGAACTTCGAACATACATTTCTGAAGCTTATAGAACAACTGATTGGACCGGAGACGTGAGAGGTCCTCTTTCACATGAGAACGGTGAGATGACAGATCAGGAGAGAATATCAAAATATCATTCAAATACACAACCACTGAATTGTAGAGCAGATCCTGGAAAATCACGTTGATGAAAGACTGGAATACTACAGGAGCATTGCAAAGCCCGAAAGGCATTACAAGATATTCAAAGTGTCCTTCGCATGTACAGAAGGCGGTCTTCCATTCGTCCCCCTGATGTATGCGTATTAGATTATAGGCTCCGCATAAATCCAGTTTAGTAAAGATTTTGGACCCACTGATCCTGTCAAACAGCTCAGACATGAGCGGAAGAGGGTATCTGTTCTTTACAGTGATGGCATTCAGCTGCCTGTAATCAATGCAAGGATGCCAGGTCCCATCGTTTTTCTTTACAAAAAAAGAAGCCAGCACCTGCAGGAGAGGAGGACTTCCTGATGAAGCCTCGTTGGAGGTTCTTGGCCTGATATGTAGACATAGCTTGATTTTCTGGAAGAGATAGAGGATATATCCTGCCCTTATGAAGAGGTTTATCAGGTAGCAATTCAATGGGACAATCCCAGGAACGATGTGGAGGAAGAGTCTCAGCAGCAACTTTACAGAAAACGTCTTGAAAGGAGGAATAGGGAGAAGGCAACTCAGGTTGGGACGAGAGAATCTGACAAGAAATTGTAGGTTGTTTAATTTTGATTCCAGACAGACAAGATTTGAAGCATCAGGTACCCCATGAGGAAACTTGATCAGAACTCCAATCGAACTGGGGTGAGTGGAGTTTGAGCCAAGGCAATCCCAAAATGACGGAATTTACAGACTGGGTAAGCACCAAAAACTCAATAGCCTCTGAATGCAGCAACCCTACCGTCAGCCGTCCAGGAGAAGAAATCCGGGATACAGAACCATTAGTGACTCGATTCCCATCTACGACAGTGAGAAAGAGAGGCTGAGGCAATTTTCGAGTAGGTATCTGGAGTTGCGAAGCCAAAGTGGCTGAGATGAAATTCCTGGCTGAGCCGGAATCCACAAAGGCTGAAGGGATCGACAAGAGAATCCAGCGAGATGGACATCAGAAAGTATGAACTACAACTCGTGTAGGGAGTAGTAAACTGGACTCCAAGTAGACAAAACGTGACCAAGTTCCCCACAATGTAGGCAGAGAGTTTGCATGCGCCATGGGTCTGGTCGGAGGAAGCCTCCCATTGCCTTGCAACGGAGCACACAGGAAGGAGAGAGCGGCGTCCGTTCCTGGCAAAGGAGTAGAAGCGGGGACGGCACCTGACATACAACTTGTAACAGATACCAAAATAGGTCAGATTATGTCCCAATTTATGTAACTGTCTCCTTGACACAAGTCATTCCTAAACGTTCTTGGCATCTGAAACATTTTACAGGACAGTGAGACACAAATTGAGGGGACCATTGATGACAACATCACTCTTAGCAATTTCCCAAAAACGTCATGTTAAAGGAAGTCCATGACTGTAAAACAAAGGAAAATGCATCCAACTTGGTCTTTTCTTTAGAAAATAAAACCCCAGAAAGAGGCTCACAAAGAAACTCTATTTCAAAAAAAAAAAAGCTCTCTAAATAAACCATAAATCTTCTCGTTTCCAAGGTGACATTTGCTGAGTTGTTAGAAAGTAGATCAGCTTTACTGAATGATAAAGCCAAGTTGGCGTTCTGCAAATGTAGAAACAGATACTACCAATGAGACGATAAACCGAGCAAACTCCTGGGGTGGGAACTTTGAGAGTACACGATTATCGCATATTACCAGATGGTCCAAAAAAATGAAAGACAATAAAGCAAATAGACAGCGCAAGAATGAAGATATAGCCAAGTCATTCCATGCATACTATACTAAATAATATATCCTACATACCATTTTGTCTCCAGAGGAATGGAGGGTCAAAAATAGAAATGTAGAGACGTATCAGAGAAAATGGAGGATCCGACTGCTTGTCCCTTCTCTATTGCGGAGTTGGATAAGTCCTGGCCCACAGAGGTTCATCATCATCATCATCATTTATTTATATAGCGCCACTAATTCCGCAGTGCTGTACAGAGAACTCATTCACATCAGTCCCTGCCCCATTGGAACTTACAGTCTAAATTCCCAAACACACACACACACACAGACAGAGAGACTAGGGTCAATTTGTTAGCAGCCAATTAACCTACCAGTATGTTATTTGGAGTGTGGGAGGAAACCGGAGCACCCGGAGCAAACACGGGGAGAACATACAAATTACACACAGATAAGGCCATGGTCGGGAATTGAATTCATGACACCAGTGCTGTGAGGCAGAAGTACTAACCACTACACCACCGTGCTGCAGAGGTTCACTATTATACTTTTTGAAACCTTTAAAGAAAAAAAAAATCTCCACCTTTCTTACAAGCCCCTGTCATTCGCTGATAACACAATCTCTAGAAGCAAACATTACTATATTACCCAAGGAGGCCAATGACTCATCCCACTGCTCCAGTTACAGGCTTATTTCACACGATGAAGAGGCCTTTGACATCGTTGACTGGCGGTTTATGACTAAGTTGCTGGAGCATTTGGGATTGATCCCTCTGTCCAGCCATAGAATCCATAATGCTCTCTGCAAAACCCTCTCTATCAAGAACCCTCTTTAGGTGCATCCTGTCAGATTACTTCACCATATCAAATGGAACGAGACAGTGCTGCCCCATCGCTCCTCTAAATGTTTTGTTAATTTATTGTAAAGTGGTCCACATGGTTATACGATATCTTACACATGTTTCTGAGCCCAGATTGGCCCCACTCTGCTCTGATGGAAACGGTACAGGCACTTCGGTCGCATTTCACCACTCACTTCGTTACAATTCAACCCAAGCTTTTCCTCTGGGACTCCTCACTCCCTGAAACACTGGGCACAAGTGGGGGTCGGCTGGATGGTGGGCATTGATGGAATCCGCCCTTTCTCTGGGTAGGGTACATATTTTCGATGGAGCTAATAATGGCAATCTATCGGAGGTAAAACGAAAACAACAGGGCAAACGTCGACTCGCGTTTCGAATAAGTAGCTTTGTCAGGGGCTACTTATGCGAAATGCGTGTTGGCCTTCGTCATGTTGTTTTTGTTTTACATTCGATATGTTGTAGGGAAAGGACCTTAAACTAAAGCTTTTCTCCTGTCCAGAGGCCCGGAACCTCTAGCTGTACCCCTGCTTATAGGGATAGATTCCTTCCAGCCTCATAGCTAATTTATAGGAAGCTGTATTAATACCTGTTTAGGTTCAGATAATATTAGTCTATCTGACCCAGCAGTCAATATATATATATATATATTCAATCTATTTGTCAAATAATATGGATTGAACAATTAATAATTCCCAAGTAAGGGAGTGTAACAAAAGGAGGCATTTAGCTGGCAATATGCAGAGAAAGCAGGGAAGTAGAGTAAAACATTGGCACAGTTATGTACCTAGGTGGAGATTAAACCAGCTAAAAACATATGTGTAGTTTAAAATTGGTTTACTTACATGATTTAAAAGCTGCTTCCTCTCAGCAAACAGACAGGGTGGGTCTGATAGTCTAAACAGAGCCAGGGATGGGCGTTTCCTTTTAAAGGGAAGGTGGGTGTGTCCCCTGTCCATCAAGCTAGGCCTGTGGGAGGAGTGTCGGGTATAAAACCCTGCTTGTTTCATTGTTCAGGGAGATCAACGCTGGGCTAGCTGGCTGATCTGGACAGAGAGCTGGACTATGTATAGTAAGCGTTGAGGGTCTCCATAATTGCTGTGCAAGTATACGGTGTCAAAACATTATTACCATCCTGACAATAAAGAACCATAAAAAGGAAGAAGTTGTACGCGTGTGCTTCTGCAGTAGCTCTTGCCACAGGAGTTATTATTATATACCTTTGACGTATTGGGAGGATAGGTATACTAACTTAGGTTAGTTAATGTGGATATCTACAGCTAATGTTTTATTAGACAATCATTAGTGTAGCCCCTCCTCTCCCTATCTTACTATTGTAAGAACTCAGCCTTTTATAGGGATTTTACTTTTTAGGAACAGGTTGCTAATAACCAGAGATTGAATATTGCACTTATTAATTGCAAATCTCACAACTACCAGTAGAGATTATTTTACTCACTACTGGATGCACAATTGTTGCTATAACATATGAATGGAGCTTATATAATAATACATGCCCTAACATCGCTAGTCATACAATAAAGAAGATTTTAATTGAATGCACCAGTGAAACAAATACGGAGAACAATAAAAGAGACACAAATAAAAGTGTTTATATACACAAATTTATTGGTCTGCTATTTTAATTTCACATTTAGTTCACTTTTGTTTTTAATATTACGCTAGTTTTTTCATGATTGGGGTAACTTGTTATTTTACATTTATTCAATAAAGATTATGGGCCTGAGTTATTAAGGAGAGTAAAACATAAAAAAGGAGTAACTTTGTATCTGGGCAAAACCATGTTGCATTGGAGGGGGAGGTAAATGTAAAATGTGGGGACAGATTTATAATTAGGGTAGGGCATGTCCTAGATGAACTGAAATTTCAGTGTACAAATAAAGCTATTAAGTATTTGTGTGCTAGATGAAAAAACAGCCAGTATTTAACTTATGTGCAAAATAATAAACTGATTTGCACCCCTTGCATCATAACATGGTTTGTCCCAGAGAACATTTACTCCTTTTTTGCCTTAATGACTCAGGCCCTATATATTTTAATATATCCAATTTTACATCCCAGAGTGCCCCTGTATACACCTCTTTCTCATCTGTCTCTTGGTTCTTGAATTTGCATGAGTGCAAGACAGGTGAGAGTTTATAAAGAGAGTTTATAAAGTGCATCCTTCCAATCGGCACTCAGAGTGAGACACACCTGAACTGCACAGCGGGTCTGAGTAACAAGCAGAATGCAGAGCAGATAAAACCTGACAGATAAAACCCCTTGAGGAGGGGTCAACGGATCCCTAAGGGTTTGCTCAGAGATTAATGATGGAATGTTGCTTTTAGTTTCTCCACAGGGAGATCTGGAGAGGGGCCCACAACCTCTCTTCAGGTCCATAGACCCTCCAAAGGACCAGATATTGTACTTGGTTGCGCACCCTTCTTGAATCTAACAATTTCTCCGCTGTATACTCAGGAGATCCATCAACAAGTACCGGAGGTGAAGCCTTGGAAGAAATTCTCTAAAAGGTTCGGTTTTCGTAAGCTGTATTCTGCAAAGAATAATGGAAAGCATTTAAGAATCTTAAGAGTTCTGAACAAATACAGCAGATCGTAAGGAATGTCATGTGGAACCTTGTTGCGGGAGCATACCTCATAGGAGTATAAATTCATAAATGTCTTGTCGCCAGGTTGACACCATACTAATCTGGAAAAGATATCATAGATTTGTAAGGTGTCCCAGTGCTCCCCAACGCTGTACAGAAAGGAAAACAGGACATACATAAAACAGGAACATACAAGGTTAGGCAAAGTAAATGCAGACATGAAAACAAAGGGTACTGTTCATTACAGAGCTTACATTCTAAGTGGAAGAAGGCACAGTTGAAACAAGAGGAGCAAATGTGGCTCAGAGTAGAGATTGGGACAGTTGTGAAAGTACTTAAGTGTGAGTAGTTTCATCTGGGATATTATTATTATCATTTATTTGTTAGGCGCCACAAGATTTCCACAGCGCCGTACACAAAGCAAACAGTAGACTATACAGGGTATAACAGTGCAGAACAATAAACAAAAATACCAATGCTTCAGAAACTCCAGTTAGGTCAATGCAGTAGAGGCGGAGTAGAATAACAGGTGTGGAGACAAGAGGGAAGAAGGCCCTGCTCATTCGAGCTTACATCCTAAGGGTGGGTGAACGAAACAGACACAATTGGAGGAAGTTGAAGTGCGGGGAGAGGGACCGGGAGGAGAGAGGGTAGAACGTTTGGAGGAGATGCGGGTTAGGTAGAAGGTTGGTAGGCTTTAAAGGAACAGGTGAGTTTTGAGTGCTCGTTTGAAGGAGCACAGATTAGGAGAGAGACGGATGGAGCGAGGGAGGTCGTTCCAGGGATAAGGGATAAGGTAACCTCTATAAAAAGAGATGGGTTTCAAAGAGTGCCTAAGATTTGAAGGCTGTGAGAAAGCCTGATTTGGCATGGTAGGTAAATATGTGGGGAGCAGCACGGGAGAAGTCTTGCTGGTAGGTTGTATGAAGGGGTGGTGTCGTTGAGGACTTTGTAGGTAAGAGAAAGTAATTTGATTTGGATTCTGGAGGACAAAAGGTGCCAGTGTAGGGATTTACAAAGGTGACCAGCAGATGTGGATCATTGAGAGAGGAAGGAAAGTCTTGCAGCAGCATTTAAGATGGATTGAAGTAGAGAAATATGGGAGCCGGGAATGCCAGATAGCAGAAGGTTGCAGTAGCCAAGACAGGAGATGATGAGAGAATGAATAAAAGTTTTGGTAGCATGTTAGGTAAGAAAAGGACATAGTCTGGCACTAGACTGAGTGGTGTTATTGATAATGAAGGAGATTTGAGGGAAGGTGGTGACTCTGGAAGGAAGGAAGATAAGAAGTTCTGTTTTGGACATGTTGCGCTTTAGATAATGGAACATCCATGAGGAGATAGCAGAAAGACAGTTGTTTACACAAGATAGTACAGAAGGGGAGAGCTCAGGAGAAGAGATACAGATTTGGTTGCCATTAGCATAGAGGTTGTACTGGAGGCCAAGTGAATGAATTATTTCCCCAAGAGAAGAGGTGTACAGTGATATAAGAAAGGGCCAAGAACAGAGCCTTGCGGGTCCCCAGAAGGAATTGGACCTGAGGGGCGATAAATTACAGCAACACGAACGTAGAGGAAAAAATAGATGGATAGTGTGGACTTCAAAGGAAGAGAATAAGAGGGAGGGTTCAGAGGGTATGACTTGGAAGGTGCAGCTTGGAGAAAGTAGAATGCCTACTCCACCACCTTGTCTGTTTCCGGGTCTGGGGATATGGCTGAGGGAGAGTCCTGCGTAGGAGAGAGCTGCAGGGGATGTAGTGTCAGAGGAGGTGAACCAAATTTCTATTATGGCAAGGAGGTTGAGGGATTTAGAAATGAATAGATCATGGATGGATGTAAGTTTGTTACAAACAGATCTGGTGTTCCATAGTGCAGAGGAGAAGGGAAGAGAGGGTAGTGGAGATATGTGGATAAGGTTGGCGGGATTGGAAGTACGGGATGGATGGAAAGGTTTGGGGTGGAGCGAGGAGCGTGAGCAGATAATTGGGATTGTACGGGGCCCAGGGTTATGTGAGATATCACCAGCAGCCATGAGAAGGAGCAGGGTGAGAAAGAGGACATGTGAGGAGGATTTGTAAGTGTAAGGTTTATTTCTGTTTATGTGGGCTGGTCAGTGTGTTGAGTGCAGGAGACAAAACAGTTTATGTGTACAGCTTGGTGAGGAGGGAAGTAGTGATAGGGAAATCATAATCGGGGAGGGAGGAATAGGATGATGGAGAAAGAAGAGGCGTTCTGAGAGAAGTGTGGTGCCAGTAAATAGGAGAGACTGTAATTTGAGTAGGTGCATGATGCAGAGATGTGAGTGAATGTGTATTAGCTATGGTAGGTAATGAGAGAGTATAAAGGAACAATTGATCCAAATTGTATGGGGCAATGGAAGAAGTGAAGGATACTTTACCGCCCCCTGGCTGGGGTTAACGGCGTAGGCAGTTTCTGCAGCTCTGAAACGATGAGATCTAGGAGGATGCTGACAGTTGGGTGTGGAAAGTCCAGCAGCCAAACAGAGATGGTAACAGCGATCACAACTGAGCTCAGTGAGTAGCTGAACAGATGTTGAAACAGCAATGACCCACATACTCTGTGGGTCCCACAGCTGGACAGAGATGTTAGTTCTGTAGATCCTAAAACAGCCTCGTTTTTCGGTAAGAAGATGATTCTCAGCGCTGCTCTGACGTTTGCCAACAGTATTTAGAAACATCTAAAGGGTTATATTGTAAGAATAAGGAAAAGTGGGAGCTTGGGCTTAGAGCCAGTGTACAGCTTACTCCAGCTGCCGTCTGCATGCCACACCACACCTAGTATGAGACAAGGCAGATCAAAGGATAGAAGATAAGTGAGCCAGGCCGCAAAGTTGTCAAGGAATTAGGAAATTGGACCTAGGGGGCGATAAATGACAACAACATGAAGGTGGATAGGATAAAATACAGTCATGGCCAAAAGTTTTGAGAATGACACAAGTATTAGTTTTAACAATTTACTGGTCTGTATCCCTGTATGGAGTGTCTGGATAGGACAAATTGTTAACACCACGTGAGGAAATCCCCAAAGGTATTAGGCTTACAAACACGAGTCTTGTACCACAGCACTTCTGATAACATCCAATGGAGAGATGGTCATATCCTCCATACTTTTCTCCAGCGATGCAATCACAATAAAAAAGGAATATCATAGCATAACACTGTTTTATTGTATAAATGAATATAAAAGGATAGCTAAATATGCGTACCAGAAATAAAATCAATAAAGCATGTACAGCATCAACGTGGGTATTACCCGAGTTCAATAAGTTCTCAAAGAAAGCGCAGGGGTGACTCCACCGTCTCGCTGTCAAGTGCCTCCCTTCATCCTTAATGAAGGGAGGCACTTGACAGCGAGACGGTGGAGTCACCCCTGCCCTTTCTTTGAGAACTTATACCCATGGTTCTCATGAATTTATTGTGGAGACGATTCTAGACTCTAAAAATCCAGGGGCAAACCCATTTCCTGGTGTAGTGGAAGGGCTACGGCCCAGAAGAACGCTTGTGGATTCCTCGGAAGCGCCTGCACACTGACAAACTTCTCAAAAAATTCTTTACAATTTCCTGGAAAACCTGGATGTAGGGATTCTCTGACCCCTCCTCAACGGGGGGTACTGTCACAAGTCGTGGCGGTGCCTCAAGCCACCACGACTCACTGTGCCCGCAGGATGCGTCCCGGCCGTCTCCATGGCGACCGAGACGTCACTTCCTGTTTTCGCACCGACCGTTTTAGGCAACGGTCGGGACGCTGCAGACTTGTAGCCCTGTTTATTGGATTTGATTCTTGCCTGTTGCCCTGACCTTTGGTTTGTTTCTGGATCCTCCTTGTTTGCTGCCAGCCCTGACATCTTACCCGACTCTGACCAAGGTACCTGCTTCGGACCTAGACCTCGCCTGAAATCGTCACCCCGCTACTCTGCGCTACGTTCATAAACCTGTACTACTTTGAGTATAAGACCTGGGGGCATCCGAGTACCTGTTAGCATAGCTCTATGGGAAAGGTGGTTGCTATAGGTGAAGACCTCTCCATCTTCTACTGGTTTATGATAAGACCGTTAGCCTTAACATATAGCATATATTGAGCTTCAAGGAATAAATATAAAAAAGTAACAGTAGTTGACACATATATTAATAATTTGTAATAGAAATGTGTTGTTCTAAGTGTAGTGCTTTTATCTATGATCCATGATTTGATCTTATTAGAAAATGAAGCAGCAAACAATAGTATTTTACCATGATGAAGTGTAAACAGATTAACCCATCACTCTGCTATATTTTATTAGAAAATAAGTATATTACTATTCAGATGTTTATAAGGATATGCAAAGATTGTGACCGACAGCTCAACTTGCGAATGGCTTACAAGAATTTGTTTACAATGTCGCATCGGCATGCAACTCTGAGGGAAAAACCTCATCAGCAAAGGGCAACATACTCCAGAATTGTGATATTTATGTATTCATTTTAAATGCATTGCAAACCAGGCAAGCTTCTGAAGGTTAATCAACTGAAAATTTTAGACTATTGCAAGAGCTGATGATGATGATGGTGATGATGATTGCAGTGCATAAATTGCTCTTAAACCTGGGAATGCACATTTTTGAGTTCAGCTGTGCAAAGAGCACAACTTCTCCAATTTCTGGAGAACAATGCAGATTCTCCAGAAATTGTCTATGAAAAGCTCTTTTAAGTCTTTCTGCTTGAAAATCATGGTCTTTAACCTATGACCTTTCCTCAGAAGCATATCCTTTCTAGTGTTCTAGTGTGTGAGGTACTATAACTGCCCCCTAGATTTCAATATACTTTCAATTGCATACTCTCTCTCCATCAATGATGATAGGGGAATGTCTGGCAGGGTTCTTATTCAAACTAGACCTAATCACTGGTTTAAGTAGGGATATATGAAATGTTTTAGTTATCCTCATGGAAGGAGGTAATTGTGATCACGCGGCCACAGGGTTAATAAATTCTTAAATGGACCAATATATTTAGGTCCAAGTTTAGCAGAAGGAAGTCGCAGCCTGATAGTTCTGGTAGATAACCACAATATCTCCTACCTTAAATGCTGGACCTCTACGCCGATCAGAAAATATTTTAAAATTGAGAGACATACTCATTCAATGAAGACTGAACTTTTGAGATAGTACACCCACTTCTGGAACATTAGGTCATACCAGTGTGAATGAACAAGATTTTAGGTAATACCCATAAACACAGAAAAATGGGGAGACCTTGGATAATGAGAGTGCCACATGGTAAAAACTAAACCCAATTGTCTCATCAATCGAAAACAAAACACCTCAGACATTGTTTAAGGGTCTGGTTGTTACATCCTGTCTGCAAATTGGTTTATGTGTGATAGGTCTACAAAAGCGACAGGTTAATACCTAATTTAATACAAAACAAATGTAAATCCTCTATCAGACAGTATATTAGCTGTAATTCCTTGGAATCTGACTAGGTTCTGTACAAATATTGATGCCAACATTTAGCCGATGGTAAATCCCTCATCGTTACAAAATTACTCCTCTTGCAAAAACGGCCCATAATGACCCATATGGGATTGCATCACTTTGAAAATGGTGTCCAACATATCTTAGGCACAGGAATTAATGGTCATAAAGGTCTAATTATAAGAACTTTTCTTGTGTTACTAATTTCACATGCAGCTACATTTACCCATGTGTCCCCCTCCTTAATAGATGCCACCCACACCTCTCAAAAGAGAAGGTCAATGTTCTTAATGATGCCAGGGTGCCTTGAAATCTTACAATCATCAATCTCCACCAAGACAGCTTGTCTAAGACTTTCAGTTATAAAAAAAACCCGGTTATCATGAGCTTAAGCGGTAAGTCTTTAATTAAAGCAATCAAAATACAAGACTAATGGGTACACTTTCCAACACCTCAGCATGTTACTATAAAACAAAACTCTGTGACAAAGCAACCACTTTAGTATTTTTTGACCCAGGTCTTAAGGAAATGAAGTCAAAGCGAGCGAAAAACAGAGTCCAGCAAGCCTATTTGGGATTTACTCTTTTAGTGGACACAAACTATTGTAAATAACAGGATGTAGTGCACCCTGCAGCCAGTGTCTCCATAACTCAAAAGCCTATTTAATGGCCAAAAATTCTCCATTACTGACATAATTCATCTCAGTCTAATTAAGTTTTGTAGAATCTTAAGCAAAGGGGTGCAATTTGCCATCCACACTACTATTCTGAGACAGTACAGGTCCTGTCCCTACCTCTGAGGCATCCGCTTCAACAATACATGGCAGACTAATATTCGGATGTTACATCATGGGTACCAAGATAATACTTTTAAAGATGCTAGTGCCTTAGGTGACCATACCGATGGGTCTGTTCCATTTTTGGTTATAGTCATATTAAGTATCACAATAGTGGAAATAAAAGAATCAATAAACCATCTGTAATAATCAATGTATGGCTTTTGATATTACATGGTAGTGTCTAGTCGATAATGGCCTTGACTTTAACTGGATTCATTCAGAATCTAATAGAGGAAACTATATAACCTAGAAACGCTTCTTTACCCACTTCAAATTCACGTTTCTTAGGTTTACAAATTATTTTCTTTTAGTTTCTGCAGAATCATCTTGACCTGATAACAATGTTCCTTAAGGGAAGATGAAGATATGAGTATGTCATTTAAATATATATGAATTTGCCAAGATATTCTCTGTGAAAAGCAGCCTCCGGTATGGCAGTGATGACTAGGTGGCCCCTCTGCAGGCCTGGTCTGCGTTCACTGACACAGCCCAGGAAGAACAAGCCTCCAAGGTCAAAAAAACAAGCTTTGAGAGCACAGATTCTCCAGCCACGGAGAAAGCCAACTAGATCGCTGTTCTGATACATAGGGAGATGTGCACCTCCTACTCTCTGGTAAGAATCTGATGACTGGAGACTTGGCTAGGGGCCAGACCATCTCAGGTTCCAGTACCACTGTAGGGCATAGCTTCCAGGGGGCCACGGTAGTTCAAACTGGGCTTGCCTGTCTCCCTTACGAGATTGAACTGTAAACTAGTGACGGTAAGCTAGCGGAAGAAAATATGAACATGGACAATTTTCATTGGTCACCGCCCTCGGTCACGATTTGGATTAGTCCTATAGTGTTCGGCAGGAGTCTTGCGCATGTTTCATCTCTGTGCTTTCCTTCAAAGCAGACGGAACTTTGTGAAATTCGTCTGCTGTACTCCAAAAATCCTAGCTAGCTATAGAGTCACTACTGTATCCCCCTACTGCAGGAGAAAGTATTTTTCCCTCATGAACTCCCCCCTTCCACATATAACAGGACTGAAAGGTTCTCTTCAGCAGGTCCCAGTGTTTAAAGTGCACAAACCCGCTGTACCTACACCAATGTTTTTCCCATGCTAGTCGCTTGGAACAGAATAAATGTGAACTCCATGATGTTAGAGATTATTATTTTTTATTGAAAACCTGAAAAAAGTGCTTTCTCCCAAGTGCACGAAAAAAAGAAGTGGAACTTAAAAAAACGTGCTCAAACGTACAGTTTCAGACCCTCCTTAAAAAAGGAAGGGTCCCTTTATCCCCGACCCCCTGGAGCCAGAAGTCCCCTTAGGGGAGCAAAGGTCTTCAGACCCCTTTCTCCACAAGGCTAGGTCGGTCCCTTTTGCCAAGGGTCCTGCCGAAGCTTCCCTTTGTCACTCACTGGACTGTTAGTGCCTCTAGGTTGAGACATGGGTCTCTCTCGCTCCTGCCGGCGCCTATCCTGAGCCGCGGCCGTCTGCCATCTTGACTAAGATTGCGCATGTGCAGAAACCCTGAACTGTTAATACCTCGCCTCTAGTCTCATTGGTTAACTAATCACCTCTCAGTACTTAAGGCACCTGTTGCCCTATTACCTTTGCCTGTTCTTGGTTCTTATTCCTTGAGACTCTGAGGTGTTTTCAGTTTCTGCTCGTGTTATCCGTTTGCTCTGGACAAGTCTCTCCACATCGGTAGTAGAACTTACCCGCTGCAGACTACTCTCGCTACCTCCGTTACCTGCCTGCTCCTGGACAAGTCTCCTCTCCACATCAGTAGAACTTACCCGCTGCAGACTACTCTCGCTACCTCCGTTACCTGCCTGCTCCTGGACAAGTCTCCTCTCCACATCGGTAGTAGAACTTACCCGCTGCAGACTACTCTCGCTACCTCCGTTACCTGCCTGCTCCTGGACAAGTCTTCTCTCCACATCGGTAGTAGAACTTACCCGCTGCAGACTACTCTCGCTACCTCCATTACCTGCCTGCTCCTGGACAAGTCTTCTCTCCACATCGGTAGTAGTACTTACCCGTTGCAGACTACTCTCGCTACCTCCATTACCTGCCTGCTCCTGGACAAGTCTCCTCTCCACATCGGTAGTAGAACTTACCCGCTGCAGACTACTCTCGCTACCTCCGTTACCTGCCTGCTCCTGGACAAGTCTCCTCTCCACATCGGTAGTAGAACTTACCCGCTGCAGACTACTCTCGCTACCTCCGTTACCTGCCTGCTCCTGGACAAGTCTCCTCTCCACATCAGTAGAACTTACCCGCTGCAGACTACTCTCGCTACCTCCGTTACCTGCCTGCTCCTGGACAAGTCTCCTCTCCACATCGGTAGTAGAACTTACCCGCTGCAGACTACTCTCGCTACCTCCGTTACCTGCCTGCTCCTGGACAAGTCTTCTCTCCACATCGGTAGTAGAACTTACCCGCTGCAGACTACTCTCGCTACCTCCATTACCTGCCTGCTCCTGGACAAGTCTCCTCTCCACATCAGTAGTAGAACTTACCCGCTGCAGACTACTCTCGCTACCTCCGTTACCTGCCTGCTCCTGGACAAGTCTCCTCTCCACATCGGTAGAACTTACCCGCTGCAGACTACTCTCGCTACCTCTGTTACCTGCCTGCTCCTGGACAAGTCTCCTCTCCACATCGGTAGTAGAACTTACCCGCTGCAGACTACTCTCGCTACCTCCGTTACCTGCCTGCTCCTGGACAAGTCTCCTCTATACATCAGTGGTACAACTTGCCTATTGCAGACCACTCACGTTGCTCCGTTACACGCCTGCACCTGGACAAGTCTTCCCTTCACATCAGTGGTACAACTTGCCTATTGCAGACCACTCACGTTACTCCGTTCCACGCCTGCACCTGGACAAGTCTTCTCTACACATCAGTGGTAAAACTTGCCTATTGCAGACCACTCACGTTGCTCCGTTACACGCCTGCACCTGGACAAGTCTTCCCTTCACATCAGTGGTACAACTTGCCTATTGCAGACCACTCACGTTACTCCGTTCCACGCCTGCACCTGGACAAGTCTTCTCTACACATCAGTGGTAAAACTTGCCTATTGCAGACCACTCACGTTACTCCGTTCCACGCCTGCACCTGGACAAGTCTTCCCTTCACATCAGTGGTACAACTTGCCAATTGCAGACCACTCACGCTATTCTGTTACACACCTGCGATGGACAAGTCTTCTCTACATATCCGTGGTGAAACTTACCAGCTGTAGACCATTCATGTTTCCTTGTGATATAGCTACTACTCTGTATGGTAACTATTAGCTGGACTAAAGTCTACAAGTGCCTCTGTATTGTAGCTGCAAGTCGCTGACTCTTCTACTATATTGTTGATTGGTCTTTGCCTAACGTTATCCAGTTATCAAGTACTGGCCTGCTATATGCTACCTGCGTGCTAAGGCACTTGGACTCTTTCCTCATTTTATCCTGTTTACTAAACTGCTGTACCATCACAGTTCCACGGTGCCAAGACTTAGCATTTATACTATTGACATTCCTTTCCTCTATTCTACTGTATGGTTCCACTGATTCACCACACTACCCAGAGGTCCGCATTTCTGGTAAGTGTAGCTACACCTGGTGAATTCTGGGTAAAACTCCTAGTGCCCGTGACCCCCCCCCCCCCCAACAGGGGAGACCTCAGATGTCTCAGGGAAGTGGGAGCAACTAGAATATCTAGGGCCAACCCAACCCACCCCCCCCCCCCCCATGATCTTCAGGGATGGGACCCATAACGGCTGCTATACCTCCTCCAATCCATGAAAAAAAACAGAAATAAGTCAAGTGACAAACGGTGAGAAAAAATAAGTAATGCCGTGCAAAGCCGCCCCAGCCTTTCGGCCAAGATGTTAAAAATTATTCCTGCCTAGCCAAAAGGCATGGGCAAGGAAAAGTGCGTAGCTGAAAGTGAGGTACGTGCTCTGTGCAGTCGTGTCAAGTGAGGATGACCAGGCCCCAAGTGAGTTCAGGCATCCCTGGCTCACTACTCCAGGGTCACTATCTCAGGCTTTCAAGCTACCGGCCTTCTGGCCAGACCAAGCTTTCCCATGGCCCTTTGGGGTGATGGCAATTCCCTACTTGGACAGGTACTCACTTGATCTTAGCCAAAAGGCCGAGAAGCGATGTTGGCAGAGATTATTGCTGCAGTTGATTGGACAGCTCCCGTAACTTTGCCATTAGTCACATAACCTTCCACGGATTACAATTTATACACAGGCTTAATTATGCTTTTAGCATTGGGTAGGGTATGCATATGTCCTGCCCCCACGCTGAATCTTGTGGGCACAGCAGGAGCGACACAAATTGTCTCTGAGTTACAGGACAATAGACAATGCACATGTATAATACACGCCATAGACATATGTTCTGATGCCATTGCAGAGAACCATTATGATCTGAGGACATTAAGTTTTCATTAGGAAAACCAGTGTATAAGGAACAGCATACACCTTGCTATAAAGAATTTATCATGCCTTTATATTATAATAAAATGTTAAGGATCACCCTGACAAGAGAGCAAATTACCAGTGGGTTGCATGGTAACTTGGTCTTCTTAAATAAATATAATTAAACACGCTCAATAGTCTTTGAAATGGCGGGGAAAGCACCACGCCACGGACTAGGTTTGCTCGTCTGAGGGATATTGTGCACAGGTGTGACGTCATGCTACAGAATACATGACGCAGGGACCGGCTGCTGCCGGTGATGACGCAGCCAATGAGCTACGGTAACGCTATGGAGGGGGGAAGGGCGCTGCTACGAGCCTCCAGTCACGTCTCTCTCCGCGCACCGGCATCACCTCAGCTCTTGGCCGCGTGACGTACGCCTGGTGCGAGGGGAGGGAAGTCGCTACCGCCGCCATTTTGTAGCTCCGCCTTTTTTCCTCCCCATGCACGAGCTCCGCTCCCTCCTCCCCTCTGAGCCAGCAGCCAGGTAGGCAGCCGTGGTCCGGCCCACCACCTCAGCCCTCCCTACGCCATTGGCCGCTGGCATGGTAGCCCCTCCTCCCTCGCGCTCTCCCATTGGCCCGCATTCTCGGCCCAGGCCACGCCGCATCCTTGCCGCGCGTTGAAGGTGCACTGGTGGAGACGAAGAAGGGTCAGCAGCAAACCAGCGAGAGCTTTCCAGGCAGCGGGGTTGGACGGCCAGCGCCCCGCCCTTCACAGCCGGCTGCTGCCATTGGTCGTTTGCGCTGCGCTCTGTCCCGCCTGCTCTCTCGCCCGTCCACGCGCAGTGTCTCGCGGCGGCGGCGGTTGGAGCGAGTAAGGCGCGCGCCGCTGTTGGACCATTCTCCCGGCAGCCCCCGCGCCCCCCGTCCTCCTCCCGCTCGGTGTCCGCTGTCCCCGGCAGCACCGGAGCTCTCCGCACAACATGCTGAAGCAGCAGCCGCCACCGCCTCAGGCCAACCGCAAACCTGCCGCAGCGGCCATGGCTGTCTCCACGCCGGGAAGTGGCTCTCCGGGGAGCCCCAACGGCAGCCTGCCCCCATCCGGGAGCCAGGAGCGAGCTGGAGCCGGCAGGTAAGAACGGGAGAGGGGGGCGGGATGTTCTGGGGAAAATGCCTGTTTACCGGGAAAGATCCGGCTGATTGATGGGTTGTGAGGCCAATGGAGCGGCTGCCGGAGAGGGGCGTGTCTGCTCCGGGGTCACATGGTCTCAAATCCCCCCCACCTTCCAGCACCGCAGTCTTCAGCGTTACCGACCATGCGCTGCCCTGCCTGGGCCTTGTACGGGCACCAACCCTGTGCCCCCCCCCCCACCCCTAGATGTACGGGCACCACCCCCTCCCCCCCCGCACCTAGATGTACGGGCACCAGCCCTGTGTACCCCCAACCCCTGCACCTAGATGTACGGGCACCAGCCCTGTGCCACCCCCCTCCCCCCCCGCACCTAGATGTACGGGCACCAGCCCTGTGTACCCTCCCCTGCACCTAGATGTACGGGCACCAGCCCTGTGTACCCCCCTGCACCTAGATGTACGGGCACCAGCCCTGTGCCACCCCCCTCCCCCTAGATGTACGGGCACCAGCCCTGTGTACCCCCCCCAACCATTGTATTTAGATGTACAGATATGATCTCTGTGCCCCCCTTGAACCTAGCTATACAGGTATTATCACTGAGACCTCTCCCTCCCTGAACCTATGTGTACAGGTATTATCTCTGTGACCTTCTCCCTCTCTGTGCCCTCCCTGCACCTAGACGCACAGGCATTAGCTATGTGACCTCCCCTCCCTACATCTAGATGCACAGGCATTAGCTATGTGATCTCCCCGCCCTACATCTAGATGCACAGGCATTAGCTATGTGACCTCGCCGCCCTACGTCTAGATGCACAGGCATTAGCTATGTGACCTCCCCTCCCTACATCTAGATGCACAGGCATTAGCTATGTGACCTCCCCTCCCTACGTCTAGATGCACAGGCATTAGCTATGTGACCTCCCCTCCCTACATCTAGATTCTAGATGCACAGGCATTAGCTATGTGACCTCCCCTCCCTACATCTAGATGCACAGGCATTAGCTATGTGACCTCCCCGCCCTACATCTGGATGCACAGGCATTAGCTATGTGACCTCCCCTCCCTACATCTAGATTCTAGATGCACAGGCATTAGCTATGTGACCTCCCCTCCCTACATCTAGATTCTAGATGCACAGGCATTAGCTATGTGACCTCCCCCCCCTCCCTACATCTACATTCTAGATGCACAAGCATTAGCTATGTGACCTCCCCCCCTCTGCATCTATATGCACAGGCATTAGCTATGTGCCCCCCCCCCCCTGCACCTAGATGCACAGGCATTAGCTATGTGAACCCCCGACCCCACGCACCTAGATGCACAGGCATTAGACCACTGACCACCAGTTGTGGGCACTAACCTCCCAACATTTTTCAATGCTATTAGTATTACTATTGCCCCCACCCGGGTGTTTCTTAATGTTTTCTGGGAACAACACTGCAGTCATTAACTCGGTGGCCCTTATAGCCACATCATCATCTATTTATATAGTGCTACTAATTCCGCAGCGCTGTACAGAGAACTCACTCACATCAGTCCCTGCCCCCATTGGAGCTTACAGTCTAAATTCTCTAACATACACACAGACAGACTAGGGTCAATTTGTTAGCAGACAATTAACCTATTAGTATGTTTTTGGAATGTGGGAGGAAACCGGAGCACCCGGAGGAAACCCACGCAAACACAGGGAGAACATACAAACTCCACACAGATAAGGCCATGGTTGGGAATTGAACTCATGACCCCACTGTGAGGGAGAAGTGCTAACCACTTAGCCATCGTGCTGGACACACATCTGCACTCGTCACCAGCCAGTGGGACCCCATGCACCCAGATCTAAAGTCATTAGTTCAGTGCCCCCAAAACTTATAACTACTATCATAAGTGATCTACACCCAGACCGATGGTTATATTAGCTCTGCCCTTGTCATATGGCAATGTGTATTATTTTCTAGAGTACAAAGTTAATGGCCTCCTGCACCCAGGTACCTCCCAGGCCAGTATTAATTTCTACAGATCAGTAATGCCTATACCCAGATCTGTATACATCATACACTATTATTAATGCTTTGTGCACAGATAATACTCAAATCGTTCTGGGTTCAGTACTGCAATCATCCCAATTTTTAGGGGCACTGTGGTGGTGGTGGTGGGTCTATGGACTTCTTAGATGGTACTGTGCCAGGAGTTCTGCCCTGCGAAATACCTGGTTTAAGCTACACCCATAAAAGTCTAAGGGTATTCCTTACATTAGTAAAATACTTTGTATAATGCAAGCAAATAAAGCTAAGATTAGTACTCATCAGACAGTTACTGACATGAAGAGTAAACCTGAACTAAGGGGGGAATTCCGTTCCCCCCAGAATATCGCCACGGTTAGTGTATTACCGTTAATATGATAAATTTAACCTGGCTTTTGGATCGGGGAGCTGCAAGCAAAAAGCCGGTGTTGAAATTACCGTATGAACTGTAATTGCGCACACTGTTACCGTAATAGTGCGCAGGTAGCGTTATAGTAATGAATCTCCCCCCCCCCCCCCTTCCCCTATCTGTTCATTTTGACCACATTGCCATGTTAGGAGGCATGTGCTTTTCTAAACAGTGGTGAATGATACATTCACTGTGCTGGTTCACAGCGGCAAATCACAAGCAGCCTTCAACCCCCCCTCCTGTTTAAATCAAACTAAATTGATTTGCCATTTCTGTGAATGGCAGAGCCCTGTGGGTGCTGTCCTGGGGCCTTGGCGAGGGGATGGGGTGTGTTAGTACATAAGTTGCTATAGTTCTTAAATGTTTCTGTTGGCATACCTTTGCTTCCTGTACTAGCATATAATTGGGACAGGAAGGCAGGGGTGTATATGTAAATTACCCTACAGCAGATCTCTTTGAAAATCAGTCTGACCACGTCTCTCGGTCCTCCTCTTAGTTATCCTATGCTGGTCATGTATTCCCTGTTGGTTAATTACAGTCACAGTCAAGCTGATTATTTTTCTTGTCTTGTACTTGAGAGGTTCCTGAAATGCTTGAGCCATTTGGACTAGTCTGGGGGTGTTGGTGTGATCAGTAGGTTTATAACTGTCCTTTCTCTGTTTTTCTGTGTATCCTTGATGCAATTGACACTGATACTGTTATGCACTTTGCATTTTTCTTTGCTGAACTGTTTGTGTTTCTCCATTTACTGTATTAGTTTATTTATATTGCTCTATGGTGCCCCTACCAAAGTAGGGTTGGTTACTATAGGTGTTGACTATGGATAATTTAGAATGCAGGCACTAACCAGGGGTAGTATCTACCTTGTTTTCTACAATAGATATTCAAAATGTTTCATTTGCTTTTATGAATAGTGGTTTACTGTAACCCAAAGCATCCAATCAGATTTTTACTTTAATATTTTTATGTTGTGCTACAACAATACTGTTGCTACCAGCACACTTACTACTTCCCTTTTGCATGGTTAGCTATGCACCAGTATTCAGGTATGAACAATTCTCAGTTCCCTGTTGGGGTTACTGTACTGCTTGTGTATGAACTGAGACCATAGTTTAATCATGAGAACTTATCTTTACTGTCTGTTAAACAAGTTGCCTCTGTTCTGCATGTGGTATTGCTCATAGGTCACTTGCTATCTCTTGTCTTCTCTATGATTCGATTTCCCTCCAAGTATGTGTCAGATGGTGCCTCTGGTTTTTGTCTTCACATTTCTTTGACGAATTGAGTGACTCCCTCCTGTAGGTCACACTTAGGTGATCCGTGGTCCTCCAGGAGTTGTACAATCATTTTATGAGCTTGCAAAAATCAGAAAATATGCCTAATCAAATATCTGTAAGATGTATAAATGATACCATGATTGGCCAAATGTCCACTTTCTACAAGTGTAGATATATACCATCAGCCACAACATTAAAACCACTAACAAGTGAAGTTAATAACAGTGATTATCTTGTTACAATGGCACCTGTCGAGGGGTGGGATATATTAGGCAGCAAGTGAACAGTCCGTTCTTGAAGTTGATATGTTGGAAGCAGGAAAAATGGGCAAGTGTAAGGATCTGAGCAACTTTGAGAATGACCAAATTGTGATGGCTAGACTGGTTCACGGCATCTCCAAAATAGCAGGTCTTGTGGGATGTTCCCAGTATGCAGTGGTTAGAACCTACCAAAAGTGGTCCAAGGAAGGACAACCAGTAAACTGGTGACAGGGTCATGGGTGCCCAAGGCTCATTGATGCACCTGGAGAGTGAAGGCTAGCCCCTCTCTTCCATCCCACAGAAGAGCTACCGTAGCACAAATTGCTGAAAAAAGTTAATAGTGGCTATGATAGAAAGGTGTATTACACAGTGCATTGCGGCTTGCTGCATAACCACAGACTGGTCAGCGCCGTTGCTGACCCCTGTATAACGATGAAAGCGCCTACAATGGGCACGTGAGCGCCATAACTGGACCATGGAGCAATGGAAGAAGGTGGCCTGATCTGATGAATCACATTTTCCTTTACATCATGTGGATGGCCTGGAGTGTGTGCGTTGCTTACTTGGGGAAGAGAGAGCACCAGGATGCATTATGAAAAGAAGGCAAGCTGGCAGAGTCCGTGAGATGCTCTGGGCAATGTTATACAGGGAATCCTTGGGTCCTGGCATTCATGTGAAACTGATACGCATCGCCTACCTAAACAATGTTGCAGACCAAGTGCACCCCTTCATGGCAACGTTATTTCGTGATGGCAGTGGCCTTTTTTTGCAAGATAATGTGACTTGCCACACTGCAAAAATTGTTCAGGAATGGTTTAAGGAATATGAGAGAGTTCAAGGTGTTGACTTGGCCTCCAAATTCCCCGGATTTTCATCCAGTGGAGCATATGTGGGATGTGTTGGAAAAACAAGTCCGAGCTCGGGAGGCCCCACCTTGCAACTTACAGCATTGAAAGGATCTGCTGCTAACGTCTCTGTACCAGATACCACAGGACACTTTCAGAGGTCTTGTGGAGTCTATACCTTAATGTGTAAAAGGTGTTTTGGCGGCTTGAGGGGGACCTACACAATATTGGGCGAGATGATTTAATGTGTTAAGGTGTAAATATGCCTTTCCAAAAGTCTGATACTCTTCCAGATAACTCTCACACGTCGTACACATGAGACTGGTCATGTGGACTGTCGGAGAAAGGAAAACAGCAGTGCAGCTATAGAATCCTGCACTGTGTCTGTTGCTAGGGACAGAGCTGTTGCATTGCTAAGGAGGCTCTAGCACAAGCCCTGCCCCTCAAATGCTGCGTACAGTAATCTTGCATCATATTGTGCACATGGATTGTCCTGTTGGCTTTGCCTAGCCAGTCTCACATGGCTGGAACCCTCTAAGTTCTGGGGTGTGTGGTGGCTGTGTAAGATAGACATTTAGTACATGAACAGTGTCCATCATGCTAAGGTGTGTTGAACTGCTTGGGGTCCTGGTAAAATGCACTTAAAATAGACTTGATGACAGAACTGTACACCGTACAGGGAGGAATGTGTAACTTGCACTAAATATTGTGGTCTGTATTGTGACCCTTTCTATGCTGCCCCTGAACAGGGCTGTCCATGCCTGATGCATACTTTCAAGATGTAGATAAAGAAAATGTTTCCATACAGTCTATACAGCTGTGAATGCAACACATAGACTGGATTGGATAACTGACACTAACAATGTCTTTAACTTGAGAGGTTGGATAAGTGGTAAAGGCAATACTATTAAATCCAAGGTGTCAAATAAAAGAACATTTAGCTTACAACATCGGGATAGAAGTATAAACACTTTAGTCATTGTATATACCTCCTTTAGCTCCATACACTGCATATGGAATAGGTATACTGCCATACTACTTAAATAAGAAAAAGTTGAGGCGTAATCTTACGTCACAGGAGAAACCAGTATAACATATGTGAACATAACCGCGTACAAAGATGATGTATAATTAGCTCATGGTTCTTCTATGAATCATGGTGACATGGTTGGTGAGCAAAGTGTATAACCACAGATGCAATATACACATGAGATCTATTAATACCAAAACACAAAAAGCAGCAGAAGTGCCGGCAGAACAATGGGAAGGGAGAGGAAGACGACAGCTTGGTGTGGTGTTGCTTAGTGACGGTGACATCATGCACATGTGACAGCTGGTTATTCTCACGATATTTTGTTGCTTTTTATATAGTGGATGATTTGTGACCCTTATTAAAGGAGACCTTGTGAAAGGAATTATTATGAAAACATTAAGGTTTCTTTTCTGATTTACATTTGGTTGGTTTTATTCTGTGGTTCTGCACTTTGTTCTCTAATCATGTAACCATGAACTCCATAGGCTATGTGTACCTTAACTTTGTATTCTTTGTTCTGGTATAATGTTGTAACTACACACTTTCATAAAGCTGCTTTATAAAAATTTGATTATGTAGTAAAATTTTACATATTTCCCTCTTTCTTGTGAGTGTGCCATTATATATATGATATTACCTGTTTAAGCTGGTTTCTTTACTGTTTGCCACTAACGCTAGAGAATTAATAGGTTTCTTTTTCTTTAGTTTCACTGGTTTAAAGATTATCCCTATACTCAGTGTTTGGTCCTCAAGGAGACCCTGGTGTGGGTGGTGTAGTAAAATCGAGGCTCTATATTCAGCATTGTTAAATCTATAGGATATATTTTCCTAATTCATGTCTAATCTAAAATGTATGTTGATTTGTACAACTGTCGCAGATAGAGGAAGTGTAAATTGCTCAGTGTGTTTTTATTTATGAAATTTTCCTGCACACATCCAGCCTGATACCCTGCCTGAGTGGCAGAAACATTGTCCAGTTTATTTACACGTGGGTGGCAAAAGTAGACAAGATCAGGCAGTTTTGTGTTGAGGAAGGGGGTTTGGATCTTTCCCGGGCTGTTACTGCGGTCGGATTACTTGGCAGTGCATTGACCAATTTTATTGCTTTAGTCATTTGAATACTACCGGTTGGTGGTGTTGGTTGGCTACAGGTTGATGTAATGTGATAGTCATTTAAACACTGCAATGCTGACCTATAGACTGCCCATTATTGGGTACATGCCAAAAAACAATGTGCATATTGATTTAACTTTTGGTCTTGGCTTCTAATATTGGGATGAATTTTTTCCAGGCTTGGGTATAGTGATCCTGTTAGTGTCATTATGGAGCTTTGATAACCAGTGACTTCCTGGTGGTAAGAATTGCTGACTATAACATTTCTTGATTGGCACATCGTATTAATGTGAATGGTTCAATATTCTCTGGCAATCGCTGCATAATTTGGTGGCGCTATACAAAGGATGACGATAATAATTAGGAGTTATTTGCTGTACACCAATTACCTTCTTTATAGTCCAAACTTGGTCCGTATCCCAGCATTCTCTGTAGGAGTGATGAATTACCCGTTAATACACCTGCTGCTGTGCTTGTTGCACCAGATACCTCTTTAGGAAGTTTTCGGCTTTGTGTTTATGGATGCTAGGGGAATAAAACAGCTAAATGTCAAATTGTTTAGATTTGTGTTCTTGTTTCTGTACTTTAATCATTGTTGTCCATTCCAGGGGCCGAAGCATAGTGAAGGGACTCCAGCCTCCGGTAAGTCATATGAGAAAGTGGTTCAACTAATTCCTACATCACTCTGATGTATTACTTATAGGATTAAATGCTTGTTTAGTGCTTTTCCTGAACAGCCTAATGATCTACTCATCAAACCTTAATACATGTAGTGGAGCAACAGTAGGTGTAAGATCTGCTCTAGGATTGTTATTTGTGTATTCATTTGAAGTGGAAGACTAAATGGGAGTAGTTTCCTGCAAATTTGACCAGATATAAACTTATTGCAGCATTTGTTTAGTTTACTTGTCCACTACCTGTAACTAAATTTTCTATGAATATCGCCAATATAGCCATCTGTAATTGCTGTTGTAGTAATCGTAACTCTTGCCTGACTGAAGGCTTGCGGTTTGGGGAGTATCTGTTCATATGTTTAAAGGTGCAGTCCTATAGTCTTATTTTTTTTCTTATTGCAAGTTAGCTCTTTAATGTGATGTTGATAGTCATTTTTCCTTGAGGTCTTACTATAACTCGGTGTTCCTTTTGCTAAATCAATTTGTGGGGAAGATTGGTATGGCTGCCACAGCAATAAATTCTCTCATGGAAGTATTTGGTCTCTACTTGTTCCCAGAAGATTTTAACCCTACCTGAGTCTGAGCCAGTTGATCACCAAACTCCTTAGTGGTCACATGATGACTGAGGAAAAAGGGGGAGATTGGTTTTTGTGAATCGTTAATAGCAGCCTCAATAAAACCAGAACTCCATGTGTTTTTACAGGGAGTGTACCTTTAATTCCTATAGCAATATTACTTCTGCAGTTTTTTTTGCTTTGTTTAAATTTGATTTAATTTGCTTGGGGTATTATATAGTTTAGCCTCAGTTCTGGTGTTATATAAAGCTTGTTTGTTAAGTTAGATACTTTGATCATGTAGCCTGTTTCACTTAATGGTCAGTGTATGGAAACTGCTAATAGGGTTTCACATTTTTGTCTTTCTAGGTTTTTGAAGGAGTCTATAATAATTCTCGAATGCTGCATTTTTTAACTGCTGTGGTGGTAAGTAACTGGTTAAAGTATAACTGTCTCAATCATGATCTTATCCAGCATAGTGAAGGCATTTACTTGCATAATGTTTCTCAAATACTCTAACACAAGATGTTTGATGGGACATGATGGCTGCAGACACAAGTCATCTCTTTTGCAGTGTGAAGTATCCAGAGTAGAAGAGTGCAAGATATCTACATGTCCTATAGTAAGACACAGGTGGATTGTATTCCATCCTCATGGGTAAGGCCACTGGACATGAAACTTGTCCCCCATATAACAATCTGCTCCTCTGCTGAATGCTCACTCTTCAGTTGCTCCGCCTCTGCTGCTATTGGAGTTTTTGCAACAAGTCGGGGGTCGTCCCCTCCCCAGGAAGAGGGGAATGCAAGAATAGGGAGGATGTGGATGAGTCTGAAGCATATTTCTCTGCCCCATACGAATCCCACAATTCTCTTCCTGTTTCCGTTTTATTTCAGCATGCTCGATAGCTGATGTACCTTCATCACTGGGTCCAGGAGTCTTTGTACGAGTCCTTCTTACCAATTCATGTCTGGCAAGTTACCTGGAGCTGACCGCCACAACATGGCTCTTTGGCTAGTGTCCAGGTGGCTTACCTGTAGTGTCCAGGGCTGGTCCCACAGACCCCACATTGTGATGAAACCAACTAGAATTTGTCAATCTACATCCCAAGGTAGAAAACTAGGAGGTGGCCACTCGGCGTCCAACGCCTAGACTCGTCCTACTAACATCTTTTAAGATTCACCAGACATCTGCTGGCATCATGACTATAATATACTCCCTCGCTCCACTGTGACAGATCCTGTCAGTCATGCTGGTTGTTCCTTAGCTGTTCCAGTTAATCTTTACTCTTTCCATTGGTTCCCCTAATTCTCTGCAAAGTTAGATCTGGATATTTGTCACTGCCCCAGATTTTCCCAGTGTCTTCTCCAACCAGCCACGACATCTCTCCGCAGCCTGATCACCTCTCCCAAGGAACACACTCATTGGAACTGAAAGAAGTTTGCTTTAAACAATGTGGATCTTGAATCTGCTATTCTTAAATTGAAGGGCTTTGCCAATATTGAATCAGATGATGCTTAGGTGCGGAAACATTTCTTTTCCTGTGTGTACTGCAGGGTTTGGAATTCTGAGTTTGTTTGAGGGTTCCGTGTCTGTCTTGTACCCCATTCCACAAAACACTAAGAAGACGAAGCTTCACTATATTCTGTGGTTTGCCATTTCATAGTGGCCCTGTTTATTTTTTCCTCGAAAGCTGCAATTTGGATGTTACTGACTTGGTTTGAGCTGTCTGTGACTGTTGGCAAAACATTCCCCCTCCTGTGGAGTGGCTACGAGACATTTCATCACCTTTCCTAGTCTCTCTGCTGCTCATGGGGTGGCACAGACCAGTCCAACTAGGAATATCTGGTGTCTGTCCGCTGCAGGTGCTCACCTCCTTCTTGGGTTTTCTCCTTGCTTTGCGAAGTGTAAAATAAGGAGGAGCAGAGTGTTAAGGGAGAAGAGTTGTCACTGTGATATCCCCTGACCTGTCTCCTAGAAGGTGAAATATGACCCTGTCCTACAGATCCACATTCTCCTGCTGCCTCAGGGCTTGTGCACACAGACTCTGACATTAGGTGTTTAAGTTCTTCTTAAAGCCAACTAAATGCCCTTTAGAAGTCAAACAAGAATTTAAACCTGCACACACACTTGACGCTCTCAAATTCCCCCAGTGTAAACAAATTTTGTGCAAAAAAAACCAAAACTTAACTATATGCACATTGACATTTTTCAGTACCTTTTGCGGATGGTGTGGTATGACTGCTGCATCTTCAGAGTGAATTAATGCGTTTCATTTGTAACTTGGAAGTGTGAAGTTGCCTTCTTATAGGTCTCTCCTACAGTAGTGTTGTATTCTGCAGGAAGCCTTAGCCAATATTCATGATGAAGCCTACACCACACTGCGAACCATTAATGATGTTATGACAGGAGATTTGGGCTAATGGTACTTTAATGGAATAGGAGTTTGTAATGTAGTCGCCTGTGGTTAATAAAGCAATGCTTCTTTTTAAAGGGCTCCACATGTGATGTCAAGGTGAAAAATGGGACCACTTACCAAGGAATCTTTAAGACTTTAAGCTCCAAGGTAAGAAAAGCAGAATGAAAGCTGCCATATTGTTTTGCCTGCTGATATGTCACATACTTGAATGAAGCTTCTCTTCCTGCAGTTTGAGCTGGCTGTTGACGCAGTGCACAGGAAAGCGAATGAACAGGTGACGGGGCCGAAGCGTGAGGACATTGTGGACACCATGATCTTCAAACACTCTGATGTGGCGGTCGTTCATTTCCACAATGTTGATTTCAACTATGCTACGAAAGGTAGGAATCCTAGACCCACACAGCCCTATAGCTTAGTTTCACCAAGCTGATGACTCGAGTCCATCTAGTCCTACTCCTTAAAGCAGAATATACACGTTCTAATGAATAGGACTGGGTCGGATTGAGTCTTTGGGTACCGAGCTGCAGCCCCTCCATATGTATGTTTGAATCTGACATGTTGGCATTCTGAGTACTGAGAATTCTACCAGACTTTCGCTGTAGACACTTGTCAGGTTTTTTTTGCATTTAAACATCTTGCATGAACTTCCTATTCCCCTCATTTTGCAGATAAATTTACAGATTCTGCCATTGCTATGAATTCCAAAGTGAATGGGGAACACAAGGAGAAGGTTCTTATGCGCTGGGACGGGGGAGAAACTAACAGCGATGACTATGACTTGGAGTCTGACGTGGTATGTGAGAAGGGTGGTGAATATGGGTATTGGGTGGTGGTCCTGTGGTAATAAGTTTGACATGCTATCGCAGTCTATTCATTCTGGGTAAGGTTTAATCTAGCAAATTAACATTTTGAATCAGGAGAGATTAGCTGACATCCCCCCATTGGCAAAATCTAGACCGTACTGGTAAAAGCATCTCTAACATTAAACACACTCACTCCCTTGACTAAAATCCCTGCTGGAGAAAGCTTCAACACTGAGTCTGCCCCCTCTTTGGCTCAGCAGCCGTGCATGTTTGCACAGATGGCAGTCTTCACTTGCAGCCTGTAGACCAGCGATGGACAGCAGGGGACAAAGCACGGATGTTGCAAGGAATAGCTAGTTCACACTTTACTAAATGCATTTAGGGGAGGTTTATTGAGAACATATAGCTTTCTGGTGGAGTTCTCCTTTCCCCTGCTTTTCTAATACCCTGCTTCTTTTGCAGTCCAATGGCTGGGATCCCAATGACATGTTTAAGTTTAATGAGGATAACTATGGAGTGAAGACAACATATGACAGCAGTCTCTCCTCATACACGTAAGTTACACTGTTAGTGTTGTTGTAATGTAATAGAAGGGTTACATTGAGAGGGAATTACAGCACGTCACTACGAGGTATCACATACTATATTCTCTGTACTTCAGGGTCCCTCTAGAGAAAGATAACTCTGAGGAATTTAGACAGCGGGAAGCACGAGCTGCTCAGCTGGCCCGCGAGATAGAATCTAGTCCGCAGTACAGGGCACGGATCGCCATAGAGAATGATGACTGTCGGACAGAGGAAGAGAAACACAGCTCTGTCAATCGTCCAAACTCTGACCGTGACAGTCCCAGTCTTGGTTCCCGGTGAGTCTGAAGCCTCCGATTTGAGGCCTCTGTGTTATTCCAAGTGTTTACATCTAAAAAGAAAAATTTAAAATTTAAGAAACCAGTAGCACGAGTGGAGAAATTAGTTTAATTTTAGGTTCAGCATTAAGCCTGTACTAACAAATGGTTGTAACTGTCTACTCAGGGATGGAAAATACATTCCACTTCCACAGCGGGTCCGAGACGGATCACGTGGAGGACTCCGAACAAACTCCTCCAGAGGAGGTAGACCAGGCATGGGCTCCATTCCTCCCCGTGCCACCCCTCAACATTATCCTGAAACCAGTTCAAGCCCAGTGCCAGAGCAGAGAGGCATCAACGGAGGTAAGAGCTGGTTTGGGCTTGACTTGGAAGTGGATCATGGAGTACATTTCTGAAGCATTTAGTTGGCTTCAGTTCTTCCTCTCTTGTATATGCTCATTTTCATTCTTGGAGGGTCATTTTCTGCCTCATGGTCATTTTTGTTTTATTTTTCTATCTTTTTAATCATATTTTTTAACATATATTTAGGCCCTTCAAGGATGTCT
Source organism: Mixophyes fleayi (assembly GCF_038048845.1). Lineage (NCBI taxonomy): Eukaryota > Metazoa > Chordata > Amphibia > Anura > Limnodynastidae > Mixophyes > Mixophyes fleayi. The sequence continues at coordinate 12,530,588 of NC_134408.1, forward strand.
CCCAAATCACAGCGCCCAGTCAGGTGTACTAAGACGATGTCTTCTCCGTCCAATCGTCCTATAGAAGTGTCCACATCCCCTTCAGGTTGGTTTTACATGCTTTAGATTAGTTATAAGTAAAAGGTCAAATAAAGGTTTAAATAATTACTGTAGCGCGTTTACAAATGAATTGTCTTAATTCCTCTCTCGATACAGCCGCCTCCCGAGTCTACGCACCCCTATCTCCAAAATCTGCCTCCTCCGTCAGTTCCATGGACTCTTCTCAGGCTTCCACCCCAGACCCTCGATCTGCCGTGGAGCCCAGCATCTCCACTAAACCCTCCTCTCCAAAGAATGTCACTCCCACCCTGATAGTGGAAGGTGAGGACATCTGATCAGCCTCGCACATTGAAGTGTTACTTTTTAATCTGGTTACTTCCATCTTTGTTTCGTGTTTTCACCTAATTTGATACGTTCACCTCTTAATAGATGTGTAAATAAAGTTCACTAAGATATTTCTCCTAACACCGCTGCACCGTTGGACTTGTTCTAGGGCAATAGTTATGGGAAGTTAATATTTCAATGTTTGAGTGAAATGGGAAGTACAGTGTCAGACTTCACCATTGTACACTAGATTTTAGTTTACATCCGAGTAGTAGATGAAGTGTGTAATGACGCTGACCTCGTGTGTATGTAAGACGTTTCTAATGTGCCATTTACTTTTCTTATGTGTTGTCTTGGAAAGATGGCACCTATTTAGAATGAAGAACATAAATAAACATGATTTGTTATCTGAGAATGTGCCTATATTTTAATATTACACATGGCTATTCAGTAAGAGGAATCCGTGCAAGACCGTTTTGAACTAATATCCAATGTATACACTTCTAGAATGCATAAGATTCTTATTTTCTTCCATGTTTATTGCATGGTTATTGCTAGTTCTTATTACTCCTGGGTTTTGCACTTCAAACATGTATGAAAGTGACCTCTTGCAATGTGTACTGAGTACATCGCTTTTATCCTTCTGGGTTCTGTGTCTTGTTTTTGTTGCCCTTGGATATGACGTAGCTCTGCTCTGCGCATTGCATACAGAAGCAGTGTTAGGTCCTATTTAACGGAATCAAAAATAACACTAACTGTAGATTAGGGAGAGAGGCTTTAGTTGAAGACCTAAAAGGGGTAAATAAAAGGAAAAACAATGTACTAGATAAAAATGAGTAAGACCCTATACATGGTCTGAAGGTGGGAAACTCCTTGAAGGGCGAGATATGTGCAAGTTACCTGCTAAAGCTGAATGCTTCAGTTCAGAACATTGATAGTTTATATTCCTCCTGACTCATACTGTGCAAATTACCTTTAGCCTATAATTAATACCTTTAGCCCCCACTTCCTTGTGAAAGCACATTTAGTAACTTGCTACCTGCCCGCTATAATGCCCCCTTCGGGTCAGGCTTTTATTTTTTTGCCACATAACAGCTTTAAAGATAGAATATTTTTGGAGGATTATGGGTTTAATGAGTAAAGTGCGGTTTAAGTTGTGTTTCCTATCGGTTGTATACAGAGATTTAGGACCTCATTCATTGTGTCTGTTATTTAGGAAAGGACATCTCGCCCTCTGTGATGAAGGAGCAGAACGCCCCGTGCGATGTGAAGCCGCCATGTAAAGGTTTGTGACTCCCTCCACATCCTGCAGTGATCGGTTACGTCTCTAGATTTACACGTTTCCTATAGTTCCCGTCTCTTCTCCCCGCAGTGCTGCAGACCGACCAGAAGAGGAACCAGCTGGATGAGCTGAGGAAATTTGGGGCCGAATTCCGGGTAAGAGATGGCAGGGAGACGGCTGTATTACCTTAACACAAATATTTTTCAATGCTTTAATGTGCAGGATTGTCCAACACAACGACGTGTATAATGCCGAGAGGCTGTATGTATGGAGGTGGTGAGATGGTCTTGGTCTGACTGGTTTATGTGTCTTCCCGCTCTAGCTGCAGGCAAGCGCATGCTCCGACTCCTCTATAGAAACGTTCCCATCGAGACAGCGGGAACCTCTAGAAAGTAAAATGGCTCCACAAGACCTAGCTCACTGCGATGGTGCCGAGCCGCATGATCTGGGGCAGAAAGTCCCGGAGCCAGCAGAAGAGACCAAGGAGGAGAGAGGATGCGAGATCAGTGAGCGGCAGGAGGAAGCAGCCAGTCCCGCTAGTAAACTGGAACCAGAAGAGAAAGAGGAGCCAGCAGTGTGCGAGTACGTGCTCCTGTATATATAGGTGGCTGGTGCTGGCGTACAGTACAGCTCTAAGTGATATACTGGGACGCTTCTCAGAACTCTGGTCCTAACTTTTCCTTTTTCTTCCCATTATTCTCAGCCAAGTGAAGAAATCCACTCTGAATCCCAACGCTAAGGAGTTCAATCCTTCCAAGCCCCTCCTGGTAGTGGTGAGTAGACAGACAGTGTTAGGAGCCCATATTGGTGTTGGTGTACTTGCTGCCTTGACACTCTTCATGGGTGTGTAGCATATCCACTAATGTGGATACAATGACCTCAGTGGTTGCTGGTGATTTATCATTGGTGCAGCTTAGGCTATGGTTTTCATGTGTGGAACAGGTACACTGAACCCTTTCTTGATGCAGGTTCACAATCTAGACTACTCACATTTTTAAAAATTATATATATTTACTTGTGTTTCCCCCTACCCCCAGAACAAAGCAACTAGCACACCTACATCCCCTGGACCAAGAAACCATTCTTCCACCACCACCATCCCGATGCTGACAGCGGGGCAGGGTGGGGTATACAGCCAGTATATCTCCTACATCCCCCAGATTCACATGAGTCCGGCCGTGCAGGTCAGTTACTACCCAGAGTCCTCCTCTTCCTGTCTTAGCCCAGTTTGGTATATTCCTAGTAGGATAGTGTTGGTGCATTAATCACATGAAGGAATGTACACCTTTATCTCTGTATTATACCAGTCCTTCGGTAATCACTGTAATAATACTGATCAGTAGATGTTATGGAATGTTAATTAAATATGAAATAATGTGACAATTATGAAGGGATATGGACATTACATATGATAAACAAATCAATCTTATTGTTCTATAATCTCATATAGCTGTATAACGGACTCTTCCAGGCTCCTCAGATGTACCAGTATCCAGTGTCTAACTCTGTACCAGGCCAGCAGGGAAAATATAGAGCTAAAGGTAAGAGGCCGGTGTGTGCGGATCAGCGCAATGCCGCCATTAGGGCTATACTCCCGGGCGCCATAGATCTCATTGTAAATACGTAGGGTTCTCCGCATAGGTAGACGTTGTACAGGACATTATAGTGTGTTCAATGTATGTTTATCTCCTGTCTCTCATGCAGGTCCTCCACAGCGCTCTGACCAGCCTAACTCTGCCCCTCCCATAATGCAAGCAGCGGCAGCCGCCGGGCCCCCCCTCGTGGCAGCCACACCGTATTCTTCCTACATCTCTTACAGCCCACAGCAGTTCCCAGGGCAGCCCACCATGATGCAGCCCATGGCCCATTATCCCTCACAGGTAGGTGTGGAAAGGGATTCAATGCTGTGACTCCATTGCTGCATCTTCTTACAGCCCGGTGTAATATTGTGGTGTCTTCCTCCCTCAGCCCATGTTTGCTCAGATGCTTCAGGGGAATCCACGCATGCTTACGTCTGGAAACCACCCCCAAGCCTTAGTTTCTTCCTCTAATCCTCAGTACCCTCAGACAGAGCAGCCCACTCCCCAGACACTATATGGTGAGTAGCCCTGTACCTGCCCACCAGTACCATGGCCACCCGTAATGCCAGACACTCATGGGTAACGCCTGTTTCTCTTTCAGCAACTGTCCATCAGTCCTACTCCCATCATGCAGCCCAGCTGCACCCACAGCCAGCCAGCACCCCTACCCAGAGTCAACAGCAGTCTCAGCATGCCAACCCCAGCCCCGTGCAGGTGAGTTCATGTTTGTGCTTAAAGTTCTTCATGTTCATAATGAAGTGTGTAAGAATGGCTCCTCGGTGCACAGAAGCCTGAACAGTATCTTTCTCTCTAGCACCAGGGAGGCCAACCTCCCCACCTGGGCAGTGCTCAACAGCAGCAGAATCTGTATCACACGGCAGCCCTGACGGCTACACCCCCCTCCCTGACTCCTGGACCCTCTGCGCAATCCCCCCAGAGCAGCTACCCGCAGCAGGCCGTGTATGCAATCCATGCCCATCAGCAGCTACAGCATGGCTACACCAACATGTCGCATGTGGCCCAGGTAACAATCTACGTGGATGGCAAAGCACACTTCCTCTATTTGTGGTTTGTTTTTGTTTTTTTCCTTCATAAATCTGTTTTTCTTCCTTCTAGGCCCACGTACAGTCTGGAATAACTGGAGCACCTCCCCACCCTGGAGCCCCCCACCCATCACATCCTGGAGCACCTCACCCTACACAAGTTATGCTCCTGCACCCCTCACAGACTCATGGCGGCCCCCCACAGGCTGCTGTGCAACAGACCAGTGTATCCACACCTTCTCCATACACTTATATACCACATCATCAAGGTGGGTGCAGCCATGTATGACTGGTGGTTATCTGCAGTGTAAAAGTGAGATGAATGACGACGATGTTGACACCAGCACGTGTGCCTGCGGAATAATAGCGCTGTTCTTTAGCAGTAATCTGCTGATGTGAGATCAGTCTGCCTGGGCCTCAGCCTTGTCCTAAAGTCCAGTATGAGCGACAGCCAAAGTGCCAAAGCACTCCGTATATATACATAACATTGCATGAGGTGGGGGGGGTAGCAAATTAAACATATCTTCAATTTTAGATAAAAATGAATTGTATAAAACATCCCAAGTATTATCAGAAGGGATTGCCAATCTTTATATAGAAATCGCACAAAATAAGATGAGCGCTGGGGAGTTAAATCTGAGAATCAGCATATAGAAGAGATGGATTGGAAACCACGTCCCATACAAATTGTCTTTTATCCGTTTATATAAACGGTAATATACCGATAAATATCTTTTTGTTTAAAAAGAAAAAAAAAAGTGTTTATTGCCGGGAAAGTAAGATACATTACAAGAGTCAAAATATATTTTACAACATATAGAAAATACTAGTTGAAAAGCCTTTGTGTCTGTGCTTCATCCATCTGTGTTACTTTCTTTCAGTTCAGTCTCATCCGTCTCAGCAACTCCCGTTCCACCCTCCTGGTAACTGAGCTTACTCCTGAGCTGTGATTCCAACCTCCACGCAGTCATATAACCCCGCAGCAGCCAGTCCTGCCTCTGGCTTCCCCTATCCACATTGTCCAGGATACTGACTGAGGCAGTGTTCACGGGCCCAGGGCCCCGCACAGACTTCCGACGAAGCGATGGCTCTGATGCTTCCACGGGCAGCGCAGTGGGGCCTAGCAGACAGGAGCGTCCGGCCACGTGGAGAACTTTCCTAGGTGTGGATCCTGCAGCCGGAGGCAGCCTTAGTCCCCATATTGGCACCACAAGGAGAATGTTTTAGTTTTTTGGTTTGATCTGCAGAGGGAAAGGGGTGCAGCCCTTCTCTCACAGAGACTGGAATAAAAACCAAGATTTTATTTTTTATTTATAACTAAAATCGGGCAGTTTCAAGGCAGAGTCCACTTTCATCTCCCACCCTCTTCCCTTCATCTCCTTCCCCCTCCCCTCAACTTGAACGGAGTGATGGACTACTTTTACTTTTTATTGAATAAAATATTTAAAAAGAGAGAAAAAAAACTACAAAAAAATTACAAAAAACACCAAAAACTAAAAAATAAAGTTTTAAACTAAACTAGATTCTTCTTTTTTGGGGGATTTGAGATTCTCTTGCTGAATGTGTAACAAGCTGCTCTTTCTGACAGTGTATGAGAGAGAGGGTTTTGATTTCTAGGATTTCATGAAAAGATTGGATTTGTGGGTGTTATATAAATATGGACCATGTGCTGCTGTAGGTGAGTTTGGCTGGTGATGTTTTTGAGATGGGAGTGCAGAAAGTTAGCACCTATACCTGCAGAAAGTTAGCACCTATACCTGCTTATTTCTATTACAGCGCTGGGACTCTGCAACTGTGACAGACTTTGCACTGTAGCTCTTGGGGTTCATACACAAGTCTTAAAACAAACAAAAAAAATTGTCTCTAATAAGTACAGATAAACCTGGTACTTAACCCTCGCTTCTAACATAAAGCCTGCCTATTGTAGGCTGCACTATGTGAGTGCTCCCATATTATAAAACATTGTGGTTGTATGATACGCTGCAAATTTGTCACAGTATTTGTGTCTGCACATGAATATATCATCACCATTTATTTATAATGTATAAGAATAACGCGTATAGGAAGCCTTTAAGAAGTAAGGTGGAACTGAGCAGAGCAAACAGCTGAAATAGCTAAGCACTGCATGTCTGCTTGCTTTGACTTCACTGGCTCAGCTGTTCGTGTAGGAATCTCCAGCCCTATGAAGCCCTTTTCCTTCAGAAACCAGGAAAAGCTCATTTCTAAGTTATGCTAGATAAAGAAGCCCCACCGACCTAGACAATGGCTGCTTTCTTTTAATGATTGAACAAATAGCTGGATAATGTAGTGCTATATTCTTGTATTAAAAATATTATTGGCTCCAAACCTATAAAAAAACAAACCCTGGAATAATAAACATCTGCCAGAGGTTCTTCCAGACTCACACTTTTATTTAGAATAATTGTTGAACAAACTAATTGGTCATTACAATAGTATCATACCTATTTTACTATTGGACAAAATTTTTTTTTTTTTTTTTTTGGTGCTGACATTTGTCTACTGGAGGAATAATGTGAGTTACTGGATTGCTTCATCTGATACCTATCCCCAACATTATAACCTTGACACTTGGTTGTATTTATACCACTGGAGGGCAGAAGTGAAGCAGAGTCCAAAACTAGCAGCTCCACTGACATCTGCTTCCTGAACTATAACTAACAGCTGATCTCTGCTGTCCATGTACCACGTTGTTATAGATATATTCATGGGGGGTGTATGTATATACACAATGTTTTGAAACAGACAGTGTCATGGCACTACAATATAGATGTGTGGATTAGAGGGATGACTATTCCCAAACTTAGATTGGCCTGTATTAAACGTGCATTCACAAATGTACATACAACAGTGTTAGGCCCAGGTGCGAGAGGCAAATATTAGAGATAATGGAGGGGGGAGGGAGATCATTTGCTGTGGACAGTGGCGTCCTTGTCTAATCTCACTGAAGGACACTGTGATCTGCCTTAGCTGAAAGTGGCTGAAAACTAAACTGCAAAAACGTGTTAAGGTATGGAATCTTTTATATGTGTACATGGTATACAAGTGTCAGTTACATTTATATATGAGGGTTAGAATTGCAGTGTGTGTGTGTGTATAATCTATATCTACTGCATGTGAGGAGGGGAATGGAGGCAGCAGGAAGCCACAGTTATATAGTGGAAGGAGCATGGTCCTCCAGCAGCACATAGTATATCAGGAGATGAGTGATGTGTCAGTGAGGACAGGGCTACATGTGACAGGGGCAGTGACATGATGTGAGGAGGGGAATGGAGGCAGCAGGAAGCCACAGGCTGAGAGTTATATAGTAGAAGGAGCAGGGTCCTCCAGCAGCACATAGTATAACAGGAGATGAGTGATGTGTTAGTGAGGACAGGGCTACATGTGACAGGGGCAGTGACATGATGTGAGGAGGGGAATGGAGGCAGCAGGAAGCCACAGGCTGAGAGTTATATAGTAGAAGGAGCAGGGTCCTCCAGCAGCACATAGTATAACAGGAGATGAGTGATGTGTTAGTGAGGACAGGGCTACATGTGACAGGGGCAGTGACATGATGTGAGGAGGGGAATGGAGGCAGCAGGAAGCCACAGACTGAGAGTTATATAGTGGAAGAAGCAGGGTCCTCCAGCAGCACATAGTATAACAGGAGATGAGTGATGTGTTAGTGAGGACAGGGCTGCATGTGACAGGGGGAGTGACATGATGTGAGGAGGGGAATGGAGGCAGCAGGAAGTCACAGACCGAGTTATAAAGTTGAACCGGGTCCCCAGCATTGATGGATGTGATTGGAGTTTGCCAGCACTCTATATGCCTCAAAACACCAGGGGAAAGAGTGTTTCAGTTTTGAGTATAGTTCTAAATTAATAAACTACAACTAAACTGTGAATTGTCTCTTCCACCATTTACATGGAAGTTGAGTGGTTTCAACACAGATATAGTACATTTTAGCTTCTTATCACAGCACTGAGTTTAATAATTGCAACATGAAACTGAAAATTATTAATTAAGCACTTGTCACCTGTCTGGTTTTCTGTGGTGAAGACAATATGCACTCTATTATACAGCGACCAATAGAATATGAGTTCTGCACTGTACTGTGGTCACGTAAACATGGTGGGGAAGTAGCAATCACAATAAAATACAAAATTATTATTGGGAGAGTACATGCATTTTATATAACAGGCTTATTTATGGCCTGACTCTATGTGACAAACCTCAGGCTACAAACTAGAATAATTCACAGGGGAATAAACACAATTCTGAAACAGAAATGTGTAATAATATAATACCCAGAGCTTGTATGGTTATTATGAATGTAAGAGCTAAACCATCACTTGTGTGATCTGATGTGAAAACTTACTATCAATAATGGATCAACTGAATATAAAAAAAAAATAAAGTGGTCATCAGTAAATTTACTGACAGAATAATATAGGTATAAAAACAAACACGTTCTATACATATGAGAGCCATACATTATTATTAATAATAATAATAACAACTGCTGCTTCAGTAATCCCTGCAAACAATGACAAGGATCTGGTATGTATAGAGCTGGCATTACTGCTAGGACATAATATATATATTAATGTACAATTACATTATCTGAGCATTGGATATGAACCCTGCCACCACCAAGATGGCCGCCGTCGCCGCGCTCGGCGGCCGCCATGTTGCTGGTGGCACAGGGCGCTATTTCCTATTCCGAGTCGCCGCTTCCGCAACTTCCAAGATGGCCGGGCGCGTGGTGCTGTCAGCATGCCGGGCGGCGGGTGAGGGACGGGTGCGGGATCCGGGCACCGGGGAGGCTGAGTGGTGCTAGGGGCCCAGGGGCGGAGCATTGAGGAGGGAGAGGGTGTGAGGGGCCACAGACCCCCGGGGCCAGTGACGAGTGAAGGTCATGTTAGTGTAAAGGTCACATTAGGAGCCTCATGTGTGGGGCAGTTACCTCCTCTGCACTGACCGCACCATCTAGATATTACCCCATATGCACTGCCCCCCCCCCTCCAGATCTCACCCCTCTGCACTGACCCCCACCCCTCCAGATCTCACCCCTCTGCACTGACCCCCACCCCTCCAGATCTCACCCCTCTGCACTGACCCCCCTCCAGATCTCACCCCTCTGCACTGACCCCCACCCCTCCAGATCTCACCCCTCTGTACTGACCCCCACCCCTCCAGATCTCACCCCTCTGCACTGACCCCCACCCCTCCAGATCTCACCCCTCTGCACTGACCCCCACCCCTCCAGATCTCACCCCTCTGCACTGACCCCCACCCCTCCAGATCTCACCCCTCTGCACTGACCCCCCTCCAGATCTCACCCCTCTGCACTGACCCCCACCCCTCCAGATCTCACCCCTCTGTACTGACCCCCACCCCTCCAGATCTCACCCCTCTGCACTGACCCCCACCCCTCCAAATCTCACCCTTCTGTACTGACCCCCCCCCCACCCCTCCAGATCTCACCCCTCTGCACTGACCCCCCACCCCTCCAGGTCTCACCCCTCTGCGCTGACCTCACCCCTCCAGGTCTCACCCCTCTGCACTGATCCCCCACCCCTCCAGGTCTCACCCCTCTGCACTGACCCCCCACCCCTCCAGATCTCACCCCTCTGCGCTGACCTCACCCCTCCAGGTCTCACCCCTCTGCACTGATCCCCACCCCTCCAGATTTCACCCCTCTGTACTGACCCCCACCCCTCCAGATCTCACCCCTCTGCACTGACCCCCACCCCTCCAGGTCTCACCCCTCTGCACTGATCCCCACCCCTCCAGATTTCACCCCTCTGTACTGACCCCCACCCCTCCAGATCTCACCCCTCTGCACTGACCCCCCTCCAGATCTCACCCCTCTGCACTGATCCCCACCCCTCCAGATTTCACCCCTCTGTACTGACCCCACCCCTCCAGATCTCACCCATCTGCACTGACCCCCACCCCTCCAGATCTCACCCCTCTGCACTGACCCCCACCCCTCCAGATCTCACCCCTCTGCACTGACCCCCACCCCTCCAGATCTCACCCCTCTGCACTGACCCCCTACCCTCCAGATCTCACCCCTCTGCACTGATCCCCCCCATCTAGATATAACCCCCTATGCACTGCCCCCCCCTCCAGATCTCACCCCTCTGCGCTGACCCCCCCCCCCCCTCCAGATCTCACCCCTCTGCACTGATCCCCCATCTAAATATTACCCCCTCTGCACTGACCCCCCCCCCCTCCAGGTCTCACCCCTCTGCACTGACCCCCACCCCTCTGCACTGACCCCCACCCCTCCAGATCTCACCCCTCTGCACTGACCCCCACTCCTCCAGATCTCACCCCTCTGCACTGACCCCCACCCCTCCAGATCTCACCCCTCTGCACTGATCCCCACCCCTCCAGATCTCACCCCTCTGTACTGACCCCTACCCCTTTAGATCTCACCCCTCTGTACTGACCCCCACCCCTCCAGATCTCACCCCTCTGCACTGACCACCACCCCTCCAGATCTCACCCTCTGCTCTGACCCCCACCATCTACAGATCTCACCCTTCTGTACTGACCCCCACCCCTCCAGATCTCACCCCTCTGCACTGACCCCCACCCCTTTAGAAATTCCCCCCTATGCTCTGACTGTCATCCCTCTAGAAATTACCCCCTCTGCACTAATCCCTTCTAGAAATGATCTCTCTGCACTGACTCTCCTGAACCCCCAAACAGTTATCCTCTGCATTTGCCCTGACACTCCTCATCCATCTAAATATGACCTCTCTGCATGGCTCCTAAAGATTATGGGATTGGGGGGGGAGGGGACATTTGTGATTCTTTTTTCAAAATATTAATCTTACACTATGTTATCAAATATGATTTATGTGCTTTACTTTGAACTCTTAATTCTTTTTCTTCAGATCTGTCACTGGGGCCCAGTTTACTCATTCAATAAACGTGTTATTACCCCCCCAAACAGGAACCAAATTATATCAATCGCTCACCCCACTATAGTCACTGTTAGGTTAAAGGCGGCTGCATGTACATATGCATCTGGAACCTGTTACATATCAATTCTTTAATTTGCCATCATGTCTGTGTTTCAGTTTTCAGCCGGCTCCCAGGCCACAGTCTGCGTATTGCGGTAAGTAAATTGTCGGATAAAACTCTTAACACTGTACAACAAATAACATTTAATTTTTTTTTTCTATTGTTAAATGTACAAAAGTAGGCCAAATCATTTATTTTGCAGATATTGCCCCTATACTAACAGAGGGTGTATAACCATCAGTTGGTAGGTTAGATACACTCTGCTAGAGGGTGTATCTAACCAACAGTTGGTAGGTTAGAGGTTATATTTGGAATATTGTTTTTACAGTTAATCAAACAGAAAGGTAATGAGTACAGGAAATTAATTCTGAATTTCAAGTGGTTTCTCTATAATATAATCTATTTACTGTGTGCATATCAAACAATCAGTCTGCCAACCCTAGGGCAAGACACTGGCTGGCAGGATCAAAGATTTTGCCTATTTCTTTATAAAAGTTGTGATAAATTCTCTTCCTGGCAGACATGGCCGAGCCCTGCTACCCGCTTCTGCCCCCTGCTGTACAGGAATTACGCCACAGAGGCCAAAAAGACATACTCGCGGGACAAGCCACATATTAATATCGGCACTATTGGGCACGTCGACCATGGGAAGACCACGCTGACGGCTGCTATTACTAAGAGTACGTTTTTACTAGAATACTTTGCACCGATTGTCTGGCTGAGGTGATATGATACCAACATAATGGTCTCCATAGAGGCTCTCTAACTAACGAACATCCGTAGGGGGTGACGGTGCTTGTGTTTTGATCATTGGCACCCCCTCTGCCCTGTACTAGACATTTCACTTACTATTCGGTATGATAGGATTGAATTGCTTTACCCCGATGTGAGACTCTGCTCCGGAGAGTGATAGACGTCCATAATTAGCAATTAATTGGAGATCCATACACAGAATGTATTGCTAATTGCAGAGTTTAGCAGAAATGAGCCTTCGTTACATTGTACAAGTTATGAAGAGAGCGTCAGGTGTCCTCCTCTTTTGTAGAGAGCTTTGTATAGAGTTTGATAACCGAATCGAGCCGCGCTGCACAGTTTGTTGACCCGGCACTTGTGTCCTTTCAGTCCTAGCAGAGGCTGGTGGGGCTCAGTTCAAGAAATATGAAGAAATTGACAATGCCCCAGAAGAGAAGGCACGTGGCATCACCATTAATGCGTCCCACGTAGAATATACCACCGCTAACCGCCATTATGCGCACACAGACTGCCCGGGACATGCTGACTATGTGAAGGTGGGTACTGCGTGTGACAGTGAGTACCTGCTCGGGTATGGTGGGCAGGTCTAGTTTGGTTTCTAAACTGATGATTATCTCTCTGTACCGCGCAGAATATGATAACGGGCACCTCTCAAATGGACGGCTGTATTCTGGTTGTGGCAGCAACGGACGGACAGATGCCGCAGACACGGGAACATTTGTTGTTAGCTAAACAGGTGGGTCTAGGTCTCCCCGACACTCTTCAAAAGAGTCGTTTTACAGTCTCCAGACTTTAGTCTTTGTTTTCCAGAACTCCCGGTCAGTAGCGATATGACACCTTCCTGAACTCTAATACCCTGAATATATTTAGATGTTTGTACATGTCCTGTGTCTGATCTCTCCTCCTAATGTTTAGCACCTTTAATTTTTTCCTGACAAGTTTTGTTCTCTATCTGTTCTCTGACTATTCTCTAGATTATTAATTTGCTTTTGAAGCTAGAGCCTCCAGAACTGTACACAATATAAAATAACCTCTCACTTCCTGTTATTGGTCTCTTCCTATACAACAATTCACGTCACGTCAAATAGCCTTGATGACATTACATTATCTTTCGCTCCCCATTCATTTAGTATCTGGATTTGTGCGTCCTACAAATTATTCCATTTCAGATATCAGAGTTTATATTGCCATAATATATATCGCTACACCGACTCGCCCCTTATTGAGTTATTGGTACTATTACAAATCTTTGGACGTAAACAAGTCCTCTCCGTCTCTCCTGAACCCCCTTATGCTGTTCTGAAACAATGTCTGTTTTCCTGCCGCAGATTGGGGTGCAGCACATTGTCGTGTACATTAACAAGGCGGACGCCATCGATGACAAGGAGATGCTGGATCTCGTAGAGCTCGAGATCCGAGAGCTGCTGACGGAATTTGGATACGACGGGGAGAACACGCCGGTGGTCACGGGATCCGCCCTCTGCGCTCTTGAGGTACATTTGGGAGTCGCCCGCTGGCTTCAGTCCAGTGTTTATAGCTTTGGTCCGTTGTCTAAGTGGCATTGTCTCCAGCCAGTGCTGGTTCAATGCCTGTACATGTTATTTGTTGGAGTCGGCGGTGGGGTTAAGGTGTTGAATATCATGGCTAGGTTGCTGTAGCGCTGGTTTTGGGGGATGTAACAGTCCTGACTGTTTGGATATATTGTTGGATTGGAGAACATGTTGCTGTTTGATATCGAAGTTTTTTTTTTATCTTGAAGTCTCAGTGACTTTAAAATGTTCTCTATTCAACTGATTATTGATTTGGCTTCTGAATTTGACAGTTTTCGGTTAGCTTATGACCGGCCGTTATTGCTTTTACAGAACCGCAATCCAGACATTGGCTTGAATTCTATTATGAAGCTTCTGGATGTTGTGGACAGTCACATTCCCGTCCCCGAGCGTGACTTGGACAAGCCTTTCCTGCTGCCAGTGGAGTCTGTGTACTCTATTCCAGGTAGGAGACCTCTGCTTTCAACTTAAAGTACCACTGAACCTCAAACTTCATGCTTTTCAGATATAAATCATGAAAGTACAATACATTATTTAGTGTTGCATTCCACTTCAATTAATCTATTACCTCCCCCACTCCATTAGAGGGCTCTGAAGCTCCTCCCAAATGTTTAGGACTGTGTCCTGATGGGATCAAAAAGCTGAGACTGCAGTCATTTGAGTTATGATAAAACTGGTCCATCCCCTTTATAGGAATCCACCAATCCACACATTGCAGTTCTGCAAAGCTGTCAGTCACTCTGTGCCTGCTGCAATTTCCTCCTAATATAGCAGCCTGCTGTAGAGATTTGGTGGAGAACACTGAGGACATGTTTAGTATAAACTTCACTGACTTTGATCAATGGACTGTTCCTCTAGCAGCTGCATATTCCATTTCAGTTGTTAACTGTTCAGTATAGACCAGTGGTTCCCAAACTGGGTGCCGTGGCTCCCTGGGGTGCCACAGCTAGGGCCGGTGGTAAGCAAGGCGGGTGCAACTTGGTAATTATTTTGGCTTGGGGGTGCCTTGAAAACATTATGGTTACCCTAAGGGTGCCTCCAACTGAGAAAGTTTGGGATCCACTGGTATAGACCATACGCTACTGTGCACTTTGAGAGTTATTATGACACAAACCAGATAAATACACAGTACTGTATGTGGCAGTAAAGAGGCCCCAGCAAGTTAATTGAAAATTGCATTTATTGGGAAACTTCTAAATAAGGCTGCCAATTTTATCCATTGGATCCACATCTCAGACTTCTAGAGAAGAAACTAATACAAACCAATCTTTTCTTAATTGCTGACACGGACATCCCGGAATTAAACAATTTTGGGAAGTAATTCAGAAATGTGACCACTTGTCCATAAAAGTGACACCGTGTTGATTACATACACCACTGTACTAGGCCACCAAAGGGGGGATCGCAAGAACTGGCTCCCACCTTATCTGCTCATGTTGCTCTAAGACGAAATGCCTCACACTCAACTGGATGCTTAAAATGAGCGTCTTCCAGGAATAAATGTGGTTTGTAGAAGACCGTGTACACTACACATGTATGACTACTATATTCTATTAGCCTTCTGCTCTTTCCAACATCCTGACTTCTGTGTTTCAGGCCGGGGTACGGTGGTGACCGGAACCATGGAGCGTGGTACAATTAAGAAAGGAGACGAATGCGAGTTCATTGGGCGCAGCAAGTACTTGAAATCGGTGGTAACAGGTACGGTCTCGGGCCTTGTTTTTAGGACTGTTTGACCCATCACTAGCAGACACCTGATCGATGTTCTCTCTAAACCAGGTATTGAGATGTTCCACAAGAGCTTGGACAGGGCAGAGGCTGGAGATAACCTCGGTGCTCTGGTCAGAGGGTTAAAGAGAGAAGACGTCCGGAGAGGGATGGTCATGTGCAAACCAGGCTCCATAAAAGCCCACCAGAAGGTGACGGCTCAGGTGGGTATCCATGTGTATGTAACATGACTCGGATATCGGTGTCTCTGATTACTCGGCCTTGGTGTAGTTACCATTTGTGTGTCTTGTAGGTGTACATCCTCAGCAAAGAGGAAGGTGGACGTCACAAGCCTTTCGTCAGTAACTACTTACCGGTGATGTTCTCTCTGACTTGGGACATGTCGTGCCGTATAACGCTCCCAGAGGGCAAGGTTCGTGGTGCTCCTTACAGTGTACATATTGACTGCATGGAGTGAGGGCGGCTGTCCTGTGGGCTGTACCAATATGTGTGAGAATATAACCTATTGGGTTAGTGAGGTGTGAGGCTATGGCTTGCTGACATAGGATCCTAGTGGCTGAATTTTGGCTAAGCCCACAAAATAACTGCCTCTATTGTACATATACGTCAAGTATAATAGGAGCTTAATTATGACCAGACAGTCGATAGGTTTTCTATTGGTGGGTGTACCCAAAGCCGTCCCTATTGGTGTGATGTCATTGAAGAGGGCGTGGTCATACAGTAGCAACACACTCTTGCAACTTGGGTTGGAGAGATCGTACAATGACACCACTGACGGAATGTCGGCCATTTATATTAGATCCTCTGTGTGCTCTTTCGCTTTGCACTTTTATTTTGGGAACAGGCTTTCTCCTGCTTATCTCCATTATTGAGAGAATACCCAACCCCCCCATATATTTTCTTCCTGATTACTGATGGTACCATGATCCTCTTTCCAGGAGATGGTGATGCCCGGAGAGGACTCCGGTCTAGTCATGACCTTGCGGCAGCCCATGGTCCTGGAGAAGGGCCAGCGCTTCACGCTGCGAGACGGAAACCGAACCATCGGCACGGGAATCGTTACGGACATCCTAGAGATGACGCCGAAAGACGAAGAGGGCTGGTTGTCCTGAACACCACAAACATGAACTTGTCTCAGTGGGGGGGGGAGCAGAAAATGTTTCTACTGAATTGTAGATGAACCAAATATCGGCAAAAGAAGCACTTGGACTCCCCCCTCGCCCCGTCCTCTAATTCCTCTGTAAAATACTCCACATCCTCAATAAAATGAGTTCTGCCCCTGTTACTTGTGAAGGAGTCACTGGATGGTTCTTGTCTTCGGGTGGTTTGATTTGGGTCTCCTAAAAATCCCACTTTTTGCCATTGGAAACCTATTATTTGGTTATTTTTCTTCCTGGTGGAATAACAGTAATATAGAATCCTTTTGGTAAAACGATCTGTTATGAACCAGGTAACGTGTTCCATTACAGTCACAGCTTTCTGACACATGAGAGCGCTACCTTAAAGTCGTCTGTGTGTGTTTCATGTTTTTTTATTTTTGCTTGTTTGATTAAATATTTTTTTGGGACAATGTACTGCCTAGAAGATGTGTAATTCTTATATAAGGATATTATCACTCTCCTTTAAAAGTTCTGTGTAAAGCTTTATAATAAAAAGAAGCTCCACATTCTAAATGATTTATTAATATATAATTTTATATTTTTAGGTTTGTTTAATAGATGTATCTAACTTATCTATAATTTGAACACAAAGCACGATCTAAAAAACAAAAAGTAAAACTATATATTTTTATCTAAAAATATTTCTAATAGTACGGCCACCATATACTTGTTCATTCTCTTGCAGTTCATTTGGGACAACAGGAATGGTAGGTATAGTCCCTATCTGCTGGAGATTGGACATTTTAAGTGAAAGATTAGCCAAATACTTGGCTATTGTATAAGATTTTTCTATTCTCTTCAAATAATAAATGAGATGAGCAGGTTTCCAAAATATTATAATTCTATTTTTTATTAAAAAGATATTATGCATAGATACAGCCATACTGGACGAAGCAGACATACGCCCAGGGTCTCAAATGCCAATTGACACTCTATATTTGATTAAGTCATTCTTTTATAGAAAATGTTACTCATCATTGCCAGAAACACACCGTTCCAGCTTACATCACTGCTGGCACTCTTAGGGCTAGATTTACTAAGCTGCGGGTTTGAAAAAGTGGGGATGTTGCCTATAGCAACCAATCAAATTCTAACTCATTTTGTAGAAGGTACTAAATAAATGAAAGCTAGAATCTGATTGGTTGCTATAGGCAACATCCCTACTTTTTCAAACCCGCAGCTTAGTAAATATACCCCTTAGTCTCTATCATTGCCATAAACATTACTTGTACTTGCCAAAAACCAAATATTTGACCCAGATCAAAGCTGCCATTTCATCATTAAAGTGACCTGTTCTTGGAGGGGTCTATTGGATAGGTTCATCTCAACCTTATTTGGAGCCAATATTTCTTTGGCCTTATCCGGCCATTGTGAAATAATAGAAATTTACTAAAAACCATGTCTCTTGTTGTTTTTCCTCTATATTGTGTAATATGTAAAATAAATATCCGTACTTTTCCTCTTAAAAACACAGGCACGTAAAATTCAAGTTCATTGGTTCATTCTATTGAACTAATTGGTAATATAGGGTTTTTGTTAATTATTACTTCGACACTATCTAACCAGTAACAAAACAACTTAAAAGACAAAACAAACAAGAAATAGGCAACGAGCCAACCACAGAGAAACCAGATGAAAGGATGGGGAACGCTCTGTCTCCTAGTGAACTACAAGAGAAAAGGGTATGTATGAAGGTCCTATTTTCTCATTTGTTTCCTTGGGTAACTGAGATGTTCTAAAACAATTCGCAGGACCAACAGAGAACAAGAAAGATGAGGTGGACTAAGCCAAAAAGACAATGCAGCCTGTGACACCTTGTGTCCAATACTGATGTCTACGAATGTGCGCTGCGGACCTCGTTGCTTCCTTACTGCTGTTCCAAGGAAGACTGATTCAGAAAGGCACAGTAAATACTGTGATAGAGTGAGCCGTCACCCTGAAGGGGGGAATCCTGCTCTTTGATGGGCCACGTCCTGAGTATGCGTACATCGATTTCTAGCACTAAGGAACGACCATGGTCTACAATCCATTGCTAGGTGGTCTTGGTACTTGGCCACGAACATTGAAGTCATGATACGGCATGAGGTCCACCAAACTTGTCACATCTGCCGAAAAAAATTTGGTTGAAGTGCCTCTGTTCTTGACTTGACCTCGAGTATGAATGGTTGAGATCTTGGAGACGTGCCCTTACGTCAGTTGCTTTCCTGCTCGCCGTGCCTTCCGGGGATTGATAGCCATCCTCTAGGATTTGGAAGCGAGTCAGATACCAATACATCCTGGTACCCCACTACCAATCTAGGGCCGGGACTCCTACTTTCTATCACAAGGCATCAACAGAACACAGTAGGCATCTAATGCTACCTTTAGGTTTGTGGGTCCAGGGGAGAAGGGAGTAAAGTATTGAGATCTAGAATTGTTGTAGCGCAATTAGGCAGGAGATGAGTGCCCTTGAAGAGTGAGGGAATTTAAATTACTGCCCCCCCCTGTCTAAAGATGCCACAGTGAGGCTAACAGAGAGCATCCTAAGATGTACAAGAGTAGAGACTATTGACGTGTATCTTGAATCCTACTGGAACCATCGGGATCAAAGAGCTAAGCCTCAAAGGTCAAATGGAGAGCTTTATGCTGTAACCCCTGAGACACCAATTCTTGTATCCAGGAATTATTTACCAACCGTCCCTCCTGAGGCCACTGAGCTCTTTGCAATGGCTTCAACCTGCTGTCCATCGGTGGACCCTGGGGCCCTTACCTCCCCATCCTGATAAGGGTAAAGCCCCAAACCAGGGTACAGATTAGGAGGGCAAGGGGTTAGTTCCCCCGGCCCAGCCAATGTTGTCTCCAATATTTACCTGAAGAATGTGTGAGACTACTTTAGACCATTTCAGTCTTCATACATCTCACTGATCTATTGCCTGAGGTGCAATTAAAATTCTCCCCTTCTCTTCCCTTACTATAAGTGCAGTATATTAAGTGCACGGACATTTTATCTTTTTGTTACCTCGTTTGCTTAACAAAAACAAGTTACCCACAATGCCTTTCAAAGAGATTTTTAATATATAGCGGGTTTTTTCTTTGAATTAAGGTTTTTGCGCATGTTCTAAGAATGTTATCCTTCTTACGTCGCCTATTATAGCGGAGTGGAAATTGACAGAGGTAACTTACTATGGTCAGACGCTAAGTTGGGGAAAATCTGCTGCTATGTACTATTTTTTATTTTTGCATTTTTGCTCAACTCCTGAGTGCTGTGGGGTATCAGCACTATAGAATACCTATTACAGCTGCAATATAGCCACAGATAAGGCCTCTAAATAAATATATATATATATATATATATATATATATATATATATATATAATTTAGAGGCCTTATCTGTGTCTCTTAGTACCTGAAAGGCCCTCTATGCCTAAAATAATACTAAATATAAATGACCTTATTTAATAAAGGCAGTAGTAAGATTCACGTAAATATTTACAATGGTTAAAGGCAGGCTCGTTGATTAGAACGAGGACATCATCCGTTGAGACGTAACTGCTGTGCGAGAGTCTTATAGAGAGATATTATAATTCCAAAAACAAAAAAACTATAAAAAAAAAGAACAAGAAATAAACTTTTATTATAGCGTTCTCTTTCCATGTTTACAATCTTACACTTTAATTTGTAATGTTTTGCGCTGTTCACTAGTACAATTGTACCATATATTCCCCCCCTCTTCTTCTCATATCTATATCTCAATACAGGTTTAATCTAAAGTCATAACTGGAAACCAGACGTGACCAATATTTTAAGATAAGGCAATAATGTCTGTAAGGCCTAGTGGAGGGTTCTCACATGAAGTTACCTAGGTCTGATTGGCTTTTTGTTGTCATTTCAATAGAAACCATCTGTGCAAAAAAAAACTACTTGTATGAGGTGGGTCATGTGACACACGACAGACGCATAAATCATGTGGACGCAATCTGCATTTACCGACCTTCACCTGACTAGCCCTCCGCAGTCAGCGCAGATTTAACAGTACATGTGACAGGGCAGAAAGGAATGTTCAGTGGATACGTCCCACAGGTTCATGCTGCTTGTAGCAATCTCACTTCTGGGAATGTTTTATTAAGAAAAAAAAAATCAATGTGAACTGTAGGTCTACAGCTTGAGGGCCATGTCCCATCTCAGCGTCCGGTTCTCTGTGGTAAAGGCTTCATGTCGGTAACAATGGTGGACTCTCCCTGTAGATTATGCTTAAGGTTCCTTGAAGTCAACAAGAAGCATCTGGAGTCATTAAATGTTGGGGAAATGGTCAAATTTGTGGGCTCGGGGTTTGTTTTTACCCTCCGGAGCAGGAGAGACGCCATTACCAGGAATCTGAGGCAGCAACTGAGTCTGGAAAGAATGAGAAAAGTAAAGTAAATCCCCTCGCCGGTAATTAAACTGGAATATAAAGTCTCCGTAAGACTCTGCAATGTTTGTAAAACAGACGGAGCAGGTCGTCTAAATGCCACGTCTGGTGAACCTCTCACTCGCATAATCTGTGAGGTAGAGGCTCGAGGCACCATTGGTTTATATACATATATAGGAGGCACCATTGACATGGTTAAGGACAGAAGGCGCCAGCGATGTAGATAGACAGCAGGTGACATTTGTGAATTTAGCAATGGGCGCTTGATTACTCCTTATCTCTAAGCTAGCTCCATCTTTACATGTTGATTTTGTTATTAAATTATTATGTTACCAATGACAATACCAAACCATAGGTTAACAGTTGTGACTATAGGATATTCTCGCATAAACAAACATACAGGTCTCCTGGTGCCTCTGTCATTGGACCGATTAGAAGATCAGGAATGGAAACGCGTTTGGATGGAAGGCTCACTGAACAGTATCAGTCAGCCGAACCTCCAGTCAGGGGATAACCCAAAGTTTGGTAATGGAGGGTGTAGAAACAAAAGTATCTTAATAGATCAAATGTTTATTGATACTTTTAGTAGTGTAGTAAAATTGCACTTGTGCCAGGTTGGCTTTGACAAGTGCCTCCAGATTGCCTGTAGAATGCGAAACGCGTAGCAGGAGAAGGACACTGGGATCTTTCAGGCTGCAGCTTATTGACATCCTGATTATCTTTAGATGATGAAGTGCAATTTTACAATATGAATAAAGTATCAACAAAAGCGTTATCTATCCAGTGCTTCTGTGGTTTCTGTATTCTCCAGAATGAAACTCATTTAACAGATCAGCCCAACCTCAAGATCCTGAACTTTCCTATCTACGAAGAGTTTGATGCTATTTATCTTCCTAGAAATATTCTTTATGTCGTATACCCCCTGACATTCAAAATGTAAAAATCAGGACATGTCCCACAAATGACTCGGACCATGGCAGCCATCCATCAGACACCCCAAATCATTAGACTACGCCCCTTTTCATCCAGTTGTGGACATTAACCCACCCCCTGCTGCATGCTAATATGATTGACAGTCCTAGTGCTATAATCTACACTACCTGCATGATATCGACTAGCAACAAACTGAAACCCACCCTGACAGTCAAATACTCTCATTTTCAACAATACTCCTAATAAAGTTACAGTGTAATAACAGCCTATTGCGGCCATTGAGAGTTGTTATCACCTGTCTCCGCCTCCCCTTTCCTTTTCTCCTCTCCGGCTCCTCGCGGGCGGGGTTTAAGTAATTACTCTCCAGGAGCTGCTCGCAGGCCAGTCTGTCATCAGGATTCATGCGCAGGCACCCCTGTAAAGAGGAGTCAGAGGTACAAGAGCATCTGAACTGGAGAAACACAGGATTCAGCGTGCAACATCTAGAGGGGAAATTGTTGAGAGCACGGAAGGCATAAGGAAGTGCTTTTTGTACAGAACGGATGCTAGATCCACGGTATAGTCACTCAGCGGGTGTGGTGGGGAGCCATAGGGTAGAAGAATGCATGGGCAAACATATTGCTATTAAGGCCTAAGAAAACAAAAAATAAAGCCAAAAGAGGACAGACTAGATGGACCTGTAGGTTCATTTCTCACTTCATTTTCTGTTTCTATATCTGTCACAAGGTGGCGCCAGAGGTCAGGTAATAGAGGGGGGGGGGGGCTGTTTGTAGGATACAAGGAGGTGATTCAAGAGTTTCAGGACCAGATTTCTGTTTAATTGTTAAAATAATAATAGCCCAGTGTTGTACATCCGCGCTCTAGGTTAAACAACCAAAACTAAAGAACTAGTAAAAAGAGATACGCGTAACATTACTGTATGTACAGATTTCAGTAAATTATAGGAAATTCCTTATGGGAAGATTGTCAGCAGAGCTATGTGTGTGTAATGTGGGGCAGTATTACAGGGACCCCTATATCTGGGATATTATAGAACAATTGTCTGGGGCACAAGATTACAAATAGCCAACCAGAAAATATGTCAGAGGGAGCTTCAACATGTGCTACTTCCCAGAATCCTCTTGGAAGCCTCCACTTTACCTTCATGAAAGTCATGGCCATCGGCTGAATATTTGGGAATTTTTCCTCCAGGGTCTCCTACAGAAAAAAAAAAGTCTGAATTGGCGATATAGCTTTCAACAAACCCAACATAATACCAGAAGCAACAAATCATGAAATCATTATTTTAGAAAAGAAAGGTAACATTTTATGGCATCCATAATCATGTGTGTGATGTGTGGGTTTTTATTACACCAGTATTCATGTAACTGCAGCCTATCAGCCTATCAGTACAGTAAGAGGTGATGACATCACAATGTGTCTCAGTGATGTCACTGGTTCCTGTGATTGACAGGCTGCAATCTCATGAATGTTTCTCTGGGCCGTAAACTGTCTGCCCCCAGTGAGTGCAGACGACAGCGCGGTTTTGTTATAACGTCCCTATACGCGGGCAGCACTGTCCTGGAAATGGTGAGGGCAAAGACACCTCTGATCATGGAAATTATTTGCTGCGATTATCTTGAAAAGTGTGTAAAATAAACAGATACCTTCCTCCATCTAAAGCAAAATTAGGGCAAAAAAAGTAATGTCCAATCTGCCAAGACCACTCCCCCGATCAGTATAACCACGCCCCCAATCAGTATAACCACGCCCCTATCCGGCTTTACTAAAAAATATTTATATATATAAATATTTTTTATAAGATGGGTGATATTATTATTATGACTGGTAAGCGTGTTTGACATTTTCTGATCACATGACAGGAAATGAGTGTACCTACCACATCATCCGGGTCAGGCTCAGGAATGCTGACTCCATGGAAGAACTGGTTACTGTGGAAAATGTACTGGTGCCTGGGGATAAGTTTTCCTGGTAGGTTGGAAAGACAGTTACCATTACTACTAAACACCAAAATGTTAAGATTTCTTACATGAAGCCAGTAAATTGCATTGTTCAGTCTCCCCACTTCATTTTTATATAACGGTAAAGTGTAATGTGAATATTTCCATCCAACATCCACCAGAATTATGCTATAAACTACCAGTATGTTGCTGACATGTGACAAAAAGCTTAGATTGTAAAGCATGACATGTCAGTTATTTTCATTCAAAGTTACTATAATATCAGGTCCCCATGTGTGACAAGCATTTCAGTTACTAAGGAGCCTGCAAGCCTGTCACTGCCTCAGAGTAATGTAAAATAGACAATATATCTACCTGTGGGCAGATTGTACTGTTACCAGGTTTGTTGAGGTAAAGGAGTGTGCGGCTCTGCAATCGGTGTGAAACCAAGGGGTTTTTTTGGTGCGCTTTTCAACCCACCTCAACAGAAAGACAAAATGACCCACGAGGCAACATGGCGCCAAGCGTGGAAGTGACAGGGCTGGGAATTGCTTTCATATTTAACGTTTATCCATCTTCCCTACCAAGGGTTCTGATGATGAGGTAGAGCTGGTCCACGTCAGATTTCCCCGGCCACAGGGGCTGTCCAGACAGCAACTCAGCGAAGACGCACCCGACAGCCCACACGTCCACCGCTGCACCGTATTGAGTATCCCCAACCAGCAACTCGGGGGCCCGATACCAGCGGGTAGCCACATAATCTGTATAATCATCACCAGGCCGAGCTGTGAAGAGAAGACAAGTACGGCCAATGTGAATCGGCTACACGCGGGGGGGGGGGCACCATTTCTGATGCCACTGGTGCCAGGGGCTCTGGTATGTAAATGAGGGGGAAGGAGACAGACTCAAAGAAATGTGGCTTCCAACACTGTAACTTCTCATTCATATGGACCAATCCTTAACTGATTACTGAAAAACATCAGTGTAGTTTTATGTGGGTAGAGGATCCCTTTAATCAAACTTATAGGTGGGCAGCAGAGGACCCCTTTAATAAAACTTATAGGTGGGCAGAGCACCCCTTTAATAAAACTTATATGTGGGCAGAGGACCCCTTTAATAAAACTTATAGGTGGGCAGAGGACCCCTTTAATAAAACTTATAGGTGGGCAGAGGACCCCTTTAATAAAACTTATAGGTGGGCAGAGCACCCCTTTAATAAAACTTATATGTGGGCAGAGCACCCCTTTAATCAAACTTATATGTGGGCAGAGCACCCCTTTAATAAAACTTATAGGTGGGCAGAGCACCCCTTTAATAAAACTTATATGTGGGCAGAGGACCCCTTTAATAAAACTTATAGGTGGGCAGAGCACCCCTTTAATCAAACTTATATGTGGGCAGAGGACCCCTTTAATAAAACTTATAGGTGGGCAGAGGACCCCTTTAATCAAACTTATATGTGGGCAGAGCACCCCTTTAATAAAACTTATATGTGGGCAGAGGACCCCTTTAATAAAACTTATAGGTGGGCAGAGGATCCCTTTAATCAAACTTATATGTGGGCAGAGCACCCCTTTAATAATACTTATAGGTGGGCAGAGGACCCCTTTAATAAAACTTATAGGTGGGCAGAGGACCCCTTTAATAAAACTTATAGGTGGGCAGAGGACCCCTTTAATCAAACTTATAGGTGGGCAGAGGACCCCTTTAATAAAACTTATAGGTGGGCAGAGGACCCCTTTAATAAAACGTATAGGTGGGCAGAGCACCCCTTTAATAAAACTTATAGGTGGGCAGAGGATCCCTTTAATAAAACTTATATGTGGGCAGAGCACCCCTTTAATAAAACTTATAGGTGGGCAGAGGATCCCTTTAATAAAACTTATAGGTGGGCAGAGGACCCCTTTAATAAAACTTATATGTGGGCAGAGGACCCCTTTAATAAAACTTATAGGTGGGCAGAGGACCCCTTTAATCAAACTTATATGTGGGCAGAGCACCCCTTTAATAAAACTTATATGTGGGCAGAGGACCCCTTTAATAAAACTTATATGTGGGCAGAGGATCCCTTTAATCAAACTTATATGTGGGCAGAGCACCCCTTTAATAATACTTATAGGTGGGCAGAGGACCCCTTTAATAAAACTTATAGGTGGGCAGAGGACCCCTTTAATAAAATTTATATGTGGGCAGAGCACCTTTTTAATAAAACTTATAGGTGGGCAGAGGACCCCTTTAATAAAACTTATAGGTGGGCAGAGGATCCCTTTAATAAAACTTATAGGTGGGCAGAGGACCCCTTTAATAAAACATACTTTTAGTCCACCACCATCGAGCAGGCTGCAAACTGCGCTGACGTTTGTTAGCAGAAGCGCTTAAGCTGCCAATGAAGGTAAGGGCTAGATTTACTAAGCTGCGGGTTCAGATTCTAGCTGTCATTTTGTAGAAGGTACTAAATAAATGACAGCTAGAATCTGATTGGTTGCTATAGGTAACATCCCCACTTTTTCAAACCCGCAGCTTAGTAAATCTAGCCCTAAGTCTCCGATAATCAACAGATACAGTTTCATTCATGTCAGGAGACAAAACACTTACTTAAGATTCGAGCAAAGCCGAAGTCACAGAGTTTGATGACCCCTTGTTTGGTGAGCAGAATGTTTTCCGGTTTGACATCTCTGTGAATGCACTGCAAGACAGGAAATTATAGTCACAGCTAAATACATTGTCATGAATGTGGCAAAAACACTGACAATTCTCTCTGTACGGTATATTAATGACGTTCCCCTATCATCCTCGTTCTTTACAGTGAAAACTGCAGTTTAGCAGTGGAACAGACTTTGCCCAATCAATATATTAACAAGAAATACACAGCCCCCCATATATCTGTGAGAACTGACCCCAGGCACTTATCAATGTCTAAGATCTGTCAACGCACCCTGTTGTATAAAACTGTTTGTGACTGTAAGGCCTAATGCCTCCTATCTGTAACCAGGTCAGTATTATATTTATTTTATCAGAACATACATGAAAACCAGAGTTTTTATCTGGTGAAATACTTATAAATAAATGTAATATGACAACCAAGTGTGACAAAATCAGAGATGGGTAAATAGCCGTTTACTAAATCACACTGACAACTAGAAATATAATCCCCTCCCAAACCAGGATTTAACGCTTATGATTGCTGTAGGTTATGGCCACTGATTCTACTATATAACTTCCTTCTTTAGAATTATCTGTATTAGTCCTCATGTGTACTCTAGAAACCTGTACTAACGAAACTGTTTACAATTAAGCATCCCTTAATCAAAATTGTCATGATTAATGCACTTCATGGTGGGGCTTCTCTATCTTACATCAGATAGGGAAGGAGAGGAGAAGGCAGTAAAGGGAAGGAGAGGAGAGGAAGGAGAAGGCAATAAAATGAAGGAGAGGGGAAGGCAGTAAAGGATATGAGAGGAGAAGCACTTAAGGGAAGGAGAGGAGAAGGCATTAAAGTAAACGAGAGGTGAAGGAAGTAAAGGCAAGGAGAGAAGAGAAAAGGCAGCAATGGGAAGGAGAGGAGAAGGCAGTAAAGGAGAGGAGAAGAAGGAGAAGGCAGTAAAATGAAGGAGAGGGGAAGGCAGTAAAGGAGAGGAGAGGAAGGAGAAGGCATTAAAATGAAGGAGAGGGGAAGGCAGTAAAGGAGAGGAGAGGAAGGAGAAGGCAGTAAAATGAAGGAGAGGGGAAGGCAGTAAAGGAGAGGAGAGGAAGGAGAAGGCAGTAAAATGAAGGAGAGGGGAAGGCAGTAGAGGAGAGGAAGGAGAAGGCAGTAAAATGAAGGAGAGGGGAAGGCAGTAAAGGAGAGGAAGGAGAAGGCAGTAAAATGAAGGAGAGGGGAAGGCAGTAAAGGATATGAGAGGAGAAGCACTTAAGGGAAGGAGAGGAGAAGGCATTAAAGTAAACGAGAGGTGAAGGAAGTAAAGGGAAGGAGAGGAGAAGGCAGTAATGGGAAGGAGAGGAGAAGGCAGTAATGGGAAGGAGAGGAGAAGGCAGTAAAGGAGAGGAGAGGAAGGAGAAGGCAGTAAAATGAAGGAGAGGGGAAGGCAGTAAAGGATATGAGAGGAGAAGCACTTAAGGGAAGGAGAGGAGAAGGCATAAAAAGTAAACGAGAGGTGAAGGAAGTAAATGGAAGGAGAGAAGAGAAAAGGCAGCAATGGGAAGGAGAGGAGAAGGCAGTAAAGGAGAGGAGAGGAAGGAGAAGGCATTAAAGTAAACGAGAGGTGAAGGCAGTAAAGGGAAGGAGAGGAGAAGGCAGTAATGGGAAGGAGAGGAGAAGGCAGTAAAGGGAAGGAGAGGAGAAGGCAGTAAGGAATATCCAATAGCATGATATATTGTAACACTGGAAGCATAACACAAGGGTGATTACTCTGCGTCTTTGATCTGACCTCAGACACAATGTGTGATCAGAAGCTGATCACTCCGTCACTCTACCGAGCGCTATGATACACAATATTATTACACTTACATTGTTCCTATGGCAGAAACTCACAGCCTGCAATATCTGCATCACTATGTTCTTTGTCATCCCATCAGGAACCCTGAAACAGAAGCCATGGAAGGGTTAAAGTAACATCCAGCTAGAGAAACCGACCCATGAAATGCCATATACTGATATGTGGGATAAATAGCCTATAAAGTGAAATATAAGGATATTAGGAGAGGTCTGCACGAGGCCACAGGCCAAGTATTTTTATAAAGATCTACAAACTAACCAGTATTACCCCTATATTCCCAGCAGGGGGATAGCATCTAACCTCCCAATCTGCACCGAGAACCAACATCGTTCAGCCCATCGAACAATAGCAGAGCGAGACACTACTAGTGCTACCTCTGACCTTCATTATCACTATACTGTATTGTGTTATTCCCTGTAACACCTTCCAGCATCCCTCAATGCTGTTCATATACCACCGCTTCCCCACTTACACCCTAGCAGGGCCATAACTATGGCTATGCAACAGGGGCGACCGCCCAGAGCGCAACACTGAAGGGGGGGGGGCAATTTAGAAATATTTTAGGTTCATTTGGTTAAAAATGAGGGCTAGGGGGGCGGCATTTGTCTTTCTCGTCCCAGGCGCTAGAATTCTAAGTTACGGCTCTGCTGACCCTAGTTTTTCCCATATAATAAATACGCCTTCCAGGGGTAAATGCAGGATATGTAGAGGGGGGTTTCCACACCTCACCGCCAGTGGACGTGACCAGCATGCATGGGGGCGTAGCTATAATATTAGACCGTGCTTGGCTGCTCTCCAACTCTTCCTATCCCCATAATATACATGGGCAGTGCTGCGTGTACTACTGTTAGGTGCATGCAGAGCTGTGTGTAGCGGGAGGAGGGTCCAGCCACCTCAATTATACAGTGCTCCAGGCTTGGAGGGGGTTTCCAGGCACTAGGAAACCCCCCCCCCCCTCGGTTTGCCTATGACTTCTGGGGCTTTTATATACCAGCTGTCTTTGTGTCATTGTGTCATCCCTCCCTGGACGTGACCAGGTGACCTGCCTCCACTACCCCTTTACCAAACATCATCAAACCATGGGTAACATTATAAAACCTTTATTTTTTTTATGCACCAGGCATACCAGCACCTGCCCCATTCACAACACATGCACTAACCCGTTGGGGTGTCTCTCCAGCTCGTTAAGGACGGTGTGATCACAATACTCAAAGACCAGGTGAAGCTTCCTCTTCCTGCGGAACACTTCCAGCAAGTTCACCAAATTGCTGTGTTTCAGTTGCTGGAATAAAAAAAACGGGAGTTAGAGCAGGTTCTGGGCCTGAGAAGACAGAGGGACATGTATAGGAAGTGTTATGGTAAAACAAGGACTCTGCTGGTAAATGCTGCAGGGATGAATATAGTGAATTGTTGCAACATATTGTTTTTCTTATGGAGCAAATGTGACTTTTCTACAGTAGAAAATGAGAGCAGAAATAATACGGGTAAAACAAACCTCTGGAAAAGGGAACATTTTAAAAACTCATTTGGTCTTTGTAATGGTCGTAAGGACTCGTACGTGCCAAAAAGTTGCAGGTCTGAGTAGCCAGGGTCGGATACGTTCACTTTCTGAGCAGTGTGAATTAGACGCAAAGAGATGCTACGCAGACGGGCGCATGTACAGGCCCATGGAGCCCAGAGATCTCACCTTTAACAAACGAATCTCACGTAAAGCAATCTTTTTAATGACGGGGTCATCCTCCGACTCCACAAACTTCTTGATGGCTACTACTTGCCCGGTCTCCTTGTTCCGACACTTAAAGACCACCCCGTAGGATCCCTCGCCTATCTTGGCCAACTTCTCGTACTTCTCCATTCCTTAAGCGCAATGACAGCCTACCTGTTGGAGTAGAACAAGATTATTGTGTCCTGTAAGCTATACTGCATATAATTGTTAAAGGTGTTGTACCAACTATACAGCGCTGCATTATATAACACCATGCAAATAGCATTGTTTAAAGAGGTTTCCAGTCTACTGCCATGTTTACTAACAATCATCACAGAAAACTATTTAAAAGGGTAAAGGCAGAGAGATTTGTTCTTGGTGACATGTGATTGTAAATGAGTATCTACCAATCACATTCTGAGAGGCTGTCACTAGTCAGTAAACTAGTATATGTTAGAGATAGCTCCACTGTCAGACTGCGGTCCTTAAGGTCTGCTGGGGAACCAATTTGTATGGAGCAGGGCTACAATATTTTTATATAGTATATGAATAAAGTATGTAAATAAATTGTAAAAATAGTGGAGCAGGAACTAGCACAGTGCCTGTATCCACCAACTGCCTGGAGCAGAAACTAGCACAGTGCCTGTATCCACCAACTGCCTGGAGCAGGAACTAGCACTGTACCTGTATCCACCAACTGCCTGGAGCAGGAACTAGCACAGTGCCTGTATCCACCAACTGCCTGGAGCAGTAACTAGCACTGTACCTGTATCCACCAACTGCCTGGAGCAGGAACTAGCACTGTACCTGTATCCACCAACTGCCTGGAGCAGGAACTAGCACTGTACCTGTATCCACCAACTGCCTGGAGCAGGAACTAGCACAGTGCCTGTATCCACCAACTGCCTGGAGCAGGAACTAGCACTGTACCTGTATCCACCAACTGCCTGGAGCAGGAACTAGCACAGTGCCTGTATCCACCAACTGCCTGGAGCAGGAACTAGCACAGTGCCTGTATCCACCAACTGCCTGGAGCCAGGAACTAGCACAGTACCTGTATCCACCAACTGCCTGGAGCAGGAACTAGCACTGTACCTGTATCCACCAACTGCCTTGAGCCAGGAACTAGCACTGTACCTGTATCCACCAACTACCTGGAGCAAGGAACTAGCACAGTGCCTGTATCCACCAACTGCCTGGAGCCAGGAACTAGCACTGTACCTGTATCCACCAACTGCCTTGAGCCAGGAACTAGCACTGTACCTGTATCCACCAACTGATGGAGCCAGGAACTAGCACTGTACCTGTATCCAACAACTGCCTGGAGCAGGAACTAGCACAGTACCTGTATCCACCAACTACTTGGAGCAAGGAACTAGCACTGTACCTGTATCCACCAACTGCCTGGAGCAGGAACTAGCACTGTACCTGTATCCACCAACTGATGGAGCCAGGAACTAGCACTGTACCTGTATCCAACAACTACCTGGAGCAAGGAACTAGCACAGTGCCTGTATCCACTAACTGCCTGGAGCAGGAACTAGCACTGTACCTGTATCTACCAACTGCCTGGAGCAGGAACTAGCACAGTGCCTGTATCCACCAACTGCATGGAGCCAGGAACTAGCACAGTGCCTGTATCCACCAACTGCATGGAGCCAGGAACTAGCACAGTGCCTGTATCCACCAACTGCATGGAGCCAGGAACTAGCACAGTGCCTGTATCCACCAACTGCCTGGAGCAGGAACTAGCACAGTGCCTGTATCCACCAACTGCATGGAGCCAGGAACTAGCACAGTGCCTGTATCCACCAACTGCCTGGAGCCAGGTATTAGCACTGTACCTGTATCCACCAACTGCCTGGAGCAGGAACTAGCACTGTGCCTGTATCCACCAACTGCCTGGAGCCAGGAACTAGCACAGTGCCTGTATCCACCAACTGCCTGGAGCCAGGAACTAGCACAGTGCCTGTATCCACCAACTGCCTGGAGCAGGAACTAGCACAGTGCCTGGAGCCAGGTATTAGCCCACTGTCTGTATCCATGACCATGAATCTCCACCAACAGCTTTAATTATTATTCCGCTACCTTATGTATCATGTTTACCCCGCAGCTTCTTTGGGCAGCTCCACCTTCTGTTTCATTTCATTGTATGTAATTTTATTTTATTTGCATAAACCCCCCAATGTAGAGCTCTAAGTATTAAATTGGTGCTTAATAAATAAAATAATACCAATAACCAATATCTTTGTACAGTTGGCAGTATATATATATATATAAACAGGAAATGTAAATTGAGCTGTGCTCTGGACTCCCTGGGTAGGAGCCGCTGACATCTGCAGACAATGTAGAAAGGTTGTAGAAGTGTCAGCTGTGCAGCTGAGTGATACTCGTTAATACTTCCTGAAAGTGTTAAGAAAAGTCTAACTGCTCCACCAGCCAGTCCTGGATGCATATGCCCACTCGTGGCTCACTGGACTGTACAAGCATGCACTGTGCACTGTGGAGCAAGAAGCCTGGACTCTTTATTAACAATATGTAAAAAAAAAAAAAAAAAAAATGATTGCCCCCTATTCTATTAGAAGCAATGCTTTATTTAGTCAAACAAAGGATTTTTCTATCAATATCCTCTGCTGTCACCATCCTGACATGATTACAGCAAGAGCAGGATTGCCCATTAACGACCCTTGTTAAATTGGCTTCCGCACATCCTCTCAATCTATGGCCCATCATAACCAATAGAGGGGGGGCTTAGTAATATTTTGTTGTTCCTAAGTATGCGTCACATGCTGTGAGCCACAAGGTTCTTTTTTTTTCCCAAACAGATCTGTACCCCCCCCCCCTCTACAAATCCTGTGTTTGCCTCTGGCAAGTAGAGATAAAGATCACAGACTATGTCACTGTGGATCACACAGATAATACAAGAGATTAAATCTATCCCGCAGTCCTCAAACATCTATTCTGCCACTAATCTGCGACATGGCTGTCCGGATACCAGATAAGTTTTATGTACTTGTGGCAGTAATCACACAGTGATATACACCGAGTCAATATTTATCCTGGGCACAGACCGCAGGCGGCAGGACTTGCCTCGTGGTGTAAATAAATTATTGGGAAACTGGCACAATTCTAGACGGTCCAAAAACGAGCGCACGGCACGCGTATCCAAACTGCTGGGTGGGCAGCAAAGTGCAAAGATAGCAGCGTATCTGCCAAAATGACATAACTACCAATAAGTTGGGCTCAGCTTCAGAAAACAGTACTGAAATTGACAAACGAACAAAATACGATTAAAAACTTTTACGCTGCATCTGGCAACTCCTGAGTAATGGGATTAAAATCGCTTTTGCCAACTTATTTGTGCATACGGTATACACTCCACAGGACTGCACGATTATCTTACAGGCTGTGCTCTTAGGAGCTTGCAATCTACCAGGCAATGCTCACGCTATGAGATACGTAACCCTATATACATGCAATCGCCAGCTTCGCCGTGCCTCAACAAAATTCAAAGCCGTGACAGTAACACACTGCAAACGTACATATATGCGCGTCACATCATGTCCAGACACCGTGCAATTGAAAAATGTTATAAAATACGTCACCCGCTGGCTGGTTGCAATCTCGGAGGAGGTCGGCTACCAGTGTCCCTTGTAAACCACACAATAAATTCTCCACCAGCAATCCTGATGGTAATGGGAGTCTATGGGTTGCCCGGAGCGACCAGGCACTAGGCTGCACAGGGGAGCACTAGGCCGAGACTGCCTTCCTCCCTCCCTCTGGAGACTGAACTGCTTTTTGTTTGCAATGTCAGACAAGGAGTTTCTATGGTGACCCTGGTATGTAGGCCTAGGATCACATTCAGGGCCTCCTCCCCTGTCTGCATACTCAATGCACGGCCGGTGCTAATGGCTGGCAAGGAACTTCATTAAGTCGCTCCACCAAGTCCTGTAGGTGTCCATTTAAATCTACGTCTGGCTGTGTAGTCACCTGTTACTGCTAACACCAGGCACTGGCTGCAAGAGAACACTTTGTATCCAAATATTATCTATTTATTTTGCATTATTTGCTTGGAAAGCTATGCAAATACTATAACGGAGAAAACAAGTGGATACACTGTATACACAGCTCTCATTATTATTTTTTAAACAGAAGACTTTAGAGGGTCGCATGATGTACGCCTGCGCGCAATGCGGGTATTAGGGGATCTAAAACATTGTTGAGTATTTCTGCCTCACAGCACTGAGGTCATTAGTTCAATTCCCGACCATGGCCTTATCTGTGTGGAGTTTGTATGTTCTCCTTGTGTTTGCGTGGGTTTCCTCTGGGTGCTCTGGTTTCCTCCCACATGCCAAACTGGTAGGTTAATTGGCTGCTAACAAATTGACCCTAGACTGTCTGTGTGTTTGTGTGTGTGTGTGTGTGTGTGTGTGTGTGTGTGTGTGTGTGTTAGGGTTTAGACTGTAAGCTCCAATGGGGCAGGGACTGCGGAATTAGTGGTGCTATATAAATAAACGGTGATGATGATGATGATTTTAGCTCGCACCTCTATGATGGGAAAGGAAAAAATCATTGATGTTTTAGTGCCCTAACATTCTGCGGAGTGTTATCATACAAGACTCCGGCAAGACTTCGCTCAGAACGGAATTCTCCCCTAAGAGTCTGTACATCATTCCATTCTCCCCTTCTGCCAACTTGGACTTCGTACCAGGGGTCATTACCCCCCCTTCTTATGTGGGGGAATATAAAATGTAAAATATATTTGCAATATATGCGTAAGGAGCCGCGGACCGTAGACCGGCTCAGCAGCATTCACCTATTACAGCTCTTTTTGCAACCTGTGAGAATAGGGGGCTGGGACAGGTGAGGACAATGGGGTGTGTGGCCGTGGTGGGCGAGAAGTAGCGTCCTTTAAGAAAGAAGAAAGAAATGGAACCAATATATGTGTAAAAAAAAAAAAAAAAGGTAAAAGGGAAAACAAAAGCCAGAATCAGCAATTCTACAGAAGCGCTAAAGAGCTCAGACAGAGAGAGTCAGATTTACAAGTAAAGTCTTGTGCCTTTGACCTAACACAACACAGTGCTATGACACAAGATGGATCAGCTAACGAGGTGTTGGCATCGCTACGAGACAGAGCGTAAAGACTTTATGGGGCCTATTTATGAAGTCCTAGACCATGCGGAAACGGCTTTTTCCGCATTGTTTAGACATTTTTAAGTAAAATATTAATTTAAGAAAAGCCTCAGAGATATCTCCTGTGTTTGGCAAATTACCGCACTAACCGCAGTCCCCAAAATAATCAATGGGGCTGTGGTCTGGGCAATTTTATCAAGTTCCAAAAATTGTAGCTTTTTCTCTAACATCACCGCAATTTATTTTTTGTTCACTAAAAGCTCAAGCCCGGACTACCCTGGTCACGTATGAACTGACTACCCCGGTCACGCGTGAACTGATTGCCCTGGTCACGCGTGACCTGACTGCCCTGGTCACGATGCGTAAATCCCCCCAAGACTGGTCTGGCAAAGCCGAGCTTCGGTCCGCTCTCCTGGGGATATTTTATTGATAGTTTTCCTTATCAATGCGCAATGTTAAATATGGTCCCGAAGTCTTGTACCTCTTAACTTTAAAGCTGCTCTACCACCTACATAAGAGACCCTCCCTCTGACCGTAGCCCCAGAGGTTATGCTACAAGAAGTCATTTTTCCTCGGGCTCTGCCGATTCAGTAACACTGAACTGTCAAATTAATTTCATTGACATACTTGCCCAGTCTCCCAAAAGGTCTGGGAGTCTCCCGAATTCCGGGAGAGCAGGCAATTCTTCTGCACCCTGCCTGCTTCCTACTAAAGTGGGCTAGACGGAGACCTCCATGACGCGATTCATTGAGGATTGCGTCATCTTGATCCCGCCCCCTGCGATGAAATGTCACAATAGCGCCACTGGACTGAACCAATATTCCTAGGAATCCAGTCTGTTCACTCACAATGAAGCAGTACCCCCTCCTCCTCCACACCCTCCAGTCCTTTGGCCTCTCCGGCCCAGTCTTGTCCTGGTTCACCTCTTACCTTGCTGATCCATCCTTCTCTGTCACCACCACTGAGTCTCTCTCCTCCCCCCCGTCCACCCTTCCAGTCGGAGTCCCCCAGGGCTCTGTCCTGGGACCCTTACTCTTCTCTCTATATACACCTCTTCCCTGGGTGAACTCATCAGCTCCTATGGCCTCAACTACCACCTTTACGCTGACGACACTCAACTATACCTCTCCTCTCCTGATCTCTCTCCCTCCCTCCTCTCTATGGTGTCCGCCTGCCTGTCTGCCATCTCCTCCTGGATGTCCTCTCAAACTTAACCTTGCCAAAACCGAACTCATAGTTTTTCCTCCCCCTCACACCTCATCCCCTGTCGACCTCTCCATCACTGTCGACAACTCCTCTATCTCCTCTGTCCCCCAACTTCGCTGCCTCTGTGTCATCCTCGACTCCTCTCTCTCCTTTGGCCCCCACATCCTCTCTCTTGCTAAATCCTGCCGCTTCCAGCTGCGTAACATCGCTCGCATCCGGCCCTTCCTCTCCCAAGATGCCACCAAATGTCTTATTCACTCTCTGATCATCTCCCGCTTGGACTACTGCAACCTCCTCCTTACTGGCCTGCTCCACTCTCATCTCGCTCCCCTTCGATCTGTACTTAACGCAGCCACTAGGCTTATCTTCCTTTCTCACCGCTCCTCTTCTGTCTCCCCCCTCTACCTATCCCTTCACTGGCTCCCCTTCCCCTACAGAATCCTCTTCAAGCTCCTCACTCTTACATACAAGGCCCTCGCCAACTCCACAGCGACCTACATCTCCACACTCCTCTCTATTCATGCTCCATCCCGCCCTCTCCGATTTGCCAATGACCGTCGCCTCTCTTTCCCCCTGATCACCTCCTCCCATGCGCGTATCCAAGACTTCGCTCGCGCTGCCCCCCTCCACTGGAACAAGCTCCCTCCCTCTATCAGAACTTCCCCTAATCTGTCCAGTTTCAAACGGGCTCTAACCCACCTTTTTCTTAAAGCCTTCCAGTCTCCCACTTAATTTCCTACCTTTTCTTCTACCTCTTCCCCTTCATTCCCCTTTCCTTATCCTTATCTCTCCCTCTCTCCCCTGTGTCTCTCTGTCTGTCTACCCCTCTGAGCAGGGTCATCTCTCCTCCTGTCCTCAGCACTCTTAAGCTACCTAGCCCTCCTCCTCGAGGACCCTCTTCCCCCCCCCCCCCGTCCCCTCTCGCTCCTTCCTCTCCCCTCTGGGGGTTTCCCTGTCATCCGGGCCCTCCCTCTCGGGCTCAGCCGTATGCAGCACCTTCCCCTCTCCCCTCCCCCGCCCATCTAGCTGTGCTTTGAGCTCACCGAGTTACTGTGCTTATTGTTTACTGTACTGTGCTGTCTCACCTTGTATTGTAACTTTGTCCCTGTATGGCGCTACGGACACCTAGTGGCGCCCTGTAAATAAAAATTAATAATAATAATAAAAAAAGCAGTAGGTTTAACTACCCAGACTGCTATAAGGTGCAAAATCACAGCAACAATCAGACCCCTGCTGATTAGTTTCACCCAAATACCATGGCCCCATTTAGAGCTTGGAGTAAGCCCAGCTGGAAGGCGCACCTCAACAAAACTTGGCATGGGGTGGGGGACAAATATGCAATGTGCAGACACATTTTGACCTGGGGTCATGTCCGAGCCAAACTCAAAATCACAGTGTAAACAAGGTTAGACAGTATTTGTGTGCTAAATGCAAACACAGATAGTATTCTCCTGCAGGCAACTTTCTATATAAACTAAGCCCAAGGAACGTTTTTGACGTCTGTGAAGCCGCTTTATAAGAAATCTCCGTAATTTATAATTCTAGCGCCTGGGGGCAAGAAAGACAAATGCCGCCCCCCTAGCCCTCAATTTTAACCAAATAATCCTAAAATATTCCTAAAGGGCGCCCCCCCTTCCGCGTTGGGCCCTGGGCAGTCGCTCCTATCGCACAGCCCTAGTTACGGCCCTGAGAAATCTTAATGGCTGATGTCACCTTTTTAATATTTGAAAACCATAATCTCTCAGCCGCCTCTTATTCTCACTCTCCTATAGAAACAACATTTTAGGATCCCATCATCATCATCATCATCATCATCATCATTTATTTATATAGCGCCAACATATTCTGTAGCGCTTTACAATTGGGGACAAATATAGTAAACTAATAAACAATCTGGGGTAATGTGAGGTTAAGAGGGTGGTTAAGGAATATTATAAGCTTGTCTGAAGAGGTGGGTTTTCAGAGAACACTTAAAAGTTTGTAGACCAGAGGAGAGTCTTGTTCTGCTAGGGAGAGAATTCCATAGAGAGGGTGCAGCCCGAAAAGAGTCCTGTAACCGGGAATGGGAAGATGTAATGAGGGTGGATGAGAGACGCAGATCTTGTGCAGAACGGAGTTGCCGAGTTGGGAGATATTTTGAGACAAGAGAGGAGATGTATGTTGGTGCAGCTTTGTTGATGGCCTTGTAGGTTAGTAAAAGTATTTTATATTGGATTCGGTAGAAAACAGGCAACCAGTGTAGAGACATACAGAGTGATTCAACAGAGGAATAACGATTTGCCAGGAAAATCAATCTTGCCGCATCATGCAAAATAGACTGTAGGAGTTTGAGTCTGTTTTAGGGAAGACCAGTAAGGAGGGAATTGCAATAGTTGATGTGGGAGATGATAAGTGCATGAATTAAGGTTTTTGCAGTGTCTTTCGTGAGATATGTGCGAATTCTGGAAATGTTTTTTAGATGTATGTAACATGATTTAGATATAGAGTCAATGTGGGGAACAGAGAATAGGTGCAGAGCCGTAACATAGAATTCTAGCGCCTGGGGCGAGAAAGACAAATGCAGCCCCCCTAGCCCTCAATTTTAACCAAATGAATCCAAAATATTCCTAAATTGCGCCCCCCTACAGTGTTGCGCCTTGGGCGATCGCCCGTGTCGCACAGCCCTAGTTACGGCCCTGGATAGATGTGAATCAAGGATTACACCTAGGCAGCGAGCTTGTGGGGTGGGATTTATGGTCATGTTATCAACAGAGATAGAAATGTCAGGTATGCTCTTGTTGGTGGGTGGGAATATTATTAACTCTGTTTTAGAAAGATCAAGTTTGAGTTGGCGAGAGGACATCCAAGATGAAATGGCAGAAAGACAGTCAGTTACACGGGACAACACAGATGGTGAGAGATCAGGAGAGGATAGATAGATTTGGGTATCATCCGCATAGAGATGATACTGAAATCCAAAAGAACTTATTAGTTTTCCAAGAGAAGCGGTATAGATAGAGAACAGCAGAGGACCTAGCACTGAGCCTTGTGGTACTCCAACTGATAAAGGAAGTGAAGCAGAGGTGGCCCCAGAGAAATTAACAGTGAAAGAGCGATTAGAAAGGTAGGATGAGAACCAGGATAGGACAGTGTCTTGAAGACCTAGGGATTGCAGTGTTTGTATGAGGAGAGAGTGGTCAACGGTGTCAAATGCAGCTGAGAGATCCAGGAGAATTAGCAGAGAGTATTGGCGTTTAGTTTTAGCAGTGATCAGATCATTGACAACCTTGGTCAACGCAGTCTCTGTGGAGTGTTGAAAGCGAAAGCCAGACTGAAGAGGATCCAACAGGTTGTTTTCAGAAAGGAAGTGTGTGAGGCGAGGGTAGGCAAGTCTCTCTAGAAGCTTGGAGGAGCACGGGAGCTGAGAGATGGGACGGTAATTTGAGAGAGAGTTTGGGTCGGAGTTTTGTTTTTTTAGAATAGGAGTAATCACTGCATGCTTGTATAGTGATGGAAAGATGCCAGTAGAGAGCGAGAGATTACAGATTTTAGTTAGAGGTGAAATGAGCACAGAAGACAGGGATCTACCAATTTGCGAGGGAATAGGATAAAGAGGACAGGAGGTAGAGTAGGAAGATAAGAAGAGCTTAGAAATTTCCTCTTCATTTGTGGGGTCAAATGAAGAGAGGGTGTCAGAGGGTAGTGGGAAGGAATTGAGCCGATTGCTTGTCGAGGGAGATGATACCATTTCTAGTCTGATCTTATCAATCTTGTCCTATGAAGTAGGAAGCAAGATCCTGGGCACTCATAGTAGATGGAGGGTTTGGGGTGGGAGGATTGAGAAGAGATTTAAATGTGTTAAAAAGGCGTTTGGGGTTAGAAGCCTGAGCATAGATAAGAGATTGGAAGTATGTTTGTTTTGCAGTGTCCAGAGCATTTCGATAGGAGCAGTAGATAGAAGTATAGGTGAAGAAGTCATTAGTGGTGTGAGATTTACGGCAGTAATGTTCTGCTTTACGGGAAAGTTTTTCAAGATTTTGCGTTGCTGTAGTGTGCCATGGCTGACATCTAAGTCGACGTGTAGTATGTAGTGTCGCTGGAGCCACTTGATCAAGGGCTGTTGTTAAGATTTGGTGAAAATGGGGTACTGCCATCTCAGGGAAGGAGAATGTAGAGATAGGTGAGAGAAGGTGTT
Organism: Mixophyes fleayi; assembly: GCF_038048845.1. NCBI lineage: Eukaryota > Metazoa > Chordata > Amphibia > Anura > Limnodynastidae > Mixophyes > Mixophyes fleayi. Next base: position 12,571,063 of record NC_134408.1, read on the forward strand.
GGAGAGAGGTGGAAAATTGTTGAAGATTAATAGAATTTAGATTTCTGCGGGTATGAGGAAGCTTGGTGGAGTTAGACAGTAGAGAGATTAGAGCAGTGTAGCTGATAAAGTGATGATCCGAGAGGGGAAAGGGTGTGTTAAGAAAATTAGAAACTGAGCATAGTCTAGAGAAAACAAGATCAAGGCAGTGGCCATCCTGATGAGTAGATGATTCAATCCACTGGGAGAGGTCAAGTGAGGAGGTTAGAGAGAGTAGTTTGGAAGCAGCTTTGGAAGGTGGGTTATCAATGGGGATATTGAAATCACGCAGGATGAGGGTGGGGATGTCTGAAGATAAGAAGTGAGGGAGCCATGCAGAGAAATCTTCAATAAACTGTTGGTGTGGACCAAGGGGGCGATAGATGACAGCAACACGCATAGAGGACGGGTTAAAAATCCTAACAGCATGTACTTCAAAAGATGTGAACGTGAGTGATGGGACATTTGGTAGAACTGTGAACGTGCACTGTGGGGAGAGAGGTAGTCCAACCCCCCCCCCCTCCTTGTCTACCTTCAGGTCTGGAGGTGTGGGTGAGATGGAGGCCACCATGTGAAAGTGCTGCAGGTGAGGCAGTGTCTGATTGCATGAGCCATGTTTCTGTTATTGCCAGAAGGTTGATGTTTTTTGAGAGGAAGAGGTCATGTATAGAGGTACGTTTGTTACAAACAGAGAGAAACAGATTGGTGCTGGGACTTCATAGAGTTGTTGGGCCGTAGTATCAGGAAGACGCAGCCAGAGGAGGGGTCTGATTTGATCGGGGAGCGTAACAAAGCTGTAGGAGACCCCACAATTCAGCAGAGGTGAGGACTGCTAATTACAAATAATGGATTCTTATTTCTTTAATGTGTCATCCTAACATTAGAAATTACAGAATGAAGACAATTATATGACCCCACCACTGAAGAATGAAGAAAAAACATGGAGGCTGTGACAGCTGTCAGGACTTGTTGGATGTCAGTAAGAGACACAAACAGGAAGTCAGGAACACAGAGTGATTGTGAGAGGTCACTAAATGCCAGTCTCTGGCTCCCAGTGTATAAACATTATAATGGGCACATAGCCTGTAATCTGTGCATATTTGCATTTCCACATAGCAATGTGACAGAAGCTGTTTATCCTGATCAGGAGACTGATTGTTCTATCCCGCCAGGACACCATCATAGGAACACAAACAACACAGGACATAAATGCTGATAACAGGAAAATGGCCGCCCCACGCAGGATGGAGAGGTCAGAGGTCAGGGTGACAATTTGACATTATGGAAAGTCAGGGGTTCTAAAGTGGGGAACACATTTTAATGTACTTTTGTGCTGAGAGAATACCTGATAGCATGATATAGGGTACTTACAAAAAAAAAAAAAATTTATCTGTATATACACTTTCTGTAGTTACACATTCCTCTTACCCCTGCCTGCGGGTGGAGCTGTGGTCTCACCAAGTTGAACACGCCTTTTTTTTCCCCCCATGCAAAGTGACCAACTTGTTGCGTTCATCGTGTAAATGTTGACAGTTGACAATTATGTTATTGTGGCAACATGCAGTGAACATGTCACTGCCCCAAATATGCAATGTGTAGATCACTGCACCAGTGTAGTGATGTTGTGTACATTATTTTGGTGCAACAGCGTGGTAATGTGCAGCGAGTAACACTGTGATCTAGGTCCATAATCACATTACTATGGCCATGATGGTAACATCCATCATTTATAGTACTGTAACCCCATGTTGGTGCAGTAATATGCTTTGCATATGGTGTTTTATCCGCACAAGTCTTTCTGCATTGTTATTCAGCTGAGGTGAAATATAAACACCGCGTGGAGGCAGCCATCAGTGATCATAATATGGTCTCATTTGAAATTAGTTTCCAGAAGCAACGGTATAAGGGATCAACTAGGACTTTAAACTTTAGAAAGGCAAATTTTAAATATGGTAAAGGAGTCTATAAAGATCATAGACTGGGAAAAAGTTTTTGAAGGAAAAAATACAGAAGAAAAGTCGGCTGTCTTTAAAATGTTGTTGGAAACATACACGTATAAGTTAATTCCTATGGGAAATAAATGTAAAAGAATTAAGTATAAACCAACGTGGCTAAATAAAAAGGTAAGGGAAGAAATGCAAAGGAAGAAGTGTGTATTTAAACTGTTTAAGTCTGAAGGGTCAGAGGAGTCCTTCCGTAGATACAAGGAATGTAATAAAACATGCAAAAAGGAAATTAGATTGGCTAAATTAGAAAATGAAAGGCACGTTGCAAAAGAAAGTAAGACAAAACACAAAAAGTATTTTAAGTATATAAATGGCAAAAGGATTAAAAAAGATAATATAGGACCCCTAAGTAGTGAGATGGGTGAATTGCTAAATGATACTAAGGAAAAAGCAGAGGTATTAAACACTTTATTTTCTTCAGTATTTACTAGAGAGGAACAAATGGCAGGAATAATACATAACAATGGAAATGAAACCGTACCATTAATTAATACTTGGTTGTCAGAGGAAGAAGTCCAAAGACGACTGAAGACTATTAAGATAAATAAAGCTCCAGGTCCAGATGGCATACACCCAAGGGTCCTTATGGAGTTAAACTTGGAAATAGCTAGACCGCTATTCTTAATTTTCAGAGATTCAATCTCATCAGGCTCAGTACCAAGGGATTGGCGAATAGCAGATGTGATGCCGTTGTTTAAAATGGGGACGAGATCACAACCAGGGATTTATAGACCTGTAAGCCTGACATCAATAGTTGGGAAACTACTGGAAGGTATTTTAAGGGATAGTATTCAGGATTACTTGGTGCGCAATAAGATGATTAGTGGGAATCAACATGGATTTGTGAGGGATAGGTCATGTCAAACTAATCTAATTAGTTTCTACGAGGAAGTTAGTGGGAGCTTAGACCAGGGCAGCACAGTAGATGTGGTCTACCTAGATTTTGCAAAGGCCTTTGATACAGTGCTACACAAGAGGTTGGTTTACATCAGGGGTCAGGGAACTTTTTTACCTTTTACCCCCAAATATATTTAGATACGCCGACGTTACCCCTTTGATTTGAAAAGGAAGGAAATCATATATTATTAATTATTGGAATTTAAAATTTCTTTGAAAGCTTCAACTTCAAACCTTCAGGTTTTGGAGAAATGATGTTGCTTCATTTTTGATACGAGAGCATCAATATTGGGGCATTTTTATGTCACAGCAATTTGAATACAGTCTTCAGCGTCCAATCGATTTCTCTGCTTTGTTTTTATGTTCGTTAGAGTGGAAAATCCTTGTTCACAAAGGAAGGTTGTTGCAAAAGGCAGCAGCTTTTTGACTGCCTCCTCATGTGCAATGTTGCAGCTGTTGACATCCAAAAATATGACAGATCTGCTTTGTTTTCACATGCAATACGTGCTTTATTATTGCATCGAAGCTCAAGAAGTGCCTCTGCCAACCCTTGAGGCTCTTCTGGTACAACAGCAATTTCACATTTAAAGTGGTCTACAATCCAACTGACAGCATGTGAATCGGCAGCATTACCCCCAGGAATTTCATTTTTACCCCATTTGGGGTAATTTACCCCTGTTCCCTGACCACTGGTTTACATAATAAGGGAACTGGGTCTAAGAAACAACATTTGTAATTGGATCAAAAACTGGTTAGAGAATAGGGAACAGAGAGTTGTGATAAATGGAACATTTTCTAATTGGTCAAAAGTCTTAAGTGGAATACCTCAAGGTTCTGTGCTGGGGCCTCCCCTTTTTAATATATTTATTAATGGCCTTGGTGATGGTTTACAGAGTAAAGTTTCTATTTTTGCAGATGACACTAAACTCTGTAAGGTAATAAAATCAGAGCAAGATGTAGCTTCTCTACAGAGGGACTTAAATAAACTGGAGGATTGGGCTGTCAAATGGAATATAAGGTTTAACACAGATAAATGTAAGGTTATGAATTTATGGATCAAATAAAAGAACGCAATCTATAAACTAAATGGAATTAATTCAGGAGAATCTATAATGGAAAAGGATTTGGGAGTGCTCGTAGAAAGTAGACTTAGCAATAGTGCTCAATGTCAAACAGCAGCAGCAAGGGCAAATAAAGTATTGGCATGCATAAAAAGGGGCATAGATGCAAGGGAAGACAGTGTAATTTTGCCACTGTATAAATCGTTGGTAAGACCTCATCTTGAATATGCAGTACAGTTCTGGGCACCACTGTATAAAAAAAAAGATAATTTGCAACTAGAAAGGGTTCAGAGAAGGGCAACAAAATTGATAAAGGGTATGGAGTCATTAAGTTATGAGGAAAGATTAGCCAGTTTAGGTATGTTTACTTTAGAAAAGAGGCGTCTAAGGGGAGATATGATTACTATGTACAAATACATTAATGATCAATACAGAGAACTCTCATGGGAACTTTTTACCCCAAGGACCATACACAGGACACGTGGTCATCCCCTAAGGTTAGAGGAGAGGAAATTTCACAACCAGCAAAGGAAGGGGCTCTTTACAGTAAGGGCAGTCAAGATATGGAATTCATTGCCAGGGAAGGTTGTGATGGCAGATTCAATAGAAATGTTTAAGAAAGGGTTAGACAATTTTTTTGCGGAAAAGTGTATCCAGGTTTACGGCCATTAATCAAAATGAAGGATAGTAGTGGATATAGGGTAAAAATAGGACTGCAATATTGGGTCTGGAGAGATTTTTTCGGTTGCTTACTCTGGATCAATTTAAAATATAAGTCAAGGATCGCAGGAGATCCAAAATAGGTTGAACTTGATGGAATGGTGTCTTTTTTCAACCTCATCAACTATGCTACTATTTATTTTATGAAGGCGGCCTGTTCATTCACTAGAAGACTGTTGTTACTGATTAGTGTCAGTAAATGGACAGGATACATTCTCGCCTCCACTGTGTGTAGGTTTAAATATTACCACTAGACTGATGTTATAGTGCTCTGAGGTTAATGAAAGAAAGTATGTTTGTATGCAGCGGACAGACACTGTACCCTTATATAATACAGCAACATAAGACACATTACAAGCTCAACCTTTAACACTATTTATTCTTTCAAGCATAAACAGAACCACAGTATATTAAAGATATTTCATCAGATCATTAAAATATTAAAATGTTCTAGTCACCTTTAATATATAATTCCATACTTCAACCGTATGGCGTATTAAAAGAAAAATGCTTAAAAGACAGATTGTGAATATATAACATAACGGTTAATGTGCAGAAAACAAAATAAACCCCCCATCATCCTAAACAGCGGGAAGCAGACATTTTCTGGTCTGAAGCCTATCGATTCGATGGGAACTGGCGACGTGGCCGGGAAACAAAATGGCGTCACTAATTCTCATGGTTATTGGCTCAGCACACAAGATGGCTGCCTTCGCCGTGTGCAGTATAAATTAAACGAGAATCACCGAGTTAAGTACCCTACACATTTAGTGTTGTCAAATTTAAAAGCAAGAGACAGGTCGACAGATGCCGGCTTTAACAAAAAGGATAGGTGTGGAAGCCAGGCTTTAGTCAACGTGTCAGATTAAGTGAGCGAAAAGACTGGCGGCCATTTTGTCACTACAGTGCAATCTCTCAATAACTGAAATACCTGAAGAAAAAAAAGAAACCCACACAAGATGAGACCTCCCATGGCAGCAGCAAGTCGTAATACTTCCATTTCATATATCATAACCGTCTTTGGGAACATTGCATATATGGTGATTGCTTTATATGGCTACATCCTCTTAATACACTTGGAAAACGCTAAGTAACACCAGTAAGAAGTCACGCATGTTAGCTACGGCCATGCTTGTATTATACAGTGCAATATATTTGTAGTGGCGTTACATTAGGTGTACCAGAGATTTCTGACGTAGGTTAACCGATCAGGTGCTTCCTGCCTATGCTCTCTGGCCAAGGCAAGATCAAATAATTGTCCAGAACTTCTGGCATTATCGGGGTTCGGTTGTACTAAATACACCCTGTGGAGAGTCCTTTGGGTGCCGCGGTTCCAGCAGTCTAGGGATTAGGCAGAAGGTCTTCACCGCATCGTATAGTCCGTGAATAAGGAGGACACAGCACTGTTGTCAGTGAGGTGGCAGCAGGAAACCACTGTGCTCAGGGTCATGAAGTCAGGCCCAGCACGGCTGGACATACGTCTTTAGGGGAATTACAGAGGATTCTGGGAATGTAAGAGGGAGGAGAGGACTGTAGATGACCGTAGGGCAGCAGAGACCAATGGACCTTCACATCCTATGGAGAATCCTTGTCCCAGTCTACATGAAAAGTCCAGAGTTGTTTTGGCATGTGACAGGGATCACATCAAGTACCAAGCGATGGTGGCGGCCAGGGCGGCGGCGCAGGCTGCCAGCAGTACTTTCACTTCAGGACGAGCTGCTAGAGCCAGCGTGGCATGGAAAGGACAACCTGAAGATTCTGTGGGAGAGAGGGAGAGCATGGTAACAAACCGCACGTTGCTGTGTACGGTCTTATAACCGTGATGTAACAGTCACTCACCTTGCTGGGTAGCATAATATGGGCATTTGCGGATATCTCCTTTTGCACCGTGCAGCGGGAGCCCAGCGTCCTGTGCCTCATCAGGGATTGAAGTCCCCATTTTATCCAACTCCTCAAATATCTGCAGGAAAGAAATGTGAAAAAAAAAAATATATAAAAAAAAATGTGAGTTGAACGAATATTGCATGAGAACGCAGCCTATCAATTCACTAAGAAGCATTGACATCACTGAGGCATAAGGCACAAGGTACCTCGTGCCTCAGTGTATGGACAGTTGCTAGTGTATTAGTGGGCAGCAATATTATGAATATTGGCTCAGTACGCAGGCCACCACTGTGTTTAGGCAATTTTGTCAATGAACCAGGATCCTAGAGAGGAAACCAAGAACCAATTGGTTCCCGATACCCTGATTACAGCATAAGGTTTAAAGTGAACGGCATGGCCTGCAGTAACTTCTCCCAGCAGCAGAGGGCAGTATTGGGCGTCTCCTGCCTACAGCACTATTAGATCCAGGTTACACCGAATCCTTCAGTGCTGGCAGAAGGAGACAGCTTGGGTGTGGATAGAACCATTAGACCTATGATCTGAAGGATAGCAGTACCAATAAGCAGGTTTTAGCTCACTTACCTGCATATTAAACAGGAAGGCTCTTTTGGCCTCCTCTATGATGCTCTCCTTGGTCTCAGAGTCCAGGTCTAGGGTGTTCAAACGGGCCCTGTACAGCTGCTTGAACTGGGTGGCTCTGGTGACATTATCAAACACATAGAACTGGATTCCCTCCTCGGTGCTGGGCAAGTGCAAGGCTCTCTGAGCGACCTTCCTCAGGACCTGACCTCCGGACAGATCCCCCATGTACCGTGTGTAGGCGTGAGGTACCAGCAGCTCTGGTCTGTGATGACCCAGATGGTGGATCCGATCCACGTAGTCCTGTGTGGCCTCCGAGCACTGGATGAGATCCTCCCAGCCTTCTCCATAGAAGTAACAGAGATCTTTCTTCAGAACCTCCGTCCGGTGCAGTTCTAGCGGGAAGTACATGGGAGCAATGGCCATGTTCTCCTTATTCCGGTCTAACTCCTCCTCCAGCGCAGAATACGTGTAGTACAGCGCAACCGTGGCCAACTGTATATGGGAGACACACACAACATGGAGTTCAAAAGCCTTCTACTTTACCGTGGTCTCCTTTCATAAACTATAATACTCAATAATCCTAAAGCAACATGTCCTATGTAAATACAGATATACACTACGATTTAATATCTGTGGTTATATCACTTTCTCTCCAAGACTATATTGATATTAAGATCACTTTTATTTTAGAAGGATATTGTATATACCACCATACAGGCCAGGAGTATGCCTTTGCAGAGCTAAAATGCCTTCAAAGTTAACAAACCACACATTAGGTATCGCGATACTCAGACTAAGAAAATGGACTGTGTAAAAGCATCACAGAACAGAAAGGAATTATAGCATTTATGACGTCAATTAGAGTGACAACAGTAGAATGATTATAGGGCAAACAAAAAGCATTCAACTGCTTAGTCATCAATTAAGTATAGGTTATTAGGAAATGCTTAATGGGATTATATACCAAGGACTGTAGATTACAAAGTCGGCTGTACTTGTATAAATTCTTACAGATCATACCCAAGTGGCTACGTCACGCATATATTACAAAGCCAGGCCCTGCATTGTACTGAAGTTTTGCAAGTCGAATAAATTATTATCCAGAATGGAAGAATTATTAACCTGTTTAACAAGTCTACTCACTTTTACAACATCAACTCACTGAAATTACATGCTGGAGGCACCGGGTATGTACGAGACCTACCCAAACAATGACTACATAAACGTAACAGCATATTACCAAGCTGACGAATCATTTTTAGTAGGTTTCACCTTTATCTTTCAGGTCTACCCATTCATAGGCTGCATTTTCATACCGGTTCAGCCTTTTGATATTACTGGTTTCTTGCTCATACAGAGTGGCTCGGTCCACAAAATAGCAAACTGTAGTCTTTAAGTGACAGGATAGAGTTATGGGACCGAGGCTTAAGCTACATATACAGAAATAATGGTGTAAGTAAATGCAGTGAGGAACGTGATGTAGATTAGAGGAAAGAGTTTAGTTTGCTGTGCACAAAATGGCATGAAATTCTCTACAACCGAAATATAGACACCAATCAGCCACAACATTAAAACCACCCGCCTAATGTGCTGTAGGTCCCCTTGTGCCACCAATACAGCTCTGACTTGTCAAGGCATGGACTCCACAGGACCTCTGAAGGTGTCCTGTGGTATCTGGCACCAAGAAGTTAGCAGCAGATCCTTTAAGTCCTATGGGAAATTGAGGCCAAATCAACACCTTGAACTCTGTCATGTTCCTCAAATCATTCCTGGACATTTGTGCCGTGTGGCTTGGCACATTATCCTGCTGAAAGGGGCCACTGCCATTAGGCAAGACCATTGCCATGAAGGGGTTTACTTGGCTGCAACACAGTTTAGGAAGGTGGTACGTGTCAAAGTAACATCCACGTGAATGCCAGGACCCAAGGTTTCCCAGCAGAACACTGCCTCTGCCAGCTTTCCTTCTTCCTATAGTGCATCCTGGTGCCATCTCTTCCCCAGGTAAATGACGCACCCGGCTGTCCACATGATTTAAAAGAAAAAGTGATCCATCAGACCAGGCCTCCTTCTTCCATTGCTCCATGGTCCAGTTCTGCCCTTTGTAGGTGCCTTCAGCGATGGACATGGTACTCTAACAAGTCCGTGGCAACGCAGCCCCATACGCAGCAATGCACGGTGTGCCGACACCTTACCATCATAGCCAGCATTAACTTTTTCAGCAATTTGTGCTACGGTAGCTCTTCTGGGGATTGGACCAGACGGGCTAGCCTTCACTCCCCCAGTGCATCGATGAGCCTTGGACACCCATGACCCTGTCACCGGTTCACCAGTTGTCTTTCCTTGTATGACTTTTGGTAGGTACCAACTACAGCATACCGGGAACACCCCACAAGGTCTGTTTTGGAGATGCTCTGACCCAGTTGTCTATCAATCACAATTTGATCCTTGTCAAAGTCGCTCAGATCCTTACGCTTTCCCCATTTTTCCTGCTTCCAAAACAACAACTGTTCACTTGCTGCCTAATATATCCCACCCCTCGACAGGTGCCATTGTAGTGAGATAATCAGTGTTATTCACTTCAACTGTCAGTGGCTTTAATGTTGTGGCTAATTAGATATAGATTTTAAATTTTCCAAGCAATTTTCTCTGTCCCTTCATCATCATCATCATCATTTATTTATATAGCGCCACTAATTCCGCAGCGCTGTACAGAGAACTCATTCACATCAGTCCCTGCCCCATTGGAGCTTACAGTCTAAATTCCCTAATATATACACACACTCACACAAAGACAGACAGAGAGGGAGACAGACAGAGACTAGGGTCAATTTTTGATTGCAGCCAATTAACCTACCAGTATGTTTTTTGGAGTGTGGGAGGAAACCGGAGCACCCGGAGGAAACCCACGCAAACACAGGGAGAACATACAAACTCCACACAGATAAGGCCATGGTCGGGAATCGAACTCATGACCCCAGTGCTGTGAGGCAGACGTGCTAACCACTAGGCCACTGTGCTGTCCCTTCCTTCTACATCATATTAGAAAACAATAAAGCAAAACCCTCCACCCACCTTAAAGACTTCACGCTTGATCTGACCCTTCAGAAAATCCTTCACAAACTTGGTATTTTGTGCCATATCATGAGATTCCTTCGTTCCCTCTTTGAGAAGTTCTGACAGGTCCGTGGGCCTAGGGAAACATAAGAGACGGAGATATCAAAAACCATTCTTGTATCCAACTTCACAACCTAGAAGTAAGACTCAGCAGGAGGGCAATGAGGTCCTAGACATTGTCTTGTAATATAATAGTGCGTATACTGCTTTGGTATACCTTAAGCTGTCCTAGAATGCTGCATTTTGCCGTTTTAAAATAAAAGAATTCACTATCTACTGTAAATATGGTTATTAAAAATCTCTTTATACATAGCTCAAAAATGCAAAGTGACATTCATAATAACTTACACTAGGGGGCGCATTTTTCCTTATAACACAAGTTTTTTTTAATGAATATATGAACATCACTTGTGTATTATAATATTATCTTTTATTTACCTTACACACCTCTTGAGCAGGGTCGGATAAATCCCTGGAGTGCACCTAAAAAACTACTGCCTTTGCCAAACTTAAGTTATTTGTATTGAGGTCAATGAACAGCTTCCTTGGCTTTTTAACAAATCTTGCTAGCTCTTCCATACTACTGACTTACTCCGGAATTGGAATGATTTTGTCCACCCCTGCACTGGAAATAGACCCAACTGAGATTTTGCACAAGAACCGTGTAGACGAATTTCAACACTACTCTGAACAACATTAGATAACCTGCAGCTCTACAAATGTTGTGTAGCTACAAGTTGCAGCATGCCAAGACTCATACATCGATAAACTCTGGATAGCCACATGTTAAGGTTTTAAATCACTGTTCTCTACCTGGCAATTAAACAAGTTTCAACAAATGGAATCATACGGCTGTTCATCCTACCACAATCAATCTATAATGCTCGTCAACAGAGCTAACAATCCAAAATGTAAAAACAACTGTAGACACATATGGTTGGTCCGCTGATATAGGAAAACACTTACCTAGGGACCTGGTTCTCTTCCTCTACCCTCGAAGCAGCATCGTAGAGTCCGTTTTCTTGTAGCTGACCACCGTACTCTTTTTCTGCAGACATGGCTCTTAAGGTGTTATTTTCTGCATGGAAAAATATATTAAGTTTATTTTAGGTGCAATAAAAGCAAAATGAGGAAACTAAAGAGACCAAAGGGTATATTTACTAAACTGCGGGTTTGAAGAAGTGGAGATGTTGCCTATAGCAACCAGAGTCTAGCTGTCATTTTGTAGAACGTATTAAAATGACAACTAGAATCTTATTGGTGCTATAGGCAACATCTCCACTTCTTCAAACCCGCAGTTTAGTAAATATACCCTGCAAATGTTTCTTGTTTGCGACAGAGTGCAAATGAGAATGTTAAATAAAAAGAAAACTAAATAACGGATGGACAAGGTACAGATCCCCTCCCCCATACATCAAATTTCCTGGCGAACAACAAGATATAAGCTCTTCTGTCCGGTTTCTTGCACGGATCCGTCCTTCCTCTTTCACCCAGAAGAGATTGTTTGAGCCTTTGTCTGTGCTGGAGATCATGTACACTGGAGAACTAGTAAACAGCAGCTGAATGCATCTGCAAATAAACACGACCAGCCGTGGCCAGTTCTGGGACGACACCACTGTGTTTTTGTTTGGCTATGCTGCAGTCAGGTTTTTTTCAATACAGGACAACCAGGCAAAAGCACAGGCTCAGCTAATTAAATTACCAGCACAATCAAGTACTCCCCTCCCCCCCCCAAGACAAAAGGTTTTGTAGTTCTAACATAGAAAAAACTACATATGACCAGAATAGGATCAAATAGTGGTGTATAATAACTACATGATATCAGACCAGAGTCAGGAGTGCTGCACCCAGTGACCACCACAACATGTCCCAATCATACATCATCAGGCACTATGAGCCCTTCACGTAACACAGGCCATACAGATAAGTGTTATTCAGTGATAATAAAATCATTTACAGCAATATTTTAAGCCTGCTTTGAGATAATTCACCTCTGGCTGTCATTGCTGGGACTTGTAGTCCCCCTCCATCAGCTAACAAGGCTTTGACTCTATACATGGTGTCTGGCACTGCTGGGACTTGTAGTTCCCCCCCAACAGAAGTAACAAGGCAATGGGCTCTTAAGATTGTGGCTGGCACTTGTTGTCCCCCAGCAGCCAACAAGGCTTTGACTTTATACATGGTGTCTGTCATTGCTGGGACTTGTAGTCCCCCAGCAGCCAACAAGGCAATGGTTCTATACATTGTGGCTGGCATTGCTGGGACTTGTTAGTCCCCCAGCAGCCAACAAGGCAATGGTTCTATACATGGTGTCTGTCATTGCTGGGACTTGTAGTTCCCCCAGCAGAAGTAACAATGCAATAGCTCTTAAGGTTGTGTCTGGCATTGCTGGGACTTGTAGTCCCCCAGCAGCCAACAAGGCAATGGTTCTATACATTGTGGCTGGCATGCTGGGACTTGTAGTTCCCCCAGCAGAAGTAACAATGCAATAGCTCTTAAGGTTGTGTCTGGCATTGCTGGGACTTGTAGTCCCCCAGCAGCCAACAAGGCAATGGTTCTATACATTGTGGCTGGCATGCTGGGACTTGTAGTCCCAATCCATCAGCTAACAAGGCTTTAGCACTATACGTTGTGTCTGTCATTGCTGGGACTTGTAGTTCCCCAACAACTAACAAGGCAATGACTCTATACATGGTGTCTGGCACTGCTGGGACTTGTAGTTCCCCCAGCAGAAGTAACAAGGCAATGGCTCTACAGGTTGTGTCTGGCATTGCTGGGACTTGTAGTTCCCTCATCCTCACCTGCGCTGTCCCTGGCCCGGGAGTGACGCTGCGATCTGTAATCCTGACACAATAATAAGGCCTAAAGAAAACAGGAAGTGCGCGTTACCACAGCAACAAGCATCAGGGGCGGGGCCTGACGCACAACAACCGCAGCGGGTTGTTTTTTTTTCAGCAACAAACTTTATTGACAAGTGAACAGAATGTTCCCAGATGAACAGGAATTCCCTCCATGCAGCAATAATTCCCACAGGAGAGTCAGACATCCCAGGGGTGGCTGCTGCTGGGTGAGAGCTGGGCAGGATAGGTGCTTGCACAGCTTGCTGGGACTTATGGTTCTACAACAGCTGGAGAGCCACAGGTTACCATATATGCATACTGTAGTCATCACATAGAGCACTGCAGATAGGGCAGTGATTTACTTAAACACTGGAGATAGACTTTTTCAGATATATGGTAGTGCACAGTGTGTATACTTTCTCTGTGTATTTGTCAATTTTCAGACTCAGGAAGATAAATCAGTGAGTTTCTCGCACTTTTACACAGTAACCCAAAATATACAATTTGTAATTCAGCTAGGTTAGGGATACCACATATTGAAATCCCAATTTTTTTTCCCCCATTTTCTTAGCTATGTCACACCTCCAGTAAAGCTAGATTATATTGCCTAGTATATAGTATGGCTCAGATTCTGATGTGCCCCCGGTACCAGTATAGGTGAGGTCTCTATCAGGCAGGCTGCCTCCTATGGGTTAGTCTGGCATTTCTGGTCTGCCTGTCTGATAAACCCAGTCAGCAGGGCCCTTGCAACCTACCACTTCCACTATGATGGTGAGTGCCTTTATACATACATGTCAACAGCCTAAAAACAAGGGTTACCAAGGCCTACATGATCATCATCATTTATTTATACAGCGCCACTAATTCCACAGCGCTGTACAGAGAACTCACTCACATCAGTCCCTGCCCCATTGGAGCTTACAGTTTAAATTCCCTAATATAGACACAGACAGACAGAGGTAGAGACTAGGGTCAATTAACCTACCAGTATGTTTTTGGAGTGTGGGAGGAAACCAGAGCATCCGGAGGAAACCCACGCAAACACAGGAAGAACATACAAACTCCACACAGATAAGGCCATGGTCGGGAATCAAACTCATGACCCCAGTGCTGTAAGACAGAAGTGCTAACCACTTTGCTACTGTGCTGCCTATGATCTGACTATTTATTTTCCCAGGACTACTCACAAATGTCTAAGGGTTGCATCTCTCTGGGTGATCGAGAAAGGCAATAGCCCAGACAGAGTTTTTGTGAAGACACTTATACCTCCCTGAATATATACTTTTGGTGTGAAAATTTGAACTACATCATATATGCAGTGTTACTGCCATCTTGTGGTAGCTGATCGTTCAACCCACTAAACTAATCTGCTCTATCTCCTCTCCATTTTACATTGTGTTTTAGGATAAGAGATTTAGTAAACGGAATTCTTATCCAATAAATTCATACTACAATGACACCTATAATCATCGATCACCTCCTGATGTCATTGGCTGTTTAGACCTATCATTACTCCGAGAACCATTAAAAGCTTAATGCTCTAACTCAACTCTAATTGTAGATGGGCAAGGACAAGAAAGGTCCTTCTAAAAATGAGCCAAGAGAGTAACCGGTACACCTCATCGCTCTGACTTACATAAGGTCTATCAGGAACACCTGCCATGGATGACTATCTCCCTCCGTCCTTTCCAGCCCCATCAACTAACTCCGATTCGCGATCCATAACTGAACGACCAGTCTCAACTTTCCGAAGGGAACTCATCATCATCATCATTTATTTATATAGCGCCAACATATTCCGTAGCACTTTACAATTGGGGACAAACACATTAAACTAATAAACAAACTGGGTAAAACAAAGAGATGAGAAAGCCCTGCTCGCAAGCTTACAATCTATGGGACAATGGGAGTTTGATACATGAGGTTAAGTCTACATTTTGCATTTCGGCCCAGCCAGACAGCAAAGGTAAAAGTGACTCATAAGCTAAATGATCCCGTCACAAAACAATGTTGGTCAGGGGATAGTTGTCTTGTGTGAAATTGTGTAACGGGTGGTAATAGGGTAATGTAAAGAGGTTAAGAGGGTGGTTGAGGAATATTATAAGCTTGTCTGAAGAGGTGGGTTTTCAGAGAACCCTTGAAAGTTTGTAGACCAGAGGAGAGTCTTAGGGCTAGATTTACTAAGCTGCAGGTTTGAAAAAAATGGGGATGTTGCCTATAGCAACCAATCAGATTCTAGCTTTCATTTATTTAGTACCTTCTACAAAATGACAGCTAGAATCTGATTGGTTGCCATAGACAACATCCCCACTTTCTCAAACCCGCAGCTTAGTAAATCTAGCCCTTATTGTGCGAGGGAGAGAATTCCATAGAGTGGGTGCAGCCCGAAAAAAGTTCTGTAACTGGGAATGGGAGGATGTAATGAGTGTGGATGAGAGACGCAGATCTTGTGCAGAACGGAGTTGCCGAGTTGGGAGATATTTTGAGACAAGAGAGGAGATGTATGTTGGTGCAGCTGCTCAAATATCTAGCAATTTTTTTACAAAACAGAATTGACACTCTAGATAATAGAGGTCGTAGGAGCAATCTGCATGTGAGAGGATTCCCGGAGGATTTCCTAACTCAAGGCTTGGTTGGCATATTAACAAACATCAGAACGGGATCCAAATGAACTTATTACGTTTGACAGCGCTCAGAGCACTCCGCCCAAGAGGTGTAGAAATTGAAAGACGAAGAGATGTAATCTGTAGGCTCCACTACTTTGCCCAGAAGGAAGAGATACTCAATAAAAAGTAAGACGTCTGGCAGACATAGAATTCAATAGCTATAGAATACAAATTTATCAGGACATACCCTCCAGATGCGCAGAATGCTGAAGACCCAGACTGACCAACTCCTTAGAAACAACATCAAATATAGATGGGGATTCCCACTTAGACTACAGGTTACACAGAGTGAGGTCTCAGTGATTGTCCATGAGCCATCAGATCAGGATTCCTTCTGCAATGCCCTCGGCCTACAGAAAATTTCACTAACAGAATGGAAAGACCACCAGCAGCTCCTATCTTCACCTACTTCATCCATGGTGGCCGTATAGATGCAAGCCTAGGAGAAATACGAAGAGTTGGCAGTGCTCCCGATGCCGAGGGTTTCTGGGAATGGTCCACAATGCTCACCTGACTTTCTCCAGACTTCACAGAATTCTAAAGTGAGGGGTCTTGGCCAACATTCTCTACGATGGTTATTATTGCCCTTACAGTTGTGTATTCTCTTTGATTCTCTTTCTTTCCACATGCAGAAAAGCATGGACAGTGCAGAACGTTGGATGGCGACATGGGGGGCCAGTGATTATGCAGATCCTGCAGCCCATCACCACCCCCTTTTTTCTTTCCCCCGTCTTGTATATTAATGTAGGTTGTGTCTTCCGACTACTATAAGTTGTGATCTATATGTTCCTCATCTTCTTCAAATGACCAGACTTAAATATAATAGCCCACTACATTATGCCTCATTCCTACTGCCCCCTACTAGGAAAACAGGATCTTAGCTCTCACCAGCCCCCGGTGACCCCTTCTTGCCGCATACACATATCCTACACATGCATGTAACCTTTACATCCTTTAGTTTCAGGAGTGGTTTAGAATTCACTACATTGCTTATGTGTTTTTGGTTATTTGGTTCAATGTAATTTGGTTTTCAACCCCTCACCCCTGGCACCCTGTCCTTCCCTTCCCATTTATGTCCATCATACCTCCTTCTCCTCCTCTCAAAGCCTAGTCCTCAGTTACATGGCTTCCTTTGACCTAGCTAAAGGTCAGGCAGGATGGTGGTAATAAAAAAATCATCTGGCTAATTGAATATTCATGGCTACAAAACTCCCAATTGTCTCTATCAATGCCTGTATAGTGAAACGCATGAAGACATTTTGCTTTATCATACCTCTAATGAACATTTCCAGAATACGCACATATCTCACACAAGACAGCGGAAAAACCTTAATTCATGCACTCATCATCTCCCGCATAGACTATTGCAATTCCCTCCTTACTGGTCTTCCCAAAGTCAGACTTGAATCGCTACAATCTATTTTGCACGCAGCGGCTAGATTGATTTTCCTTGCAAACCGTTCTTCCTCTGCTGAGCCACTCTGTCAGTCTCTACATTGGCTGCCTGTATTTCAACGAATCCAATATAAAATTCTTTTACTAACATACAAGGCCGTCAACAAAATTGCACCGACACACATCTCCTCACTTGTCTCAAAATATCTCCCAACTCGACACCTCCGTTCTGCACAAGATCTATGTCTCTCTTCCACTCTCATCACATCCTCCCATTCTCGGTTACAGGACTTTTTTCGGGCTGCACCCACTTTGTGGAATTCCCTCCCTCGCACAGTAAGACTTTCCTCTAGTCTTCAAACCTTCAAGCGTTCTCTGAAAACCCACCTCTTCAGACAAGGTTATGATATTCCTCAACCACCATCTTAATCTCCCTAGATTACCCTACTACCACCCTCTACACAGCTAACACAAGACAACAACCCTCTGACCAACATTGGTACACACACAGCCCACTCAATACTTTTACCTTTGCATTCTAACTGGTCCATTGGGCAATATGATGTAGCACATGCCCTTGTGTTTCAAACTCCCATTGTCCCATAGATTGTAAACTTGTGAGCGGGGTTCTCTTACCTCTCTGTCTGTATGTATTACCCAGTATTGTCTTATTAATGTTTGTTCCCAATTGTAAAGCGCAACGGAATTTGCTGGCACTTTATAAATAAATGTTGATGATGATGTGGGGCTAACAATTATAATCACTGCTGTTTGTATGAATGGTTCCCCCAGATAGGACTTAGACTGTTTGTGCAGCAGATTAGCCAGCAATACATTGAATGCGTTATTAGCATTATTAGTGATCGTGGACAGCAGCTTAACAGACTGGAGCCACAGACTCACAGCTGCACCACTGAATAGCGATCTTAACATATACCTTTCAGGACAGTAATAGCAGCCCAATAGATTTGTGCGCTGCATATTCTCGGCTGTTTCACTGAATAGTGATTCGAAAGCATAATTTCCAAACAGGTCATGAAATTAGCGACTGTTTGGCGGCAGCCTAATAGGTTTGTGCGCTGCATACACCGACTCACGGAGCGCAGATAATTATTCCTTTTCAATGGTTCATTTTGGACCCCTATTTTATCAGCCATCCCAGATTTAGCTATGATACTTTCCCAAAGACCACAAAGAATGGCTAAACTTGAGGACATATTCACAGGTGAAAGAGTGAACACCAGACCAGGGATAGCCGACCGGATCTCCTGCTCTAAGTTTCTAAGATACGAGAAACTACTGATATCTTGGGTCAAACAATATTGGAAAACCAACCACAACGCTAAAGAAATATATTGAGCATAAATTAATCCAGAGAGCTCTTAGGTTAACTAAAAAGCCAACCTTCACCTCAGATAATCCCAATTTTCAAGAAACAAAAATGGAACAGCACCCTAGGTAATTGTTCTACACAATTAATCAAATTGATTATAGAAGATAGGAAGCTTTTGTTCCTTAATATAGAACACTAAATAAATAGCATATAGCTAAGGCTCAGACGTCAATCAGATTCTAGCTGTCATTTTGTAGAATGTACTAAATAAATGATAACTAGAATCTGATTGGTTGTTATAGGCAACGTCTTCATGTTTTTAAACCCGCAGTTTAGTAAATATACCCATAAGCCTCTTGACGGTTATATATAAATATAGACATCATTAGCACACAACAATCAAGTAATCTATAATTTATGTGCAAAACAACTGGGCCAATCTGGGGATCTCTACGACATGTAAAGGAATCATAACTGGATATACTTGGGTATATTACAGCATTAAGTTGCCCTGCAATTTTTAGCTAATGTTATATATAGTTTTTTTTAGCACTCTTATCAAACAAGGATTGCCCTCATCTTCAATATGTATCCCTAGCATGGGTCTTACACAGGTCTCTACATAATCAGATAATTATCAGTGTCATCAGCAATACACAATAATTGAACCAGTTACTACATGTAGAGGTTTAGAAACTGCGGGGATCAAGGTTGCTTCTATTATTGTAACTATGGCTATGCATATTTGTATGTTCTCCCTGTGTTTGCGTGGGTTTCCTCCGGGTGCTCCGGTTTCCTCCCACACTCCAAAAACATACTAGTAGGTTAATTGGCTGCTAACAAAATTGACCCTAGTCTCTGTCTGTCTGTGTGTGTGTGTGTGTGTGTGTGTGTTAGGGAATTTAGACTGTAAGCTCCAATGGGGCAGGGACTGATGTGAGTGAGTTCTCTGTACAGCGCTACGGAATTAGTGGCGCTATATAAATAAATGGTGATAATGATGATGAATCTTTGTAGGGGGATCTTTAAGTACCCAGAAGTTTTGGCTGCAAACGTGATTTGGGAAGTTTAAATACCCTTATTGTCTATCTGGATAAGAACTATTATCATCAATAATGAGTTCAGAACCTACGGACATTTGCCATTTATTAATATAAAGGATAAACAGTACTATTTCTATTCAATGACTCACTTTCCACGTTCCCAACTTTAACGGAACTATCTGTGTTGTCAGAAACACTGTGAATCTCATAGATTGAACACTGGATATTGTGAATGGTGATTATGAACTTTCTTTCACCTACAGAGTCACCTTAATTAACTCTGTTGCATAGTGTGCTTTTTTATTTATTTGCAAAAGAGATCATGATGATTTTATTTATTTATGTTCTGGCCAGGACATGTGTTTGCCTATGATTGATGACTTTATTATAAAAATTGTTTACACAACCCTGCCTAAGGTATATAGTTTTGCATCCTAGACACGTTTATTATCTACTACATCCTTTTTTTTCCCATTCCCCTTAGGAGTTTACTTTTACTGTTTGTCTATAACATTACAATCACCTGCCTAATATTGTATAGGTCCCCCTCATGCCGCCAAAACAGCTCTGACCCGTGGAGGCATGGACTCCACAAGACCTCTGTAGGTGTCCTGTGGTATCTGGCACCAAGACGTTAGCAGCAGATCCTTTAAGTCCTGTAAGTTGTGAGGTGGGGCCTCCATGGCTCGGACTGGTTTATCCAGCACATCCCTCAAATGCTCGATTGGATTGAGATTTGGAGAATTTGGAGGCCAAGTCAACACCTTAATCTCTTTGTCATGTTCCTCAAACCATTTCTGAACAATTTTTGTAGTGTGGCAGGGAGCATTATCCTGCAGAAAGAGGCCACTGCTATCAGGGAATACTACTTTTGGTAGGTACTAACCAATGCATCCCGGGAACACCCCACAAGACCTGCTGTTTTGGAGATGATCTGACCCAGTCCAGCCATCACAATTTGGCCCTTGTCAAAGTCGCTCAGATCCTTACACTTGTCCATTTTTCCTGCTTCCAACACATCAACTTCAAGAACTGACTGTTCACTTGCTGCCTAATATATCCCACCCCTCGACAGGTGCCATTGTAATAAGATAATCAGTGTTATTCACTTCACTTGTCAGTGGTTTTAATGTTGTGACTGATCGATGTATTTTCAGCTGTTCCATTGAATAGCGATCTGAATACACATCTTCCAGACAGGTCATGAAATAAGTAACTCTAATAGATTTGTGCTGCCTAATATTTTGTGTATTCTTTAATTACTATCTCATGCACACCCCTTGAGACAGGTAATTAGACTTGTTATATAGATTAGAGACCCAGCTGTAATGGAATGTTATTCTAATATTAATATGATATTAGTGTTTTACTAACAGCTATTTCACTAACCATCACTATATATTAACTCTGACAATAAATCCCTATTGAGATGTAAGATACGATATCATTGTCTGTCCTTTCATCATCATCATCATTTATTTATATAGCGCCACTAATTCCGCAGCACTGTACAGAGAACTCACTCACATCAGTCCCTGCCCCATTGGAGCTTACAATCTAAATTCCCTAACACATATACAGAACAAGAGAGACTATGAGCAATTTAATAGCAGTCAATTAACCTACCAGTATGTTTTTAGAGTGTGGGAGGAAACCGGAGCACCCGGAGGAAACCCACGCAAACACGGGGAGAACATACAAACTCCACACAGATAAGGCCATGGTCGGGAATTGATCTCATGACCCCAGTGCTGTGAGGCAGAAGTGCTAACCACTGAGCCACCGTGCTGCCCCCTTTCTGGGGAGATAAACTGTTAGTACTCATACATTGATATCACTATGTGATAGAGCTCATTTATAATTGGCAATCAGATACAAGCTACAAAAAATACTAAATATGGTTCCTTATAATCATATATATTTGAGAATTAAATATATAAATACACTTCATAGTGCACAGCAGTAATATACTGCTATTTTAGATCACGTTTTCACAATTAATGCACAATACACTTGTATATGTTTTTAACATTTCGCTATAATATACCCAAACAGGAGGTTCACTTAGTTTTAATGAATTACAAATAACGTTTTGAAAATTATTTCCAGATAGGTATATATGATTGGTATTCTGGATGGATTTATACCTGTAAGATTCCTGGACATGGTTAGAATTCTGTCTATGACATTAAAGTGTACTAATGGCCTTTCACTCTTACTATTCTAAATTGTGAAATTTATCTGAAGGAGTTCAGGGACACATAACCCAGGAGCAGAAGAAAATTGCCTCCTATTTAAAGAATGCTGATTTCCCCCTTCTCTCAGCAGCAGATAAACAGATGCCAGATCTCCCTTTTACATCCATACAGCTATTTTCCACTCATCTGGGTAAAGCTCAGGCCCAGACAGGTTCACAATCACTTATTATAAATCCTTTAAAGAAAAATGAATTCCTCTGTTGATCCAGGCTTTCAATTCAGTTTCTGAGGACACTTAGGCTAGAAACACACTGGAGCATTTTTGTCCAATAATCGGGCAAATCAGCCGACATACGTCCATTCGGTCGGAAGTCTGGTTAGTGTGTATAGTGACACAATGGTGGAAAGTCGTTCCCAAGTGTCGATTTTCGGCCTATTTGGTTGGTCGTACTGTTTAATATTTTCCGACCAATCACTGACCGATCATGCAGTGTGTATGCCCTCGTGCTCACGATCTCCATAGAGTTTACAGAGTCGGGCTCTTTTCAGCCGATGCTAGCGATGGATGTCCCAGTGAATAAATGTAGAGAGTGCTGTAGAAGGAATAATTCATTTGTTAGTTCCGAGACTGAATGTTTTGTTTCAGAGTCACAGAAGCTAACGAAATTTGTTAGGACATGTGGATAGTTATAACAAGGCGGTTTAATCAGTGTGACAATGTGAAAATAATGAATATTGTGCTGTCATTCTCTGAAGACTAGAGGACCAGATGAAGAACACAGATCTGAAGGTAAATGGTGTCAGTGTGTATGGATGAATCGCGAAACCGATCAGACCTTCAGTCGTAGGTACAATCGTTTGAGATAACATGTTGGTCGGAAAACACAACCATGGTTCCTGACATAATGTACTTAGCCTCCTGCTCCTCCGTCCAGTCTATGTTGCTATCTATCATGTCACCGAAAAGACATTCGATAGAAGAGACTGGTCTTTTTTGCGAGGAGTGTTGAATCATTTAGGTATGGGTCAAATTAGTTTACACAGGATTCTTGCACTATACAAAAATCTCACAGCCAAGATTAAAATAAATGGGGAACTCTCAGATCCAGTGATAATCACCAATGGCACGAGGCAAGGGTTCCCTCTATCACCACTTATTTCTGAGTTATCCACGAATGCTTTGGTATGATCCACAAGAGGTAATCCTGATATTTTCCGGATTTAAGTATCTAACACTAACTACATGTTGGCACTAATCCTGCAATTTCCATCCCAAATCTAGTTATCGAATTCCAAAAATTTGGAGAACTTTCCAATTTTGCAATAAATGACTCAAAGTCGGTCACACTTAACCTCACTGTAGTAGAGGGGCTGAAACATGTCTTCACTTTCACACCCAACACAGATCAAGTACCCATGGGTGGCTATTACTAAATACATCCCCCAGCTATTTGACACCAACTTCCATCCTATATGTAATACAATATGCAAAGAACTGAGAGAGTGGCGAAACAAACATTTTTCTTGGATAAGAAAGGCAGATATCGTTAAAATTAATGTACTGCCACGTATCTTGTACCTTTTACAATCATTGCCGATACACATTCCTCATAAGTTGTCCTTAGACTTACAGCGCTTGATCAGAGACTTTATGTGGAGTGGGAAGGAACCACGCTTTAAACGTGACACTCTATTCAGACGTACGTACGTTGGCGGCCTTGAATTCTCCCATTTTGAAACATACTATGATGCCATCATACGCAGCAGAAAATTGGACAGGACAAAGGCGGGTGAGGACAAGTGGTGGGTGGCAATTGAGGGATGGTCTCTTGAAAATCACTCTAATGTATCGCCGTGGCTTTCTAGTCTGCCAAAAATTCAACATCCAATGGTAAGACCTTCCTTGGCTCGCTGGATAAAATTGTGAGAACAAAAATATATCTCTTCGACATTCTCTCCTTTTACCCCACTGTTTGCCCAGCTGTCCATGGAACCCAGAAAGTGGTCTTTAAGCTATGGTCGCTGGTAGTGGTTGTGCATGCTGGTCAGTTGAGGGTTTACTTGGTATACATACCTTCGAGTATATTCAGGCTAAATGGAACATAGAGCATATACTATCAGGTATATATAAACTTTTAAAATAAACTAATTTCAGGACATTGCAGTGTTCACAAAGAATTGGGAAAGAGATCTTGGTGACTCAGTTAAGGAAGGTCACTGGTATAACTTCTTTCAGATTACCCGTTGCTAGCTCATTTATAGCGTCTGAACTTGAGACCCACTACAGCAGTGGTCAGGGAACAGGGGTAAATTACCCCAAATGGAGTAAAAATGAAATTCCTGGGGGTAATGCTACAGATTCACATGCTGTCAGTTGGATTGTAGACCCCTCTTAAATGTGAAATTGCTGTTGCACCAGAAGAGCCTCAGGGGTTGGCAGAGGCACTTCTTGAGCTTCGATGCAATAATGAATCACGTATTGCATTTGAAAACAAAGCAGATCTGTCATATTTTTGGATGTCAAAGCTGCAAAGGCATCAAAATTGCACATGAGGAGGCAGTCAAAAAGTTGCTGCCTTTTGCAACAACCTACCTTTGCGAACAAGGATTTTCCACTCTAACAAACATAAAAACAAAGCAGAGAAATCGATTGGACGCCAAAGACTGTATCCAAATTGCCCTGACATCAAAATGCCCCAATATTGATGCTCTTGTATCAAAAATGAAGCAACATCATTTCTCCAAAACCTGACATTTTGAAGTTGAAGCTTTCAAAGAAATTTTGAATAGATTCAATAAAATTTTGAATTCCAATAATTAACAATATATGATTTCCTTCCTTTCAAATCAAGAGGGTAACGTCGGCGTATCTAAATATATTTGGGGGTAAAAGGTAAAAAAGTTCCCTGACCCCTGCATTACAGTGTTCTATCTCTCTTAGCATCCGTGCTAAAATGTATTCCAGGACTTCTAATACCTGTTGGAGGTGTAATTTGGCAATTGGGACACCGCTATATATTTTGTAAGACTGTCCAAGACTATGACCATTTTAGGATGGAGTTATTGCCGTATTGAATTAAATTATGCAGAGTTATATTCCAGTAGATCCCAGCTTCTGGGCACTAAACCTGACTAGCTGACCAGTCTCTCAATACAAAATATCCCTACTGAAACATCCAAACAGTTCTGCAAAGGCAGCGATCCCAGTACACCGGAGGTCTCCTCCGACACTAAAGGAGGGGTTTACCTGACTTGAACTATGCAGGACAATCTAATCCTTTCATCCCCTATAGGTTGTATGTATAATGTTTCTTTTGTGTCAAAGACTTTCAATCTTTATTTTAAGCAACACCCGTGGCACCTATTGTGCACCTTTGTGGGCATTTGTGTCAGGTTCTTAGCACACAGCTTCCAGGTGGCTGGCCAGCTTCCACAGACAACACTGCACCCTACATGTATGCCTAGTAGTGACAACATAATTGTTCGTTAAATAGAGAAACAAAGCTTTCCTGGCCAGGCTTTGTCTCTAGGAGCTGGGAGTTATCTACTGTGCTGAGTCACAGGGATTGGATTTCAGGAGGGGGAGATGGAGGGATGCCCGGAGCTTCGGTATAAATCTAACTCCCTTCTAGTTTACCTCTTCTGATCACCTCTAACTTAATTCTTCATGGCCGGGAAGAAAATTGTCGTGGTCTTTGGAGCCACAGGTGAGTGGATTACTATCGTGGGTAACCGAACTTGGGTCATCACTAGTCCTTTAAACATACAAAGTGGTTATATGCTAAGCATTTATTCCTCTCTAATTCTGACTTTTTTTCACATCTTACATTACTTTCAAATGTGGAGGAAGAGTAAGAGCTGCTTGCAGTCTCCTAGGTAACACACTGGTGGATTCAACACAAAGACCAATAACCAGTGATATCATTGCAAGTTTGAAGGGATATTTTCCGTCTTTCTGTCATAGTTGGGGTTTTTTTTTTGCCCATGTGAGTAGCAATGATTGCAAGATTGTAGGATGTGACGATGGGGTAGGAAATACTCCCTCACACTGTATTTTTAATCAATGCCAAGGTTGGGTAAAACTAAACATTGCACTGCATTGTAGTATTGATTTCATTTTCTAAAGGTGACCTGAGGGATAAATACGGATGGTGAGGTTTAAAAGAGCAACTCCGACCAAAATCATTATTCTTTTAACGATCCTTAAATGGCTCAATGTTCACAGAAGATGGAATGTAATCCGCAGGCAGTTTAAGGTTACCGATGCGGCTGATTGGATGACTACCAGGACTTGTCCAATCAGCTGCCATCTAACAGTGTATAGTTTACAGGCTAATATCTCCCTGCAAAAACACAGAGTTGCAGACACTTAACTGAGTATCTGCTGGACTGATCCCGGCTATTTGGGTGGAGTGTTTCACTAAAAAAAACCACGTAGATTTTAGCTGGAGTTCTCCTATAAGACATCACCGTAGAGATGACAAGTTCTAAACAATAATGTTACCTATATAGCATACAAAATCGTACATTGCTTATTCTACTTTTCTTTTTGAACTGATTAAGTTTCTATTGAATTGTAACGAGATGTAACAGTTACAGAAAATAATAAAGTTGGAATAAAGGGGAAGAGGACAGTATAGCAGATAACAGAACAGTTCAATTACCAGCATAAGCAATACTGCTCAATATATGTGTACCTGCAAAGCAAATACAATTCATCGATATAAGCAATATGTCTCATCGGTCTAGTAGAAGTTAATGGCAATTAAAGAGCTGTTGTTAGAAGTCTATTTCCATAGTGTAGACATGCCACTTAACCAGCGGGGAAGAGGCATAGGTTGGGTACTTTGATTGTCATTTTGGTTGACAAGGGAGGCTGTGGATCTTTCCAGTGTTGGGCTATCACAGCAAGTGTGGCAATAAGTGTACAACCTAGTCCAAGTTTGTCATATATCGGGAAAAGCTAAGGGGGAAGTGATGTAGTAGCGCTAATTCTGGGGTCACTATTTATTTAGTTTTTATTGAATTTTAACAAGATATAACAGGTACGGAAAATAAAAAAGGGGAACAAAGTGAAAGTGAAAAGTATAGCAGATAACAGTTCAATTACCAGCATCAGCAATTCTGCTCAATATATAAAAACTGAAGACGGGAACCCGGTACATAGAAAAGTAGATTGGAGACCTCTGTCCTTAAAGGTTTCATTGCTGGGCAGTCCCGAAATATGTGGAGCAGATTCCCACAATTTCTCCAACACAGTTTGGACTGAGTAGGTAAATATGTGACTTGATAGGGGTTTAATAAATTCTATATATCATCTTGGTTAATGGTTCTATATGGTTTGTGCATTTAGATATATAGGCCTGATTCATGTTCACGCCTTATCTGGCGTGATAAAGATCTGCGCGTGATTAAAAACGAACCTTACGCCACTGACGCAATTGAATGCAATTAATGTCTGAACGCAAATGACACCAACTGGGGTGGACGAACGTAAGCAATGTACTGTACAGCGGACTCAAGTCCTGGCTTACTTGAAAATAAGTTTTTTTTAAGCCGTATCATTTGCACAAGCTATTGGGCAGGTGTTAGTGCCGACTGATAGTGATCACGGTCACAGCATCATCTTTTGTATTAAAAACTACAGTATGCATGCTACTGGATAGCACAGAATGTGACTATTTAAATGAATTCTATGTACAATACGCCTTAAGATATGTATTTAATATAAAAAAAAATGGGAACATTTTTTTTTTAAAAAAACAAAACACATTTTTATTAATGATTATAGTATTATGAGTTGTTCATTTATTTTATAAAGAATTCATTTGCACACTTTGTGCTGTGACTTTGTTGGAGAATAAGTTTAGTTTAGACATTAACCAAGGTGGGGAGGGCTAATTTTAAAGTCTGGCTCAGAGTGTCATTGTATCGTTGCTGTATTTGAAGATATTCGAGCAAATGTCAGGAGGTTATCTGGAATTCAGTTAGTATTTGCAAAAAGCTCAGCAGATTCCAAAGAGGTTTTGTAAAGTTGTAATGACAATATCATGCCAGTTATTAAGGTTAAGGTCAGGCATCAATTTAGGTCGACCATTCATAGATAATTGCAGCCGCGGGACTGAGAGATCATCCGAGTAGTCAGTCGTTTTATCCCGAGTGCGGAGTGTATCGATAGTGGCCTCAGGGGAGAGTTTATTAACCAAATTAGAGCCACTAAAAAAAATGTTGGGGTCCATTCTTTTTACTAAATTGACCCAGTGTTTTAGGGGTTTCTTCAAATGCCCATATTTTTATTGGCTGAGGAGACAAGTGATCTGTTATTTTCCTAAGTTTGGAAAGGCAAGCCCTGCCACTCTTATGGGAAGGAACGTACGTTCTCCAGATAGTCAAGTTTTTTTTTCCCCCTCCAGATAAAGTCTGACCTTTATAATATATAATTTATTTATAACATTAATGGATAAGATGTTTGGTATGATCCTGAACAGGTAAAGGATTTTAGGTAGTACCATCCTCTTTATCGCAGCAATGCGTCCCAGCTGGGTGATCTCATAGTTAATCCATGTTCTACATAAATAGTTCTTTGTTTGTTTAACTAGAATATAAAATTACATTCCACTCCGAAAACATACTAATAGGTTAATTTGCTGCTATCAAATTGACCCTAGTCTCTCTCTCTCTGTCAACTGTGTGTGTGTGTGTTAGAAAAATTAGACTGTAAACTCCAATGGGGCAGGGACTGATGTGAGTGAGTTCTCTGTACAGCGCTGCGGAATCAGTGGCGCTATATAAATAACTGGTAATGATGATGATACTCTACTTTTCTCAGATGGCTGCTGCAATGAGTGATATAAAATAACTTCCCCTAGATAAATAAATACAGGGAAATATAATATTTACATTTAATATTAGTTTCCAACAGCGATTGTTCTATCCTGTGAATTATAAGATGCTACATTATCACATAAAGGAAATCCCTGCTGCTTTATGGTGATTGGGAGGGATCACTGCGTATGTTTCGGGGGAAATGCAGATTTTTAGAGGGGGATTCAGAATAGAAGAAGTGTTGTATAAAGGGCACTATCACGTGGGTAAATGCAGGATCTCCGTGGGTGCCATCTCACCATTTTTGACAAAGGCCACTTGACATGTTTAACGTATGCACAGTATACACACTGGGCCTGATTCCACGCAACTTGCATTTAAAATATGAGCAGGGAACTTGTGCGTAGTTGCGACAGTATTCAAATACAAGCGAATCTCAATATACGTTCCCATATGAGCCTGGGTATCAGCACGCCCTGGAGAAGCAATACTCTCTGATGTAGACGGATAAAACAGACTGTAGAATACACACATACATATGTGTAATATCAAGTCCTATCAGAAGGCATGACAAAATATATTTTATGAAATAAATTAACAACTCATAATCCTATAATCTTACACTTACACCCGGCCTGTAGCTGGTGCAAATGATACGACTAAAACGAGCACTTACGACAAACCCTGGACTTGAATCGGCCGCGTCCGAGTTAGTGCCCTTATTGTACATATATCTTATGCACAAAGCGCTCAATCTCTAGATGCCTTTGTCTAATACAACCCGGACTAATTGGTCTGTTTTGCATTGATACGATTTGAGCACCTTGTCGTAACAAACTCCGTTCCAACAACCTAATAAACACAATCTTAATATACAATGTTTCAATATTAAATGCTGTGGTGGTTAGAAATATTCTTATATGGTTATGAAAACATAGTTATGCAACAGCTTGTTAAAAATCCTTAAATGTATAGTCCATAAATCTTAAAGTTCTCGATTTTCATAAGTCCAAATGTGTGAACAGCCCATTCACACTTGTACTTTCAATTAAGTTGTTTAGCATATGAAGTTAGCGTTCATTCCTCAGTGGTAATTACCTCTATCTACTTTCTGAGTCCTGCTCTTTATGATCTCCGATATTTGTTAGTTTGGGGGGTACTAGGCATCAGTACCCAGCCGACATGCCCGCGTATATTATTTTAAGTGGGGTTTGGCTCTGGTTCACACTAGTGAGACAGCTGCCTAAAGCGGGATTATAATTATGGATTCAGTTTTGCAATACAGCTGGCATGGTCCCATGTGAATATTTTATTAGTAGGGCGAGGTCCCAGAGCGCCCTGAAGTGCTCTATAAAGTTGGAATTGTTTCCAATTTATAATCGCACACTGTTAGACACAAAGCTGTACCTTCTGCCTGTTATCCGATTAGATAGCAAGCTCTTGGGATCAGCATCCTCTACTTGCTGTACT
Organism: Mixophyes fleayi; assembly: GCF_038048845.1. NCBI lineage: Eukaryota > Metazoa > Chordata > Amphibia > Anura > Limnodynastidae > Mixophyes > Mixophyes fleayi. Next base: position 12,601,115 of record NC_134408.1, read on the forward strand.
ACTCTGTTTATGTAGGTCACATAAGCTATATATATTCTGTACATTTGTATGGTACCACTGTCCTACGTTCCATCATGGCCCCGGGGTAAGCAAGTTATCGGCTTTCAAAGGCTGTAAATTATAAAAAGTAATTTATCCACAGCTGTAAATTATAAGGGTAGTAGAAACAACAGAGAAGTTTTACAGAACTCCCAACTTTTGCAGTTGAGGAATCCGACCATTGCACAAGAAGGAGGCGTGGTCATTATACATGGGGGCGTGGTTACGTCGCGCTGGGGCGTTCCAGCGCTTTCGAAGCGCTGAGCTGTCGTCAGCGGTACATGCCTCTCAACGGTTCCGGCATCCCTGATTGGCGGGACTGCCAGACAGTCCCCCCTTGAATAGGATCTGCCCCCGCCTAAATCGGGACAGGTGGGAAATGTGCGGTGACTTCTAATATCTAAGATAATTAACAGTATTCCTTAAAATACACACATTTTCCTAACGCACAGCCTATGTAACTGAGTCGGTCTCCCACAGGCGCTCAAGGCAGTTCAGTGACAGACGCTCTACTACAAGATGGCTGCTTTGCCGTCAGGGCGGTGACTCGGGACGCCAGCAAACCAGCGGCCGAGAAGCTGAAAGAGGCCGGAGCGGAGGTGGTGTGCGCAGACCTGGACAATGAGAAGAGTCTGGAGGCCGCGCTGACCGGAGCTTATGGAGCGTTCCTGGTCACCAACGCCTGGGGCCCATCCCATAAAGAGAAGGAATTCACCCAGGTAAGGACTAAAGTCATCGCTGTGACATAATGATTAATAGTAGTCATGAAGGCATCAGCACAATAGGAAAATATTACTTCTCCGTAAATGTACATTAAATGTATTAAAGTGTAGAAACTGCTAAAGTGCATGTAATCTGTACCTATAGAACAGTGCCACCTTGTGGTCATTCTGTCATTAAGCGATTGCTTGGCTTTAGAAATAATACAGTTTGAATGACGCCAGGGGGTAAATGTATTAATGTCCGGATTCTTCAACTCCGGCGTGTTCAGCGTCTTCGGCGATTAAATTTAAAGCGGCGCTGCATTGTAAAGGGAAGTTTCACTTTACAAGGCAGCGCCGCTTTAAATTTAATCGCCGAAGACGCTGAACACGCTGGAGTTGAAGAATCCGGACATTAATACATTTACCCCCAGGTGTTCTACTCACTTCTACAAAGCACATTTCCCAAAGCATTATTATAAAAGACATGATCCAAATTGTACAATTTACTAAAATCTAAGAGTTTTCAATTGAAGGACAGTTATGAGGACTGATGGACTAGTGCACAGGTACTGTAACCCATAGCAACCAGACATTTCATTTCTCAAACCGTACTAGAAAATGTGTAGCTAGAAGTGGATTGGTTGCTATGGGTTACAGCAGCTTTATTATTTTTTTCATATACCTTTCGACCAGTTTTCATAAACGTCCACCTCTTTGCCACCAATTCATCAGTAGGTTCGGACATTTTCTCTGCAGAATTTCTACAAAAAACAAACCGAGACACAGAGCCAGGTGATTTGGAGGAAATCGAGGCGCACCTGCACAAATCGAGTGCACTGAGACACCAAAGAGGCTTTCAGCGCTGCGCCTCGTCCATTTTCCGCTTTGTTAGTAACCTCTAGTGCAGCCATTTGTATGTCTGAACCAATGGTCATGTGACTGCAGCCTATCCAATCATTAGGAACCAGGGGCATCGTCTAATAAAAAATGCAGCCTATGGGATTTGGCTAAACACACCGACGCTAGTATTCAATTTTAGCCCTGACTTTCGACATCAAAACTTAGTTATCAATTAATAAACCCCTTATAAGCCAGCAACCAATCAGATTCTAGTTGTCATTTATTTAGTACATTCTGCAAAATAATAGCTAGAATATGATTGGTTGCTATAGGCAACACCTCCACTTTTTCAAACCTGCAGCTTGATAAATTTATCCCTCTGGTCAGACTCCTTGAATATATGTCAAATATCCAGTTGATTAAACACACCCAAAATTTAGTTGAGTATGTAACTTTTAGACAAACATGACAGGTGAATCACACATTTCAGATTCACTGGAATTGATGTCATAGAATATCCCCCCCAAAAAAATGGAAAACACAACTGAGACAAGGTGGATCCATGAATCTGAGACACTGGCACCAAAAGAGTCCCAACACAGACATAGATACATATAATTATTTTCTTTTATTTTTTTTAAATTTAGCATACAGTAGACATAGGTCTAACAACAAACCTATGCAAATCAGGCAAACCATACACATGTACATGTAACCATACATATATGTCTACCACTATCAGAGCCGGATTTAGACCTCATGGGGCCCTAGGCAAGATACTGGTTTGGGGCCCCCTCACTGAAAAAATCCATAGCACTATAGTTTTGTAGCATAACATATACTCCTATTCAGGGGCTGGCTGGCAGACTTTAGCCTGGGGGGGCAAGCATATAGCACTGGTCCATAAGTAGTGTCCCATTTTTAAAGGGTGGTCTCACCGCCGGCCCTGGGAGGGCCCTCTGGGGACCGCTGGGCCCTAGGCAATTGCCTAGGTTGGCTAGTGGTAAATCCGGCCCTGACCACTATCGCCAAAATCTACACTAAGCATCACATGACTCACACACAGCGAATCCAAACTTGTCACAGAGCCTGAGTTTGGAATAGACCTCGAGGCTCCGCTCTGGATAGACTTACCCCGGGAGAGGTGCGGAGTCCAACGGTAGAGAGGTATTCACCAGGGATCCCCGCAATGGAATATGGACTTAGCTGCTCTCTAGCCCCAGGTCGCTGTCCTCTAAGGGGGATTGCGCAGGGTGAGATGGAACCGTGGAGTGGAGCAGGACTGCTGGATGGTAAATGCAGAGGTTCAGGTGAACGGTAGTGAACCGAGGCGTTGAGAATACCGATGTGCAGACGGGAGCCAGAGAGAACAGCGTCCTAACAGGTAAGGAGACCTGAAGATCTGGCGACTTGGCAGAGAAGCAGGTGCTTTAAATAGGCAGAGCAGACAGGCAATTAGGCAATCAAGAGAATGCAGGAAGTTTGGAAAAAACCAGGTGTGTGCATATGATCAGTTCAGACCAACAAGTGAATGCAGGGAGTGAGAGCCAAGAGAAACAGGTAAGAACAAAGACCAAAATGCAGGTTACCTGGTGTAATGTGTGACAGAACTATTACTACGGCAACCAATAGAAGTCTACAGGGAGGTATAAAAACTTGTCACAACCATTTCACACTGGCGAAACGCATTGGGTGCGTTCAAGCACAAGTGACCAGCTATCTCTGTTATTTCACTCACTATTTCATTTTTTATCCACTTTCTTACCATTAACTCATATTATTGTTTTCACTTTTCCTTTAAGAACACTGAAGGATTCACGCTCCAGGATGGAAAGCGATAGGCCTGTGAAATGAGTAATAAAATGTGATACCCCTTATGTTTAGTGTACACTTGCATCTCACGCTTTGCAAGGGGGCATGTGGGCCTTTAATGTAAAAAGCGAATCTGGCTGTGTCCTATCCCATAAAAATAGCCCCTGATTATATAAATATAATTACCACAGAAACGCTAGAAGAAAAAGCAATGCCTTTACTAAAAGTTGTAGGAAGGTACGGCGAAACCAATAAACTAGTTGTCTGAAGGTGGAGAATCCTTTTAATTTACAGACTCCGGTTGTAGTTTCACGTGACTGTGACGGCTGATTCAGATGACAGATCGGTTCACCAGTGACAGCCGATTCTCCATTGTGAACGAGATGTTCTTGTGTTTTCAGGGGAAATTGGTGGCGGATCTCTGTAAACGTCTCCACGTGGATCATGTGGTCTACAGTGGTCTGGAAAACGTCAAGAAGATCACCGGGGGGAAACTGTCGGTTCCACACTTTGACTTTAAGGGAGAGGTGGAGGAGTATTTTATGCACATCGGGTGTCATTTGACCAGCGTCAGACTGTCGTTCTACTACGAGAACCTCCTGGATACTTTCAGACCCCAAAAGTGCGAAGACGGGAAGAGCTACCTGTTATGTACGAATCCTGAGGAGGTGGTGTGTGTTTGTGTGTCAGGTGATCCGATACACCATGCATCCAAATAAGCAGACATTGGAGTTACATAGCCCTTAAGTTGTGTTCCATATTTTCTAAAAGAAAACAAGAACAACCCCCCCCCCCCAAAAAAGCAAAAAACACAACTTTTATCTACAATCTAACAAAAACTCCAATTCACAGACAAATTAGCAAAAGCGTGGGTACTTGAAAAGTAATATCAACCACAGAATTATTGTAAGACATAAACAAGAAATTAAAATAAAGGTACAATAACTACTTCAGAACGTGAAGTGATATTATAATCAGCTGATTAGATAACATTTTACCTTAACATGATTCCTTAAAAGACTTTATACTTAAAAGAGACTTTAAAAAATTATTTTTAAAGCATCTGCAATTATAATTTTTGATTTAGAAACAAAAAAAAAAGTTAACACCTCTAGAAATATGTTTAAACTACTTTTTACATTACAATCATTTTTGTTTTTAAATCATCATAATTAAATAGTAATTTTTATAAAATGTTGCAAATTTTACAGTACTATATTGTACTATTCTCTTCCTTTAAATAATAGCTGTAACTCGAAGCTTTGTATTCACCTTGGTTTTATAGAATACTGTGTGATACCAATATTGTATCATTCCAACATTTATTTACGTATTTTTAACTCCCTTTATTTTATAGAATAATCTCCAATAATGTTATATGATAATAGATAAATGCATTAAAAATGTTTTCAGAGAAATATATAACTAATTGTTGCCCGAATGGTCAGCGTAGAGCAATTTGATCACTGTATCCTGGAACTAACTGGAAGAGTGCGAATGTGCAAAGTGCTTGTCTGGCACTACAGCAACAGCGAATCCAAACAAATAAAATAAATCATTTAATCAAAATATAATAATACTAGATACAATACATATTCAATAGATGCAGTGGACAATAATAATGAAACAAAACTATAAAAGATCCATTAAAATAGTGTTGTGTGTCTGGGCTTCTGATTCATTGATTGACGCCATGTGTTGTTTTAAGGCCTGCCAATGGGTGATGAACCTCTGGATGGGATGTCAGTGGCAGATCTGGGTCCAGTCGTTGTCTCCATTCTAAAATCCCCATCGCACTACAAAGGGAAGACCATCGGGCTCAGCGCAGAGAAGCTAACGGTGGAACAATATGCAGCAATTATGTCCAAAGTCACGGGCAAGATCATCAAAGATGCCAAGGTGCGTCTCCCGATACAGTAGATCTTTGAGCTCATTGGTCTAGTGACTTGTCTTTTGCTGAAGTGTCTATTAAATAGTCTTGACCTTAGAAACATTTCTAGAGTTCCTACATAGAGTTAGTGTTTTAAATACAATGACTCAATGTCCGATTTGCCTTAATTCTCCAAATGAAACTCTTTAGACTTAAATTGTCCAAAAATGATCAGTTGAAATTGATCAGATCATTATCGGACATCATAGTAAACGACCACTACCAGCCTATATATACGTTTATCTTCCAACCACACTAACAGGTCCAAGCACCAAATGGGCCGATCTCGTTCTATTAGGCCAACGTTTTGTGTTGCCCACTTGGACACCAATACTGAGGATGAGGATCGGCCTTTGTGGTGGTGACAGGTATTATTTTGTGGTGTCCATCACCAGCGCAACTGACGTATCCAAACATTGTGTCTTCAGATTCATCCTGACGACTATGAGAAACGAGACATCCCAGGAGCAAAAGCCATGGCCCATATGTTCCGATTCTACATGATGAGACCCGACCGGGACGTGGAGATCACGCACAAACTCAACCCCAAAGTCAAGACGTTCCAGCAGTGGATGGAGGACAACAAGGATGCTTTTAAAGACTGTAAATGATGGAGAAGCAACAACCAAGTCTTGTGTTATGTGGCATATTCATTTTATACTCTAAAAATCTAATTTTTTTTTATTAATGGCTTTGAGACAAAAGTTGGAATTTCCTATTACTGTGTTTTCTTGTGTTAAAAAAATGCAAAAAGTGGACACCAGTTGTCCTAGCACCCCCATGACCCCAGCGGATACCTACATTTCAAATACATGACAGAGAATGGGGCGTAGATTTCATTGTAAGCTTAATTACACTAATTACATTTTCAAGACAAGCTAACTCTGAATCTGGCAACCGAGTCGCCATAATAAAACTTTGTTGTAACCCAAGACGTGTGGCATACAATGGTCTATGTTTTTCCCTGCTCAGTGTTTGTAATATTCTTCTTTCATGGTAGGGAGGGGGGGATTTTTGATTGATTGACGCAGAAAAGGTGATTGACAAACCGCTGAAGTGCAGAGCTGTAGCGCAAATGCTCTTTCGTGAGATTACTACTTTCGAGCATGTGCGCCGAGCTTAGCGGGGAAGAACATGGGTCTGCAGACCCCGATGAGTAAATTTGAGGGGCCACAGAAGTTTGCTCCGGTTAATGAGCGGAGTTGGAAGGATCAAAGACGTCCTTATACTTATTCGACTTGAGAAGGAAATTATTTCTCACACACCAATGTGCGCTATGGGTACTGTAGATTGTATTGGTAAAAACACTTTGAAAGCACATTGAAAAAACACATCACTAAAAAGCGTACAACGCGCATTTTAGTTTCAATGCATTTTTACCAACAAAAGAGTGTGACTGAGCCCATTTGCTGCCTTGTGGAAACTAAACAAACGGATATTAAGGTTATTCCTAACCAGTGCCATCTACTGGTGAGCCGGATATTGCAGCTGAAATGTATCGTGTGAGTTTGAAAAGATACTAGTCTGAGCTCTCCAGTTAATTGGAATAAGGGACAAAATATACAGTACTCAGAAAACCGGCGGCATGCGGGGAGTCAGTGACATTGTAGTGGTGTAAAAAGAAAGATGGCTGCTACCACTGCTACAAATCTATCAAAATGTCAACTTCTAAAAATATAAAAATGTCAGTAGCTTTATGCATTATCTAATCACACTGTAGGATTTTGTCTCATGGGGCGGGAGAGTAGTGAGCACTGGCAGGTAACCTGTCCTTGTTCTTCACTAAACTCCAGTTGGCTTCCAAACCAGGTAGGGGAGGAATCACTTCAACACAATAGACCAGGCTTGGTCAACCTATGGCACTCCACACTACAAGTCCCAGCATGCCCTGCCAGCTATTGACTTGCTCTCTGCTGGCAAAGCATGCTGGGGCTTGTAGTTTCACAACACCTGGAGAGCCTCAGGTTGGCCTGGCCTGCAATAGATGAGGACAAAGCCAGCATAGTGATTGTCAGTAAGTACATAATAGACTGAGCACCAGAGAAGGCTCTGCACCAGGTATGGCTCTACAAAATGCACTGAAAACTATATATACACTGGGCAACATACAGTATATAGCTCTGCATAAAAGAATGGGCACTAAATATGCTCTGCACCAGGTTGGCACCAGATAAGTCTCTGCACCACATAAAGCCCTGCACAATACATTTGGTACCAGAGAGGGCTCTGCACAGCAGATGGACACCAGCTATGGCTGTGAATAACATACCTGGTATCAGACGTGGGACAAGAATGAAGGCGCCCACGTTACACACTAAAGACATACTAATCACAATAACACCCATTTGTGTATTAAACTCTGTAATATCAATATACAATATAATCTCTGATATAAACATGAGGTTGATCCTGTACGTTTTGATCAGATTGTGAATGCCCATCTACCGGGACATTATCTAAGTGTCCTATGTTCCTGTGTTATGTAACAGCAGTCACAGGGTGATGGACCTTTTCATACATTTGCCAAATTTGGGGGGTGCGGCCTAAAGACTTCCCTTTTTTTGTTTAACACTATGAAGGCTGTGACTGCCTCCACTATAGCCCACCTGTGTATACTAGAGATGCTCGGGCTCGGTATACTGAAAACCGAGGCCACCCGAACTTAGGGGATCCGAGTAGGCCCGTGAGCCGGCTCTGTACTTTTGCGCATCCTCAGATCTGAATAAAGGCGAAATGTCATTGTTGCATTGTTGGATCTCGTGGGTTTTTGGATTCCATAAGTACCTCCCTCCCCAGGAGATTCAGCGCCAGAAACAGGAGGGGTAGCAGTGTTCTTGTCACTCTCCAGTCTCCAGTGACATTGCTCAGCGCCATTGCTCACACAGAAACAGGAGGGGTAGCAGTGTCTTGTCACTCTCCAGTCCCCAGTGACATTGCTCAGTGACATTGCTCACACAGAAGCATGAGGGGTAGCAGTGTTCGTCACTCTCCAGTCTCCAGTGACATTGCTCAGTGCCATTGCTCACACAGAAACAGGAGGGGTAGCAGTGTCTTGTCACTCTCCAGTCCCCAGTGACATTGCTCAGTGACATTGCTCACACAGAAGCATGAGGGGTAGCAGTGTTCGTCACTCTCCAGTCTCCAGTGACATTGCTCAGTGCCATTGCTCACACAGAAACAGGAGGGGTAGCAGTGTCTTGTCACTCTCCAGTCCCCAGTGACATTGCTCAGTGACATTGCTCACACAGAAACAGGAGGGGTAGCAGTGTTCTTGTTACTTGACAAAAATGACTGGAAATTAATGTTATTGAGGTTAATAATAATGTAGGAACAAAAAAAAGCCAACATTTGTGATTTAGCAAACAAAATAGGGATTTTAGGAAAAAAATCAGAATCCAAAACCAAAACACGTGAGGACGGTTTTGCGAAAACCAAAATCAAAACATGAAGTTAATCCAGATCCAAAACCATAACCAAAACCAAAACACGGGGGATCAGAGAACATCTCTAATATATAGCTAGGTGTTTTTAATCCAGCAGCTTCCAGCTAGCTCCTACCAGCGTTATCCATCACAAGGTCTGTACCCTGGTATAGGACGGAATTGTTAGCCTTAAATGTACTTGTAACTTAAATGTAACATGAACTACACTCAACCTATACATTCTGCTATTATAGGCAAAGAGCAAGAATGAGATTAGACACTTTATATATAATATTTTGCAGAAAGTGTGTGCTCCTTGTTTCCTTAAACCAGGGGTCAGGGAACTTTTTTACCTTTTACCCCCAAATATATTTAGATACGCCGACGTTACCCCCTTGATTTGAAAAGGAAGGAAATCATATATTATTAATTATTGGAATTTAAAATTTCTTTGAAAGCTTCAACTTCAAACCTTCAGGCTTTGGAGAAATGATGTTGCTTCATTTTTGATACGAGAGCATCAATATTTAGGCATTTTTATGTCAGAGCAATTTGAATACAGTCTTCAGCGTCCAATCGATTTCTCTGCTTTGTTTTTATGTTCGTTAGAGTGGAAAATCCTTGTTCACAAAGGAAGGTTGTTGCAAAAGGCAGCAGCTTTTTGACTGCCTCCTCATGTGCAATGTTGAATGCCTTTGCAGCTGTTGACATCCAAAAATATGACAGATCTGCTTTGTTTTCAAATGCAATACGTGCTTTATTATTGCATCGAAGCTCAAGAAGTGCCTCTGCCAAGCCTTGAAGCTCTTCTGGTACAACAGCAATTTCACATTTAAAGGGGTCTACAATCCAACTGACAGCATGTGAAATGGCAGCATTACCCCCAGGAATTTCATTTTTACCCCATTTGGGGTAATTTACCCCTGTTCCCTGACCACTGCCTTAAACCAACCATTTACTATATTTGCTATTGTTGTCATTTGTGGATAAGAATAAAATGAGCACAAAATAAATCCCTGAGGGGTAAACCTCTAATTAGCTTCCCTGCCTCCTATCAGGGTTACACCCAACAAGTGTGTACAGGTTAACCTACTGCAAACTAAATCAATTCTCTGCTGTTATAACTCTCTGACAATTGCTGAGTCACTGGGTTAAGGCAGTCTTACATAAGGGGGGGGGGGGGGGACTGGAAAGTTTTATATACAGTAACTAATTCCTGTCTGACTTCTTCTCAGAGTTCCGTTCCTTCCCTTAGCAATTTCCTCCGTCATGGCTGCAAGAAAAGTTATCGTTGTCTTTGGAGCAACAGGTGAGTGAGACACAGGCTGCAGCACCTCTGGAGATAGACCAGAGGGATCATTGTCTGGCAGATTAAACTCTCTACACTCTCAATACAACTGAATACTTCATGCATTGTTAGCTGACAACAAGTCCCTCATTTTTTGGCACAACCCCAGTTTTTAAAGCATTGTCCCTTGAAACGATTGTCCCCCAAAAAAGTCCCTATTTTTATTATTATTGATCAATGGCACAGTACTCTCCCTTGCTCTGTATATTATATGCAGTTTCCATTGTGTATCCCTATTTTATATTCATTGAAGAATTATTTTTTTTAAATACTAAAATTAGAAAAGTAATTGCAGTGTCTGCTAGAAGAGGTATCGGAGCTGTGCTCTCACTGGAAGGACCACACATAGAATACGTTTTCACTGAAGTCTACGTATTTCTTAATGACAATTGGAACTGTCTGTAGAGTCACGGCTGACTGGCAACCTTGCAGAAATATGCAATATATGCAGTTTACACGGATTATTTCTTATTAAATTGCATCAGTAACTTGCATGGAACAGAGGTCATGTTACTGGTACCCAGTGAATAGGCTGCATGCTTATGAATGTTAACTCTCAGCGCTAGATTTACTAAACTGCGGGTTTGAAAAAGTGGAGATGTTGCCTATAGCAACCAATCAGATTCTAGCTGTCATTTATTTAATGCACACAATGACAGCTAGAATCTGATTGGTTGCTATAGGCAACATCTCCACTTTTTCAAACCCGCAGTTTAGTAAATATACCCACAGTCTGAGTATCTTAGTAGGTCCTCTATGCTCTACATAGACATCTAACCAGGTCAGCGTGGGCAACGTGCAGCCCTCCGAGCCCTCCCCAGCTCCTTCCTGCTGTATTGTCAGGGGTGTTTGTTATAGCTTGTAACACTTGTTTGAAATGTTATTACAGATAGGTTTTTTCTACATTCAAATGTGCAGACCCTAAGTGGCTTTGCTGAACACAAGTTAACTTTTTTGGCGTGTGTCCTGACGGTGATGTGTTCCACCTCTGCGGGGGGGGGGCCCTCACGGGGGAATGGAGGCCCCCTTATCCCAGGGGCCTCCATTTCCTTAATCCGGCCCTGAGTGTAGGTTACATTATTTAACTAACACTGCCCATTGGATATACAATAAATACACTATGCCACTGGGGAAATAAAATGTGCGTGATATATATACTATTCACAAAGGTCACTGAGTATCCCATGCATGTCGAGGATTCTTAAATCAGGACTTCTAAGAGCCTTAGTACAGCGAGTAATGGTAATGGTTTTGGTTGCTCTCTAGGATCTATATATTCTATAAGAACTGTCTATATTATCATTAATAAGAGTAGAACATGATCCATTATGAGCAGCCACTGACACTCAGCATAATTCACTATACTGCCACGATATCCAGCCAGGTAACTGCAATGGGAAAATTTAGTCAGTGGGGGGGGGTTTTGGGAGCAGACCATTGTGCGCCAGGTGGACGGGGTTATGTTTCGGGGGTCTGAATCCTCCTGTGCGTCTCAGGTAGGCTGCCTTCTGGGTCTGTTTCTGGTTTTGACCACAAACTCTTCGTTCTCATGCAGTAGACCTACGTCACATTCTGGTACTTTGTTTATCTGCTGTCCGGTATAGATGAGTCTTTTCTTTCATCGTTTGTAGCTGTGATGCTCCTAGTGAGTTGGCTTCTCAGCTCCTATTCTTGTATGGAAAAAGCGATAAACATTGATCTTTTCATCTCTAGATTTTGACCTTAGCTAGTCATCCTGCCCACGCCTGATACCCACCTGCCAAATATCATCTTATTCTGTGACTGCAATAAAACATCACCAAACTGAAATATAGCTATAATCAGTAATAACTGAGACACATTTAGAATCCTGAGCCGGCAAAAATAATCTCTTCCCAAATCTGGGGTATGTAATATTTGTAGTTTTCTTCCTTACTCTCAGCAAAGTCTCTATGACCTGAACAGAAAGGCCTTGCTCGTGAGCTTCTCTATTTTCATATGTTCAAACTGAGACGCTGGATGTGGTGGTGAAGGATGTTACCCCACTGAAAAATATCCTAGAAAGATATCCAGGGGTTCCAGGCTCCCCCTATCATTGAGGAGGAAACCAGGGCAATCACCTCTTCCAAAGCAGTATAAGCCATTGCTCCCTTGTTGTGGAGGCATAGCTTCACTGCTTGGTGGCACAATAGAGGAATGAAGGCTTTTAGAGTCCGAAAAGCTGCCCTCATCTCTGACATTCGATAGAACCAATGACAAATTCTGCTTCCACAACCCATTCACTTCCTGATGCAGACAATGAGCAGAGACATCCAGAGAGCTGGCAGCCACCAAAGCAAATCATTACTTTCCTCTTCTGGTATCCAAATCTGGGATAGGCTTTGATGATACAATTATTTGTTAGAAACAATACCTGTGCCATCTGACCATGGGTGAACCAAGGAAAGCCAAAAATATCGCTGGTGGAAAGAAACTTCTGTCATCTAAACATTTTCATTTTCTCCTGAATAATTACCACCTTGTGATCTGGAAGTGAAATTGTTCCCTCTATAGTGCTGAATAGGATTCTATCGATAAATCTACTTTTGGAAGGACAAAGCTAATTTTCCTGGAAGTTGATTAACCACCCAAACCATTGAAGTATACTGAGAGCCCCATGTAGCAACAGAGTATCTCTGTCCCAGGCTAGCAAGAGAATACTGTCTAGATGATGGTGAATTCTCATGCCTTGCTGTCTGATCAATGCTACTAGAGTTAAGAGAATCTTCGAGAAAGTGTTGGGTTGACATTGGCTGATCAATATTCTCCTGGAGGTAATCTGAACAAATTGAGGTAAAAAAAAACTTCTCATCTCTCCACATTAGGAGGGAGGTCATGTCATGTTGGGCTGTTTCACATCCCACGGGATCGTGTCCAGTGCTTCCAAAGCACTAGGCCATCCTCAATCCCCCTCTCCACACCTAAAATAGCTTTGAATTGATGCACGCACCGGTGACAAATGCACCCACTCACCACCCACTCACCATGTTAATGTCCCCGCTCACCATGGAACTACACAAGTAGGGACAAATGTGCCTAAATCCAGAAAGTTGGGGGTAGGAAGACTCTATTTTCATCTTGAAGACGTGAGTTGCGCCATTACAGATAGACAACATGTTACATGGTAGCCAGCCAACTACTACTAAAAACCATAAGCCATGTATGTCAGGGAACTTGTAGGTCAACTTTTTTTGGTAGGCCCATTGTGTTAGGTGACCCAACAATAAGAATGCAGTCTGTGTTCTCTTGAAATGAGTGAATTTTTGGCTGGTTCCCTCTCCCTCGCCTGAATCCGGTTATTGTCTTATAGGAGCTCAGGGCGGTTCAGTAGCAAACGCTCTACTGAAGGATGGCGTCTTTGCCGTCAGGGCGGTGACTCGGGACGCCAGCAAACCAGCGGCTGTGAAGCTGAAAGAGGCCGGAGCGGAGGTCGTGTCCGCAGATCTGGACAATGAGAAGAGTCTGACGGCCGCACTGAGTGGAGCTTATGGAGGTTTCGTGGTCACCAACTTCTGGGAACACTTCAGCAAGGACAAGGAGGTTGCCCAGGTAAGCACAGCAGACAAAGGTGAGACTTTATGAAGACCATCCTACAGACTAGGAGATTTCCTCATATAAGTGCCCAATTTAATTACAGAAAGTGGTTACATTCTTGGTTGACTTTGTGCTAGGCGTTAACTAAGGGTGGCCAAGACAGGCATCTGCCTTTGGTTGTAAGGAGTTAGTGGAAGCAGATCTAGCACCAACCACACTCCTTATTTTTGTTGTATAATGTATTTTTGTTATTTTCTAAAGGTAAGCCCCCAAGGCCTTTTAAAGCTGGGTGTTGGATCACGCCACATAACACTTACCTAGAGTTTCAAAGAAGGCAAAACCCTACACTTCAGAAAAAGTGAATTCCTAGCAAGATCCCACACTTTTGCTATATCCAGGAGGGACATTATTTTAAGTATTGGATGTCCCTTCCTTGGGGAACTCCTCTAGTCTGCTCTGGTGCCCCTATACCAGGGCACCGCCTAAAGTAGCAGCATGTGCCTGTAGCACCCAGAAGCAGTGGCACAGCCGGTTTTCAGTGCCATCTCCGGGGTCTACTTGCGGTTTTCATTGTTTGTTGATGACATGTAAATAGAATTTCCAAGAATATTATGTTACTGAGTCATTGCACATCAAGCACTGTACCTACTAGATGAACCTTAGTGCACTATACTTCCATCATGGCATCATTACCAGACATGATTAATATAATAAATATGATTGATACGCATTCTAGGTACTCTTCTTCAGTAAATATTAACTTATAAAGCCGGAAGAATTAGGTACAGTTGGTTAATATTGAAAAACAGGGACAAATTGAGGGGCAAAATATTATAACCTGGGATTGTCTCTCGAAATTTGCCAACTATTAATGTGTGGGAGTCGGTAGAGAGAGGAGGGGTGTCCCCAATTTGAGGGATGCCTCAGGTCATCAGTAGTGGTTGACGATCAAGTTTTTCTTAATATTCCAGGTTGGAGCAGGGGGGGGGAAGTCTCTTGCTGCAACCTTTTACCTTGGCCTCTGAGAAGGTCTCTCCTCAATGCGCGGGGCTGGGTTTCCTCCAAATTTTACATTTAGACATTTCTCATTGTGGCCACGATTATGATCAGTAACTTGTATCTACATCTTGTGCTCCAGGGAAAAGTGATCGCAGACCTGTGCAAGAAGCTGGGCCTCCAGCACGTGGTCTACAGCGGTCTGGAGGATGTGAAGAAGCTGACGGGAGGGAAGCTGGAGGTCCTGCATTTCGATGGTAAAGGAGTGGTGGAGGAATATTTTAGAGAGATTTCCTGCCCTATGACCAGTGTGAGACTCTCCTTCTACTTTGAGAACCTGTTAACTCTTTGCAAACCACAGAAGTCCAAGGACGGGAAGACCTATGACCTGGGTAAGGAACTTAGGAAATGTAGGAAATGTATTGTGCATGTTGGGCAGTGATTTCCACCAGAAAGGTAGCAATACCCTGGGAGACAGTTATGTAATCTGCTGCACCAGTGACTGTAACTCACAGCAACCAATCACTTGTTCTCTAAACTCTGAGGAGTCTGACATCCGAGTTCTGCTTGGCTCCAACGTTCCATACTGTATTTGTAAATTTGCATTTTGAAAAACGTAAACTCCATGAACAGAGCTGGAACGATGGCTGTCAGTTCATACTGCTGTGTGGTTGTCTTGGAGTAGGACTGAAATTAGGGAATGGGCCAGCACAGCAAATCATTTAATATTGGAACAGCGATAAATACAGCAGCTGTGATTCATACAATTGATGTTGATTTTGTGACACAACATATATCTGGTCTATGAGTAATAACTCTTTAGACAGATGTATTGTTATAATGTTTAGGTCGAGAGCCCTGAGAGAGAGAAAAAATGTAAATGGTTGAATTCGTGGCCGGATTGGCACAGAGCTGGCATACATCCCACGTACCCACTAAGTCACAAACATTTATTCCAGCCTAATGATGTCACAAAGGGCTCAATTATTATCTGTGCCACAGCTTGTAAGCTACGCACAGAAAAAACAATACCTTCAAAACATGATATTGTAACATTACTTCTGATCTCTGTTAAGGAAGCAACGTGGAACAAAGAAGAGTCCACATTAACCTAAATATTTAAGGTCAAATACAGACTTTAAAGAATTTAATTTTTGAGATAAAGCCCTTGTTTCTGCACCGCAAGCGAATGCCGAATGTTGGCTGTGGAGACGGACTCAGAACTGTCTGGCTTCCTCCTACATCGCCGCTACCCTACCTGTGGAGGAGCTGTAGGAGGAAACTGCCAGTCTGCGTGAGCAGAATCTCTGAGAGATCACCGCCTAACTCAAGACTGATGTGGGGACCTTCCTGTCCACACTGTTACAGCCACATCAGGGAGGTAAAGGTGAGGAATGGCTCAGTGGGTCTAAGCTCATCCCCTCTGTCCATCCATCCTAACCTGTACCACAGGAAACCACTGGGAGGAGCAAGGTCATTCATTAATGAGGAGTAGCCACACCTAGCTCAAAAACGAGAAGTCCTTTTGCAGATCGAGATTGTTAAATTGACATAAAGGGGAGGACATGGCACATTTTAGGGGCACAGCCAGTTTCCCTCTGAATTTTGCTTCAGCTCTGAGGTGGTGGGGATCAGGTCTAATCCTAAACTGCTTCACAACAAGACGCATTTTGCACCTTACACTTGTACTTAAACAGAGAAGCGCGTTTCTTGGTGCACTTTAAAACTTAAAAGAAAAAAAAAAAAGCTTCAAATGCACAAAAATGCCACGTATAATAAAGACGGTAACGATTGCCCCTGACTGCCAATAATTCCAACCATTAGTGTTTCTAAACCAAGCAGCATTTTAGGAGATAAGATAAAATGTTTTAATTCATGAAAGGGGTGGTAATAAAGGGGCAGGAGGTGGTCGTTGAGGTGACTCTTGCACACTGAGCCTCTGGACACTTTTCAGCCTCTCTGCAATCCTAGGAGTACTCCTAGTTTGCCGAGATGTCCCCTGAGAGTGGACGTCAGACGGCCACAGCGAAGTGCGCTAGGCAGAGTATTTAGGCGCACCAGGTGCGATACCAATGAGATTTGTCGTGCTCATCCAGTGCGCTTGGTGCCTGAAGAGTGCTCCGTACAGGCAGAGACTGCCATATGTGGGTATTATGTGAATGTCAGGTCTGGGAATCTGACAGAGACCGAGCAGACATTTAAAATAAAAAGTTTGGTAACTCAACCAGCCCCAATACTCTCAGCCCTTCTGGCAAATGTCAGCTGTGCCAGTCCTGGCCTTAATAATGGAACGGGTAAAACGAGAAGAGCTGACTCCAGTCTCTGAAAGATTATCATGAAATGTGCCGTTTATTTTAGAGCCTTGTGATTGGTCGGTTTTTGTCATTTTACATTCCAGTCCTTCCCATGTGTGACGTACCGATGGACGGGATCTCTGTGGCAGATGTGGGTCCAGCGGTGCTCAGCATCCTCCAGAATCCATCGGAGTACAAAGGGAAGAATATCGGACTCAGCGGAGATAAGCTGACGGTGGAACAATATGCGGCGATAATGTCCAAAGTCACCGGCAAGACCATCAAAGACGCCAAAGTGAGTGTCCTGACCGCTGAGGCAGGGGTTTGAGCTCTATGTTCTAGTCTACATTTAGCAGCGGTGTAATATCCAGATATTACATATACCGCAGCTCTGCTCCAAAATGGCGCAGCGGTGACAAAGAATTCTGGAACAGAGAGAAGGGGAAGGATTGGCCAACAGGCCGCATGTTAACGGGTAATGTCATTAACAAGCATCCGCACCTTTCTCTGCCCCCGACTTCTCCGGCCACTCCCTGGACGCGCACAAGTGGGAAAAAAATGGCAGAACTCCCTTTATATTAACTAATGCCCTGTGTGCAAAACTAGCTTATTTATATAAACATTTTTCAAACATGATTTGAACAGAGACCGCACAGGCTGACGACATGGTGGTGCTAAGTCATCAAGGGACGCAGTTTCCAGTTGAACACCGGTATAAGTATGCGCTGCCTATACGGCACTTGCGGTATGCAGGCAGACAGCACACACTGCAGGACACATACAATGCATATGTATATATCAAGTCCGATCAGAACGCACAGAAAATAAAATGAAATACATTAACACCTGTTAATAATATAATCATTAATAGAAATACTTTAAAAAATATATATTTTTCTTTTACATGAAATACATTTATTAGGATGTTATTAATGTCTACTGTACATAAAATGCATTTTTACAGTTGCTGCTGATTGCAGACACATGTTCTACCATGTATACACAGCCGTCCTCACTGTCACTTGGCACTTACACCTATAGCTGCTGACAGCACATTTTAGGGACAGTTTGCTTCGTGTGCAAAATGACGCGATTCACCGCAAATTGCTGTATTTTGGACAGGGAATTGCAGGATGCGGGAGACTTGCCTGCTCTCCCGGGAGACCGACCCGGATTTCGGGAGTCTTCCGACACTCCGGGAGAGTTGGCAAGTATGGGTTTCAAATATTGATTTTCGCTATAGATTGTAAGCTCTGAGGATCAGATTTGAAGGACTGAGGGTCTCTGTTGTGAAATACAGACATTTGTGCAGTTATTAAAGCCGTTTCTTGTTGCTGCTTTCCCTACAGATCTCCCCCGAGGTGTACGAGAAACTGGGCTTCCCAGGAGCACAGGAAATGGCCAACATGTTCCGATTCTACATCATGAGACCCGACCGGGATGTGGAGCTCACCCGTAAACTTAACTCCAAGGTCAAGACGTTCCAGCAGTGGATGGAGGAGAACAAGTGTGGATTTACAGACTTGTAGATTCGTTTTCTGTGCCTTAGCCTGTAAAACCTTTTCAAACATATTGTACGTGCCTAAAATAACATTGTACAAATCAAGTGTTCAACATTCCATACGTAGGTCTCATCTTCTCCTTTGTACTGAAATACTAGACGGTTATATGTTGGAGCTATATAAATAAAGTATATTAATAAACAATCATAGTCTGCAGCACTTTTACAATGGGTGCAATGTGCACATTTTAGGTGTTATCGCCACCTAGTGCTAGATGTTTTAAGGGACACCTAACACTTGTCCAAGGAATGTTAGGGAGACTCACAAACAACCAAACAAAGTCCAGGATTCAGAGCCCCATCTGAGTTCGTAAGCCCACTTCAAAATGTTGCTGGCTGTCAAAAAGTCCTACAACAGTCCCTATTTTGACGGTACTGCCATGATTAGCTGGCCTTGAAAGGGGTGTGGCTTTGCAATAATGTGGGCGTGGTTCGGCTGGATCAATCTCTAAAAGCGCTCCCAGGTATATCTGCGGAATTCTCAGTTTGAACGCAGGGTTCCCACATGCACTGAGGACATGGAAGATTGCATCACTGTGCCGTCAATCGGCCCATCCCCATCTGGGCCCCCCCCCAGGTCCGGCCCCATAGTGGGCTACCTTGGGCTGGGTCACTGGACTATCTCCATGTTTAATCCTTTATAATGTTCCTAATAGGCTGCTGTGCTGAGTCTTGCGGTTTTCCACTTTTGCGATACATAAATTACCATAACTCTGCCCCACGACGCTTCTTATCTGTGGCCCGCGTTTCGCACCCATCTATATGCACAAACGCTTTCAGCATCGGGGAAACGCCAGGTAACCCAGATACCACAATGCTACTAAGAGAAAGTCCTATCTGTCCTGAAAAACTATGTAACCTTTTATTTCTGTCCTTCTTGGTGAAACGCGTCAAAGATTAAACATTGCTTTTGCAGGGGAATGAGAAAACCCTCTGGATAGGAAAATTAGTATAAAGCGTTCTCAAAGTAAAGTGACGCTTGCAATATTAAACAAAACGTATATAATAAGATGATGCAAAATAATGACCATTAGACAATTTTTCCCCACGGAAATATTTTGTTCCGATAAGTTTTTATTTATTTTTTCTGCACATAAGCTTTATTGAAAAGAGAGCAAACTTTATCTATGAGCTTGTGTGGAGCGCATAGCGAGTGTTCTTATGAATTCCTCTGCAACTTTTGTGCAGAACCCACAGTCTTCCTTCCTAAATCAACCTTTCCTCAGATTCTAAGCTGGAACACGGTCTCTGTTCTGTGGAGATTTTATTTGTTCAATAGTTTTATGTTTTTTGCAAACCTGTGCATCTCTCTTTCACACTCCTACCCACGCGGACTGCCCTCCCCTCCTTTCCTGCCCCCTGTTCCTAGTCCCCCCCCCACCACTCACAGATTATGCATTGCAAGTTAATGTCTGCACTTGTACATTTTGTTATCTGTTACATATCGTCTTGTATTTTGACTGGTTGACCTATTAGTACTATTGTATTTCTGTCACCCTTATTTGGAGGGGAACAAAAGATAAAGGGCAAAGCAAAGTCAATGGAAGTTTTACAGACAATTTTATTTAAAGGAATAGTGCTATAAATACATTATCTGATATTCATCAATGATATATAGCAACAAAGCATACATGTGATGGATTGGAAGCCATGAAGGTTTAAAAGTACAATAGTAATTTTAGGGTTTAAGTTTAGTGCTTAGTTTAATAAAAAGGATAGAAATTATTATGCACTTAAAAATGTGTTCATCTGCAGTTTGTGCATTTATTAATGAGTAGGAGCTGCCATAGATTTCTCTGGTGATTTAGAATAATACATCTTAGGCAGATATTAGTAGAACAGCGACACCTACTGGTAAAATGATAAATTATTAAACGTGTTTGACGGTACTATGCCGTTACTTTCAGAGATATGGGATTACAAACATCCGTTTTACAGAACATTGTTTTTGAAGTCATTCTTCATTATAACATTCGTAGGCTGTAAGAATTTAAAAATGGCAAATGTCTGTTTCTTTTAATTAATGCTAATTTAATGCAAATGGAGGAGAAATTCACCAAGACAAGTCCTAGTCCATCCACAATTTATATTTTCTTAATTTTATACACTCTATTCATGTAATAACAGTAGTAAAGTTGACAATAGTTTACTGACCATTTTCTAGGAAAACCACTCATTTAAATTTACACAAAATGCTTATATAATAGGAAAATGTGGGGAAAAAGAAATTAGGAGCAATTCTAAGCCAAGGGGCTCAGATAATGGCAGTAAGAGATAATGCACTTTCTGGTGTTGTGCATGCTTTGCACAGGTATTACTAACAGCCAGTAATTGTACGACTAGCAGCCATTAACAGCCTACACGTAACTTATCAAAAACATATTTTTAAAGGACACTATCAGAGGCATGACTAGACATCTGTGGGCCCCATAGCAACATTTTGTAAGGGCCCCCATGTGCATGAAGCAGACAATTTCTCACCCCTACTGGCTTGCTGAAGCTCCCTCCACTGATTAATTCACAGATGCTATGATAGCAACCAGCAGGGATCAGTCTACACTGTTAACCAATCACAGCCTTTATTTTGGTTACTACGACAGCAATCACAGTCTGATCACTAGAGGGAGCTTCAGTAAGCTGGATGAGGTGTGAAATGGTGCATTGACAGGGAAATTATTGTTTTATTTGTGTTGTTTGCACAAAGCTCTTTGCTTGTTCAGATGAGCATATTTCTAGAATTTGTTTGAACGGTAATAAAAACCGTGCACCACAACCCAGCAGTGGAATACTGCAGATAAGTGACTTTCCAGCATCCGGCACTAACTCTTGGTGCACAGTGTCACTCGTCTTTTGAGTTCTAGTTTTTCATTACCACTTCAAATGTAATTTGTATTTCACACTTAGGGGTAGAACTATCAAACCTTGCAAAAAGGAAAAGTGGAGATGTTGCCCATAGCAGTCAATCAGATTCAAGCTGTCGTGTTCTAGAATGTACTAGATCAGAGGTTGGCAACAGCCAACAGCACCCTAGACAAAGACTAAATGAGCTAAAGTTAATAAAATGACTAAAAAAAAAAAATCAAATCTAGTTTTAGGTGGAATTCTCTATGATAAGATTAAATCTGAAGTTTTAGTGTTATCCTGGCACCCTGAGATAGAGGAAGCTGATATTACGTGACTTACTGTAGCTCATACATGCCCACTTTTAATATTATTATATAAGTCATGTGACATGGGGTAGGAGGAGGGCGTGGTAACATTTCGGGTCACCATAGCCCCGCCCCCACTATATTAAAGTCGAAATTCACGGCATTGAATGGAGGGGCGGAGCTTAATGACGCGATTAAGCCCGCCCCCTCCATTCACTGCAGTGAATTTCACCAAATTTCGGGAGTTTTGCCTACTCTTCCGGGAGTCAGTGAGGACTCCCCAAAATTCGGGAGCCTCCCGGGAATTCTGGGAGAGTAGGCAGGTATGCTGTAGCTCTGAGGTAATATCTGTATTGTGTCATCCATCAACTGTAGCTATTAGTAGGGGAAGGAAAAGCGAATCTCTGTAATAATTAGAAAACCTCATTTATAACAGCAGTATGCAACCTCTCACTCCCCAGTTACTGTTGAACTACAACTCTCAGCTTCCCTGCCAGGCATGCTGGGACTTGTAGTTCCAAGCAGCTGGAGAGCCACTGACTGTCTAAGCCTGATATAAAGGTGTTTGCTATTGACACAGTAGAAGCCAATGAAAGGTACATGCAGAGGGGAATCTTCATTTATTAAGCTTAAACTTTCCCTAGTCAGATGGAATTGTGGGTAATTACATTTACCTCAGATGAGGGAGTGATGGCCGCTCTTCAATAACTAGTTTATGTCACATACAGATAAAGTAAAAAAAATAAAATATTGTGCAGTATATATATGGCTCCCATGTTCCCCAATTGTTCCAGAACAGTCCCATCTTTTTCCACCCGAAATCTTTAACCACCAATACTTATTTTCCAATAACAGAAATTCCCGATGATCCCAAACTCGAAGTTCAAGTTCGATGAGAACAGGTATAACCTTATTTATATCCTAAAAGAAAATACAGAGTGGGTTTTATGTCCTGAGCAGACTTCACGGGTCTCCCTATTTTTAATCTCACACTTATGGGATCTATATGTATATGATGCACCATGAACGTATCGTTTAAATAGTATAACGAACTTGACGCCTTTATTGGTCGGCTCCCGGTCTACGGCAAAAAAAAGAAGATTTTAATAACAGTTACATAAGACGTAACCGTCTGACTGGTATGTTCTTCCTCTTGTCTGTTTCCCCTCAGGCGGGACAGCGGCATACCGAAATCAGCTGCCATGGAGGCACAATTAACCTTTTGAATGCCACAGTCTGATCCTGAATGTTCCTCGTCTTCTGAAATCGGGAGCTGTACCCCTTCCACATGAAGTGAAGCCTAAATCTACAGAACAAGTTACCCTTTATAGATAAGCTATTACGAATGTATATGTAAATGTGCCCAAACCTGGACAGAACTTCATAAAAATCTCACAATGTATTTATACTTGCTCTGCAGTTGAATGCAAGCTATTGTTCTCTGATATCAGCCATCTTCTGGTAAAGGAGGGTTCTTCAATGCGATTACTGACATTAAGTCTGCTCCATATAGCAACTTATCTCCACTATAATTACATCTTTATCACAAATATCTTGACTTATGATAAGCTTGTGAAATGTTTAAATACATATTTGTGAATGATATTAGCAGCTCTAATATTCAAATGTATATAATTTTAATATTACAATCTAATTTTATACATCTATTGGTATAAAGTCTTTGTGTGTCTCTAGATCCCATCACATTATTTGTCTTTTACAGTATCTTGTAGACCCACAAATGTCACTGCCCCTGTCACATGCAGCCCTGTTCTCACTGACACATCACTCATCTCCTGTTATACTCTGTGCTGCTGGGGGACCCTGCTCCTTCCACTATATAACTCTCAGTCTGTGGCTTCCTGCTGCCTCCATTCCCCTCCTCACATCATGTCAGTGCCCCTGTCACATGCAGCCCTGTCCTCACTAACACATCACTCATCTCCTGATATACTCTGTGCTGCTGGGGACCCTGCTCCTTCCACTATATAACTCTCAGTCTTTGGCTTCCTGCTGCCTCCATTCCACTTCTCACATCATGTCACTACCCCTGTCACATGCAGCCCTGTCCTCACTAACACATCACTCATCTCCTGATATACTTTGTGCTGCTGGAGGACCCTGCTCCTTCCACTACTTAGTTCTCAGACGGGTACACAAGTCACTGCCTCCCTCCAGCTCAGGACACTCATCTCCCATTTATCAGACATCTGTTAACAAACACCTGTAGCAGAACATCAGGAGAATCAATGCACTTTTAATGGAATCAGTGCAGCCCCAGGAAGTTCAAATTCTGAAACGTGCTAAGAGTTTGGTTCCTGAACGCAGATCTAGGCCAATATTTATTGGAACAATTTTGAAAATACTGCTCATTCCTCGTGCGGCTCCTCCTACCCCTTTCACCAACTACAAAATATTTCTGCTCCCGAATTTAACACTTAATTTGCTGTTGTAGATATCAAACAGAGGTTTAAAAACACCCTTCTCATCAATGAATTAATTCTGCAAGGATAACGCAGTATTAACTGAAGTGGCTCACAGAGCAGTTTGTATTTTGCATTTTGCTGTCATTTCATAAATGACCTCTGCTACTACATTGCTACTTAGCAGCAAACAAATATGTGAGAGGTCTGTTATTTAGAAGCTATAGTAAAGCCACCTGACCTGACAATCGGGTCACACAAACGCTTATTACCTTGCACCTTTCCCAGCAAGGAACATTTTGCAGTAGCTTTTGGTTTTAACAGCCTTGCTTCTCCATTATTAATGGCTAATTAGTACACTCAGTAATTTTTTCATCTACAGAAACCTGCAAACAATGGATGATTGTTGGAGTAGAATGCTTAGTTAGGATGAGAGTGCAAGTTTCTGCACATCTGTCAATCAATAGGATGCAAGCAAAAACGGTAGATTAGATAGATAGAAATGTATATATATATATATATATATATATATATATATATATATAATCATCATCTCCTTTTCAAAATCTCTCTCTGGGAGGCAGAGTATGGCTGCCAGTCACACTCACACGGAATGATCCATGTTTAGATGTAAGTCCAATTGCGTGCTATATCTTGTGTGAATTCGCTGCTAACTGCCGAGCTGTGTGCAAGAACGAGTGTTTTCACTGATTGCCGGATGATATCAGGAATTAACTACACATTCCGCATTGTACTAGTAAGGACCACTACTGACAACAATTTGTACTTATATACTGTAAATGAAGCTGTATTACACAGCGTCACTCAACAGAAGATCTCGACGTTCCTTATTAATCATCAGCTATTTATATAGCGCCATTAATTCCACAGCGTTGTACAGAGAACTCACTCACATCAGACCCTGTCCCATTGGAGCTCACAATCTAAATTCCCTAACATACACACAGACAGAGAGAGGGAGAGAGACTAGGGTCAATTTGATAGCAGCCAATTAACCTACCAGTATGTTTTTGGAGTGTGGGAGGAAACCGGATCACCTGGAGGAAACCCACGCAAACACGGGGAGAACATACAAACTCCACACAGATAAGGCCATGGTCAGGAATCGAACTCATGATCCCAGTGCTGTGAAACAGAGATGCTAACCACTGAGCCACCGTGTATTAATGCCATGATTCAAGATTCATGGTAAATGACAACCATCTATAACGTTAACCGATGGGCAATTGTAGAGACATTTCTGAAAATAAACAATATAATAGCAAACTTAGAGCAGCATTTCTGCTCTAAGTTTTTGTAAGAATGATTTCATGTGAAATTAATGTATTTTGGGGGTACCTGGTACAAACTGAACTGAGGGAGAAATCTCTTACTCCCCATTGTGCAGGTGACAGGGGGCTTTAATAGATAAAATAATAATTATCAGTTATCAGTTGTTTTATTTAAGCAAATATCTCTTTCTGTACATCCGCCTAATGCAAGTTTCTCTGACAGAGCAGTAACGAAAGTTGTCAAATAAACATCACATTACTAAGAAAGGCGTTTAAACCGGTCGGACCGACTCTTCCTGCCTTACCTGAGACCTTCTGTCTAGGTGCCGTGATACAGCAGAAAATACCACCTGTTTGTAGTGATTTAGCATTTCCTGAAATAATGCAAACATAGAGCTACAATGTAATGTTTATGTCATTATTTGTGGACATATTCTTATAATTAGTTTATTGTAGTCTAGTCTCCGTGAAAGGAAAATCTCTTTACTTAATAATAGTATTTAATGGTCATCAGTTTAATCGGTGGTTGAAGTGGGAATTTAGAAGTGCTGGTATGGAAATGTGGAGAGACAAGGACCTGGGGGGCTGCCCAGGTCCCCAGAAGCTGTAGGGAATTTGACAGTGTGAAAATTGATTCTAGATACTTTTTAACACTATGTAGTATAATATAGAACTTATTATATGATGTCGGGGTTCCGTCCAGTGTCCCCCAGTGCCGTGTCCCTCCACCTATCCCCCATATCTCGTGTTACTTGACCTTTCCTTATTGTACATGTACCTACATCTCTCTAACGTCTCTCCTGTGTTCACCTCTTCCTTCTGTCTTCTATCTCCTTTCCTCTATCTGTCCATACTCCCCATGTACCCCTATCTTCATCCAAGGTAACTCCATCTCTCACTCCCCACCTTCTTTCCAGTGCACTTCCCCCCTTCCCCCCACTCTGACATACAGAAGGTCCCAACAATTTACCAGATGCTTAGGAAGCATCTGCTGTGGAGCACAGAAATGCCATTACCGGCACATACCGCCCCACTTCGGGGGCTGAGATTAATGTAAAAGGCCAACACGTCTTTTCTGTCTACTCTTCAATTAGCCACAAAGGGCCGCCAGAGCCTCACACGATGTGACCCCACGGTAATGTCCGCCCAAGGGAGTTACGAGGGGATATAAGCGGAGATTCCTCTGGTGTGATAACCGTAAGTGCGCTCAGGAGTACATTGCACTAAGCACCATCTGCACCTCGCTGTCAGCTGTATTCCCCCCCCCCTTGGACTTGTAGTTGGGTCAGATTCTTTAAACGTGGGACTCTTCAAAGGGGTAATGTTTAGTGGTCCATCAATGTGATGCTAAATCACGCCAGGGTATCCATACTGGGCCGCGGATAAACTGTTTGCACTGTGCGCATTTTCCAGAGCATACGCCAACCAGATACGGTGCGGATTCATCTCACGTGGGTGTCTTCAAAGTCTGTGAAGTGGGCGAGCTCCTTGTAATACACTTGATGTGTGCTTTCAGTTAGACTTAGTGAGAGAAAAAAGAAGTTTTAAAATAGATAAAAATATTTCAAAATCTTTTCACATAAAAGAAGCGATATCACCGGCGATCACTCTTCGATGTATAGAGCGAAGCGGTAATCTAACGGCACCAATAGGGCTTTTCACCAATTAATAAACATACCTGTCACTCCCAAATATGCCTGTGACAGTCCTCTTATTATAGCTACACCCCATCAATATTGAGGACAGGAAACCACCAATAATTTGGGGGAACATACAAAGAAGGAAAAACAGATCCTTGTTTCACATACAAGTAACGTTTGTCAGTCTATTGTATAATCCCTGACTTCTAGGTATCAGTTACCTACACGGCACCTGTAAGGAGAACAGGATTAGTGTATCCAGGTGACCTTTCATGTGGAATGACTTCACCCAATCCACATCAATAGAGAGGATTACAGAGCCGACATTAAGTGTGTTATTCTCCGCTGGCGTTCATTCATGAGACACTTTTCCTCCATCCTATCTGCTACTGTTAAAAAAAGGACAACACTCCTGAAAACTGTTGGATTGGAACATGATTGGCTGCTGTTACCTGTAGAAACCAATCAGATTCAAGCGATCATTTCTCTAGAGTGTATAAAAAATTAAAGCCAATGTCTGGCTGCCATTATAATTATTTATTAAAAGTTATCTTTATTTATATGGAACCGACATATTATATAATAACTGCGCTTTGCCATAAATATATCTCTGAGTGTAGCAATCTATGGTTAGATTGCTTATCTTAGAGATAGTGTAATGAGTATAGGATACATATCAGCTCATCTTGTTGGGTTGGAGTGACTGTCTGCTGACTGCTTATTACATGACATGAAGGGGCTCACTAGGTCTTGGGGGCAATTTGGGTTCTGTCTCACTCTCCCCCTAACCTCTGCCCCCCTGAGGCTGTCCTTTGTGTACATTGCTGAGTCATAATGACAGTCAGACCAAACGGAGTAAGGGGAGGAGGAAGACCCAGGGCTGCCTTATAAAACCAGTTCCTCTGCTGACTGTGTTATTCCTGCAGTACCTGCTACCAGTGAGCCTCATCCACCATGTCTGGGAAAAAAGTGATTGTTGTATTTGGAGCCACAGGTGAGTGGAGGGGAAGGGGTGGTGGGTGAGAGGCACAGGTGAGTGGAGGGGAAGGGGTGGTGGGTGAGAGGTACAGGTCAGGGGGGTAGACAGAAGGGTGCTGCAAGGTGCAGGCAGTGTGTAAGAAGCCATGTCTGTGTGTGCAGATTACAGTGTGTGGTCATTGATTAACCTTGTGCTGTCTGCTCACCTTTACCATACAAAAACTTACACTTTATCTCCTGTCTACATCTCGCAGCTTTCCTATTGCTCCCCCTTTCTAGAATTCCTTATTTCAGGGTTTCCCAGACCCAGTGCTCAGGGCCCCCTAACAGTGCAGGTTCTCCAGCTGACAAGTGAAATAATTAGTACAACCTGTAGAACTGTCACATTGTCAGTCAGTAATGAATACACCTGTGCTCCAGCAAGGATATCTGGAAAACCTGCACTGTCAGGGAAGCTGAGGACTGGGCGTGGGAGACCCTGACTTGTTTTAATACTAGTCCCCACCTGCACTGATCATTACTGCTGATTGCTCTGCACAGTTCCTATGTTCTTCTTATATAATTCCTGAGTTCCAGCTTTCACATTCTCCTGACAGATATAGCTCAATGTATGTGATATATACATTATAGCATAGCTTATAATATTCTAATATGTTTCAAAATCTGTTAATTTAAATCAGAGTTGAGAAGTGAGAATGTCTTGCAAAAGCAGGACTAGATCACCTAGATTTAACTGATTCCTTTCTCTTTATGTACCTGGTGCTAGGGGAAGGCAGTAGAGGCAGCTGCCTTAGGTACAAAGATACTGAGGGGCAGAATGCAACACTGGACTTGTCACTGTGGGCAGGTGACTCAGTTTAATGTCCCGGGTGATACTAGCTTTGCCCGCACAGTACACACAAGTCAGTGAGTCTTTGCTCACATATCTTCTGAGCCATGTCTGTCTTGCCTTAAGCATACGTGTCACTGAGCAAAGTAAGATCCTTATGGCTCCCCTCCAAGGTTCATCTGGCAGCTGATGTATAGTTTATTGACAGCACAATGAGCCTCGGTGACATGAGACTGATATTGTCTATTAATTCACATCCTCCTGACCACACTCCTCTACTTTATTTATGCCAAATCCAATTCCCGTTTCCTTTATTTCTCGAGACATTTAAAGGACCATGAAGCCTTACATTGCAAGATGAGATGATCTGAAAATACCTCATTGTAACATTCACAAATATATATCTAGCATGAGAGTTGTTGTTGTAACTTTATCTAGATATATGTAAGTTTATTGTTCTACCGTCAGCTCTTTAGCCTTAGAGGAATATTCCTCTCCAATCAAATATATTCAGTCCTAATGTAGTTTAGTTAAGGCATCTTAAAATAGGTTCCTGTGAGAATCAAAATGCATTGACATACAATAAATCAATTTTGTGTTTTTATTAAGTCCTGTTGGTGTCCGTTCTCATTTCATCTTCAACTTGAATGGGCGCCTAGGCCATCTGTTGGTATATATTTGTGACTGTTAGTATCTCTCCTGTGACTTATTCATGGCATTCACTATTTGCTTATCGCGGTCTCCCACAGGAGCTCAGGGTGGGTCAGTGGCAGACGCTCTACTACAAGATGGTGGTTTTGCCGTCAGGGCGGTGACTCGGGACACCAGCAAGCCAGCGGCTGTGAAGCTGCAAGAGGCCGGAGCGGAGGTTGTGTCCGCAGATCTGGACAATGAGAAGAGTCTGGAGGCCGCACTAACCGGAGCTTATGGAGCTTTCCTGGTCACCAACTTCTGGGAACACTTCAGCAAGGAAAAGGAGGTTGCCCAGGTAAAGGCCTCCATGGTATCTGGCTGTGATCATAGAGGAATGCTGGTTACCATCGTAGCTGTATTTATTCTTATGAAGTCTCCGGCTGTTAAAGGGCAACTCCACCCGGGCCTTGACACAACTCCCTCTGACTGGTGGAATTATGATGGTCCCATGTTGAGGACCCTCTTAGTTTGGGAGATGCTGGTCCCTGTAAAGCATGGCTTCCTGACTGATAGCCGGGAGGTTTAAAGGAAACCGTGATCGACAGAACAGCTGTTAATGTGAACTTGCTGTCAGTTTTACCAATGTTAGAAACATAGTGATTCCCTTAGCAGCAGCCTTGGAATCACCAAGTTAGTACCAGGTATCTAGTAGGTAGTGGTGCAGCTTTAACTTCAGGAGGAGTTCCCTTTTAATCTCCGATTTTACAGCAGTGGAAGAATGGTGATGTGACAAACCTCTGTCTTAATCTGATATAATCCAAACCACAATGGCATTGTAACAGATTAGTGAGAGCAAGGTGTACATATAATACAATGACAAGCAGCATGCTGCTTTCTGTCAATTGCCAAAACTGAGGAATCTTTAAGATTATGTTCTAGGAAAATGAGGATTAAATATTTTTACATTTTACTCCATCATTGGTTATATGAGAACTTGCTTTTCCTTACCGTGTGTGTGTGTGGGGGGGGGGGGGGGGTCCAACAGAGGCCGCCATCAGTATGCTTAGCACAGTGAGTGTAAATAAAATCTCCCTCTGCAGTCCATAAGCAAATTTTAGGGCTTTTTGCCTGCTCTGCCATATTTTTGCTTGTTTGTGAAACCCCTATGACGTCACACATGTCCCATGCCGCTAGGCCACGCCATCGAGCTATCAATAAGATTGACAGGAGCGCTCTTGCAGAAAATAAAGTGATTCTGGTTGAATAGAAAAGACACAATGGGTCTTCTAGTAAATGGTGAACTCTGCAAACAGTCTTACTAGCCCCACCATAGGAATTAAGGAAAGTCCAATAACAAGAATATTTGTATTTATCAATATTTACATTAGATAAAAACAAGGAGAATAATTAAAGTTGACAAGTGTGCTTTAAAATAATGACTTGATCTGATAAGGCCATCTGTCACTGAAGATATTTCCATCTTTCTACTTCAACCCCTTTCAATTACACCTCATTTATTTTTGTGGCATAAAATGACTCCATAATTGACGTAGGTCTTTCTTCTTTCCAGGGGAAATTGATCGCGGATCTAACCAAGAAACTTGGCCTGACGTTTGTGGTCTTCAGTGGCTTGGAGAACGTGAAGAAGCTGACTGGGGGGAAGTTGGACGTGCTTCATTTTGATGGCAAAGGGGAAGTAGAGGAATATTTCAGAGAGATTGGAGTCCCTATGGCCAGTGTGAGACTTCCCTGTTATTATGAGAACCTACTGACCTTCTTCAGGCCCCAGAAGAACAAGGATGGAGAAGGCTACTCTCTGGGTATGACACTGGGGTGATGTCTTGTGGGTGCATGGTAAAATGGGGCATAACGACTCCTCTGTAGAAACCTCTACAAGATACCTTTCCACCCCACAATCCTCATACTTTCAGAGTGACAAAGGTGCGCTGGGGACGTGGTTGTGTGGATTGAGGACGTGGCCAAGTGTCTGGAATGCTTAGGACATTCTGATTACCTGGCCAATAAATCAGGTACACGTGGAAAAGCAGAAGTTGAAGATTGAATAGAAATAAGGTGGTCAGACCCTGGTCAAACACACTAAAGTGGTTCTTCATAAAGGTGCATTTGACTAGGTTCTCAGCACCTTATTGTAGTTCACGTTCAACTCCTGCTTGTCCATAATGTTCCCTGAGGTGGACATGGACAAAATAACCTGGAGCCAATCTGATCAACAGCACAAGTACGTTTAGGTCTGTGTGACGGTGACCCATCCACTTGTGCAATTAATTAAGGACAGGTCAGAAATGCTCTGTGACGGGGACAGTGTCATGATGTGAGGAGAGGACTGGAGGTGGGAGGGGACGAGTAGAAGGAACGATCTCCTGTTCTAGAATTCTGTTGTGAAAAGTACCCATATGTATTCTCAAACTGTCATTCCAGCCATCCCCATGGGTGACGTACTGCTGGATGGAATGTCTGTGAAAGACTTGGGTCCTGTCGTCCTCAGTATCTTGAAGTCTCCGTCACAATACACAGGCAAAGACATCGGGCTCAGCACAGAGAAGCTGACGGTGGAGCAGTTTGCAGCAATAATGTCAAAAATCACCGGCAAGACCATCAAAGATGCTAAAGTGAGTATTAGTGATCTAAGATGTTCCTAGGGGGCATATTTGCTAAACTGTGGGTTTGACAAAGTGGAGATGTTGCCTATAGCAACCAGATTCTAGATGTCACTTATTTAGTGCAGTCTAGAAAATGACAGCTAGAATCTGGCTGCTATAGGCAACATCTCCACTTTTTCAAGCCCGCAGTTTGGTAAATATACCCCCTAGTGTCTCTGGGTGATCACGTCATCGCCACTATGTCATGTGGAAGAGACACCCTGCAGATAATTACCGAGAGATAATGAAGAATGAGGTAGTTGGCTGAAATCTGTCTATTAGTAATCTATACTTTACCTACAGGTTCCTCCTGAGGCTTACGAGAAATTGGGCTTCCCAGGAGCAGGTGAACTGGCCAACATGTTCCGCTTCTACATAATGAAACCCGACCGGGACATAGAGCTCACTCTCAAACTCAACCCTAAAGCCAAGAAGTTCCAGGAGTGGATGGAGCAGAACAAAGATTTTTTTAAGGACCTGTAAATGAATCCTCCCCAATGCCTGGAGAGGTATAGGAAAAGACTGGTTATTATGTCCTATGTGATACAACGTTCCCTGGACCATGTATGTTGCACTGAGGCTTCTGTAAACTGAAATATTTACCCAGGTGCCTGTCTACCTGACCACTAATAACACCTGTGGTCGGAGCCAGTTGTTTTTTTGTAAACCATGTTATAGAGATGATTTTATTAATAAAACAAAACAATAAGTCAACTATTAACATTTATTTACCTAGTGTCAACATATTACCCAGGGCATTAAATCAGTTAATTGTGTTGCACTGGGTGAATCCAGAATCCCTTTAATATATTAATAATTCAATGTTTGGTTTATAGTCGTGTATGTATATATGTGTGTGTGTGTGTGTGTGTGTGTGTATATGTATATATATATATATATATATATATATATATATATATATATATATATATATATATATATATATATTATTGCTAAAGGGAAGGTGCACCTTCACATGAAGTATATACCGTTAAACCACAAAGAGAGAATATGTGAAGTGGGGCACTCATTGACTTTTTAAAATAGACTATAACTTTAATGGTATACATTAAGAGACCAACTTAAATTGGTGAATTTAAATTTCTGCATGAGTCAAGTTTTATTAGTGAAATAAATAAACACAAGAATGAATGAATGAACTTTTGAATTGAAGGATTCTGTTAAAAATAGCAGACCACCTGCTATACTACACTGCTGCTAAGTATATTGTGTATGGGTAATGATGATCTCCTTTCAGACTCCAACATACAAATCATCCAAAATCCAATACAACAGACTGGTAGAAAGTTTTGTATTCAGGTTGCTACTTTCCTTTCATAGTATATTAAGAATATAGTTTGGATCTCTGGTTGAATAGACAGGGGGTATCTTCGTAAACTTCTCTGAGCCCAGGTGTCACTCTATAGCCTTGTGTTATTATAGCAGACTACTGCATTTGTTATCTCATTGGGTATGCAGCTTGTATAACTATTACATGGATAAATATTCACCAATATTAATATACCTTGTTAGAATGACACTGGGGAATGTTTTGATCACTTTATCCCAAGTGATAATGTAATCATTAAGTTTGCCAATTATAAACCCTGTAATATGATTGTCTGACTGATTGCCACGATCAGAATACCAGAGTATCAAGGCTTCTGCCCACTGGAGCGTAAGTGTGACAGTCTTTGCTGGAGCTAATATTCTATAAACTTTCTATAGTGCATTAGTGGTGATTAATTTCTGTAGCTTATATTCGATGTATAACAAAGTTTAGTCGGCAGCGTGCGTGGTTTACTCCAATGCGCGTTTCACTAATGGGCTTTGTCTAAGGCAAACTGAAGCAGCCTTCCCATTGGCTCTTTAAATCATTAACCACGCCTTGTTACTAAGAAACGTCTCTATGTATGACCTTCTAAGAGGCATGGTTAATGGTTTAAAGAGCCAATGGGGGAAAAAGCCAAGCCTATTAGCGAAACGCGCGTTGGAGAGTAAACCATGCACTTCTACAATTCAAAGTTTTATTCATTTTATTCTTGTATGTATTTCACTAATAAGACTTGTAATAGACAAAGATTGGTGGTTAGGGGAAGGCCTCTAAGGAGGGAACTGCAATACTCAATGCGAGATATGAGTACATGTATTAGGTATTGCAGTGGCTTGTGTGACAAATGCGCATATTCTGGTAATGCTTCTTAGATGTATGAAATAGGATTTGGATACAGACTGGATGTGAAGAACAAAGGACAGTTCTGAGTGAAGAATATGCATGACACCTAAGCAGTGAGATTGAGGTGTAGGGTCTATTTTTGTGTTGCCCACAGATATATCAAGGGGGCAGATTCTGTTGTCTGGTGGGAAATATTATTAGCTTAGTTTTTGAAAGATTGAGTTTCGGATGGCAAGAGGACATCCAAGATTCAGTGACGAGGGCCAGCCGAGATGGTGTGAGATCCGGAGAGGAAGATAAATTTAGATATTGCTTCCATAGAGATGATGCTGAAATTCAAAGTGGCTTATAGGCTTTCCAAGAGAAGTTTTATACATACAGAGGCGAGAGGCTAGTACATAGCCTTGTGGTACTCCAACTGATAGAGGAAACGGAGAGGAGGTGGATTCAGAAAAACAAATGTTAAAAAAGCGATTTTATAAGATAAGAATCGGCATAGGACAGTGTCTTGAAGACCTATGTCACGTAGTGTTTGCATTGGAAGAGAGTGGTCAACAGAGTCAAATGTAGCCGAGACGTGTAGGAGGAATAGACGTGCGTAATGACCTTTTGAATTTATCAGTGGTACAATCATGACTACCTTAGTCAACGCAGTCTCAGTGGAGTTTTGGGAATGAAAGTTTGATTGAAGAGGGTACAGCAGGTTGTGTGAGATGAGTGTAGGCAAGCCTCTCAGGAGGTTTGGAAGAGCATGGTAGTCCATGGATAGGATAGTAATCTAATACAATTATTTTTATTTTTTAGAATAGGAGTAAGCACGTGCATGAATAATGATGGAAATATGCAGTCATGGCCAAAAGTTTTGAGAATGACACAAATATTGGTTTTCACAAAGTATGCTGCTTCAGTGTTTGTAGACCTTTTTGTCAGATGTTGCTCTGGTATACTGAAGTAAAATTACAAGTATTTCATAAGTGTCAAAGGCTTTTATTGACAATTACATTAAGTTTATGCAAACAGTCAATATTTGCAGTGTTGACCCTTCTTTTTGAAGACCTCAGCAATTCGCCCTGGCATGCTGTCAATCAACTTCTGGGCCACATACTGACTGATGGCCGCCCATTCTTGTCTAATTAATGCTTGGAGTTTGTCAGAATTTGTGGGTTTTTGTTTGTCCACCCGCCTGTTGAGAATTGACCACAAGTTCTCAATGGAATTAAGGTCTGGGGAGTCTCCTGGCCATGGACCCAAAATTTGGATGTTTTGATCCCTGAGCCACTTGGTTATCACTCTTGCCTTATGGCAAGGTGCTCCATCATGCTGGAAAAGGCATTGTTTGTCACCAAACTGTTCTTGGGTGGTTGGGAGAAGTTGCTCTTGTAAGATGTTTTAGTACCATTCTTTATTCATGGCTGTGTTCCTAGGCAAAATTGTGAGTAAGCCCACTCCCTTAGTTGAGAAGTAACACCACACATGAATGGTCTCAGGATGCTTTACTGCTGGCATGACACAGGACTGATGGTAGTGCTCACCTTTCCTTCTCTGGACAAGGGCTTTTCCAAATGCCCCAAACAATCTGAAAGGGGATTCATCAGAGAAAATGACTTTACCCCAGTCCTCAGCAGTCCAATACATGTACCTTTTTCAGAACATCAGTTTTTCCTGGAGAGAAGTGGCTTCTTTGCTGGCCTTCTTGACACCAGGCCATCCTCCAAGTCTTCGCCTCACTGTGTGTGCAGATGCACTCACACCTACCTGCTGCCATTCCTGAGCAAGCTCTGCACTGGTGGTGCCCCGATCCCGCAGCTGAATCAACTTTAGGAGACGTTCTGGTGCTTGCTGGATGTTCTTGGGCACCCTTAAGCAGCCTTCACAACTATTGAACTTCTCGATGATCTGATAAATGGTTGATTTAGGTGCAATCTTTCTAGCAATAACCTTGCCTATGAAGCCCGTGCAGTCATCATTGCAAAGCAATGATGACTGCACGTGTTTCCTTGCAGATAACTATGGTTAACAGAGGAAGAACAATGACTTCAAGCACCATCCTCCTTTTAAAGCTACCAGTCTGTTATTCTAACTCAATCTGCATGACAGAGTGATCTCCAGCCTTGTCCTCGTCAACACTCACCTGTGTTAACGAGAGAATCACTGACCTGATGTCAGCTGGTCCTTTTGTGGCAGGGCTGAAATGCAGTTTTGGGGATAAAGATCATTGTCATGGCAAAGAGGGACTGTAATTAATTGCAAATCATCTGATCACTCTTCATGACATTCTGGAATATATGCAAATTGCCATCATAAAAACTGAGGCAGCAGACTGTGAAAAATAATATTTGTGTCCTTCTCAAAACTTTTGATCATGACTGTAGTATGTTGTGCTGCAAATAATCTGTCTGACCGAAAACTAGGGAGCTAAATTGGGCAAAAGATAAAGACTGAATACAGTATAGTGACCTTACTCTACTGTGCAGTTGAGCAGGGTAATGAATTTGCATGTAGGAGTGTGGCAATAATATTTTATTTATGAGGTTGCTCTGTGTTCAAGATTACTCTGCCCACAAGGAAATATATTTGTGTGGACGCAGCCTTAGGCTAAGTACATGGAAGCAGCTTTATTTACAGTGTGCAGATAAATAGAATGTGAATAATGTTTGCTCGTTCCAGCATTGCCAACGTCTGAATAAATGTCTGTGTGGACGTAGCCTTGGGTTCAACAGATCAATTTTATCCAGCGACATCTGTTAACAAACACACCTGCAGCAGAACATCAGGAGAATCAATGCACTTTTAATGGAATCGGTGCAGCCCCAGGAAGTTCAATTTCTGAAACGCGCAAAAGAGTTTGGTTCCTGAACACAGATCTTGGACAATATTTAGTGGAACAATTTTGAAAATACTGCTCATTCCTCGTGCGGCTCCTCCTACCCCTTTCACCCACTGCAAAATATTACTGCTCCCGAAATTAACACTTAATATGCTGTTGTATTTATCTGAGCTAAACAGGCTTAAAAACACCCTTCTTATCAATTAATTCTGCAAGGATAATAACTGAAGTGACTAGCGGAGAATTTTGTATATTGTGTTTTGCTTAGAGTACAGTAAAGCCACCTGATTTGACAATTGGGTCACATAAACCGTGCACCTTCCGCAGCAAGGAAGATGTTGCATTTTACAGTAGCTTTTGTTTTTAACAGCCTTGCGTCTCCATTATTTATGGCTGATTCGTACTCTCCATAATTTCCTCATGTACAGAAACCTGCAAACAATGGCTGATTGTTGGCGTAGGATGCTTAGTTAGGATGAGATTGCAAGTTTTCTGCCCAGCTGTCAATCAATAGAAAGTAAACAAGTATATGCTGCATGCAAACACAATAGATCATACTTACCAACTTTCTGTTGGTCAAATCCGGGAGGCTGCAGAGGAGGTGGGCGTAACGGGGGGCGGGGCTCCAAAATGGCGTTATTTTGGACCAAATGCCGCGATTCACCGGGAATCGTGGCGTTTGGGACTTAATTCTGCCCACTTCACTAGGAAGTGGGCAGAATTATCCAGATGCGTGAGATTTCCACACTCGCCCGGGAGCCCGGGAGACTCTCGCAAAATGCGGGAGTCTCCCGGACATTCCGGGAGAGTTGGCAAGTATGCAATAGATTAGATATACACTAGATGGACAAAAGTATTCGGACACTTTATCATTACACCAACAGGGACTGTAATGACACTGTATATGTAATACATATACTTTAATATGGAGTTGGTCCCCCTTTTGCAGTGATAACAGCTTCCACTCTCTTCTTGGAAGGCTTTCCACAAGATTTTGGAGTGTTTCGGTGGGAGTTTGTGCCCATTCATTCTGTAGAGCATTTATGAAGTCGGGCACTGATGTTGTACGAGAAGGCCTGTGCGCCAACCCGCCAAACCAGGGGCAGATTCATTTCACGAGGGTGTCTTCAAAGTCTGTGAAGTGGGCGCGCTCCTTGAAATACGCTTGACGGACAGGTAGCTGCATTTGCGCACAGGAATTAGCAATGTGCGTTTTCAGTTTGACTTAGTGAGAATATTATTATTTTTTTTAAATAGATAAAATATTTAAAAATCTTTACACATTAAAGAAGCGATTTTACCAGTGATCTCCCTTCGATGTATAGGGAGAAGCAATAACAGACCTAACGGCGCCGATAGGGCTTTTCACCAATTAATAAACATACCTTTCACTCCCAAATATGCCTGTGACAGTTCTCTTATTATAGCTACACCCCATCAACGTCGGGGACAGGTAAACACCAACAATTTGGGGGACATACAAAGAAGGAAAAACAGATCCTTGTTTCACATACAACGTTTCTGTCAGTCTATTGTATAATCCCTGACTTCTAGGTATCAGTTACCTACACGGCATCTGTAAGGAGAACAGGATTAGTGTATCCAGGTGACCTTACATGTGGAATGACTTCACCCAATCCACATCAATAGAGCGGATTACAGAGCCGACATTATTAAGTGTGTTACTCTCCACTGACGTTCATTCATGAGACACTGATCTTTTTCTGTCTGATGGGAACATTTATTAAAATACATATACCGTATTTTCACTTTATTATGTCACAAATGACTGTGCGTTCTTTCCTAGTGACAGATTTATAAGCAGGTTGTACCTTTTCTCTACATCCTAAGCACTTCCGTGAAAAGAAAAAGACAACATTCCTGAAATCTGGTGGATTGGAACATGATTGGCTGCTGTTACCTGTAGCAAACAATCAGATTCACGCTATCATTTCTCTAGAGTGTATAGAAAATGAAAGGAAATATCTGGCTGCTATTATTATTATTTATGAAAAGTTATATTTATTTACATAGCGCCTGATTCATTAAAGAAAGTAAGGGGAAAAAATAAGTATGTTTTCTTCTGGACAGAACCATGTTACAATGCAAGGGGTGCAAATTAGTTTATTATTTTGTACGTAAGGAAAATGTCTGTTTTCATGTAGCACACAAGTACGTCTCCCCCTCCGCTGCCCCCTGATCCTGTCCTTTGTGTACATTGCTGAGTCATAATGACAGTCAGACCAAATAGGGTAAGGGGAGGAGGAAGACCCAGGGGCTGCCTTATAAACCAGTCCCTCTGCTGGCTGTGTTATTCCTGCAGTGCCTGATATCAGTGAGCCTCATCCACCATGTCTGGGAAAAAAGTGATTGTTGTCTTTGGAGCCACAGGTGAGTGTAGGGTGAGGGGTGGTGGGTGAGAGCCACAGGTGAGTGTAGGGTGAGGGGTGAGGGGTGAGAGGTACAGGTGAGTGTAGGGTGAGGGGTGAGAGGTACAGGTGAGTGGAGGGTGAGAGGGACTGGTCAGGGGGTAGACAGAGGGGTGCTGCAAGGTGCAGACAGTGTGTGAGAAGTCTGTGTGTGCAGATTACAGTGTGTGGCCATTGATTAACCTTGTGCCGTCTGCTCACCTGTATCATACAAACACTTACACATTATCCCCATTAACCCGCTGCACCCTGGGGCGGAGAGGCCCTGTAACCCGATGGCCTCAGGCTGACCAGCACCCTCTATAGTGTGGTACTAGGTGGCTGCTCCAGGACTAACCACCTACCTTAATGTGGCCGCGGATCCGTCTGTTGCTCTGTTCCTCCCCTCTGTGGCTGCAGAATGTGCACAGGTCACATGGGGCGTGTCACATGACAGCTGCTGTCCTATGTGTGAGAGGGAGGCATCTGCAGGTACAAGGTAAGTGTGTGAGGGGGTGTGGCTGCTGAAGTGTGAGAGGGGGTGTGGCTGCTGAAGTGTGTGTGTGAGGGGGTGTGGCTGCTGAAGTGTAAGAGGGGGTGTGGCTACTGAAGTGTGTGAGGGGGTGTGGGTGCTGAAGTGTGAGAGAGGGTGTGGCTGCTGAAGTGTTTGTGTGTGTGTGTACGGGGGTGGGGCTGCTGAAGTGTGAGAGGGGGTGTGGCTGCTGAAGTGTGTGTGTATGTGTGTACGGGGGTGGGGCTGCTGAAGTGTGAGAGGGGGTGGGGCTGCTGAAGTGTGTGTGTGTGTGTAAGGGGGTGGGGCTGCGGAAGTGTGAGAGAGGGTGTGGCTGCTGAAGTGTTTGTGTGTGTGTGTACGGGGGTGGGGCTGCTGAAGTGTGAGAGGGGGTGTGGCTGCTGAAGTGTGTGTGTGTGTGTGTGTACGGGGGTGGGGCTGCTGAAGTGTGAGAGGGGGTGGGGCTGCTGAAGTGTGTGTGTGTGTAAGGGGGTGGGGCTGCGGAAGTGTGAGAGAGGGTGTGGCTGCTGAAGTGTTTGTGTGTGTGTGTACGGGGGTGGGGCTGCTGAAGTGTGAGAGGGGGTGGGGCTGCTGAAGTGTGTGTGTAAGGGTGTGGGGCTGCGGAAGTGTGTGAGACGGGGTCTGGCTGCTGAAGTGTGTGTGTGTGTGTGTAAGGGGGTGGTGCTGCTGAAGTGTGTGTGTGTGTGTGTGTGTGTGTGTGTGTGTAAGGGGGTGGTGCTGCTGAAGTGTGTGTGTGTGTGTGTGTGTGTAAGGGGGTGGTGCTGCTGAAGTGTGTGTGTGTGTGTAAGGGAGTGGGGCTTTCTAAAGTGTGTGTGAGGAGGTGGGGTTGCTGAAGTGTGAGAGGGGGTGTGGCTGCTAAAGTGTGTGTGTGCAAGGGGATGGGGCTTTCTAAAGTGTGTGTGAGGGGGTTGGGCTGCTGAAGTGTGTGTGTGTGTGTGTGTGTGTGTGGGGGGGGGGGTTGGGCTGCTGAAGTGTGTGTGTGTGTGTGTGTGTGTGTGTGTGTGTGTGTGTGGGGGGGGGGTGGGGCTTTCTAAAGTGTGTGTGTAAGGGGTAGAGATATTCACTGACCCCTGTGTTCTGGTTTTGGTTTTGGATCTGGATTAACTTTGTGTTTTGGTTTTGGCAAAACCATCCTCGTGTGTTTTGAGTTTGGTTTTGGATCCCTATTTTTTTGCTAAAATTACATATTTCTGATTTTTTTCCCCCTACATTATTATTAACCTCAATAACACTAATTTCAAGTCATTTGCAGTCAATTTTGACCACCTCACAGGTCACAATATTATTTTCATACACTTTGAAACAAAGACTGCAGAATTAGAAGTCCAAGGGGTAAATGTATCAAGCTGAGAGTTTTCTGGCAGGTTTGAAAAACCAATCAGATTCTAGGTATCATTTATTTAGTACATTCTGAAAAATGACAGCTAACATCTCCACTTTTCAAACCCGCCGGAAAACTCTCAGCTTGATACATTTACCCACAAGCCTGCCAGACCTATTATTTGTATTTCAGCAATGACAATTAGCATTGGAGCTCTCCTCTTTGTGTGTTATCTATATAACACTGTACATTACGGGACTGCAGATTTATAAGACCAAGCCTACCAGACCTATTAATTCTTTCTATTTCAGCAATGACAATTAGCAATGGAGCTCTCCTCTTTGTGTGTTATCTATATAACACTGTACATTATGGGACTGCAGATTTATAAGACCAAGTCTACCAGACCTATTAATTCTTTCTATTTCAGTAATGACAATTAGCAATGGAGCAATGGAGCTCTCCTGAAAGTTACTGGAGACTTTGAAGAACACTGGTACCCCTCCTCTTTCTATTCTACCTATGATGCTGCCCAACTGCACTAGAGACTGCCGAGAACTGTGCTACCCCTTATGTGTCCCTCTGTGAAATGGCGCTGCATCACCGTGGAGGGCGGTACTTATAGAATCCAAAAGTTACGAATTCCGACGACGTAACAATGACGTTTTGCCTCGTTTTCAATTCCGAGGGCGCGCAGAATTACTGAGCTGGTTCGGTACTCGGATCTGCTAACTTCGGGTGTGTTTGGTTCTCGGGGAACCGAGCCTGAGCAT
This sequence comes from Mixophyes fleayi, assembly GCF_038048845.1. Classification (NCBI taxonomy): domain Eukaryota; kingdom Metazoa; phylum Chordata; class Amphibia; order Anura; family Limnodynastidae; genus Mixophyes; species Mixophyes fleayi. The sequence goes on from NC_134408.1 coordinate 12,643,254, forward strand.
CTCTAGTAAGGGGATGGGGCTGCTTAAGTGTGTGTGTGTGAGGGGGGGCTGCCAAAGTGTGTGTGTAAGGGGGTGGGGCTGCTAAAGTGTGTGTAGGATAGAAGGGGAGCTGCTAAATTGTGTGTATGAGGGGGTGGAGCTGCTAAAGTGTGGAATGGGAGGGTTTTATTATATTGTGTGATATGAGGGGCTGTCTTAATAGTACATGGTTGGGAAGTAGGCTATTAATTTAATGGTGGAGTTTAGGTTGGGGATAATTATTTAATGGGTGCTATTATTTGTGGGGCAATTTAATTTAATACTGAGGCCTATTAAATTAATATTAATTTAATGCTGGGGTGATTTGGGGCTATTAATTGAATGTGGGTCTGAGTTTGGGGAGGAGGGCTATTTATTAAATGTGAATATTAATAATTTAATGCTGGGGATGTTTGTGGGAAATGGTTATATTAAATGTAAATGCTATTAATCTATTGCTGGGGCTGTTTGGAGGGAGGGAAATAGGTTTATTTATAAAAAGTGTATACTATTAATTTAATGTTGGGGCTGGAGGTAGGCCTAATTATTAAATGCAGGTACTATTGATTTATTGCTGGGACTGGTTGGAGTTTTCAAAATTTCAAGTACCCATTTTTCTTTTCCAAATAGGGCCTCCAACATTCCAGGATCCAGACAAGCAGCAACTGCACTAAAGACACCAGCAGCCACAGGTGGTGAAAGTGACACGACAGGTAGGAGAAAGCAGGACAGTCTGCCAACTGTGCTGAATGTGGTGGGGCAGTCCCAAATATGGGTGACTGTCTCGCTTAGTCAGGATTTGGTCTGACCATAAGTACAGTTGGGAGGTATTTCACACTGTACTGCTCGTGAAGGCAGAGCTGCGTGCATCTTACAGTAGTACACACAGTTTTGCCTGTGTGTTTGTCTTAAATAATAGCCCCCGTGTTTTAAGTGCACCAGGCTCCCCAGAGCCTTATTCCAGCTCTGGTGATACTTTAGTGGTTCTTGCATTGAATCCATTGCCTCCTTCTACCTTGCACTGGTCCCATTCTCAGATCACTTTGTGGAACAAATGGCCAGCCCCCACTGCACTGAAAATATCAATAATCCTGCCTCCTTGGTACTTACTATACTTCACTTATGCCATTGTCTGCCAACCCTCCCTGCACTGTTATTAAATCAAACCACCACCAATCACTGGGCACATTTAGGGCTCATACACAATTGTTACATACAAAAAAAGTGTTTTCTTGCAGATGCTTGAAACATTTCACCTTTGTGGTGATCGCACTGGATAGCCATTTATTAGAAGGATTATTTTTTATGCATTTTTTGAAACACACAGTACACATTTTTATATATTAAAGAGAGATTTGACTGGTAGTTTGTATCTCATGACGTCAGGGGAAGATGCAACAGTGCGGTGAGGTGCTCATATGCTTCTCTGGCAGACTGATCAAATAGGATTCTGCCAACACGTTTTGTAATCGTTAAACTTATTAAACAAAGTCAGATATGTTTCTATGAAGGGAATTTTGGAAGGATTTGTTAGTAGGCATTTGAAGAAGTTTGAACACAGAGACATAAACCAGTCGCAGATAAAGTAAAAGGATTCATGTATTTTTATAGCAGCTTTTTCCCTGCTTTGCCTTAGTAATGACCCACTGTGTACGAAGTCATCACATCCAGGTTTATATTATAGCATAGCTCATAATATAATGTACTAATATGTTTTAAAATCTGTTAATTTAAATCAGAGTTGAGAAGTGAGAATGTCTTGTAAAATCGAGACAAGGGGCCTGATTCATTAAGGATCTTAAATGAAGAGGATACTTATTTCAGTCTCCTGGACAAAACCATGTTACAATGGAAGGGGTGCAAATGAGTGTTCTGTTTTGCATATAAGTTAAATACTGACTGTTTTTTCATGTAACACACAAATACTTGATAGCTTATTTGTATACTGAAATTTAAAGTTGATATGTGTGTGCTACATAAAAAAACAGGCAGTATTTAACTTATGTGCAAAACACAACACTCATTTGCACCCCTTCCATTGTAACATGGTTTTGTCCAGGAGACTGAAATAAGGATCCTCTTCATTTAAGATCCTCAATGAATCAGGCCCTAGGTCACTGAGAGTTAACTGATCCCTGTCTCTTTATGTACCTGGTGCTAGGGGAAGGCAGTAGAGGCAGCTGCCTTAGGTACAAAGATACTGAGGGGCAGAATGGAACACTGGACTTGTCACTGTGGGCAGGTGACTCAGTTTAATGTCTCGGGTGATAATAGCTTTGCCTGCACAGTACACACAGCAGTCAGTGGGTCTTTGCTTGAGACCTTTGCTCACATATCTTCTGAGCCATGTCTGTCTTGCCTTAAGCATACGTGTGAGTGAGCAAAGTAAGATCCTCATGGCTCCCCTCCAAGGTTCATCTGGCAGCTGATGTATAGTTTATTGACAACACAATGAGCCTTTGTGACATAAGACCGATATTGTCTATTAATTCACTTCTTCCTGACCACACTCCTCCACTTTATTTATGCAAAATCCAATTCCCTGTTTCCTTTATTTCTCGAGACATTTAAAGGACCACTAAGCCTTACATTGTAAGATGAAATGATCTGAAAATGCCTCTTGTAACATTCACAAATATATATCTAGAATGAGATAGTTGTCATTGTAACTTTATTTAGATTATTTAAGTAATTATTTTGCTATTAGTTATTATAGTCTTTAAAGCTGCGGTGTCTTTGATCCAGAGACAGGTTGTGATCTCTGATTTTCTGTGTGCAGAGGAATATTCCTCTCCAATCTCAAATATATTCAGTCCTAATGTAGTTTAGTTAAAGCATCTTAAAATAGGTTCCTGTGAGAATCAGAATGCATTGACATACAATGCAACAATAAATCAATTTCTGTGTTTTTCTAAGTCCCGTTGATGTCATTTCCCATTTCCTCTTCAACTTGAACGGGCACCTAGGCCGTCTGATTGTTTGTATACATTTGTTATTTTGTGACTGTTATTTCATGTGATTTATTCATGGCATTCACTATTTGCTTATCGCGGTCTCCCACAGGAGCTCAGGGCAGTTCAGTGACAGACGCTCTACTACAAGATGGCAGCTTTGCCGTCAGGGCGGTAACTCGGGACGCCAGCAAGCCAGCCGCTGTGAAGCTGCAAGAGGCCGGAGCGGAGGTCGTGTCCGCAGATCTGGACAATGAGAAGAGTCTGGAGGCCGCACTGACCGGAGCTTATGCAGCTTTCGTGCTCACCACCTACTGGGAACACTTCAACCAGGCAAAGGAGGTTGCCCAGGTAAAGGCCTCCGTGGTATCTGGCTGTGATTATAGAGGAATGCTGGTTACCATCGTAGCTGTATTTATTCTCCTGAAGTCTCCGGCTGTTAAAGGGCAACTCCACCTGGGCCTTGACGCAACTCCCTCTGGCTGGTGCAACTATGACGGTCCCATGTTGAGGCCCCTCTCAGTTTGGGAGATGATGGACCCTGTAAAGTACGGCTTTCTGACTAATAGCCGGGAGTTCTAAAGGAAACTATAATCGACAGAACAGCTGTTCATGTGAATTTACTGTCACAGTTTTACCAATGTTAGAAACGTAGTGATTCCTTTAGCAGCAGCCTTGGAATCGCCAAGTTTGTAACAGGTATATAGTAGGTGGTGGTGCAGCTTTAATTTCAGGAGGAGTTCCCTTTTAATCTCTGATTTTACAGCAGAGGAAAAATTGTGTTGTGACAAACCTCTAATTTCTTAATCCTCTATAATACAAACCACAATCTCATTGTAAGATTAGTGAGAGTGACAGAAAGCAGAATGCTTGTCGTTGTATTATATGTACAATCACCAATAACGAGAAATTTTTACGATTACTTTATAGGAAAATGAAAACATATTTTTAAATAATTTTGCTGCATCATTGGTTATATTAGAACTTTCTTCTCCTTACACTCTCATTGGGGAAGGGGGGGATCCAACAGAGGGCCATCAATTGGAGCTTAATAGATGACTTAATTGAGGTAGCTGATATAATTAAGAACACATTAGGAGAACTCTGATTTATTACATTAAACAAGTCCATTGTGTGTTTTACAGGATTCAATCTAAACTTAACTTGCATATATGTAAGGGACTGTAACTGGGGAAAAGTTTTTTTGCTTAACTGTGCCTAGCATAGATAATATATGTTATCCCTCTGTGCAGCCTATAAGCAAAGTTAGGGCTTTTTTGTCCGCAACTTTTCTGCCTGTTCTCTGCCATATTTTTGCTTGCTTGTGAACCCCCTATGACGTCACACATATCCCATGCCGCTAGGCCATGACATCGAGCTATTGTACTTTAGGCAGCTTATCCTGCTCAATAAGATTGACAGGAGGACTCTTGCAGAAAATAAAGTGGCTATGGGTGAATAGAAAATACACAATGGATCTTGTAGTGAATGGTGAGCACTACAGAGTCTTACTAGCCCCAGCTTAGGAATTAAAGAAATATGCTATACCAAGAATATTTCTATTTATTAATATATACATTAGATAAAAACAAGGAGAAAAATAAAGTTTGCAAGAATGCTTTACAATAATAACGACTTGATCTGATAAGGCCATCTGTCACTTAAGAGGTTTCCATCTTTCTACTGCAACCACTTTCAATTACACCTCATTTATTTATTTATTATTGTGGCATAAAATGACTCCATGATTGACGTAGGTCTTTCTTCTTTCCAGGGGAAATTGATCGCGGATCTAACCAAGCGACTTGGCCTGACGTTTGTGGTCTTCAGTGGCTTGGAGCACGTGAAGAGGCTGACTGGGGGGAAGCTCCGTGTGCCACATTTTGATGGCAAAGGGGAAGTAGAGGAATATTTCAGAGAGATCGGAGTCCCTATGGCCAGTGTGAGACTTCCCTGTTATTTTGAGAACTTCCTGACCTACTTCAGGCCCCAGAAGAACAAGGACGGAGACGGCTACTCTATTGGTATGACACTGGTGTGATGTCTTGTGGGTGCATGGTAAAACGGGGCATAGCGGCTCCTCTGTAGGAGGAACGAGCTCCTGTTAAACTGATGTAAAGATTGTAGTGTCAAAAACACTTCTGTATGAAATACAGTTCATACACTCAACTTGGTGCGAGTTTTATACCAGTTCCACAACTATAGTCAACACTGTTCTAGAATTCTGTTATGAAGAGTACCAATATGTATTTTGAAAATGTCATTCCAGCCCTCCCCATGGGTGACGTACCGCTGGATGGAATGTCTGTAAAAGACTTTGGTCCGGTCGTCCTCACTATCTTGAAGTCTCCGTCACAATACGCAGGCAAGGACCTGGGGCTCAGCCGAGAGAAGCTGACGGTGGAGCAGTATGCAGCAATAATGACAAAAGTCACCGGCACGACCTTCAAAGATGCCAAAGTGAGTATTGGTGCTCTAAGATGTTCATAGGGGTATATTTACTAAACTGCAGGTTTGAAAAAAGTGGAGATGTTACCTATAACAACCAATCAGATTCTAGCTGTCATTTATTTAGTGCATTCTACAAAATGACAGCTAGATTCTGATTGGTTGCTATATGCAACATCTCCACCTTTTCAAACCCACGGTTTAGTAAATATACCCCTTAGTGTCTCTGGGTGATCACGCCATCACCACTAGGTCATGTGGAAGAGACACGCTGCAGATAATTACCGAGAGATACTGAAGAGTGAGGCAGTTGGCTGAAATCTGTTTATTATTACTCTATACTTCTTTACCTACAGATTTCTCTTGAGGCTTTCGAGAAATTGGGCTTCCCAGGAGCATTAGAACTGGCCAACATGTTCCGTTTCTACTTAATGAACCCCGACCGGAACATAGAGCTCACTCTCAAACTCAACCCTAAAGCCAAGAAGTTCCAGCAGTATATGGAGGAGAACAAGGACTCTTATAAGGACCTGTAAGTGATTCATTCCCATTGCCTGGGGAGTTATAGAAAAAGACTGTGAAGTATTATTTTCTATGTGATACAACATTCCCTGGACCACGTATGAGCCTTCTGTAAACCGAAATATTTACCCAGCTACCTGTCTACCTGCCCACTAATAACCCCTCCTGGTTGGAGCCATTTGTTTTTGTAAACCATGTTTATAAAGTTGATTCTATTAATAAAAAAAACAAAACAATAATAAGACAAGTCAACTATTATTAACGTTTATCTTGTGTCAACATATTACCCAGGGCATTATATCCATTCCCTGCCAGGGGAACTCAATCTAAATTCCCTACCGTACACACTTGTGTTAATTTTGTCAGAAGCCACCTACCTCCAGTACGTTTTATGGACTCCAGAGCACTTGGAGAACACCCAACATACTAACTCTACACCGGCGGTTCCCAAACTGCGCGCCGCGGCTCCCAGGGGTGCCGCGGCGCTGTCACTGGGGTGCCGCGGGCCAGACATAAAAAAAAACCCAAAACACAGAAACTTACCAATCCGTCGGGCGCCGGGACCCAGCAGCCTCCTCTCTCCTGCAGCTGTCACTGAATATCGACGTCAGTAACAAGCTGCAGGAGAGAGGAGGTTGCTGGGCCACCAGCGTAGACTGGGGGTAATCCAACTTGCATCAACTTTGACAACATTACGAACTAAAAATCATGCAAAGGAACCAATGTTACTACTTTAGATCATCTACATTTTACAAGACTAAATAACCGGCATTAAAACTTTGACCTTCCTTGGTTCATTGTGCCAAATTCACATCAGTCATTTACAGCATTTGTGATTTGGATCTACGTCGATTCATTTTTATCGAAACCCCGTTTGTGAAGACAGCCGACTGGATCGGCAGACAACTACACCTCGTTCACTTGTACATTTCAAAGCACAACATGAGCCAAACAACTTAAGGTCAGTAGTGTTTTAATGCAACTTACTAATAAATAAAACATTTTTTTCACAGTTAGAGATCCGCCGCCGCCGTGAGAGTCTTGTGGCAATGGACAAAGTCACAGATTTAAATTGGCAAAATTTTAAAACAAAAATCCACTTGACAGCTGTTTGTGCTGGTGATTGAGTGACTATGTTTGCAGTTGGAAGATCTATTGTCCAAATGGAAAAGTTAAAATGTACCCGTCACTTATCCACAGTGCTGGCAGCGGAAACTTAGCTTACGTTGGGCTAGTGACATCGGGCCCGATTCATTAAGGAAAGTTATGGTAAAAGTAAGGCAAAACCATGTTGCATTGGAGGGGAGGTAAATTATAAACGTGGGGACAGATTTATAACTGGGGTAGAGCATGTCCTAAATCAACTTTAAATTTCAGTGTACAAATAAGCTATCAAGTATTTGTGTGCTACATGAAAAAACAGCCAGTGTTTTCCTTATGTGCAAAATAATAAACTCATTTGCACCCCTTGCATTGTAACATGGTTTTGTCCAGTACACTTAAGAAAACTTACTCAGTTTTTTGCTTAACTTTCCTAAATGAATCAGGCCCATCATGAGGAACTTAAGGCCCGTTGGCTCAGTGGGATCACTAGTTCTTAGAAATCAGATAAAGCTGGATATTAGTTCGGCTCACAAGACGGTCACCTGTACTGTGTGACAAGTGGGTACATGCTAACCTCAGCATGCAGCTGTAGATACCAAGTAATTGTCCGTGTAACAGGGGTGGGAATCTTAAAGCAAAGAGCAATGTTATAAGATCACATCAACACGTACAAATATCTCCAGCTTTGAGTACATATGGGCTACCAGTCCAGTAAAATAATGAAACCACCAATCCCGCTATGCCTTAATAGGATATTTGTTTTGAAGGACTAAAAAAACATAAAATCATATATTTTTAATTGAAACCTTGTATAAATCAATCCTGTACTCTGCTCACCTTACTGTAGATAGTCTTGCTGCACCCCCGATTTAGAAAGCAGGAAGGGGTCGGGTACTGTGAGAGATCGCCCGCACAGCTAAGAACGCGGGCCAGCAGCGATGGTGTGAGATTCGGAGAGGAGGATAAATTTAGATATCATTTCCACAGAGATGATGCTGATTCAAAGCGGCTTATAGGTTTTCCAAGAGAAGTATTATACATACAGAGGCGAGAGGCTAGTACATAGCCTTGTGGTATCCCAACTGATAGAGGAAACGGAGAGGAGGCGGATTCAGAAAAACAAATGCTAAAAAAGCTGTTTGATAAGTAAGATAAGAATCTGCATAGGACATTGTCTTGAAGACCTATGTCACTGTTAGGAACCCCTCCAGCCGGGACAACACAACCCGGAATCTACTCTGCCAGTCAGGTGTTCACTGGAGCCCCTGATGGTGGGGACAGGCTGGGCTGCAGACTGACAGAGGGTCGTGAAGTGTGTACCGGCTGGGGAGAACCCAGGCAAGCGGAGTAAGGTCCACGCAGAGGTCAAGGGCCGGTAGCAGACAGCGGTATCAGTAAACAAGCTGAGGTCATGGGTCACAGGCGGATAGCAGAAACGATAAACAGGCCAGGGATCAGGGTCACAGGATACACAAGCGAAGTCAGTTCAAAGCCAAAGGTCATACACGGTAAATCAGACGTGGTCTCAGAAGACTAGAGCAGGAACAAGCAGGTCAGCAGACTGGAACACAGAAGCTAAAACCGGCAGTGAGGCTGCAGACCTCACTGCCTTAAATACTAGTGGCCACCAATCAGAGCCTAGCTCTGAATCACACACAGCCCCCTGCCTGATTAATGTATGAGCCATTAATCAGCCCACAGGCTTGTTACATCAAGCCACAGGAAGTTTTACCTTCTGCGCATGCGCGCCCGGCTTCCTCCGTTGCCGGGACGCAGAGCAGGGCACAGAGCTTCCGACCGTTGCCGGCCAGGATCCGGAAGTGACGCCCCGGTCGTCAAGGTGACGGCCGGGACGCCAGAGGGGGCCAGAAGCGAGCCGCGGCGGCTTTGAGTACCGCCGCGGCTCGTGACAGTCACGTAGTGTTTGCATCAGAAGAGTGCTCAACAGAGTCAAGTGTAGCAAAGAGTTGTAGGAGGAATAGACGTGCGTAATGACCTTTAAATTCAGCAGTCATATAATCACTGACTACCTTAGCCAACGCAGTCTAAGTGGAGTTTTGGGAATGAAAGTCTGATTAAAGAGGGTACAACAGATTGTGCGAGGTGAGTGTAGGCAAGCCTCTCAGGAAGTTTGGAAGAGCATGGTAGTCCATGTATGGGACAGTAATCTAATACAATTATTTTTATTTTTTTTTAGAATAGGAGTAATCGCGTGCATGAATAATCATGGAAATATACAGTCGTGGCCATAAGTTTTGAGAATGACACAAATTTGTTTTTTTCCCAAAGTTTGCTGCATTAATGTTTTTAGACCTTGTTGCCAGATGTTGCTATGGAATGCTTGTAATTTTACATCACTATACCATAAGTGTCAAAGGCTTTTATTGACAATTACATTAAGTTTATGCAAAGAGTCAATATTTGCAGTGTTGACTCTTCTTTTTGAAGACCTCTGTAATTCACCCTGACATGTTGTCAATCAACTTCTGGGCCACATACTGACTGATGGACGCCCATACTTGTCTAATCAATGCTTGGAGTTTGTCAGAATTTGTGGGTGTTTGTTTGTCCACCCGCCTCTTGAGGATTGATCACAAGTTCTCAATGGGATTAAGGTCTGGGGAGTTTCCTGGCCATGGACCCAAAATTTCAATGTTTTGATCCCCAAGCCACTTATGCCTTATGGCAAGGTGCTCCATCATGCTGGAAAAGGCATTGTTCATCACAAAACTGATCTTGTATGGTTGGGAGAAGTTGCTCTTGGAGGATGTTTTGGTACCATTCTTTAATCATGGCTGTGTTCTTAGGCAAAATTGTGATTGAGCCCACTCCCTTTGCTGAGAAGCAACCCCACACATGAATAGTCTTAGGATGCTTTACTGTTGGCATGACACAGGACTGATGGTAGCGCTCACCTTTCCTTCTCTGGACAAGTGTTTTTCCAGATGCCCCAAACAATCTGAAAGGGGATTCATCAGAGAAAATTACTTTACCACCTTTTTGAGAATATCAGTCTGTCCTGATGTTTTTCCTGGAGAGAAGCGGTTTCTTTGCTGGCCTTCTTGACACCAGGCCATCCTCCAGAAGTCTTCGCCTCACTGTGCGTGCAGATGCACGCACACCTGCCTGCTGCCACTACTGAGCACGCTCTGCACTGGCGGTGCCCCGATCCAGCAGCTGAATCAACTTTAGGAGACAGTCCTGGCACTTGCTGGACGTTCTTGGGTGCCCTGAAGCCTTCTTCACAACTATTGAACCTCTCTCCTTGAAGTTCTTGATGATCCAATAAATGGTTGATTTAGGTGCAATCTTACTAGCAGCAATATCCTTGCCTCTGAAGCCCTTTTTGTGCAGAGCAATGATGGCTGCACATGTTTCCTTGCAGGTAACCATGGTTAACAGAGAAAGCACAATGACTTCAAGCACCACCCTCCTTTTAAAGCTTCCAATCTTATTCTAACTCAATCAGCACGACAGAGTGATCTCCAGCCTTGTCCTCGTCAACACTCTCACCTGTGTTAACAAGAGAATCACTGACCTGATGTCAGCTCTTCCTTTTGTGGCAGGGCTGAAATGCAGCGGAAATGTTTTTTGGGGGATAAAGTTCGTCATGGCAAAAAGGGACTGTGAAATTAATTGCAATTCATCTTCGTCTTCATGACATTCTGGAGTATATGCAAATTGCCATCATAAAAACTGAGGCAGCAGAGTTTGTGAAAAATATTTGTGTAGTATCTTGTGCTGTAAATGATCTGACTGACTAAAAATTAGGGAGCTAAATTGGGCAAAAGATAAAGACTGAATACAGTATAGAGGTCTTACATTACTCTGCTGTGCAGGGTATGTGCATTTATTATTCTGCATGTAACGATTCACATACAAATATTTTATTTGTTTATGAGGTTTCTCAGTGTTCAAGATTACTCTGCCCACAAGGAAATACATTTGTGTGGACGCAGCCTTAGGCTAGATACATGGAAGCGGCTTTATTTAAAGTGTGCAGGTAAATAGAATATGATAAACGATGTCTGCTTGTTCCAGCATCGCTCACGTCTGAATAAATGTCTGTGTGGACGTAGCCTTGGGTTCAACAGATCAATTTTATCCAGAGACATCTGTTAACAAACACACCTGCAGCAGAACATCAGGAGAATCAATGCGCTGTTAATGGAATCAGTGCAGCCCCAGGAAGTTAAAATTCTTCCAGTGAAACGTGCAAAGTTTGGTTCCTGAACGCAGGTCTAGGCTGATATTTAGTGGAACAATTTCGAAAATACTGCTCATTCCTCCGGCAGCTCCTCCTACCCCTTCCACCCACTACAAAATATTACTTAATTTGCTGTTGTATTTATCTGAGCTAAACAGAGGTTTAAAAACACCCTTCTCATCAATTAATTCTGCAAGAATGATAACAACTGAAGTGGCTAGCGGAGCATTTTGTATATTGCGTTTTGCTTAGAAGCTATAGTAAAGCCACCTGACTTGACAATTGGGTCACACAAACGCTTATTACCTTCCACAGCAAGGAAGATGTCACATTTTACAATGGCTTTTGTTTTTAACAGCCTTACTTCATTATTTATGGCCAATAATTACTCTCCGTAATTTCCTCATGTACAGAAACCTGCAAACAATGGCTGATTGTTGGAGTAGAATGCTTAGTTAGGATGAGAGTGCAAGTTTCTGCACATCTGTCAATCAATAGAAAGCAAACACAATAGATTAGATATACACCATATGGACAAAAGTATTTGGACGCTTTATCATTACACCAACAGGGACTGTAATGACACTGTATATGTAATACATATACTTTAATATGGAGTTGGTCCCCCTTTTGCAGTGATAACAGCTTCCACTCTTCTTGGAAGGCTTTCCACAAGATTTTGGAGTGTTTCGGTGGGAGTTTCTGCCCATTCATTCTGTAGAGCATTTATGAAGTCGGGCACTGATGTTGTTCGAGAAGGCCTGTGCGCCAACCCGCCAAACCAGGGGCAGATTCATTTCACGAGGGTGTCTTTAAAGTCTGTGAAGTGGGCGCGCTCCTTGAAATACGCTTGACGGACAGGTAGCTGCATTTGCGCACAGGAATTAGCAATGTGCGCTTTCAGTTTGACTTAGCGAGAATTTTTTTTAAATAGATAAAAATATTTCAAAAATATTTCAAAATCTTTACACATAAAAGAAGTGATTTTACCAGCGATCACCCTTCTATGTATAGGGCGAAGCGATAACAGACCTAACGGCGCCGATAAGGCTTTTCGCCATTTAATAAAGATCCTTGTCACACCCAAATATGCCTTTGACAGTTTTCTTATTATAGCTACAACCCATCAACGTTGAAGACTTTGTATGTCCACCAAAAATTTGGTGGACATACAAAGAATGGGAAAAACGGATCCTTGTTTCACATACAACGTTTCTGTCAGTCTATTGTATAATCCCTGACTTCTAGGTATCAGTTACCTACACGGCATCTGTAAGGAGAACAGGATTAGTGTATCCAGGTGACCTTACATGTGGAATGACTTCACCCAATCCACATCAATAGAGCGGATTACAGAGCCGGCATTAAGTGTATTATTCTCCGCTGGCGTTCATTCATGAGACACTGAACTTTTTCTGTCTGATGGGAACATTTATTAAAATACATATACCGTATTTTCACTTTATTATGTCACAAATGACTGTGCGTTCTTTCCTAGTGATAGATTTATAAGCAGGTTGTACCTTTTCTCTACATCCTAAGCACTTCCGTGAAAAAGAAAAAGACAACATTCCTGAAATCTGGTGGATTGGAACATGATTGGCTGCTGTTACCTGTAGCAAACAATCAGATTCACGCTATCATTTCTCTAGAGTGTATAGGAAATGAAAGCAAATATCTGGCTGCTATTATTATTATTTATTAAAAGTTATGTTTATTTACATAGTGCCTGATTCATTAAGGAAAGTAAGGCAAAAAAATGAGTATGTTTTCTTCTGGACAGTACCATGTTACAATGCAAGGGGTGCAAATTAGTCTATTATTTTGCACGTATTGAAAATAATGTCTGTTTTTCATGTAGCACACAAGTACGTCTCCCCCTCCGCTGCCCCCTGATCCTGTCCTTTGTGTACATTGCTGAGTCATAATGACAGTCAGACCAAATAGGGTAAGGGGAGGAGGAAGACCCAGGGGCTGCCTTATAAACCAGTCCCTCTGCTGGCTGTGTTATTCCTGCAGTGCCTGATATCAGTGAGCCTCATCCACCATGTCTGGGAAAAAAGTGATTGTTGTCTTTGGAGCCACAGGTGAGTGGAGTGTGAGGGGTGGTGGGTGAGAGGTACAGGTGAGTGTAGTGTGAGAGGGACTGGTTAGGGGGTAGACAGAGGTGCTGCAAGGTGCAGACAGTGTGTGAGAAGTCTGTGTGTGCAGATTACAGTGTGTGACCATTGCTTAACCTTGTGCCGTCTGCTCACCTGTATCATACAAACACTTACACATTATCCCCATTAACCCGCTGCACCCTGGGGCGGAGAGGCCCTATAACCCGATGGCCTCAGGCTGACCAGCACCCTCTATAGTGTGGTACTAGGTGGCTGCTCCAGGACCAGACACCTACCTTAATGTGGCCGCGGATCCGTCTGTTGCTCTGTTCCTCCCCTCTGTGGCTGCAAAATGTGCACAGGTCACATGGGGCGTGTCACATGACAGCTGCTGTCCTATGTGTGAGAGGGAGGCATCTGCAGGTACAAGGTAAGTGTGTGTGAGAGGGGGTGGGGCTGCTGAAGTGTGAGAGGGGGTGTGGCTGCTGAAGTATGTGTGTGAGGGGGTGGGGCTGCTGAAGTGTGTGTGTGTGTGTGTGTGAGGGGGTGGGGCTTTCTAAAGTGTGTGTGTAAGGGGTAGAGATGTTCACTGACCCCTGTGTTCTGGTTTTGGTTTTGGATCTAGATTAACTTTGTGTTTTGGTTTTGGCAAAACCACCTTTGTGTGTTTTGAGTTCGGTTTTGGATCCCTATTTTTTTGCTAAAATTACATAATTCTGCTTTTTTTCCCCCTACATTATTATTAACCTCAATAACACTAATTTCAAGTCATTTGCAGTCAATTTTGACCACCTCACAGGTCACAATATTATTTTCATACACTTTGAAACAAAGACTGCAGAGTTAGAAGTCCAAGGGGTAAATGTATCAAGCTGAGAGTTTTCCGGCAGGTTTGAAAAACCAATCAGATTCTAGCTATCATTTATTTACTACATTCTGAAAAATGACAGCTAGAATCTGATTGGTTGCTATAGGCAACATCTCCACTTTTCAAACCCACCGGAAAACTCTCAGCTTGATACATTTACCCCCAAGCCTGCCAGACCTATTATTTGTATTTCAGCAATGACAATTAGCATTGGAGCAATGGAGCTCTCCTCTTTGTGTGTTACCTATATAATACTGTACATTACGGGACTGCAGATTTATAAGACCAAGCCTACCAGACCTATTAATTCTTTCTATTTCAGCAATGACAATTAGCAATGGAGCTCTCCTCTTTGTGTGTTACCTATATAACACTGTACATTATGGGACTGCAGATTTATAAGACCAAGCCTACCAGACCTATTAATTATTTCTATTTCAGCAATGACAATTAGCAATGGAGCAATGGAGCTCTCCTGAAAGTTACTGGAGACTTTGAAGAACACTGGTACCCCTCCTCTTTCTATTCTACCTATGACGCTGTCCAACAGCACTAGAGACTGCCAAGAACTGTGCTACCCCTTCTGTGTCCCTCTGTGAAATGGCGCTGGATCGCCGTGGAGGGCGGTACTTATAGAATCCAAAACTTACGAAATCCGACGACGTAACAATGACGTTTTGCCTCGTTTTCAATTCCGAGGGCGCGCGGAATTACCGAGCTGGTTCGGTACTCGGATCTGTGTTTGGTTCTCGGGGAACCGAGCCTGAGCATCTCTAGTAAGGGGATGGGGCTACTTAAGTGTGTGTGTGTGTGTGTGTGAGGGGGTGGGGCTGGTAAAGTGTGTGTAGGATAGAAGGGGAAGCTGCTAAATTGTGTGTATGAGGGGGTGGAGCTGCTAAAGTGTGGAATGGGAGGGTTTTAATATATTGTGTGATATGAGGGGCTGTCTTAATAGTACATGGTTGGGAGGTAGGCTATTAATTTAATGGTGGAGTTTAGGTTGGGGATAATTATTTAATGGGTGCTATTATTTGTGGGGCAATTTAATTTAATACTGAGGCCTATTAAATTAATATGGGGTGGAGGGACCTTTAATTTAATGCTGGGGTGGTTTGGGGCTATTAATTGAATGTGGGTCTGAGTTAAATGTGAATATTAATAATTTAATGCTGGGGATGTTTGTGGGAAATGGTTATATTAAATGTAAATGCTATTAATCTATTGCTGGGGCTGTTTGGAGGGAGGGAAATAGGTTTATTTATTAAAAGTGTATACTATTAATTTAATGTTGGGGCTGGAGTGAGGCCTAATTATTAAATGCAGGTACTATTGATTTATTGCTGGGACTGGTTGGAGTTTTCAAAATTTCATGTACCCATTTTTCTTTTCCAAATAGGGCCTCCAACATTCCAGGATCCAGACAAGCAGCAACTGAGCTAAAGACACCAGCAGCCACAGGTGGTGAAAGTGACACGACAGGTAGGAGAAAGCAAGACAGTCTGCCAACTGTGCTGAATGTGGTGGGGCAGTCCCAAATATGGGTGACTGTCTCGCTTAGTCAGGATTTGGTCTGACCATAAGTACAGTTGGGAGGTATGTCCCACTTCACACTGTACTGCTCGTGAAGGCAGAGCTGCGTGCATCTTACAGTAGTACACACAGTTTTGCCTGTGTGTTTGTCTTAAATGATAGCCCCCGTGTTTTAAGTGCACCAGGCTCCCCAGAGCCTTATTCCAGCTCTGGTGATACTTTAGTGGTTCTTGCATTGAATCCATTGCCCACCTTCTACCTTGCACTGGTCCCATTCTCAGATCACTTTGTGGAACAAATGGCCAGCCCCCACTGCACTGACAATATCAATAATCCTGCCTCCTTGGTACTTACTATACTTCACTTATGCCATTGTCTGCCAACCCTCCCTGCACTGTTATTAAATCAAACCACCACCAATCACTGGGCACATTTAGGGCTCATACACAATTGTTACATACAAAAAAAGGGTTTTCTTGAAGCTGCTTGAAGCATTTTACCTTTGTGATGATTGCACTGGATAGCCATTTATTAGGATTATTTTTAATGCATTTTTTGAAACACAGAGTACACATTTTTATATATTAAAAAGAGATTTGACTGGTAGTTTGTATCTCATGATGTCAGGGGAAGATGCAACAGTGCGGTGAGGTGCTCATATGCTTCTCTGGCAGACTGATCAAATAGGATTCTGCCAACACGTTTTGTAATAGTTAAACTTATTAAACAAAGTCAGATATGTTTCTATGAAGGGAATTTTGGAAGGATGTGTTAGTAGGCATTTGAAGAAGTTTGAACACAGAGACATAAACCACTTGCAGATAAAGTAAAAGGATTCATGTATTTTTATAGCACAGGACTGGCAGCTTTTTCCCTGCTTTGCCTTAGTAATGACCCACTGTGTACGAAGTCATCACATCCAGGTTTATATTATAGCATAGCTCATAATATAATGTACTAATATGTTTCAAAATCTGTTAATTTAAATCAGAGTTGAGAAGTGAGAATGTCTTGTAAAATCGAGACAAGGTCACTGAGAGTTAACTGATCCCTGTCTCTTTATGTACCTGGTGCTAGCGGAAGGCAGTAGAGGCAGCTGCCTTAGGTACAAAGATACTGAGGGGCAGAATGGAACACTGGACTTGTCACTGTGGGCAGGTGACTCAGTTTAATGTCTCGGCTGATAATAGCTTTGCCTGCACAGTACACACAGCAGTCAGTGGGTCTTTGCTTGAGACCTTTGCTCACATATCTTCTGAGCCATGTCTGTCTTGCCTTAAGCATACGTGTCAGTGAGCAAAGTAAGATCCTCATGGCTCCCCTCCAAGGTTCATCTGGCAGCTGATGCATAGTTTATTGACAACACAATGAGCCTCTGTGACATGAGACCGATATTGTCTATTAATTCACATCCTCCTGACCACACTTCTCTACTTTATTGATGCCAAATCCAATTTCCTGTTTCCTTTATTTCTTGAGACATTTAAAGGACCACTAAGCCTTACATTGCAAGATGACATGCTCTGAAAATGCCTCTTGTAACATTCACAAATATATATCTAGAATGAGATAGTTGTCATTGTAACTTTATCTAGATTATATAAGTAATTATTTTGCTATCAGTTATTATAAAGCTGCGGTGTCTTTGATCCAGAGACAGGATGTGACCTCTGATTGTCTGTGTGCAGAGGAATATTCCGCTCCAATCTCAAATATAATTAGTCCAAATGTAGTTTAGTTAAAGCATTTTAAAATAGGTTCCTGTGAGAATCAGAATGCATTGACATACAATGCAACAATAAATCAATTTCTGTGTTTATCTAAGTCATTTCTCATTTCCTCTTCAACTTGAATGGGCGCCTAGGCTGTCTAATTGTTTGTATACATTTGATATTTTGTGACTATTATTAGTATCTCGTGTGACTTATTCATGGTATTCACTATTTGCTTATCGCGGTCTCCCACAGGAGCTCAGGGTGGGTCAGTGGCAGACGCTCTACTACAAGATGGCAGCTTTGCCGTCAGGGCGGTGACTCGGGACGCCAGCAAGCCAGCCGCTGTGAAGCTGCAAGAGGCCGGAGCGGAGGTGGTGTCCGCAGATCTGGACAATGAGAAGAGTCTGGAGGCCGCACTAACCGGAGCTTATGCAGCTTTCGTGCTCACCACCTACTGGGAACACTTCAACCAGGCAAAGGAGGTTGCCCAGGTAAAGGCCTCCATGGTATCTGGCTGTGATTATAGAGGAATGCTAGTTACCATCGTAGCTGTATTTATTCTCCTGAAGTCTCCAGCTGTTAAAGGGCAACTCCACCTGGGCCTTGACGCAACTCCCTCCGGCTGGTGGAACTATGACGGTCCCATGTTGAGGACCCTCTCAGTTTGGGAGATGCTGGAGCCTGTAAAGCACGGCTTCCTGACTAATAGCCGGGAGTTCTAAAGGAAACTATGATCGACAGAACAGCTGTTCATGTGAATTTACTATCACAGTTTTACCAATGTTAGAAACGTAGTGATTCCTTTAGCAGCAGCCTTGGAAACACCAAGTTAGTACCAGGTATATAATAGGTAGTGGTGCAGCTTTAACTTCAGGAGGAGTTCCCTTTTAATCTCTGATTTTACAGTAGAGGAAAAATTGTGTTGTGACAAACCTCTAATTTCCTAATCCTCTATAATACAAACCACAATCTCATTGTAAGATTAGTGAGAGCAAGGTGTACATATAATACAATGACAAGCATTCTGCTTTCTGTCAATCACCAACACCGAGACATTTTTACGATTACTTTCTAGGAAAATGAAAACATTAAATAATTTTGCTGCATCATTGGTTATATTAGAACTCTCTTCTCCTTACACTCTCATTGGGGTAGGGGGGATCCAACAGAGGGCCATCAATTGGAGCTTAAGAGATGACTTAATGGAGGTAGCTGATATATTAAGAACACATTAGGAGAACTCTGACTTCTCTGTAAAATTAAACAAGTCCATTGTGTGTTTTACAGGATGCAATCTAAAGTTAACTTGCATATATATAAGGGACTGTAACTGGGGGAAAGTTTTTTTGCTTAACTGTGCCTAGCATAGAGAATATTTGTTATCCCTCTGTGCAGCCTATAAGCAAATTTAGGGCTTTTTTGTCCTCAACTTTTCTGCCTGTTCTCTGCCATATTTTTGCTTGCTTGTGAACCCCTATGACGTCACACATATCCCATGCCGCTAGGCCATGACATCGAGCTATTGTACTTTAGGCAGCTTATCCTACTCAATAAGATTGACAGGAGGACTCTTGCAGAAAATAAAGTGGTTATGGGTGAATAGAAAATACACAATGGATCTTGTAGTGAATGGTGAGCACTACAGAGTCTTACTAGCCCCAGCATAGGAATTAAAGAAAGTGCTATAACAAGAATATTTCTATTTATTAATATATACATTAGATAAAAACAAGGAGAAAAATAAAGTTGGCAAGAATGCTTTACAATAATAACGACTTGATCTGATAAGGCCATCTGTCACTTAAGAGGTTTCCATCTTTCTACTGCAACCACTTTCAATTACACCTCATTTATTTATTTATTATTGTGGCATAAAATGACTCCATGATTGACGTAGGTCTTTCTTCTTTCCAGGGGAAATTGATCGCGGATCTAACCAAGCGGCTTGGCCTGACGTTTGTGGTCTTCAGTGGCTTGGAGCACGTGAAGAGGCTGACTGGGGGGAAGCTCCGTGTGCCACATTTTGATGGCAAAGGGGAAGTAGAGGAATATTTCAGAGAGATCGGAGTCCCTATGGCCAGTGTGAGACTTCCCGGTTATTTTGAGAACTTCCTGACCTACACCAGGCCCCAGAAGAACAAGGACGGAGACGGCTACTCTATTGGTATGACACTGGGGTGATGTCTTGTGGGTGCATGGTAAAACGGGGCATAGCGGCTCCTCTGTAGGAGGAACGAGCTCCTGTTAAACTGATGTAAAGATTGTAGTGTCAAAAACACTTCTGTATGAAATACAGTTCATACACCCAACTTGGTGCGAGTTTTATACCAGTTCCACAACTATAGTCAACACTGTTCTAGAATTCTGTTATGAAGAGTACCAATATGTATTTTGAAAATGTCATTCCAGCCCTCCCCATGGGTGACGTACCGCTGGATGGAATGTCTGTAAAAGACTTTGGTCCGGTCGTCCTCACTATCTTGAAGTCTCCGTCACAATACGCAGGCAAGGACCTGGGGCTCAGCCGAGAGAAGCTAACGGTGGAGCAGTACGCAGCAATAATGACAAAAGTCACCGGCACGACCTTCAAAGATGCCAAAGTGAGTATTGGTGCTCTAAGATGTTCCTAGGGGTATATTTACTAAACTGCAGGTTTGAAAAAAGTGGAGATGTTACCTATAACAACCAATCAGATTCTAGCTGTCATTTATTTAGTGCATTCTACAAAATGACAGCTAGATTCTGATTGGTTGCTATATGCAACATCTCCACCTTTTCAAACCCACGGTTTAGTAAATATACCCCTTAGTGTCTCTGGGTGATCACGCCATCACCACTAGGTCATGTGGAAGAGACACGCTGCAGATAATTACCGAGAGATACTGAAGAGTGAGGCAGTTGGCTGAAATCTGTTTATTATTACTCTATACTTCTTTACCTACAGATTTCTCTTGAGGCTTACGAGAAATTGGGCTTCCCAGGAGCATTAGAACTGGCCAACATGTTCCGTTTCTACTTAATGAACCCCGACCGGAACATAGAGCTCACTCTCAAACTCAACCCTAAAGCCAAGAAGTTCCAGCAGTATATGGAGGAGAACAAGGACTCTTATAAGGACCTGTAAGTGATTCATTCCCATTGCCTGGGGAGTTATAGAAAAAGACTGTGAAGTATTATTTTCTATGTGATACAACATTCCCTGGACCACGTATGAGCCTTCTGTAAACCGAAATATTTACCCAGCTACCTGTCTACCTGCCCACTAATAACCACTCCTGGTTGGAGCCATTTGTTTTTGTAAACCATGTTTATAAAGTTGATTCTATTAATAAAAAAAACAAAACAATAATAAGACAAGTCAACTATTATTAACGTTTATCTTGTGTCAACATATTACCCAGGGCATTATATCCATTCCCTGCCAGGGGAACTCAATCTAAATTCCCTACGTACACACTTGTGTTAATTTTGTCAGAAGCCACCTACCTCCAGTACGTTTTATGGACTCCAGAGCACTTGGAGAACACCCAACATACTAACTGTGCGCCGCGGCTCCAAGGGGTGCCGCGGCGCTGTCACTGGGGTGCCGCGGGCCAGACATAAAAAAAACACAGAAACTTACCAAACCGCCGGGCCCCAGCAGCCTCCTCTCTCCTGCAGCTGTCACTGAATATCGGCGTCAGTGACAGCTGCAGGAGAGAGGAGGTTGCTGGGTCCCGGCGCCCGACGGATTGGTAAGTTTATGTGTTTGTTTGTTTTTTTTTTATGGCTGGCGCGGGGCAGAGTGAGAGGGAACGTGGCAGAGGAGGGGGACAGAGAATGGGGACAGTGGGACAGAAGAGGGGGACAGAGGATGGTGACAGCGGGACAGAGGAGGAGAGCAGTGGATGGTGACAGCGGGACAGAGGTTGGTGACAGGATGGTGACAGCGGGACAGAGGAGGAGAGCAGAGGATGGTGACAGCGGGACAGAGGAGGAGAACAGAGGAGGAGAGCAGAGGATGGTGACAGCGGGACAGAGGTTGGTGACAGGATGGTGACAGTGGGACAGAGGAGGAGAGCAGAGGATGGTGACAGCAGGGCAGAGGAGGGGGACAGAGGGGCAGAGGATGGGGACAGAGAGGCAGAGGATGGGGACAGAGGGGCAGAGGAGGGGGACAGAGGGGCAGAGGATGGGGACAGCGGGGCAGACAATGGGGACAACGGGGCAGAGGAGGGGGACAGCGGGGCAGAGGAGGGGGACAGCGGGGCAGAGGAGGGGGACAGCGGGGCAGAGGAGGGGGACAGCGGGGCAGAGGAGGGGGACAGCGGGGCAGAGGAGGGGGACAGCGGAGGGGGACACAGCGTGAGAGGGGCAGCGGAGGGGGACACAGCGTGAGAGGGGCAGCGGAGGGGGACACAGCGTGAGAGGGGCAGCGGAGGGGGACACAGCGTGAGAGGGGCAGCGGAGGGGGACACAGCGTGAGAGGGGCAGCGGAGGGGGACACAGCGTGAGAGGGGCAGCGGAGGGGGACACAGCGTGAGAGGGGCAGCGGAGGGGGACACAGCGTGAGAGGGGCAGCGGAGGGGGACACAGCGTGAGAGGGGCAGCGGAGGGGGACACAGCGTGAGAGGGGCAGCGGAGGGGACATTGTGAGAGAGGGCAGAGGAGGGGACATTGTGAGAGAGGGCAGAGGAGGGGGGACACAGCGTGAGGGGGAAGTGGAGGGGGACACAGCGTGAGGGGGAAGTGGAGGGGACAGCGTGTGAGAGGGCAGAGGAGGGGATATTGTGAGAGAGGGCAGAGGAGGGGGGACAGCGTGACAGAGCAGAGGAGGGGGGACAGCGTGACAGAGGGGGCAGTGTGAGAGGGCAGTGTGTCTGGATGCAGAGGGGGCAGTGTGTCTGGATGCAGAAGGGGCAGAGTGTCTGGATGCAGAAGGGGCAGTGTGTCTGGATGCAGAAGGGGCAGAGTGCCTGAGGGCAGAGTGTCTGGATGCAGAGGGAGCATTTTTGCATACAACTAAATAAGTATTTCTGTCCTGACCTAAATACTTATTACAATTTTTTGACCCAACTACTTCTAAAACAGGACTGCTCAATAATTATTTTGGAGGGGTGCCTTGAAAAAATTTGGAGACTCTAAGGGTGCCGCGAACTGCAAAAGTTTGGGAACCACTGCTCTACACCGATGGCGCCCTGGTCTATAGTATCCGTACACATTCAGAGTTTTACAAGGGTACATAATTTAATTTTTGTTATCAATGGTTAAACAGCAGTCAAGAGCCATGGTAAACATTGTCCCATATCTATCAGATTTATCTGGGCAGAACCTACAAAGGTAAAGCTGGGTACACACTACATGAAATGCTAACGATTAGCGATTTATGAACGACAGACAAAAAAAAAAAAAAAAAAGACAGGATCAGCATGCTGGTTCATGTGTACACACTACACAAGGTTTACCTTCAGATTTACAGCCTGTCACCGTCAGCCTGGAAGATGATATGGGGAGGAACTGAAGCATGCAAATGTCCTGCAGTGTCCGCTCTGTCCTTAAAGACCACTCTTCGTTTATTTAGCTAACCTAGTGAAGCGTACATCAAAGACTTGTGCTGCAGCAGAATGAATGAAACAACCGGCATTTCTCACTATCTGTAACGCTGACCATGTGCCTGCTCCCTGTCTCTGTTCTCCTTCACTCGGGATGCAGAAAGTGCAGATTTACATTGAACTGTCAGCAGCTGCTGACAGTACACTAGCTGCTAAACGACAATCTAACCAGTACGACCAACCAGATGAAGCGATGATCGGCACTTTGGGGTGTGACTTTGGACCATCTGGTAAGTATACACACTCACAGATATCTGGCCAATCAGTCGTATATCGTCTGATTGGCCCGATAATCAGTGTAGTGTGTACCCAGCTTAACATAGTTTGATGTGAGGTAACGAGTGGTTAACTAGATCTAATGGTGGGTTCCAATTTATCTATTGTCTTCCAAAGACAGAACAGTGAGCAGTGTGGCAATCTATTTTAGGTACCAGACCCAGGAAACAGACTGAATTTTTCTTAATGGAATATGCGGTTAGTTTAGTTGGTCGCTGATGTTATTAGCCAGGAGAGAGTGAAACATTGGTAATTTCTCGCCACAGAGGGGGTGACGTAATTGGGTGTGCTGTGATCGTTCATCAGTACCACCTACATCTTCAGTCTACGCTGGGAGACTGGGGGTAATCCAACTTGCATCAACTTTGACAACATTACGAACTAAAAATCATGCAAAGGAACCAATGTTACTACTTTAGATCAATTACATTTTACATGACTAAATAACCGGCATTAAAACTTTGACCTTCCTTGGTTCATTGTGCCAAATTCACATCAGTCATTTACAGCATTTGTGATTTGGATCTACGTCGATTCATTTTTATCCAAAACCCGTTTGTGAAAACAGCCGACTGGATCGGCAGACAACTACACCTCGTTCACTTGTACATTTCAAAGCACAACATGAGCCAAACAACTTAAGGTCAGTAGTGTTTTAATGCAACTTACTAATAAATAAAACATTTTTTTCACAGTTAGAGATCCGCCGCCGCCGTGAGAGTCTTGTGGCAATGGACAAAGTCACAGATTTAAATTGGCAAAATTTTAAAACAAAAATCCACTTGACAGCTGTTTGTGCTGGTGATTGAGTTACTATGTTTGCAGTTGGAAGATCTATTGTCCAAATGGAAAAGTTAAAATGTACCCGTCACTTATCCACAGTGCTGGCAGCGGAAACTCAGCTTACGTTGGGCTAGTGACATCGGGCCCGATTCATTAAGGAAAGTTATGGTAAAAGTAAGGCAAAACCATGTTGCATTGGAGGGGAGGTAAATTATAAACGTGGGGACAGATTTATAGTTGGGGTAGAGCATGTCCTAAATCAACTTTAAATTTCAGTGTACAAATAAGCTATCAAGTATTTGTGTGCTACATGAAAAAACAGCCAGTATTTTCCTTATGTGCAAAATAATAAACTCATTTGCACCCCTTGCATTGTAACATGGTTTTGTCCAGTACACTTAAGAAAACTTACTCAGTTTTTTGCTTAACTTTCCTTAATGAATCAGGCCCATCATGAGGAACTTAAGGCCCGTTGGCTCAGTGGGGTCACTAGTTCTTAGAAATCAGATAAAGCTGGATATTAGTTCGGCTCACAAGACGGTCACCTGTACTGTGTGACAAGTGGGTACATGCTAACCTCAGCATGCAGCTGTAGATACCAAGTAATTGTCCGTGTAACAGGGGTGGGAATCTTAAAGCAAAGAGCAATGTTATAAGCACGTACAGATATCTCCAGCTTTGAGTAAATATGGGCTACCAGTCCAGTAAAATAATGAAACCACCAATCCCGCTATGCCTTAATAGGATATTTGTTTTGAAGGACTAAAAAAACATAATATCATATATTTTTAATTGAAACCTTGTATAAATCAACCCTGTACTCTGCTCACCTTACTGTAGATAGTCTTGCTGCACCCCCGATTTAGAAAGCAGGAAGGGGTCGGGTACTGGGAGAGATCGCCCGCACAGCTAAGAACGCAGTCAGAGATAGCCTGGGGAACCCAAGTGGAGCAGAGCCCTAGGGTGACATTTTAAATAAAATATATCATTCTTATATTTAGTGGCCTTTAAAAGGCGATGCCCACCTTCAAAATCACTACTGTGCCGATTTGTACGCGGCTTCCTACGACTTTCACTTCAGCTTTCTAGCTACCTTCTGTGCCGTTTCAGCAATGTCTTTATGCCATCAGGCAAAAGCCAGGGCAACGCAAGCAAACAACTCTGCCTGATAGTATAAACACATGTCTGAAAAGCACAGGGAGGCGGCAGAAAAATAAACCATTTGTTTTTGTTAAAAGTTGAAGGAAGAAGTGCACAAGTATATAAATCAAAGCCGTGTGAAGGCGATACTACCCCTAAACTTGTCCAGCAGGCAGACCGGAGTTGGAAATTGGTATAGATGGGATTATATATCACGCATACATACAATGACAATGTTGCTCTGTGTAGTACGCAAATATCGACCAGAATTGTACAGATATAGGATTTAATGCAACTTTTGGGAAGCAGCAGAATGCCAAGCCGTACACGATAAATCAGCAAACCTGAGAAAATTAGAATTCGTTCAGTGCATCCGAGCGCAGGATAAACGCTCTTATCGGTATTGTCATATGGTAATTTCACCACCTAAGAAGCCACAGAGAGCTATAGAACAGCAGGACCCACAGGCTTGTAACGTTAAGCCCCATGGCTTTATGGGAAAAATGAAACTAATTCCTGTACAGAAAATATAGAATCGCAGCAATTCCCAATATATATCTTGTTTTATATACAGTTGTCAAACTACGCTACGTAACGAGATGCAATAGTAACAGAGGCAATGAGGTGCAGCAAAAACGGAAACATTCCAAAATATGGCGAAGAATCAGCAGCTGTACGCGGTCTCATAGTGCAAGGCGGGGACGGAGGACCGGATTCCATGCACTGCAGGGATATAGGGCGACGGTTATATGTCTACTGTCTGTACTCATCTGTAAAACCATCATAGTCGTCATTCTCAACCGCTATCAGCAGAAAACAAATAGGAGTGGCTCCCATGTGAATATTAATTACCGTCATCCAACGCTCGTATACCAAAGAGGACAAAAAAAAATATTGGCCTAAACTTTGCTCAGCCCATTAAAACGTTTACACAACAGAGTATGACGTTAGTGTGTAGACAGCCATTGTACAACATCTGCCCCGCGCACCGACGGTCTAGACAGCCCCTGACACAATATCGATCTCGCCCATCGATGTGTAGGCAGTCATGAATGGCATCCACCATTCCCATTAATGTACAGACAGCCCAAAAAAAAAACTAGGCCATCCATTCCTTCCCTTGACAATCACGATCGTTGACTAGACCCAATTAGACAAAACTGTGTATTGTGCGTGTGTATCGTTTGCGTGTCTATGAATCCGACTATCCGTCACTACCGGACGGACTTTCACTGGCCTCAATTAAACCCTTCACTTCGATTCTCAGAGGGAAAAGCAATTAAATAAAGACACAAGTCTTTGTAGGTGCCTAGAAAACTATAGCGAGAGTATTAGGACATGCATCAAGAGATGACCAGCAGTAAATCGTACTTTAAGTTGGTTTTTTTTTAGGTGGTACTGACCAATTTCACCTTCTTCAACAAAGCAGTATCGGACTTCAAAAAAACCCCAATACCGCAAATATTTGAGGTAGCCAGAATGGCCCTGAAGCATTAATTAAACACACAAATTAAATAAAATGACATCTTCATATCCCACAAACCTTCGGGAGGTCCTTCTCTTGAAGCCATCAGTGATGACACACGCGGGGAAAGAGGTCCCCTACCAGTGAAGACACTACATTTCAATGGGTTCCTTGTGAATCTGGTTACATGAACTAGCAAAGATTTTGACACATTGACCCCCTAAGACCTAAGGAATCGTAAAAGCATTACAGGTCTTATTCAATAAGAAGTTCTCCTGCTAATCACCAGGAGAAGAAACTCTATGGAGAATGGACGTCTGTCTTCACGTTAGAGGAGACCACAGGATGAGTGACCCGGCCGTACTCAGTCTCCGGAACAAGATAATTCACAGCTTTTTTTTTTTTTTTTTTTTTTTAGTGGCGATGGGTGGACGGAGAAGGAGATGAGATCGTAGCTCTGAGGTGGATCAGACAAAGAGAGCTTAGCCCATTCTTCTGTAAGTGTAGATATAAGCCTTGCAGTTGGGACAGGTGTGGGTTACATCCTTCAGGTCGTTGATCATACAAGGGATGAGGCAACAACCGAGGTCACATCTGAGAGGAGAAACCAAAATGTAAAAGAAAAATGGGTTAGTGAAGAAAAACACACCCTAGCACCTTCCTGTAGCTGAGTACAGACTATACGTCTAAAGCCTTATCAGACCGACAGAGGTTTCACGCAGTTATCCGTCAGTAGGGTCTTGGGACACATGGCACAGAACCAATAATCATGACAATGCGGCCATATGAATTTACTAAAGACTAGTGACGTCATTGATACATATTATCAAAATTTCTTAGTAAACGGAGAGGCTAAACATTGCATTCAGCCCGAAAACTGTCTGAAGGCTACCGATACACTCTAAGACAGTGATGGCTAACCTGTAACACTCCAGGTGTTGTGAAACTACAATCCCCAGCATGCTTTGCCAGTAGATAACTAGCTGATAGCTGGCAAAGCATGCTGGGGCATGTAGTTTCACAACACCTGGAGTGTCACAGGTTAGCCATCACTGCTCTAAGAGGTAGCATGATGAAGTGTAAACTTTTATATTTCAGTCACTTTTCGTGAGAGTGGTGTAATAATATAATGTGTGCCTCTCCCTCTGTATTATGCGAAAAGGATAAATGCATAGTTGCAGTTGGAATTTGTGCAAATAACTCATCTCCGATTCTTGGTGAGAATAATTGCTATTTACAGTTATTAAATTGAGAAAATCAGCCATACAACGGTGCTCCTCCCTCTCTGGGTCATAGTCAATGTTATAATTAGTTGTTGGTGACACTGATCTCTTGTGACCATTCAGAGCCAATGTACTGCAAGCTGGCAGCTTGATGATGTCACAGGATGTTTCTCGTGGGGTACAGTGAGCATGCTCCCGCCAGCACATGGGCTGGTCACTCTCGCTAATGCTCATTTATCAGTAGATGGCTTTATATAGGAGATACTACACCGCTGTAACGTAGTCATTATCACGTAAGTTTACCGATATGTCAGGTGTATGCAATAGGTTTACTTGGAACGAGAGAAAAAATAACCATGATTTTACACTTGTTACTTGTGCATTATATTCTATTGGGAACCGTAGTACACATCTGACAATTTGAGGATCCCAAAAACAGATTGAAGTCCCCACTTAGGTTTTGGACACACAGGTTGTGCCCCTTTGAGACGAACGCTACTGTGATAGTAAAAATACTGGAAAATGGTAACATGATGTTGGTATAACTCTGCCCCTAAAACTCGTTCTTTGTAACTCATAACGCCATCTATCCCACTAATGCCCACATCTATGTCATGAATATCATCTACCGACCACCAATGCCGAACTCGCACCTCTAATGCATAAAGAACTTTCCATCACAACACCCAACCTACAAATTTTACACCCCTCTTGCCCATATACCCACCCCAGTGCCCGCCTCACTCACCCCACAAAGCAGCAGAAGCAGCACAGCAGGAAATTCATCAGTCCGATCTCGTGGGTGATTTTGGTGATGATGGGCTGCTGGCAGTGGGGACACACGGTCTGTACCGGGGAGCCCTGGAACATTTCCCCCTGCAGCACGGTCACCGTGGTGGTGGCAGAGGCAGCGTTGGCTCCGGGCGGCACAATGACAGTAGTGGCGTGAGTCCCGGGCGATGGAAACGAAGGTGGATATTGCGCGGCGATCGGTGGGTAGTAGCCCATAGGGGCGTAAGGCCCAGGAGTATGGTAAAAACCTGGGAGAGAATCAGAAGAGTTATGGCTTTCTTAGTCAACGTCATTTATATACAAAATTACCTCTCATCAACACAAGAGCTCTCTAGCCAGATTAATTATACTGTTATGGAGTTAGGGGGGGGGGGGGGTTGGGGGGTACAAGTCCGCTAACTGCCTTGTCTTCTTCATTTGACTTTCAGCTTTCCCGGTTAGCGATTCCAGCGTTGACCGAGCTCAGTCATCCCAACTAGCATGGAAAATTTGACTGGGCTGGAGACCTGAGTTTCCATGCAACTATCCTGACACTCCTCTTCACTACTAAGTGCCAGGATCAACCAAAACGTTCCATCCCCTACAGCTCCATACAGTCTATCAGAGAGGTCTGCAGACCCGCCAATCAGGTTGAGAGCAGGTAGCCGAGTGGTGGGCATCTGTACCCTGCTCCATCAACGCTGGAATAATGGAATAGGTAGGTACAAAAAATAAAAAAAATAAAAATCTATTCTGAGGGAAGGAAGGCAGCTTATTGATTCTATATAGAGGAGAAACCTTGTTATATAAAGGTGATGCTACCCTTATGTCTTCCTGACCAATTAGGACTAATAATGGTACTAATATAATGGGTAAACAATCCCATCATAGTAATGTCCATTGTACCACTGTACATACATATAAGAAAACCCCTTTTTTTATTTAGTTATTTTCCGTCAAGACAAGTTTAAACCTCTTACCCTGGTTTGGTGCAATGTAGCCTGGATTTGCCTCATACGGAGGGGGTCCCGATTCTGGGGGTGCAAACGGCATGCCAGGAGGGTAGGCCCCAAGCGGCTGTCTGTTATCTAGAAAATAAATAGTATACAACAAACATTCGGTTTGTGTAACTACACAGTATGATGAGCGTTGCACACACATGCAATGATATGACCCGTAACATTACACAATACACGGAGCGGATACAGCGGTTTTGTGGGCTGAGAACATACATATAATAAAATAGCCTGTGTATTCGTTAGCATGGGGAGCAAAGTAGAACTATGGAAGGGAGAATAGTACAATGTTACCTTCCATGCTGGGGGAGCCATGCTTTTCCTCTAGTAACGGGGCTGTCGGACCCCCAGGATAGGGAGGGGGAGGGTCACTCGCCATTGTGCTATAGATGTATCTGGTGATAGAGGAAATTACAGGTAATCAGTATTTATCTCATTACTTATATAAAAGTTCACTACTATACAAACCCTTCATGGGATACCAGCCTGTGGTGACAGAAGTGGTGATTCACTATGTACATTGCTAACCTTATTAATCGAAGTTAAGTAAACTTATCTCTTTTTCATTATAACCTTTGTGTCAGTTGTCATTCCCTCCTTGTGATTGTAAAGCGGTGCTTAACATTACACGCCAGATCAGCTATGTACACAGCTGCCAAAATTTAAAAAGGGAGCCACTTTTACATTCCCTTATATAACAGCCAAGTGGTGTCCCTCCCACCTTTATAAGAAGTAACAGAACTCTGAAACCAGCAGGAAGATTTTGAATCCCTGTAGAAAGTGAATCTCCATAATGCTGTACAATGTTGCATATTACTTCAATGTTCCAAATCCCCAATATTTATCAGGTGAAAAACATCCAAAATACCACCAAGCATGTTGTTGTGCTGATTTCAGTCATTTCAGGCTATGGAGAGGAGGACAGATTTATCTCAAGTATCTTCAGTTCCGACAAGTTCCTGAAACCTTTATATATACATTTTTTTGAATGGTATTAAGATCTCTTTTTATAAAAGTGACTTGTATCTTTCTAGATAGTTTTATTTGTGTCCAGAAACTTTCCTTCCTTTCTGCACAGTTTCTGAACAAGTTTTCGAGTCATTTTATATTTCTGCAAAACTGTTTCAGACCAGCACAGAATTCCTTGTACAGATCCTGTGCGCGATAGAGCTTCAGATAGTTCTCAATAGTTCATTACTTATCTTTAAAGTCATTATTACAAGCAATAAACTAGCAGAAAAAAAAATATATAAAGACACCTAGGTATGAAAATCTAAGGTTCCCTTTAAACCTTCTGGATGTACAAATCCCTTCATTGGCTCCCTATCCGTTTCAGAATTCAGTTCGAGCTCCTTAGCATTACTCATAGTCATCTGTGCTACTTTTATGTATTATCTCATCCATTTGTTATTTGTTTCTGCATTCAGCGCTACGGAATCTGTGGCGCCTTATAAATAAATAATAATAATAATAATATTAATAATACAAAGCTAAGGATAAAAATAATACATAGGAGATACCCACTACAGTAAATTCTAAAGGATATTATAAGTTATCAAGGAGTTCCGAGACCACATAAAGGTTTTTCAGAAACGCGCTCATGTCACAGACTCAGAGGTGACTTGTAATATCTATATTAATTTACATTAGGGGTGTGTTATTCCTTATAATACACACGTTTTCTTAATGACCACTGAACTGATGACATCAGACCACGCTGATTATACGCAATGACATCAGAACTCACCATTTACATAGATATTGTTTACAAGAGTTTATACATGTATATGCATCAGTGTCTTATCACGTTAGAATTATTCTGTATAGTAATGTGGATGACTGTGGCTATATTATTATCCTTTATTTAGAAAGCACCAACAGTGGAGTCATTGTAGAAATCGTAATACAGGTAGACACACATCCCAGCCCACATAAAAAGCCCACTTTTGGTGAAGCTCCGTCCACTGCAGTGTAAGCCCCCAGAGCTTCCAAAAATCTGGACTATCCTGCCGAAATTGAGACAATTGGGAGATATGCACACAGGACCGCCACCATTTTATTTTGCAATTCACCAGCAGTGTTACAATGTGCATACACACACTGCCCAAATCAATAGCTCGCAGTTCCCACAGGCATACAAAAAAAAGGTTTATTTAATAATGCTACACTCTGCCATAGCAACCAATCAACAATCAGCTTTTTATCTTCCTACAGTGAGTTAGACAATGAAAGCAAGTGTCTAATTGGTTGCTATGTTTCACTGCAAATAAGCCCTAGAGATTCTCAGTCACTTCACCTAAGTAAATCCAATTATCACACACACTAATAAACAGGGAAAGCGCAGGTGTTGTGGCAACACCAGAGACAGGGAGCTTAGTGTTGTGGAAAAAGGCCTGAATAGCTAGACCTTCACAGGGTATGCTGGGACTTGTAGTTTCACAACAGCTGGAGAGCCGCAGGTTGTTCAGGCCCGATGTAGCTGATTAAGGGATACATTAGATATGAGGGCATATTTAACAATAACTGGATTTTTGGCACAATCATTTGCATTCCTTTACACAATGATAAGGAACGAAAGATTGTGACCAATTATTAAAAGCGTTCTGCCGGAACAGCGGTCATGATAAACGGCTGTCCCGGCGAACACACCTTTTACCTATCTCCTCTACGGTCACTATCGCCAAGGGGCCACCTCTGTGATAGTGGCCGGCGGGAAGAGCAGGGAAGATGCGGTGAAGGATCCAAAGACCCGCAATGCTCTCCCCATAGGATTCATTGATTTTAGCCAACAGGCACGAAAAATAGCAGTCCCCTTAGAAACCCATTGGGACTTGCTTACGATAACAGTGGGACCGCAGCAGATATTGTATACTTAAGAATGCAGTTGACCCCCGAAAAGTGACATTTTCGGGGGATTTTAAGCAAAAATCTGCAAAAGAAATAGACCCCGTGGTCTTACATATAGAGAAGACAGAATAGCCTCAATATTCAGGACAGCGAAGTTTTAACTCCTGATATATGAGACTTGTGTAATTACCAAGAAGAAAGGAATGTGTACTGATTAGAGAACAGTGTTTCAGCACAATCTTGTTGTGTACACAGTACATACCATGGTTAAAGCTATAAATACCACTGTAATTCCCCAGAAGCAGTAACTAATATGGTAAATCTATATTAGTGCAACTACTCCCCCTGTTATGTACCCGATTCCCAAATAAACGTGACTGAGGTCATTATCACTTAATAGAATACTCTGAATCTTACCTAGGCCAAGTGTGATCACATTGAACAGGCTAAACTGGCTTTCCCGAACCTGTATCCTCCCAGCACCATCACCTCTTCCCATTACTACCCCCAATCTACGCATCCTGTCTGCATCACAACCATCCAGGTACCCTCTACATTACCGAAAAGTTAAAGGATCTGCGTCTGAAACCTCTGTGTACAGCGCAGCGTTAAGCTTTAGGTGCGGTGAGAACTAGTAAACAAAACACGAAGTAGCCACAAAGTATCAGCAACACAGCACAAGGAAGAAATGATAGAGAGGACATTACCCTATAGCTGATATTGCTGTCAGAACCCAAATGTATAATTTATTACATTCAGTTTTTATTAATACGTACTTGGGTGTAATCAGCCTTCCCCTAAACAGTCACCAGTGTCAAAAGCCTGGACTTAAGGAATGACCGCAGTATGGAAATCCTCAGGGATCTGTTGTGTAACAATACACTTGGATATGACATTTTTACCTCAATGTTTCCTTCTCGCACAAACACTTTTAGTGTTGAATAAACAGAACTCAGGCTGGAAGCAGAAACAGCTTACTCAGACAATGCACAACCGTGCCAGGAGCTGCGGATCACTAATGGTGGTTACTAGTAACACAGGGGGCTTTGTATGGAATCGTACCTGACCTTGTAAGACCCAACCCAGCCAGCGTTTACTAATCACACTGCATACATCATTATATGTAGAGAGATGTGACTGTAATACAGGATATAGCAGTACATACAGAGACTACAGCTGCAGTTAGTGCTAATGATCTGCACATATGGCCAGGATTCCCCTCTATTAATGTAATAAGACACAAGGCTGTGTGTGCAATCTTCTTACAGCCGGACATATGATGTGACAGGTAGCGGAGTATTTATATACAGATGTATTCAGGGAATTCCCGTTACATTATACAGTCACCTATAGAGGTATAGAACAGGAGGAGACTGTATATACCTATTATAGAGGTAAACCCACAGAGACATTATAATAATATCCCTATAATCTACAATAGGGAGTGTAAGTCCCCGATGACTTCTGTGACCACTGAAAAGCAAGAGGCTGTAGGTTAAATCATTTTATACGGGTCACAGAAGTGACTTCTAATATCTGTAATAACAGACAGTAAGAGGAGGTCTTCATTTCTTATAGTACACAAGTTGTCCTAATGACCACTGGAGACCGAACATCACAACTTGCAGATTATAAGCAATGACATCAGAACTCACCAGATATACAAGTATTACTTACAGGAGTTAATACATATATCACCTAGCTCATATATATATATATATATATATATATATATATATATATATATATATATATATATATATATATATGAGAGAGAGAGATATTACAGGAATATATATATATATATATATATATATATATATATATATATATATATATATATATATATATATATATGAGAGAGAGAGAGAGATTACAGGATATATATATATATGTGTATATAATAACAATCAAAGGTGTATAACATGGCATAAGGAGATAATATTCAATATTACAACACAGAGAGCTCTGTTACATGATATAATACGAGCTACAGTAACACACAGGGGTGTATTACATGACATATAATAATGACAGCTATAATGACACACTGGGGTGTATTACATGACATATAATAATAATGAAGCTGTAATGACAGACACAAGTCTCATACATTATATAATATAACACCACCAGGTGAGTGCTGCTGCAGATATATGACATATAACGGGGCAGTGACGTCACAGCCCCCTGTACTCACCTCACTCTGCACCTCTCCTGCTGCTCCTGTTTACTCCTCGCACTGCACTCCGGGAACTGTGGTCCCGCCCCTAGCTCCCCCGCAACTACAACTCCCAGCGTCCACAGCGCGCAGCCTCCCGCTGCCCAGCACGTTCGCCAGCGCTGCAACATTCAATAACTTTATTGGCTCGATGGTTCGGTCACAAGAGTAACACTGGGTTGGTATCTCCATGGATACCGGTGTAACTGTTGGTTGCAGTGACGTCACGAGTGAACTGCTCAGTGCTGTTATAATAAATATGTAATCACATTATACTGCCAGAGTGAGAGAGATTGGTATAATGTGTCAGCAGTGAGGCTGCTGGGAAATAATATAAAACTTATAAATAATATAATAATATAAAAAAGATTAGACCAGAGAGACAAGGCCACCTGTGGGTCTGGACTGGAAACAGTTTGTGAAACTACAATTCCCAGCATGCTCTGCCAGTTACAGAACTACAGCCCACTATGCCCAGCCAGCCACAGGCATGCTGGGACTTGTGGTCCCACACCAGATGGCAAGAGTCATAGTGAACTGCAGACTTGACAGCATTTCAGCCATATT
Organism: Mixophyes fleayi; assembly: GCF_038048845.1. Classification (NCBI taxonomy): domain Eukaryota; kingdom Metazoa; phylum Chordata; class Amphibia; order Anura; family Limnodynastidae; genus Mixophyes; species Mixophyes fleayi. Next base: position 12,678,619 of record NC_134408.1, read on the forward strand.
ACATTGGGACTCGAGATGCTGGAAAATTTGGAACCGGCTGAAAATTAAATTTAAACTCAAGTTGAATGTCACTGATTCCAAGGCCCTGAACATATTCAGGGTACGATCGTCCAGAGTAGACACCGATTCGAGCCCGCAGTTCAATATATGCGGCTTGCGTTCCAGGTCGCTGGTCGAGACATTTGCGTTAAAATTTGTGTTTAAATATATTTATTTGAAAACATGATTGAAATGATATTTTTAAATAATAAAAAGTATATTAAATTTCTTAATTGAAACTGCGAAGACTACTATGCATGATGTCTGAAGTGTGCCAAAAATATGTAAAAATGTATTAATTTAAGCTGGAACATGGTCATGTCTGTTTTTTGTTAATCAATCAAAAATCAGAAATTATAGCAAATTTTCCCATTTTTCTACTGATTATTTGAACCATTTCACAAATCTTTCCGCAGCATGTTTGAGCCCCTCTACCTGGGACACTGATGTCTGGCTGATGCCTCTATGTCATACTCAATCTCCAGACATATCAAATGTCAAAGGACAATGTAAGCATTTGTATACAACTGATAATAAAGCACTCCATACACATATATAGACACCGCAAAGCACTAAATCATATAGAAAACACTACACTGGGTGAATACTGCACAATTTAGGAACCAAATTGGCATTTTTAGGAGCCACAGAATGAGTTTACCAAAATAAATCTATATGTCAGTCCCAAAAAACAGGTTGGAAGGAAAGAGGGACAGTCCCTGGAAATTAATCTTACTTACAATATGAATAGGTGTTAGAGGAAGATAACACCCGGGGTCACAATTATATTATAATTCTATTTTACATTTACATTCTGATATGATCAGTGCAGCTTTTTGCCCTTTGATAAATATACCCCTTAGTCTCTGGACTTTAACAGGGTATGGCCATTGAAGAGGTGCATTTACAATGCAAAAAAGAAAACTATTAACATATTCAGTAACCATGATATGATGGTAATTGTAGTGCTCAAACGTTCACCTAAAACATATCACCCGTTAACCTTAGCAGCAAAAGTGTCTTGGAAAATATTTTAATTTGTTGGCAACTATGTCTTATATTACACCCATGTAATCAATCTGAATGCAGTAATTGAAAACTTGGGTTGTTGTTCTTTTAAGCAGGATTCCATCTACACTGTTACATGATTGGCTCCCTGACGGCCAATCACAGTGCAGAGACCAGAAGATGATTTTCCAAATTTTAACCCCAAACACTGCTAGCATTTTTTAGGAGTTTTTGGCCCTTGGGTAAGGCTGCAGGGCCACAGGGGACCTCACATGAACAAGACACTCAGGTCTGTGACATTGTGATATATAAGGCCAGTATGTAAATATAGGGAAATCAGCGTTGTACATGTAGCCATCTGTACGTAAAATAAAATAGAGAAGCAGTCAAGTGTGACCAATAAGGAAGAACGCATTAGAATTTTTACATTAACGCTAAATGAGAATTCTTGTTTCCTCTCCTGTTAAAGGTGTGAGGGGCAAGACCAATAGAGGAAACCTCATACAGTTAAATGTTAAATTGTATGGACTGTATTGTGCGTGCACATAGATGATCCGATTGGACCAACCAAATTGTTCTCCGACCTCAAAAGGAAAATTAACTAGTAAACTCGGAAAAAAATATTTATTATGGGTTTAGTGCAAAATCACATCAAGCAAATGGAGGACTCATAATTATGATTTCAGTGGTATCCTTAAAAACTTCAAATACCACTATTTTGAAAGAAAATACAATGATGTCCCGATGCAGCTGCCAGTATATATTCGTAGAGCGGTCTCCTATGTCGGTGAATTCTAAATCTGAGACTGAAATTTAGTTTCAGAGTCACTGAAGCTAGCGGAATTCGTAATGACATGTGGATCATCAGTGTGACAACATTAATGAATGAATGAATACTGTGCTATCATTCTTCAAATGACTATAGTGTGTATGCATGTGTCGGCAGACTGATTGGAACTTCCGTCGTTTGTGAAATCGCTAGTGGTAACAAAGTAATGTGTAACTAGCCTAAGACTGTGGGCAACATATCTGCTCTAATTGAAATTGTTAATAGACTGGAGACAATCTCTAATTCATATCGGGCTTATCAGACTGACCGAGTATGATGAAAGTATATTGTTTGTACAGGTTAATCTGCAAGTTGATTATTATTTTCCTACATATTTTAATTAATTACTATGTGTGAGCTGCTTTATTGGGGCTGTTGAGATAAAATAAAGCGCAGAAAATGAAAAACAAAAAAATGATGCTTTGGATCTCTCTGTGTTTTTCCACTGTACTATATAGATTGTAAGATCGTGGTCGCATTTATTTTTATCTTATGTTCTGCACTTTTCTTTTGTCTATAACCTGTTACCACACTAATGGTCTTAGATAAATAAACTGTACACAATATACACACATAAATACTGTACATCACAATGTAATGACTTTGTCAGCAAAGTACATGCACATTCCACTAGGGGGCGTGATGCCAAAGCTGAGCAGAAAGTGCAGCGTGGGAGCAATCTTGGGAGCATACTATCCATATAAATTAGTGAGCTATAAAATAAACAACTTTTATTAATGACGTAAAAACATTGTTTTATAATATAATTAATATCAAGTTGGAGGTATACATGGTCGTATCATGCTTCCTCCATTCTCCTCCTTCCACTATATAAATCTCAGTCTGTGGCTTCCTGATGCCTAGATTCCCATCCTCACATCATGTCACTGCCCCTGTCACATGCAGCCCTGTCCTCACTAACACATCACTCATCTCCTGATATACTCTGTGCTGCTGGGGACCCTGCTCCTTCCACTATATAACTGTCAGTCTGTGGCTTCCTGCTGCTTCCATTCCCCTCCTCACATCATGTCACTGCCCCTGTCACATGCAGCCCTGTCCTCACTAACACATCACTCATCTCCTGATATACTCTGTGCTGCTGGGGACCCTGCTCCTTCCACTATATAACTGTCAGTCTGTGGCTTCCTGCTGCTTCCATTCCCCTCCTCACATCATATCACTGCCCCTGTCACATGCAGCCCTGTCCTCACTAACACATCACTCATCTCCTGATATACTCTGTGCTGCTGGGGACCCTACTCCTTCCACTATATAACTCTCAGTCTGTGGCTTCCTGCTGCCTCCATTCCCCTCCTCACATCATGTCACTGCTCCTGTCACATGCAGCCCTGTCCCCACTAACACATCACCCATCTCCTAAAATTATCTGTGCTGCTGTGAGATCCTGCTCCCTTAAGTTTCCAAATGAAGTAAAACAGTTCCAGGAACACAGTCCAACTCACCCTGTTACTGTGGGTGCCACAGGAGTATGAAATATGTGAGAACAAGCTTTGTGAGTTAGAGTTTTCGAGTGGTAAAAAGTTGGACGCTCCTTGGAGTACAATGACACCTGAGACCCCCATCGAAATCCCAGGTACGGTTGACGTTACTCTACTCACTGACCGTACCAACGGAGAGAGCAAGTGGAGGGGATAGCTTTGCATTATTTAATATGCCTTTGTGTTGTACCGCAAAGTGTAAAAAAGTATCTACAAATTCATTGAAAGTATCAAATTCCGTGAAACTTCTGAGGGTCTGGGTGCACCAGGGGCAAACGCAGGATTTGTAGAGGGGGGTTTCCACACCACGCCGCCAGTGGGCGTGACCAGAATGCATGGGGGCGTGGCTATAATATTACACAGTGCTTGACTGCTCTCCAACTCTTCCTATCCCCATAATATACATGGGCAATGCTGCGTGCGCTACTGTTAGGTGCACGCAGCTCTCCCTTTTCAAGCAGAGCCGTGTGAAGCTGGGGCAAGGTCCAGCCACCTCAATTATACTGTGCCCCAGGCTTGGAGGGGGGTTTCCAGGCACTAGAAACCCCCGACCCCCCTCGGTTTGCCTATGTGCAACCCCCTGGCCGCTGGCTATTCACTTACATTTTCCATACCGCCACCCACCACTTCTAAATTTCCACTGTAACCACTGCCTATATACATAAATTCATAAAATTCATAAACATAAATAAATAAAATAACAGAAACATATACAGATATCTATAATAATAACAACACAAAAGCATACATACATACATATATAACATAGAAGTGACAGTATGAAAAATGTAATTGGAATGCAAGTGTATACCCCCCACTTCCACCACTGTGTGTATATATATATATATATATATATATATATATATATATATATATATATATATATATATAGTGTATATATCCCATGGCTGCAGACAGAGAGCTGGGAGCCGTGAGGTTCAGTCACCAGCAGACTGAGAGGCAGCAACCAGCACACAAACACTAGACCAGAATTGCCCTCTACAGATTATCAGGCGTTTCTCTGTGTCCTGGCAACCAGGGGAAAACTTCCTAGCACAGTCTGAGCGAGCGGAGGAGGAGTGACTGCTGGGTTGCTAGGAGGGGGCAGTGTACTAGAGTTGGATACTACAGAAAACAGCATGCATGAGCTTGTCTGAAGAGCTTGCACTCTAAATACAGCTACTAGGAGCATCTGACCAGCTTTATTTTTTTTCAGAAGGTAAAGTATTGAGGAACACCTGATTCTAGGGATGGGACTGGAGAGGCATTTGGAATGTCTGCAGATTTAAACTCCTGAGGTAGACAGAGAAAATACCATAAGCTATTTTGTGACTATATATTTTACGGACTCAGGTGCAACATATAAACAGTGCTACAATCAACATTTAGAAGTACAACATTTATTATTATTATTATTATTATTATTATTATTATTATTACAGCTTTTTGTTTGAATTGTATGTAAATATAATACATCAACATAATCAGCTTGTCAATAAAATACAGGGAAATATACACTTTCAGATGTACAATTATAATATACTGTATGTATATGTTATATAACAAGACATATAGCAAACAGAGACATATATTAAGCCTTTGGCTGTCAGGTTATGCTGGTTCTTGCAGTTCCACATCAGCTAGGGAGATATACATTGCTTGTGGCTGATGAAGTGTATTGCCCAGGACTTGTATTTGTCCTGACAGTAAGGAGATCCACACATTCCGATACAGTTGTCTCTTGTGTGAACAGTAAAATACCGATATTCCCCTAACTCAGACCCTTCTGTTTAATGATTTTCCAGCATTACTGGAAACTATCCAGTAATATTATTGTTCTTTCTCAAATTTGCAAAGAAAAAGTTTTGGCCATAGTGGAATAAGAGCGTATGTTATATATGAATAAATAACCATCTCACGACTACTACAGATACAAAAAGCAAGTAAAGTAAGAGATATGTGTGGTTTGCAATATGACTTGTGTTCCATATTTATAATTTGCAACATATTATACATTTGCAATATAATGTAACAGATGTGCAGAATGTTTTATATATATATATATATATATATATATATATATATATATATATATATATATGTTTCTGTTTGTGTGTGTATATTTTGTGTTTCTTTTCCCCTGTATAACCCCCAATATTGTCTCCAGGCCTCATAGCGCTCTCCACCATGTCAGTGTCCTTCAAGGAGTTGGTGAATTTGGCCATAGGTTCCCCTGAACTTGGCGCTGTTAACTTTAATGCCCTCCACTCCCTGCTCCACGGCCTTCTGGATCACCTACAGCTGGGGGACGTCCAGAGGAAAATGTCCCAGGAGGAGAGAGAATTCATACGGCCGGGGCTGGTCGGTGTCGAGAATTCAGGGAAGCCGTCTACTCTCTTCCACCAGCTGCAAGACAAAGTGTCGCGGATGGAGGACAGGCTCTGTCACCTGGACGCTCTGCCCAGCTCCGTCAGCCTCCTCAGTGCCAGCCATTCGCAGAATAAGCCCATCGAGGAGATGTGGCAGCTAATGCAGGTCAAGAAGAAGGTGGAGACGAATGAAGATGGCGTCAACAAGGTGGGACAATTCAGTGATTTATCGCTGCCAAATGTTTTATTTTACCTCCTCTACAACTAAGAGCTGTTGTCCTACCATAAGATAATGTCTAAGGGATTGGAGGTAAGCTAGTACTGATGTTTAGAAGACTATATCCAGAAGTTATATAGTTATTGTGGACCTCCTCAAAGGTGGCTTCATGGTCCAACCTATATGATTCATCTACCTGTGTTCTCTCGGGGGATATGCTACATATGCACGGTCAGCAAGAACTGGTCGGATAACAAGTTAGAGTGGTATTTATTTGTTGGAACCCACGGTCATGGTTTCCTTTGATGTGTACCAATCAACGTTGGCCTTGCTCAGAATCTGTTGGCCAACTGAGGATTGTAGAGCACTGCGCGTTCCGAGACACAATGAAAACTAGAACGTAACAGTGGTATGGGTAAGAGGACCAGATCTCCGTCATTCCATGCCTGCTGGTTCAAACAGGTCATAGACCATCCATGTGGAGGTGATAGCTGTCCTACCTTGAAACCTGCAAGAGGTGAAGGACCAGGAATGGATTTGTGATAGTTCTGTGCTAGCATAATTTGTCTGAAAGAGAAAATAAACTCTAGACAAGGCAACAGGCTGATGTGATGATGGTGGTTATCTACACGGAGGTTGTAGACGACATTAGCAATGGAGAGTCCTCCCTTTCAATACGTGGAAAGAGAAACATATTCTGGGCAAGGATAGGATAGAAATCATATAATATATTGCACATATTAAAAAATCCTCTAACCAGCCAGCGCTTTGGCGCTGTTTCTCTATTCCTCCAGGCTATGAGCGCCTTCCAGGAGCTTCTCAGCACGTTCAACAGCCTCAGGCAGGCCAACGAGATGATTCAAGAACGTCTGGGGTCCCTCAGTGACTGGGTGACAAAGGTAAGTTACCAAGATAATCAAATCACCCAGTTGGTGCCACTGGTTCCCCGTAAAAGAGTTACACATACGATATATTACCCCTGTGGTTTGCTGAAGGCAAGATTCAGTGCCACCTACCTGATCGGTCTTTTACATCTATATGTACCCAAAAAAGATTGGAAACCCCCCATAATGACTTTATTCCCATATTATTTATACTCTATTCCCATTACTTAATTCACATCTCCATTTGTACTGTGGCAGGAAAGAAGTTTCACATTTCATTTTTAAAGGGGAAATCAAGAGATATTACTGAACTTAATTTTAATTTACTTTAATATAATTTGCATTTAAATACATTTTATATCGAAAATGCGACTTTTGTATTTATTTATAACGATCAAGACAATAATCTCTCTTGTGTACATGACACTTCACTACTCTATTATATTGTGTACAAATAGGGTAATTGGATGTTAGCATTTACTATTAAGTTAAACCGCATCTCCATGCTGTCTCACGTTCTCTACGTCGCCTCTAAGCTTTCGATTGGCGCAAATGCCAGCTGTAAACGCTGAACGCATCTTGAGTAAATGCGCTTTTCCTTGCGCTCTTATTTTCCCGCTTACAGTCCAACTCTGCATGAGCCGTTAAGTGTCCAGTGCTTTAATTTATGTAATTGAGATTGCTGTACATAGCAGCTGCCCATAGAGTTCTGTCGTGTCTTCCCACATGCGCGTCACCTTTTTCTTTACAGAAGAACAAACCAAATGTTTATCTGGTGTCTTGTTGCAGATAAACATCCAGGAGGTGGAGAGGAGACTACAGGACCTGGAGGGGCAGACTCAGAATATTCCCAACCTGGTAGACAAGCTGGTAGGGACCCACCAGGAAAGAGCCACGAATGTTGGATAATATAGTAACAGACTAGGACACAATAGGTTACCGTACAGTCTGTCAATATAACAATCTCATAAATGGTTTTCAGGGACCTATGGAAATCTTAATTATTACACATTATGTGGAAAGAACTAATACATGTTCCCGTATTGACAGGAGAACCTGCAGAATAAACTGTACTCGTACCCTGAGCCGTCTGACCTGGTAAACTGGCCCTCGTTACACGATGCTCTGACCGACAAGGTGAGTCTATATTTGTGTATATGCCGTAAGGGGCAGAGATCTTATATTGTCTCTTAAACTGACTGTGGGACAAATGCATACAAATGGCTTTAAATTTTGTCTTTAAATATCGTCTTTAAAATGGTTATTATTATAGCCGGATTCACAACTACTGGAAAAGACATTTGTAAGTTCGGTGCAGGGAACTTCAAGTGAACATAAAATGAAAATCAGTGTTAATTCTTTGACATTCCAAAAAGATCTACTGAAAGGAAAATTTAAAAGTAACGTATTAGTTCCTGGGGGAACCGGACCGTCGCATGCACAGTACAGAACCAAGTTGGTCATTTGTGGTCAGAAAATCCATTCCTAAAAGTCACAAAGACACTGATACTGGGATTTGTACACATTAGGACAGTGATCGGCCACCAGATACATTTCAAGGGCTGCATAGGCAGATCTTTAACCTTCAGGCAGGGGAAGGCTCAGAGGGCCACAGTGGAAGACTCAGAGGACCACAGGTGAAGGTCCAGAGGGCCGCAGGGGAAGGCTGAGAGGGCCGCAGTGGAAGGCTCAGAGGGCCGCAGTGGAAGGCTCAGAGGGCCACAGGTGAAGGCTCAGAGGGCCGCAGTGGAAGGCTCTGAGGGCCGCAGTGGAAGGCTCAGAGGGCTGCAGGGGAAGGCTCAGAGGTCCGCAGTGAAGGCTCAGAGGGCCGCAGGGGAAGGCTCAGAGGGCCTCAGGTGAAGACTCAGAGGTCCACGGGTGAAGGCTCAGAGGGGCACAGGGGAAGGTTCAGAGGGCCACAGTGGAAGGCTCAGAGGGCCGCAGGGGAGGGCCCAGAGGGCCACAGGACCACAGGAAGGCTCAGAGTGCCGCAGTGGAAGGCTCAGAGGGCCGCAGGACCGCAGGGGAGGGCTCAGAGAGCTGCAGTGGAAGGCTCAGAGGGCCACAGGCGATGGCTCAGAGGGCCGCAGGACCGCAGAGGAGAGCTCAGAGGGTCGCAGTGGAATTATCAGAGGGCGGCAGGGGAGGGCCACAGTGGAAGACTCGGAGGGTCGCAGGGGAGGGCTCAGAGGGCCACAGTGGAAGGCTCAGAGGGCCGCAGTGGAAGGCTCAGAGGGCCGCAGGGGAGGGCCACAGTGGAAGGCTCAGAGGGACGCAGTGGAAGGCTCAGAGGGCTGCAGGTGAAGGCTCGGAGGGCCGCAGTGGAAAGCTCAGAGGGCCGCAGGGGAAGACTCAGAGGGCCGCAGGGGAAGACTCAGAGGGCTGCAGTGGATGTATCATAGTCCTTATCATTAGACATGGATTTTTTTTAGCTTATTGTGTGTTAAAGCAGAAAATTACTTTTGTTATTACTTATTAATTCTACGCTTTAAAGCTACAGTTACACAGGACATCTTTTTAAATGGCTAAAACAAATCTGTCTCCTTGTATGTTCATGAAATTCCAGCAACAAAAAAGATAAAATAATAATAGTCAAATGAATAAGGTAAATGTCTAAAATGCAGATTTCTGACACAATGGCTGCAGACAGACAACAGATCTCAGAATCGGGTGCTCCATGATATATTTATCGTACCTGATCCCTACTTTATGCACCCTGGACCCTGCATGCACTATGTATCCCTATTTTATGAAAGTAAAAACCTTTAAGTCTCCAGTAAACTATTATATCCCTTCGATGCTGCAGCAAGCTCTCTAGTAACATGTTATAATAGAGTGGTATTGCCAAGGGGGCCTGACATACGGCTGTGTACCCAACAGAGCTCAGAACGGGTGCTCAGCAATGAGACCAAGCAGCAGAACGTGAGGAGAGTGCTGAGCGGACTGGGGACACTGTCCGGAAGACACGAGGGGCTGGAGCGTCGTGTTCAGGGCATCGAAGAGGAGATAAGGAGGCTGGAACAGGAGATGGGTAAGAGTCGGATATACACATCATGTCCTACAGCAGCAGGCAGAGCTATGGCTGTATGGATGAGTTTCCAAGCAATTTAGATTAACCTTATATTAGACCCTTAAAATGGGGTGTCCATTTATACAATGATCCCCAAGATGCCCCAATGCCAAACCCTTCCAAAATATCAATTCTCCAGATGATGCTGCTTCTAAGATTCCAAAGAAGTTGGACGTGTCTCAGCTGTCTGTGGCACCTGATTGGACGATGGTGGCAGCTTAGCCAATAGGCAGCAACTAGTGAAGTCACCAGTCCAATCAGGTGAGACCAGTAACTGAGAAAGTTTGTGTGCTACATGAAAAAGCAGCCAGTACTTAACTTGTTATGTGCAAAATAATAAACTAATTTGCACCCCTTGCATTGTAACATGGTTTTGTCCAGGAGAGAACGTACTCATTTTTTCCCCTTACTTTCCTTAATGAATCAGGGCCTATACGTCTGCCCAATGCTGTCCATTTGTAGCTAAATAATAGGCCCCGCCCACTTGTGAGCCCTTGCACCAGTTGAACGTGTTTCAGGGTGCATACAAATACTGTCAATGAAGGAAACACAAGTCCCATTCATAAATGCAGTTTGTTTCCAGTGTCAGTCCGGAGGCAGGATCCCGCTGCCACATATCAAGACTTTTATTTTTGTCAACCCTGGATATTACTATACTTTGCTCATAGTTTTATAAACCTTTATTGATGACTAAACAAAATTAGTAGCACATTGTCATGTGATATCATCATTCGTCAAAATCTGGCTACAACAAAATGGTGGGCCAGAGATTAAAAGGCAAGTAATTCCCCATCCTACACAAGTCCTTGTTGTGACCGTTCCGTGTGTATTTTTGTTATCTTATAAGGGCCTGATTATTATTACCTCTCCTATTTCTTACTGGCTTGTGAAGCATTTGCTGCTGTTCTATAGACTGGCAGTACGTTTAATGACGGTTGTGGGGGACATTTATGAAAACTAGTGCACAGGAAACCTCATAGCAACCAATCGGACGTTTGCTTTCATATTTGAAACTACTAGTAAAATGAAAGCTAGTATCTGATTGATTGCTAAGGGTCACTGCAGGTTTCAGAAATGTCCCTGTTGCTCTGGAGCTGCAGATACAAATACAAGGTTATTGAAGGGTGTATACGTGTCTCAGACCATATGTTTTTATATAATTATTATAATAACACTAGTTCTCCTTTAAGGACCTTGTAGCTGCAAGGCATGCTGGAACTTGCAGTGGAGTGCAGCAGTGGAGCATCCTGTAATCCCATTGACTTGTACAATAAGCGTAGACGTGTGTTATTGTTGGTACATTGCCTGGATGCATCCTGCCATTTACAGCCAAATAACAAGACATTGCTCCATTATCAGCCGGGTTACTAGGAGCTGTAAATGCACACAGAGACTTTGTCCCTGTCTGCGTGAGGCAATGAGCCATTATTATGACTTACTCGTGTGAGTCCAGGGTCAATAGCCTGAGTGTGTTGCTGGTTACTACAGGAACAATGTATGTGCTACTGATTCCATGTTCATAGGCCTGAATAGACCCAGCCACCGCTCTCTGGAGATTGAGGTGGAGACCAACAAATGACATTAATGTCTCCTGAGATAAGCAGCCCAGTTTCTGTGGTGTTCATATAATATATTTCTTAGACAAATGTTCCACAGGTAATTATGAAGAAAGATTTTGCTTATAGCAACCAATCAGACGTTTGCTTTCATCCTCTAAACTGTACCAGAAAAATGTCAGAATCTGATTGGTTGATATGGGTAACGCACCATTAACTGTAGAACTGTCTTCATAAATCTGCTCACTCATGAGAATATAATATAGGGACAGTTTATCATTTGAATCCCAGCAAAGCCCGTCCCCTATTAGAACTGTGAGCTGCATACGGTCTGCCCACATCTCCGCTACACACATCTCACATTTTCTGTTGCTATCCTGCTCGTTGCAGGTAAAATACGGATCCCTGAGGATTTGCTCCAGCAGCTGCGGGATCTGCAACAGGCTGTGGAGAAGCTTTTCACTGATAATCAAAAGGTTTGTGTAGAGTGTTCACTACTACAGTTACTTTAGCCTAGATGCTGGTTGCAGTGTGAGCTCCTTACATATCGGATGCAAATACATGATTACATTAACTGCCACATGATTACATTATTATTCAATAGATGTAATGCATATTGCTCTATAATATATGATTGATGTTATGTACAAACTCCTTTGAAAATATCTATATAAATATTTAGTAGTGATGTCATTGCTTCAGTGCACATTAGGAATAGTATAATCCCCTTTAGTTAAAAACTCATCCTCTTCATTATAATTACACTCATGAGCACTCTAGTAGTCCCAATATATATATAAGTTACATCTATCTCAACCCTACTACATGTCAGCGGACTGCACTGCTGTTTATAATATATGTTCTGTTTGTAGGGATCAGTGAAAACTATTTCAAGAACATTCTGAATAGAACTTATCTCAAATGCTATTGAAATGCTCCTGTGTACAAGCCCCAAACATCTCCTGCACGCAGTGCAAGCAGCCATTCTGCTGGCTGAACCAATATTCAGTCTGTCAATTCACTAGGAACCTCATGCCTCAGTATTGTCACTAGTTCCTAGTGAACTGATAGGCTGCATTCCCATGAATATTGCATCGCCCCACAAAATGGCTGCCCCCAACGTGACTAGGTGGTAGTTACATATAAACAGGGCTTTTCTGGAGAGCTATAATCAGTTATGTCTTCTGTGCTTTATTTAACTTGCAGAACAACGTGGATATGAACGCCCTGCAGAGCAAGCTCCATGACCTGACTCTGGCCTTACAGCGGCTGGACGCCAAGACCGATAAGATGGCTGCAGATATGTCAGAGACCGCGGTGAGGAGTAAGGAGGGACAAGAGTGGGTTCCGAGAGGAAAGATATGGGCTGGGGGAGGGGTTCTGAGAATAGTTTTGGGGGACACAGCTGAGAAGGGTCTATGAGAAGAAGAAAAAAAATCACAGGCCCATAGATAGAAACTAGAAATTCAGCATTATCATAGAGTAATGCCTTTCCTCATTTGACATTCACCACTGTGGTTCTCTTTGACGGACAGATGGGTAATAATATATTCTCTGATTTGCAGGTCTACTGCCTGCATGGTTTATGCGAATCACTGTGTACATTGCTTACCGCACTATTCACTGCTCTGTAATGTTCATACATCACAGTGTCTAACTGGTGTAATGCACATGAAATAGCAAAACGCGTTGGGAACATTAGTGAAAACCGGTGCGCAAACACTCTTTCTAAACAATGACTGCTAGAATCTGATTGGTCGGTATTTCAAAAAATACTGTTGAGAAATCGTGACTGCTTCATTATGTACAGTAAAATAAGTGGTAGGTTCAAAGGCTCTTTTCTCCCTGCAGACCCTTCAAAGTCAGATTGATGAGCTGGAAAGGAAGAAGCTGAACAGTGAGGACTTAATGTTAGAACTAAATCTGGTGAGTACATTATTTAGAGCCCCAACCGTTGTAATTACGGGGCACTGCCTACTATCCATATCCTGGGTGATGTTAATGCATTCATGTGGCTGTACTATAAATTAAAGAATCTAAACAAGGCTGGGTAGGGTGGCTAGGACATGAAGAGGATGTTAAAGACAGTTGGAACAGAATAATAATAACAGGTAGATTCCAGAAGTAATATGTGAGCAGTGGTGAAGAGGTGGACAGATAATGTGAAGTGCAAGGAGGTGAGGAGTTGCAGACAGAAGTCACATTAATGAAAAAATACCTGGACAGGAAGCACAGTGATTTGGAAAAGTCTGAACTGGTGAAGATGGGAGCAGTGGGGAAGTATCTGGAGAGTTGGAAGCAGAGTGGTGGGGAAAACATGAGGAAGGTACACAGTAGGTACAGCGATGGGGAAATATGTAGACAAGTGGTGAAACAATGAGTGTAGACAGAAGGTACAGCAGTGTGGAAAGACTTGTACAAGTACATACAGGGGGCACCACGATGGGTATATACTTGGACAAGTGCATACAGGAGGCACCGGCACCACAATGGGTATATACCTGGACAGGTGCATACAGGAGGCACCATGATGGGTATATACCTGGACAAGTGCATACAGGAGGCACCACGATGAGTATATACCTGGACAGGTGCATACAGGAGGCACCACAATAGGTATATACCTGGACAGGAGCATACAGGAGGCACCACAATAGGTATATACCTGGACAGGTGCATACAGGAGGCACCACGATGGGTATATACCTGGACAAATGCATACAGGAGGTACCAGGATGGGTATATACCTGGACAGGTGCATACAGGAGGCACCACGATGGGTATATACCTGGACAAGTGCATACAGGAGGCACCACGATGGGTATATACCTGGACAAGTGCATACAGGAGGCACCACGATGGGTATATACCTGGACAAGTGCATACAGGGGGCACCACGATGGGTATATACTTGGACAAGTGCATACAGGAGGCACCGGCACCACAATGGGTATATACCTGGACAGATGCATACAGGAGGCACCATGATGGGTATATACCTGGACAAGTGCATACAGGAGGCACCACGATGAGTATATACCTGGACAGGTGCATACAGGAGGCACCACAATAGGTATATACCTGGACAGGTGCATACAGGAGGCACCACAATAGGTATATACCCGGACAGGTGCATACAGGAGGCACCACGATTGGTATATACCTGGACAGGTGCATACAGGAGGCACCACGATGGGTATATACCTGGACAGGTGCATACAGGAGGCACCACAATAGGTATATACCTGGAAAGGTGCATACAGGAGGCACCACAATGGGTATATACCTGGACAAATGCATACAGGAGGTACCAGGATGGGTATATACCTGGACAAGTGCATACAGGAGGCACCACGATGAGTATATACCTGGACAGGTGCATACAGGAGGCACCACAATAGGTATATACCTGGACAAGTGCATACAGGAGGCACCACGATGGGTATATACCTGGACAGGTGCATACAGGAGGCACCACAATAGGTATATACCTGGACAAGTGCATACAGAAGGCACCACGATGGGTATATACCTGGACAAGTGCATACAGAAGGCACCACGATGGGTATATACCTGGACAAGTGTAGACAGGAGGCGGCACCGTGGAGTAAAACTAGGATTAGTGTAGACAGAAGGTACAGCAGTTGTGGGGTGACTTGTCCAAGTCTATACAGGAAGTACCACAGTGATTAAATACCCGAACAAGTGTATACAGGAAGTGTCCTGATGAGGGAAGACCTGGAGAAGTGAGGACAGGGACAGAAGTAGTAACAGTGAATAATGAAGTCTTTACCAATATCTTCTCTATAGAAAGCTGACAAACGGGCACTGGAAACCAAAGTGGGACACGGACAGTTGGAGGCCGCTATCGGTGAGGTCAATGCTGTACTAGAGGATCTAATCAAGAAACTGGCCATGCAGGAGTCTGAGTGGCAAAACATGTTGGCCAAACTACTGGCCGGACTGGAGGCCAAGGTAACTCATAGTATACGGCACAGCCACTGAACCGACACCACCATCATATAGTCATAGCAAATATACAATAGTATGTATGGAACTGGGCATGTATTTACTTACATGTTTCTGTAAGTGCTCATTGTTGTCTGCTATTCTACTCATTGGAGGACAACATTGCCCAAATATATGTACTAGACCAGTGTTGGCTAACCTGTGACACGCCAGGTGTTGTGAAACTACAAGTCCCAGCATACCCTTCCAGCAATAAGCTGCTATATATTGGCAAAGCATGCTGGGACTTGTAGTTTCACAACACCAGGATTGTCACAGGTTAGCCAACACTGTACTAGACATAGCTTTATGTAATCCCCCTATGCAGGTTACGTACAAACTTACGGGCTTCTGTCTGCCACGTCATTGTCTACTATATCCAGCGTTGGCTACGTCCCCAATTATATCTTGTCACACCCCCAATGTCATCACACACATGCTTTGCCTATAGGCAATGCTCCCAAGTTATTGTATTGTGAAAGGATTATCATCTTCAGTAAGAGTAACAGGAGGGCTCTGGGAGAAGCTTTATTAAAAGAGAAGCCCAAAAATGGCATCTCTACTGAATTGTGAGCTTTGCAAGCAGACTTAGAAGTGAGGTATAGTCCTATAAGGATATGTTTGGATATTGTACATTCGTTCCATAATAGGCTTGTTCCATCACAAATACACTCTCCAACACAGATAGTAAGTTAAGCATCAGTTTAGTTTTTTATATTTTTTATCTAAGTTTTTAATTTTTTAAATACCCTCTGTCTCACGTCTTCACTTCATTCATCATCATCATCATCATCAGCTATTTATAAAGCACCACTAATTCCACAGCACAGTAGTTGTTTAACATCTTCAAATATTTCTATGGTTTCACCTCCGCTCTTTCGTTCTTCCTGCTACTAATACCTCTCCCAACACAACCAAGTATCCTACCAGCTTTCCACACTGGTGACTGCTCCGCTCGCTGACCTTCATATCATCTGATACTAAAACTCCAAGGTCCATCTCCTCTGTTGTTTACCAGTCATCCTGCATTCTGCTTTGGAATGTTCGTGTCCCACATGTATAATTTTACATTTTCAAGTATTACATTGTTTACTTTTTATTTGCAACGGACACAGGGTGTAAATAGTACAAAAGAGTATAAAGGATGTTTATATAGTCCGTTTTGGTTTTTATTTTGGAACATTATAGTATAGAAAATCTTAAAACTATAACAAAGTATAAATAGTGACCAACACTAACAATGTTTTTTTTTAAAGAAAATGGGGATAAGAAGGGGGAAGGGAGGGGAGAGATAAAAATCTACAGAAAGAGAAACAAATTATATGGAGCCTGAAGTAAATGGCATAATAATATGGGCAGTGGGAGAGACCGGGGGATAAATGTATTAATCTGCGGATTCGTCAAATTGCAGATTTTCTGCGATTTTGTCGGCCATATTAAAAAGGGCAACTTTATTAAAGGTGATTTGACTAATCCACAGTTTAATACATTTACCCCATGTTTAATAACAGGTGTGTATTTTTATTATGAGGGGATAATTATTAGGATATGGAGGAATGATCTTGACTTTCTCTAAACAGCCAAGGAATCCATATTTGTAAAAAGAGATTCAGTTTGTCATGTAAATAGCGGATCTAGACTTTTTTTTAGGAGGGATGATTTAGTAGAGCCCTGCCCCTCCTACACTCTGATTGGTGGATAGTTCTAGCCATTCACCAATCAGAGTGTGGGGAGCGCCCACCACTGTATTCACATGTAATGAGAGAGGGCTTGATCACGGAGCAGAGAGAGGTGTCCCACCCATTGCACATTATTGGTTTGGCCAACTGTCACTCATTTGTCTGCCATTGACTTCAGCAAACCTCCTCATCTGAAGCCTTCCTCCCTCCCGCTTGACTAACTGAATATTGGACAGTGAGTGTCATGAACATGCTCCCAGCTGCCGTGACTTTGGTGTGTTCGGTGTATGAGGTTGCACACGATTCCAGCCCGCAGTCTCTCTCTACCTATCACACAGGTTATAGACCTACTGAATCGTCCCCCAACACAGCGCTCTCACACCCCCACACACTTCAGGTTTGCCACCACCTATTGAAAACGAGCAATAGGACCCCAATATACTGTCCCACACAGCTTCTAGTTACCCACAGGCTAGCAAGTCCCACACCAGCAAACAAATGGTTAACTCTCCACACCTCCAGACTGTTACACAAATGTAAATGTAAACACACACTAAGCTTGTTAATCAAATGTATCAACAAATCACACACCGGCATTCAAAGAGTTTACTTGGTCGAGCTATATTCTTCTTAACAGGCTAATGAATTCGTTAGAGTATCAAGGACGACACTTATTAAATTATAGATTTAATACACCAAAGTACAGGCCATACAGATATAAAGAAAAACAATTAATAAACAATTGATATAACATACACAAGCAAAGCAGTTTAAAATTAAAGGGGTTACATTCACAGTATCACTTACATGAGTTGTATAATCTGTGCCATGGGAAATTGGCTTGGAAGACGGACAGCTTATCATTGTGGATTGATTTTCCCAAAAGACTGACAATTTGTAACTTGTCTCAGCTTTTTAAAGACACCTTTACACTTTTCCCACCTCCCAGGGGGTTGTAGTCTGTGATACTTTTTTCCATCACCATTTGCATGTTGT
This sequence comes from Mixophyes fleayi, assembly GCF_038048845.1. Taxonomy (NCBI): domain Eukaryota; kingdom Metazoa; phylum Chordata; class Amphibia; order Anura; family Limnodynastidae; genus Mixophyes; species Mixophyes fleayi. The sequence goes on from NC_134408.1 coordinate 12,696,776, forward strand.
CTGATTTACTACCCAATTCTACTATGTGACCTAACTTTTCTGTGGAGTGTCACACAGACCCAATTTTATTATTAATAAATTCCTTATGAATTTGTCCATCTTTTGATACCAAACAGGCCCAGATACAATGTCTTAGTAGAGCTTACCCTCATTTCCTTAACCTCTCTGTGTGGCAGAATGCTTAATTTGGCATATGAGTTGCCTTTCATCATGCTATTGAGGAATATGTGGTTGATCACTACTTTTATTGATTTTAAGTGGCATATTTTAAAACTGACTTCTTTTGTCTATATAAAATTATAGCCAAGTCAGCACATGGTCTCTTTGAGTCAGACACACTGCTGGGTGGTTCCTACAAGTCTATTCTGGTGTCCAAAATCTAACTTGTGTCAGGATATAGCTCACAGAAGGGGCTCTTTGAAGCTGCCACAGCTCACATTGCTATTTTCTCACACTGGGATGTGCAGAGCCATCAAATACACTCAAAACAGACTTTCTGACTTCACATTTTACACTTTAGTAGCTCAACTTATCCATGGATTCAATTAATATACCATATTTACACTGCAGTTATGATTTAGGCCTTATTCCCCAAAATTTTGTGATGGATTAACCCTTATAAATAACTGTAAGTTCTCTATGTTTACGACAGTGACCGATACCAATGGAGGAGGAAGTTAATTGTCAGTGGCGTGCCTTCAGAAAGGTCATGACTCTGACTCTGCTGCAATGTGAAATCGCAGATTTCTCCTTGCACCCAATGAAGGTGTGTAGGAAAATCTGTGATGTATGTGCACAGCCGGACATCACAGCGATTTTTAATTGAATCGCCCCCTATGAGTTCTTTATAATAAAGTGACATATCCATAAATGTGTTATTGCTATTTAACGCAGCAAGGAAGAGATAAAAACTGATTAATATCAGATGGAAAAAAAATATTACCTAAATGATATCAAAGTGATCTTTGTCTGGTGTAACAGAGTAATCAGTACAGCTACTTACAGGGCAACTCAAATCAAAATTATTTTTACTAATGGAAATCATTATGCTGGGTACTACAACTCACTGGAACAACTTGATATTTGAAATAGGACTTCTGCTTGAAATTGTCTCTAGAAATCTCATAAAAACTCGAGAGAAACAATCAGTGGACTGCACTGTTTGTTTCCACGGTTACAGTTGAAGATCAGTGATTCACAAAGTATCTATCAATTTGCAGCAACAAACAGTGCAATCCACTGATCGTTTCTCTGGATAAAAGACAGACAGCTATTCATAGCATATCTGACAAATCTACAGTAGCATAGTGTTTCTGTGCTTTTAGCAGGTGATTTCAGGCAGGCATCCTATTTCAAATATCAACATTGATTTATATATAGCTATCTGTTGATGCACAATCCAATGTGTACTCTGTATAGACACTCACTGTGATGTCTGTGCCTTTTAGCTAAGTCCATCAGACTTGGATTCTATACGCAAAGACCTGGATGAGCTCTGGAGGTTCCTTAAGAAGCATCTCAGTTCTACACAAACCTTCGATCCAGATGGGGCTGCAGGATCCAGGAAGTGAGTGCGTGTGGAGGGTCAGTAGATAATTAAAGGGCAAGTCCGGTGGCACAGCACTGGGGTCAAGAGCTTGAGTCCAACCAGGGCCTTACGGGTGTAGAGTTTGTATGTTCTCCCTGTGTTTGCGTGGGTTTCCTCCGCGTGCTCCAGTTTCCTCCCATGCTCCAACAACATACTGGTAGGTTAATTGGCTTCTGACAAAATTAACCCTAGTGTGTGTGTGTTTGTGTGTGTGTGGCACAGACTTTTAGTGTCCTTATAGAAAAGCTTCTGCATTTCGCAGTATTGCAAAGACTGAACTAGGCTCGTCAGTCTCCTAGCCAGCAGTTGTAGACTTGTACGAATCCACCAACTGTACGAAGGTACATTAGAACATAACCCACGATATCACAGCAAAATAAAATAAAAATTGTAAAAAAAAACAACAAACCTCTGCAATACTTTGATTTATGGTTTGAAATGTTTGTCCTTTGCCAGCACCATATTAAGCGTCCAGGAGTGTGTGTGTGTGTGTAGTGTCGTGGGGGGGGGGGATGGGGGGGGACTGCAGCAGAGGCCAAAAGGTTTTCTTATGCGATTAACCCTTTCCGTTTTGTTTTCATTTAGATTTCAAAATGTGGCTATTTAATCACTGGTCATGCAAATTGCCCGTCTATGTATGCTAGATTGGCGGCAGATGAAAAACAAGTCCTGTGCCCAGAATCACTCCTGTTTCCTTATCACTAACAGTTACTTATGTGCTTATCCACAGGAAGCTGTTTGAGAGAGTCAAGTGCATTTCATGTGACCGGCCTGTGACCATGGCAACGGCACCGTGAGTAAACAAACACGTTATTGCCCCCCCTCCATCTAATTTTACGATACCCGTCACCCACTTCACCTTGTTTTCCTCTGACCATCTCTTTTCCCCTCTACTTTTTGAGTGTGTGCACATTGTAAGACCTGTGCACACACAATCCTTGCCGTGTTTTATTTCCAAGTGTCGCTTATATTATATTTCTCTTCATTTTTTTCCCCAGGCATCTCGTCACAGTGCGCGCAGCCCCTCTGCTCCCCCGCAACCGCGCCAGCACCGCAGACTACAGCTGGAACAAGATAAGCGGGTGACAGAAGGTTTTACAGGGCACCCCTTAATACAGAACCCATAATCTCATATACCGCACTACACCATACACGACCTCTTGGGTCATTGTACACGTAGGACGGCACACGCCAAGTTCCTGCGTCTGTATTCCGGGGGCACGTTTAAATATCACATCATTTGTAGGACAATCTTCACAACAGTGGTGACACATTAACAATAACTGATAGTGTGTGTAGTGAACCTGCGTTTGTGATGCCGTATACAACTGCCTTCTCTGCCCGATTATACACGTACGCCGATTATAAAGGCAACCATGTGTCTCCAACACATAAATGTGCTAATGGATTCTACAGAAAGAGGCTCATTTAATAATCTGACAACTTGTTCTCAGACAGGACGTGGGAGGGGGTTTCATGTATAAATATGTCACATCCAGCATGCAACACTGTTTGTGTACTGTTCACGGTCACTTTGTAATGGGCGTCAGCTTTTGGAAATAAGTGGCCACTACAACACCTTATAAATCCTGTACAGGTTCTCACACGACCAGACCTATTCCTTGGCCTGAAGCATCGTTACGATTATGGGCCCCATGGAAATTTTGTGATCGAGGGCCACTTGCTCTAAGAGCAATGTAGAGTTCCGAAAAAGAACAGTTTGCAGCTTCATTGTGTGGATCTCGTTTAAAAGAACTAATGGGAGACTTAACTCTGTCATTAAGCTACTTCAAGCCTCCTTTATTACAAGCTTCTTCAAAACGCAAGTTCTTACAATAACAGTCCCCCTGAGATCACGGGTCCACGGACGTGTGTTCTCTGTATCCGACCCTGTGCACGGTCCTACCTGGGGCAATAGTTTTTTGAGTAGTTTCTTTTCCCTCTCCACTATTTTGCTTACACCTTATCATACAGATGCCGATGAGGCAGGGAGTGATTAAGTTGCCCATTGGCCGATACATTGGTTCAGGTGTCTGTCAGGGACAGCAGCGAGCAATGATATACATATATTGTTTTATGCTTAGTGATCTGTCCTTTGACTGACTCCCCCACCTGCAGCCTGTCCGTTGCGCACACCAGTCAGGAAGAGGGGTCTTATATAAGTGTTGCCCCAATGTATGTATGTAAGATCCGCAGACCAGACAAATGCTCAGCCTATGTCGGTGAACACGCCGGACAGACACAGTCTGGATCTCACTGGTTTACCCCATATTCACAAGGTCTCCTTCATGTTTCCAGAGAGCCTCCGCAGATGACAGACCCCGAGTTCCAGTACTCCGAGCCCCAGAGACCACACACCTCCTGCTCACTCCACAGAAAGATGCCATCCCGCAGCCAGAACCTCACCACCGTCTTCCCATACGGTGACCCGGGACAGATCCAATACAAGACTGTAAGTGCACCGGTCTGACCCGTTCCTGATCATGGCCAGGGTCTTGGTCAACAGGGAGAAGGTTATCAGTCTAATGTTTAGTAAGGAAAAGCAGAAGGAGGCAGATTTGTTTAGATAAAGCTGACAGATGTATGGCCTCTATAGATTTGCCTCCTGGTAACTGCCCCAGACTAGGTCAACATTGACATCTTTAGTGTCCCTTTATAGGGACCAAACATGTTGCATTTTTTGGTAGATATGTTCCAAGTCTAGTCTCTTAAATGTCACCCACCGTGTCCATTTCTCATCCCTCATCCGCAGAGTGAGGTGGACTTGGTGGGGATTGATGGCATGTTGTATAGGGGTCGGTTGGACAAGAGCTTCAATCACATTCCTGATTCCCAAGGTGAGTGTCAGCTTAGCTGCCCAGGTCTTTGCCTCCTAGGCACCGTGGACTCTGGTATAACTCATCTTATTTTTAGGAGCGAAGACCCCACAGCAGCCCTCCAGGACCATTATAGAGAGAGCGCGTTCTGCTACTCCACACTACAGGAGCTCCAGCAGCTTTTCAGCGCGTAAGTACTCTGCACACACTGGAGGCAGCCATATTGTAGCCTGAACCAATATCCCCCGTCAGGAACTAGTGACATCACCGAGACGTGGGCTGTGATCTTGTGAAGATTGGTTCAGCCACAACATGGCTGCCTCTGCGCGGTGATGACAGGTGAGCCTGATCAACACAAAAGAACTCTTGGTGATCACATTTTCATCCATCTCCGTATTCCCACCATGGCAGCTGCCATCTTTCTTTTTTAACTATTAGACTGCTGCTGTATAATCTGGCCTCTCTCCAACAGGGACTCCGAGTCACCTCATAGCAACGTCTAGCAGCAACCCGCCTGTGCCATCTACCACAGAAATATCACAGCCCACGTTCCACGTGCCATCTGCCTCAGATCCCGCCATCTTACTGGAACGGCCGCTCAGCAGTGAAGAGCAACAGTCCGACCCCTGAGGGTGCCCAGATCCAGGGAAGGACAACTGAGGGACGACCGCACCCAGCACTTTGCCCACCATGACCTCTTCTGGGTGTTCTATACCATGTGACTTTCCAATCTTGTAATAAGAGTTTTTATTTTATTTTCTCTAATACACAGAATATCAAATAAAGCTGAAATCCATCACCTACCCTGACGATACTGTCACACAAATCACGTACAAGACAATCCATGTACAACATCGTTCTTAAGGAAGAATTATCTCAAAATGTTATTTCTTGCATATGTAGACTGGAACTGGCTACTCCGTAGTGATGTTTGGCACAGATATTTATTAGCCTCCACTTTGGAGGGAGGATTGATATAATAAGAAAAAGATGGGCTACAAAAACGGTCTTAAGAAGAACGCTGACCACAAAACACTCAGGAAACCTGATGTGTACAGCTCAGAGGAAAGAGGGACGTGACTAAAACACAAAGTATGTAAGGGGTATGAACACGGTTCAGGGGATTATCTACCAGAATACATCACGTTACAGAACAAAAGATTACAGTCTCAGATTGGTTGGTGGAAACCTTAGGTTTGATATTACAAAATATTAATTTAATGAAAGACACTTGGGGGTAAATGTATGAAATAGTCAATTTCTGCAAGTCACCGGAAATAGACGACTTTGCAGGGAAAATTAAACTTGGTTTTACAAGCCATCGCCGCTTTAAATTTCCCCTGCAGTTATATGCTTTACAGCGCGCAAGAGGTCACCTCATCTACCAGGTATCGACAGGTTCAGTTGTATATCTTACACAGAGTGTATTATTCCCCCTGCAGGCTGCTCCAGACGGGTGCCAGATCCGACTCTAATTGCCCAAAACGTGCAGGATGCTCTGCTACCTTCTGGCACCTGCTCTGGGGTTGTCCTGTTGTCGGGGACTTTTGGTCAAGGGTGGTGGATTGTATTCAAGATACAGGCATAGATATCCCACTATTATACCCTAAGACTTGCATATTTGGTTTAGGTGTCAGATTATTGTTGGATAAGTTGGAGACCAGATATGTCCTTAACCTCTTCGCACGTGAGGAGCCAGACTTTGGGGCCTGGTTGGTTTTGGTGAATGTTGTAGTGGGAGATGAAAGATTAATGTATCAGTCCCGGGTTACATCGCCAAAATACTACAAAGAATGGTCACAATGGGTGAAGTCGAGGTATGCGATTGACTCCTTGGCAGCAGACTGTGATCCCGTCAAAAATAAGGATTAAGCCATTTCTTGTTCTGTGGCAGTGCTTCTCTAGATATCAGCCTTAACATAAGGAATGCTTTTAACTACTTTATAGATGTTCTCTCCTGAAAGGGTCTAGCTACAGTATCTGTACGCTTCCTAGGTAAGAAGGAATAGGGAGACCTCCTGATATAATACAAATATAAATCATTATGTATTTTACTGATGTCATATTCATGGATAACAAATAGTATCTACTGCGTGTCAACAATAAAGTCATCTGATTACCTATGATTGTGGTTTTGGATTTACATGTGAATTGTACCTTCATGTGGAACTACTTAATTTATCTTGTAAATTAATTTTCTTACGTGGTTTCTGTTTTGCTTTGTTCTATGTTATAAAACTCAATGAAAATATTTGATTTAAAAATAATAATTCCCCTGCAAAGTCGCCGATTTCCGGCGACTCGCAGAAATTGACGTTTCATACATTTATCCCTTGGAATAAAGCAGATGTAATTACAGGAAGTTAAACATGCTTGAGGTAAAAATAGGCTTGTCCAGAGTAGACGATAATTTAAAAAGGGGGCATATTAAATGGGCCGTTCTTTAATCTGATTGGAATATTCTACTTTTCTAAATAAAGTGGGGGACACCTTACAAATACGCTTCCTGGAATGTGCTACTTTTTCATTACTAGGTGAGATATAAACAAGCTGTAACTGGGAATATTCTTGTAAAACAAATCCTCCTCTCTCAGACTAAATTATATTAACTAGCATCACTTTTAATGTAAAATTTAATACAATTAAAATCAACCTGTTGACAACGCACAGCAGAGGCAGCCATGTTTGCTGGATTCACCAATATTCATGAAAATGCAGGTTATCTATTCACTAGGGGACAACGACAACACTGAAGCCCAGTTTGGTGGCGGCCATTTTGTGAGCTTGACCATCATTCACTAGAAAACAGTGATTTCACTGAGGCTCTAAATGGAAGCCACCATTTTCTGGTTTGCACCAATATGATTGGGAATGTCGATGTCACTGAATCACTTAGTGTCATCAGTTCCTGGTAACTTGATAGGCTCCATGTTCAGGCCTACTGGTTAGGCCACAAAATGGCTGCCTTTGCTTTATGAAGGTGACTAAGGAGATATTACCCCCTCCCCCACCCCAGGAAAATGTAGTATTGGAAGAAAATCAGAGTAGTGGCAATAGCTATGATATCTAGAAGATTAAAATATTTATTGTTGTCAACTCTTAAAACCGCTACAGGAACGTCCGTATTAAATGACATCAAAGGGTTAAATTACATCAAAAGACAGATTCCTACACCGTTTTCAGTAAGAATTCCGAGGCCTGGAAATACTCTGCACCAGCATACAATGCAGCATGAGGTATGGCTGACGTTCGGGCCGCTCTGCAGCGGTATCATGCAGAGTGTGTTAGTGAAGGAACAAGACTCTACAGGTGGCTGTCAGATGGAGCGGTGCGATGCTCTGCAGGCAAAGTGAGGTAATAGATTATCTGAAAGTAGATCTCTGCCGCTGCGGTACTGCCAAGGTGCGATATCGGAGGCTTCCGTGGCGCGATACTCAGAAGGTCTTTGGCAGTTCAGCAGGCTAAATAAAGTCTACATGCCACATCCTGCCCCCTTCTCGGCTGTCTTCAGCCCTCCGTGTCTCATCTCTCGGCCTCAGCTGCCGGGTTCGGCTCTGCGCCTCTAGTGCCGTTAGAGTGCTGGGCACCTCCGGGGTAACTCATACCTATACCCGTTTGCTGGGGAAAATGGCCGCCGCTGATGCCTTGCTGGAGAGGCGGGGACGTGGCCAATGAAGAGAGGTATCCACTTTCAGAGGCTTTTAAGCGGGAAAACATGGTAAGAGCATCTGGAAAGTTCGGAGGGGTTGCGGGAGTGTTGGCCGGAGTGCCCATCTGAGGAGAAAAGGACAAAAGGATTGCCGTCTATAAACTGCGGAGGCACAGGCACAATTGTTTTAGGCTGACCCAATATTAATTGTATAAATTCACTAGGAACATCATTAAGCCATTGGGCACAGTCTCCTGCACCGCAGTTTAAAGTGGGCCTGTCCCCACAGTGAAGGTAGCCATTTGTAAGCTGAACCAATGGCAGCCTATCAATTTAGTGGGAACCAGCACCTGATAAATGTAAGTCAGACAGTACCTCAGTGATTGCATTGGCTCCTAGTAAACTGATAGGCCGTATGCTGGTCCAGTCCATAAAATGGCTGCCTCAAGTGTGTGGAGACGACAGGTCCACTGGAAGCCAGAATAGACTGATCTACTCCAATCCTAATGTTAACCAAAATGAGGCAAGGATTGCCCATTATCATGGAAATTTCTTTGCTCTCTGTATATACAGCAATCTACAGCTCACTTTAAGAAAGGTCACCAAAAGCAGACACTCTAGACCAGGGGTGGGCAAACATGTCCTCAAGGGCCATATCCAGTTCATGTTTTTAGGATTTCTGTCTGTAGAAACAGGTGGGATAATTACTGACCCAGCCAAATAGAGCTGGGTCAGTAATGTAAAACTCAGCTGTACATGATTAAAGAAATCCTAAAAACATGAACTGGATATGGCCCTTGAGGACAGGTTTGCCCACCCCTGCTCTAGAGTGTACCTAAATCAGTGTCTATAACCCAATATCTTCATGTGCAGATATAGCTTAGACCAGGCCTGGCCAACCTGTGGCTCTCCAGGTGCTGTGAGACTACAAGTCCCAGCATGCCCTGCCAGGTATCAGCTGAATATCTACTAGCAAAGCATGCTGCGGCTTGTAGTTTAACAGAACCTGGAGATCCACAGGTTGTCCAGCTCTCTGATGGAGCTTTTCCGATTTTTCTCAAATATTTTTCCCTCGTGCGCTTCCCTTGTGGACTTACTGTCACTGTAAGGCACACCTTCCAATCCTAGGCACGAAGCCATACATGGCAAAGGTCCCCTCACTGTAGCTGAGAATCCTGCAATGCACTGTGTAATCTGGGCAGATTCAGCCTGTAAAGGAGACTATGTACCATCCAGAGTGACCCAACGCCCGGCCTGCTTTGCCAGGTACATGGGGGGAGGGGGGTATTCACACCGGCAGAATGCAGCCACATTACACAGACACGGCTCCCAATGTGAGGGTCCCCTTGTCACATACACTTGTGTCACACAGACTGACACGTGTAAACAGATATTGGCACAGCTACTGTTCAAGCACATTGGTCCATCGCATTGATGTATCAACCGCAATCCGCTAACACTCACGGCTAGCACCCAAGCAGGCCATGTTTTCAGGATCTCCTCAGAGAGGTGAATTCATTATTTATTGGGCCAGACATTATTCCACAAATAGGAAGCCACTGAAAACACTTTTTGGTGGAACTTTAACTCTCCTTAAACCAGTAGAACCTTAAGGTCAGCACATTCTGTAGAATTGTTAAGAAATATATTTAAGTCTGGAGAATGCATTTGGCACAAACAGAGACAGATCTCTATTCAGATCCCCAATATCCTACATGTATCCCCAACTCTCTTACATACACCTCCAAGACCCTTACATCCTGCCATTGTCTTACAGATAATGTCTACTCAGCACCAAACAGACGCCTGGCTACACCTCCACGGCTCGGTTCTAGAATCGAGATCCCCCCCCCTCAATCCCTGTCACAGGGGGCTTCCCGCCGGTGCCCGAAACTTACCATTTGGTGATGTGGGATATAAGGGTGGCTGGACTCCTGGAAGAAGGCGCTAAGAGCGGTCTGTAAACGGAAGACAAATATAATATGTTCATTAGGTTCATCATGACACACAGAGAGAGAGAGAGAGCAGGAGAGAGAAAGGGAGAGATAGACAGAGAAGAGATGGAAGGAGACAGTGAGAGAGAGAGGGAAAGAGGGAGGGAGAAGAAGGGAGACAGGGACGGAGACAGTGAGAGAGAGAGGGAAAGAGGGAGGGAGAAGGGAGACAGGGAAGGAGACAGTGAGAGAGAGAGAGGGAAAGAGGGAGGGAGAAGAAGGGAGACAGGGACGGAGACAGTGAGAGAGAGAGGGAAAGAGGGAGGGAGAAGAAGGGAGACAGGGACGGAGACAGTGAGAGAGAGAGAGGGAAAGAGGGAGGGAGAAGAAGGGAGACAGGGACGGAGACAGTGAGAGAGAGAGGGAAAGAGGGAGGGAGAAGGGAGACAGGGACGGAGACAGTGAGAGAGAGAGGGAAAGAGGGAGGGAGAAGAAGGGAGACAGGGAAGGAGACAGTGAGAGAGAGAGGGAAAGAGGGAAGGAGACAGAGGAAGAGAGGGGAGAGAAAAAAAAAAGAGACAGCAGGAGATAGAGGGAAAGAGAGAGAGAGGAGAGGGAAGGAGACCACGGGGGAGAGAGAGAGAGGATAGGGAAGGAGATAGCGGAGGAAACAGCGGAAGAGACAGCGAGAGAGAGGAAAAGAGGGAAGGAGACAGCGAGAGAGAGAGTTTATTTGGTTATAAACAGATGCAGGATAAACATTAGGAAATAGGGTTAGAGGGGACCATGGAAGAATGTCTGCCAATCACCTCATATTGCCAGTGCGCTGCCCGTAGTAACTGCTCAGCCTGGTCCGTGGCGCAGCCCGCTGCCAGTACAAACTGTGACACCAGCAGCTGCTGCTTCAACTGCTCTATGTCACCAGACATCCCGACAGGCGCTACACCCACAGCGCAAGTGACCAGTGCCACCGGGGAGATACAGAGAGTGGTTCCACCCTGTAACACAGAGAGCACACCGTGTATACACTGCACCCTGCACAAGGCTGATTACATTGTCTATACAGAGGATCTTTGTTACATGCAGGACACAAACACCAGCAGTCTCTGACATTATTAAATGCACTCACAAACCTACGTATTCCACATTTACAAACTATTTATGCTACACCGTAATCACACTACAAACATTGTATTTTCTAATGCACGAGACTACATGTCAACAAACACAACACAAGCACTGTGTGTACTACACATCCACATACAACAGATTGTGCACACTCACCGGTGTACAGATGTGAGAACGTACAGCGCTATACACACTCACATGTATAGATTTATAAACACAACACAGAGCACACTCACCGCCTCCCGCACAACTGCTTATCAAACCAGCTACAGCCCAGTGGTGTGGAAGAGAATGGCATGCTGGGAGCTGTAGTTTCTTCCATGCAGTCTCTGATTAAGGCCTGGGAAGCTGTGTGTGAAATGATTACATGTAAGTTCCAGTGACACATACAAGATTCAAATCATGTACAAGGTTCTAAAACATGCACTGACCACCTGTCACGTTCATAATTATATTCCACTATCTTTATTAAAACCCCCCTGGTAATATTGCCCTATACAGCATGCAGAATGCTATACTGAGATTTGCAAACATTAAAGAAGTGGTACTGTGCCGTTATCCTTATTTTCAAAATTAAAGCAGATATGCAAACTGCATACAGAACAACAGAAGTGCTCATAGGCAAATGTATATAAATAAAGAGCAATGGATACTGAGAAGAGCATATATCACAAAGAAAGTGCTACACTGCAATTGTATATAAATACACAGATACTGAGTGGCATCATGAGCAAGAAGTGGTACTGTGCAGCCCACCAATAAGAAGGATTGACATTTACAGAGAACCCCCCCCCTCCCCCAGCAAACTTTAAAACTAATTATTTCAGGGAAAATGCAGAGGAACTTATCTATGAAAGATTACAGAACATATCTGAACACTTTAAACAATCAATAAATGTAAACAAGTATGGTGCACAAAAGGTGGTTTGTTTATTTATATAAAATAGATTTTATATTGTAAAAATAAGTTAACAGGAGAAGCAAAAAAGACCTCTGGTCTAATCTGTAAAACATCAATTTAAATGCATGACAAAATGCATAACTCCTATAGGAAAATGATTATTCTAAACAAACATATGAGGGTATGCTGAGGCTTGTAGTTCCACAATATTATTATTATTATTATGTTTCTTTAGTTAGGACTGTAAACTCTTAATGCAATTTGCATTTCAGGATAACGTCACTTAAAAATAGCACATAAAATTTGCAGATTAAATTGCACCTCTATTTCTCTGGTTCTGCATAATCCTAATAAAGGACAGAAGTGAGCTGTAGAGTTTTCAATATCAAAAGTCCCATATTATGGTCTCACATGCCCTGGACAGGCAGGAACTACCTTTCCCGGCATGCCCCGCTTTGTTTGTGTAGTGAGGTCATCATGCAGACTGAGCTCCCGGCCAATAGGACGCTGAGCTGTGGCAGTGTCAGGCCATATAAGGTAAACATCCCGCTCGCCAATAGCAGTGAAGGGACGGCTGGCGTGGGCGTGGCTTGCTGGGTGATGGACAGGCCAGGCTGGCAGGCGCTGTGTGTGTGTTGTCTCAGGGTTTCCTGGACGGTGTGACGTCACTCTCTGGGAAAACACTCTCAGTGCACTGGATAACCCTGCAGCTGCTGGTGCAACACCTAGTAATAAGCCAAGAACCATTAGTCATTCCTGTAATACATGAACTGAACTGACTTCCCAACACAGTCCCTTTATAAGCAGAAAACAATGCAAACAGATTAATAGGTTAAAACTATAAAAATGAAAAAGTATATATATATATATAATTGCACCATTTTGTAGCACTATTAAATGTCACCCTGAAAGCTTTATTACACCATTTCCAGACTTGACTGGCTTACTTTTGGACTTTTACCTGTACCTGGCATCTGATTTTGGCATACTTGGCAACTTTTCCTCGTAGGCTTCAGGGAGATCCCGGGGGAGGAGGACGTGCGAGGGCGGGTCTTGACGAATCACATCATTTTGGCCCGTCCCCTAAACGATTGTCATAATTTTGGCCAATTACAGCATGGGGGCTTATCTATTGCAGGGGCGAGAAGCGGGAGGTTGCCTTCCTCTCCCTGGAGCCCGGGAGGCCTCCCAGAAATGCGGAAGTCTCGCGGAATAGCCAACTATGCGTTAAAGAAAAGCAGCTAATGGATCTCTAGAGACTGAAGTGTCTTTTACATTTCTGTCTCCATTACTGAAGTCATGTTGTCTTACCTGTCAGTCTTTGATTACATCTTGGTCTCCATGAAAATGGCCACCTCCATAGGCATCAATACGTGGACATAGGACACAATTTCTGAACCGTGTCATCATGCCACAGATGGCAAAGCCAACCACGTCTTGTACTGGCTCAGCATCAGGGAGAATGCCAGACTTTCAGGGAGTGCGGGAGATCACCCCTATTTCAGGGAGTCTCCCTGACATTCAGGGTGAGTTGGCAAGTATGGGTTTTGGTTGGCTACGACCAGTGCAGTTCCCAAGAAGTGTCACGCGGGTTCAGTTCTCTGAAGTGCATCACATGTAGAAGTGACTCCAAGCCCTTAGGACATCCAACTGGTGTTGGAATTACCATTGGTGCACCGGAGCCCATGGAGATAATGGGGCCCGCTGGATTGCAGATGCAGAGTGTTGGGGGCCCCCGGTTCCCTCCTCCCTGCACTGGGGCCAACAGCTGGCTAGTTCCGCCTCTGCATCCGACAATGGATTTCAGGAACAGTCCCACTATGTAACAGTAAAGATAATAGATGACATGATGGGATTTGTAGTGCTACTAGGTCCGATGTGTCGGCTGTAAGGAAAATTGAGCATAGAGAATATATCCAGTGTTGTGCTATAGTTATGCATGGTATTTAGGTATATTAGGTAAAAATGTTTAGTAAGAAATATTTTTATATATTCCTCAGCTTGCACATATATAAATTGTCTAGGTAATGTGAGTCTAAATTTACATCTGTCTGCAATGGAATATCAGGTATATTGGGGCGTTATAATCTCATTTCATACACTATACTGCTAGCTGCATACCTCCAGGTTAGGCCGGACAGTTCCAATTCTACAGGACATCTCGCCAGTAACTACAGGGTGTATTTAGGGGAGAACGAGTGCATGTGCGTGTTGGGAGGAGGGCATAGGCATATTCCAGACAATAGGAAACCCCCTCCCAGCATGGGGCACTGTGTGCTTGAGGTGGCTTGTCCTGTGTCAGGGGCACACGCAGGATTTTTAAGGGGAGGGTTTCCCTCCCCCCAAAAAAACATAGAGAGAGCTCCATTTCGGCGGCACTGCACTGAACAGCAGCCTCGGCGCTCTCAAAGAAGTATAGGTTTACATTAATTGGAGGAGTTAATATAAAATACAATGTTATTTATGCTCAGAGGCTATAGTTTTTAGCTGTAGTACAATCAGCCAACGTGAACCATTTCACAGTATATCATAATCTGTTCCTGCTTTTTCCACTTTTTTTTCATTTTCAACAGCTTGGATGGAAGTAATTAAATGGTGTATAAAAAACACATTTAACATTATTTAAATAATCCCAGGATATTGCAATTAGAACAAAAACATTGGAGCCAGGTTATTATCACACTATGAAATGTATCAGAATGGCAGGTAGGAATGTAAGTTAATACCACTATCATGGGGGTAAGAGGGGTCACTATGCAGCAGTTTGGCACTGATGGGGTAAGAGGGGTCACTGTGCAGCAGTTTGGCACTGATGGGGGTAAGAGGGGTCACTGTGCAGCAGTTTGGCACTGATGGGGTAAGAGGGGTCACTGTGCAGCAGTTTGGCACTGATGGGGTAAGAGGGGTCACTATGTAGCAGTATGGCACTGATGGGGGTAAGAGGGGTCACTGTGCAGCAGTTTGGCACTGATGGGTGTAAGAGGGGTCACTATGCAGCAGTTTGGCACTGATGGGGTACGAGGGGTCACTGTGCAGCAGTTTGGCACTGATGGGGGTAAGAGGGGTCACTATGCAGCAGTTTGGCACTGATGGGGGTAAGAGGGGTCACTGTGCAGCAGTTTGGCACTGATGGGGTAAGAGGGGTCACTGTGCAGCAGTTTGGCACTGATGGGGTAAGAGGGGTCACTATGCAGCAGTTTGGCACTGATGGGGTAAGAGGGGTCACTGTGCAGCAGTTTGGCACTGATGGGGTAAGAGGGGTTACTGTGCAGCAGTTTGGCACTGATGGGGTAAGAGGGGTCACTATAAAGCAGTTTGGCACTAATGGGGGTAAGAGGGGTCACTGTGCAGCAGTTTGGCACTGATGGGGTAAGAGGGGTCACTGTGCAGCAGTTTGGCACTGATGGGGTAAGAGGGGTCACTGTGCAGCAGTTTGGCACTGATGGGGGTAAGAGGGGTCACTATGCAGCAGTTTGGCACTGATGGGGTACGAGGGGTCACTGTGCAGCAGTTTGGCACTGATGGGTGTAAGAGGGGTCACTATGCAGCAGTTTGGCACTGATGGGGGTAAGAGGGGGCACTATGCAGCAGTTTGGCACTGATGGGGGTAAGAGGGGTCACTATGCAGCAGTTTGGCACTGATGGGGTACGAGGGGTCACTGTGCAGCAGTTTGGCACTGATGGGTGTAAGAGGGGTCACTATGCAGCAGTTTGGCACTGATGGGGGTAAGAGGGGGCACTATGCAGCAGTTTGGCACTGATGGGGGTAAGAGGGGTCACTATGCAGCAGTTTGGCACTGATGGGGTAAGAGGGGTCACTATATAGCAGTTTGGCACTGATGGGGTACGAGGGGTCACTGTGCAGCAGTTTGGCACTGATGGGGGTAAGAGGGGTCACTGTGCAGCAGTTTGGCACTGATGGGGGTAAGAGGGGTCACTGTGCAGCAGTTTGGCACTGATGGGGGTAAGAGGGGGCACTATGCAGCAGTTTGGCACTGATGGGGTAAGAGGGGTCACTGTGCAGCAGTTTGGCACTGATGGGGGTAAGAGGGGGCACTATGTAGCAGTTTGGCACTGATGGGGTAAGAGGGGTCACTATGCAGCAGTTTGGCACTGATGGGGGTAAGAGGGGGCACTATGCAGCAGTTTGGCCCTGATGGGGTAAGAGGGGTCACTGTGCAGCAGTTTGGCACTGATGGGGGTAAGAGGGGTCACTGTGCAGCAGTTTGGCACTGATGGGGTAAGAGGGGTCACTGTGCAGCAGTTTGGCACTGATGGGGTAAGAGGGGTCACTATGTAGCAGTTTGGCACTGATGGGGTAAGAGGGGTCACTGTGCAGCAGTTTGGCACTGATGGGGTAAGAGGGGTCACTGTGCAGCAGTTTGGCACTGATGGGGGTAAGAGGGGTCACTGTGCAGCAGTTTGGCACTGATGGGGTAAGAGGGGTCACTGTGCAGCAGTTTGGCACTGATGGGGTAAGAGGGGTCACTATGTAGCAGTATGGCACTGATGGGGGTAAGAGGGGTCACTGTGCAGCAGTTTGGCACTGATGGGTGTAAGAGGGGTCACTATGCAGCAGTTTGGCACTGATGGGGTATGAGGGGTCACTGTGCAGCAGTTTGGCACTGATGGGGGTAAGAGGGGTCACTATGCAGCAGTTTGGCACTGATGGGGGTAAGAGGGGTCACTGTGCAGCAGTTTGGCACTGATGGGGTAAGAGGGGTCACTGTGCAGCAGTTTGGCACTGATGGGGTAAGAGGGGTCACTATGCAGCAGTTTGGCACTGATGGGGTAAGAGGGGTCACTGTGCAGCAGTTTGGCACTGATGGGGTAAGAGGGGTTACTGTGCAGCAGTTTGGCACTGATGGGGTAAGAGGGGTCACTATAAAGCAGTTTGGCACTAATGGGGGTAAGAGGGGTCACTGTGCAGCAGTTTGGCACTGATGGGGTAAGAGGGGTCACTGTGCAGCAGTTTGGCACTGATGGGGTAAGAGGGGTCACTGTGCAGCAGTTTGGCACTGATGGGGGTAAGAGGGGTCACTATGCAGCAGTTTGGCACTGATGGGGTACGAGGGGTCACTGTGCAGCAGTTTGGCACTGATGGGTGTAAGAGGGGTCACTATGCAGCAGTTTGGCACTGATGGGGTACGAGGGGTCACTGTGCAGCAGTTTGGCACTGATGGGTGTAAGAGGGGTCACTATGCAGCAGTTTGGCACTGATGGGGGTAAGAGGGGGCACTATGCAGCAGTTTGGCACTGATGGGGGTAAGAGGGGTCACTATGCAGCAGTTTGGCACTGATGGGGTAAGAGGGGTCACTATATAGCAGTTTGGCACTGATGGGGTACGAGGGGTCACTGTGCAGCAGTTTGGCACTGATGGGGGTAAGAGGGGTCACTGTGCAGCAGTTTGGCACTGATGGGGGTAAGAGGGGTCACTGTGCAGCAGTTTGGCACTGATGGGGGTAAGAGGGGTCACTATGCAGCAGTTTGGCACTGATGGGGGTAAGAGGGGTCACTGTGCAGCAGTTTGGCACTGATGGGGGTAAGAGGGGTCACTGTGCAGCAGTTTGGCACTGATGGGGGTAAGAGGGGTCACTGTGCAGCAGTTTGGCACTGATGGGGGTAAGAGGGGTCACTGTGCAGCAGTTTGGCACTGATGGGGGTAAGAGGGGTCACTATGCAGCAGTTTGGCACTGATGGGGGTAAGAGGGGTCACTGTGCAGCAGTTTGGCACTGATGGGGGTAAGAGGGGTCACTGTGCAGCAGTTTGGCACTGATGGGGGTAAGAGAGGTCACTATGTAGCAGTTTGGCACTGATGGGGTAAGAGGGGTCACTGTGCAGCAGTTTGGCACTGATGGGGGTAAGAGGGGGCACTATGCAGCAGTTTGGCACTGATGGGGTAAGAGGGGTCACTGTGCAGCAGTTTGGCACTGATGGGGGTAAGAGGGGGCACTATGTAGCAGTTTGGCACTGATGGGGTAAGAGGGGTCACTATGCAGCAGTTTGGCACTGATGGGGGTAAGAGGGGGCACTATGCAGCAGTTTGGCCCTGATGGGGTAAGAAGGGTCACTGTGCAGCAGTTTGGCACTGATGGGGGTAAGAGGGGTCACTATGCAGCAGTTTGGCACTGATGGGGTAAGAAGGGTCACTATGCAGCAGTTTGGCCCTGATGGGGTAAGAGGGGGCACTATGCAGCAGTTTGGCACTGATGGGGTAAGAAGGGTCACTATGCAGCAGTTTGGCCCTGATGGGGTAAGAGGGGGCACTATGCAGCAGTTTGGCCCTGATGGGGTAAGAGGGGGCACTATGCAGCAGTTTGGCCCTGATGGGGTAAGAGGGGTAAAGGGGTTGGGTGAGAATCTGTGGGACATCTGGCAGCGATGAGGTTAAACACTGGACCGTACCATTACACAGCTGATCGCCACCCCCTCAGCTGACTTGGTACAGTCCGGGCATTGTTTTCTTTGGTGACGCCGGTCTACTGGGAGAGCCGCGCGGCGCATCTCGGGAACTGTAGTCCTTCCGTACAGTGGTCACGGTGGTGGGAAACGCTGACGTCCGGACGTACAAACTACAACTCCCGGCGGTCAGTGCGAGGAGGTGGATTTTTCAGGGAGCTGTGGAGGAAGGAGGCCAGGAAACTAAATAACAAGAGCAGCGTATGTATAATACTGTCCTGTGCTGTGTGCTCTGTGTGTTATATCTGTATGTATGTGTGTGTTCCCCTAGGCTGTGTGTGGTAGAGGACTGATTACTGCCCCTCACACGTACACACTGGCTTCACATCTGTTGTGGAACCACAAGTCCCAGCATGCTCAGCAGACAGAGGGTTAGGCAGTGGGGCACCTCTCCTCCCCTGCTTATTATTAATATATTATTATATTGGTCCCTGTTGTGCCCTATTGCAGCTGTATTACACTGAGAGGGTTATTGTGTAGTAGTAATAATAATTATAATATAATATACAAACAGGTAGAATATGTCCAAAATATAACCTTTGTATCAGTATTAATAGATTGTTATTATAAAGTTTGTCATGGAGTCAGCTATATTGTGGGCTTTATGAGAGTAATGCCTATTAATTTACTAGAAGCCAGCGACAGTACTTATGTTACAGTGATGTCACTAATTTCTGTTGAAAAGGGGGAATATTGGCGCAGCTCACAAAATGTCTGCCGCCACTGAGACCATGATACCTGCAGAATTGTAGACATGTTTTTTTTTAAAGGTTTTTATTTCACGTTTTACAAATTTATAGCTGGTAGATGCATAATATATCCGCTGGCGCCACGTGTATAAAAGTAACTTTGTCATACCTACATCGTGTGTATTCTCTGTGTACAGTTTTAAATCACAGACCAGGAAATGTTGAGTGAGACCTATCTGGTTGTATTGACATCATATGTGACCTCTTATTATGTCTTTATCTCAGACCATGGGGGCAGTATGGGGTCGGAGAATTGCAGGGGTAGAAGACATCGATATCCAGGCAAATTCTGCATACCGCTACCCTCCTAAATCTGGTGAGTACCCCAAGTTTTATTTATCACTTCCTTTAGTTGTAGACCGGTAATCTAGAGACCAAAATTTTTCAAACGCCACGGAAGGGTGATCGGTATTACTGCCAGTGTAATACCAATGCCAGTTTGTCCATAGTGGTGGAAAAATGTAAATGTCAAAATAGTTTTTTTCCCTCTTATCTGTGTCAGTACATTCCTGCCCTTTTCTTCCCCAGGAAACTACTTTGCGAGTCATTTCTTCATGGGCGGGGAGAAGTTTGAGACCCCACACCCAGAGGGCTACCTATTTGGAGAGAACACTGACCTCAACTTCCTGGGGAACCGACCTGTCCAGGTATCTTTGTGTGCAGACGTCTTAATGGGTTGCGGATACGTGACGAGCGGAGCTTTGCTGCAGTAGAGCCGAGGTCTTCAGTCCGCTGATATTATAGCATATGACGGTCTTAGCGCTGTAACTAGTGGTGGGAATTGTAAATGCTATTATTACATAACCAGGCTGAGGTTGCTGCATATGTATTGCTCATGCCAAGTGCCTCGTGCCGCTCATGGATTAAGGGATGAAAGCAGGGCCTGAAATCATTTATTTATTTTCTGGATGGCCGGTTGTGTCAGGCAGGTTTACATGTCAGTCTCCCAAATGATTTTGTGGTCTGCCATTGGTTGCAGCTCAGTCTCTCACTGTTTTTAGTTTCTGTGTCTCGCAGGCAATTACTGACGACTATCGGCAGTCTGGTGTATGATGCCCACTTGTCAGTGAGACTTTAACATCCAGTCCTGTTTTGTGGCATCGAGAAATAAGGTTTAGGAGGGGATTTGTATTTTTGTTTTGTTTTGTTAATAAGATCTTTGCCAAGAGTGCATTTATATGTTCATCTATTGCCAGCACATAGTGGTGGCCCCAGTTTATGTGAACTTGATCAATGTTAATGAAAATGCACCCAGTCAATTCACTAGAACCTAGAACCTCCTGAATAATGGTTAAGAAGTCCCGCAGAAATGTCTCTGCGCTCGTGCCTGTTGCCTCAGCCCACAAAACAGCTGACTTCGCTGTAATTAGGTGACCAGCGCTCCGTAAGCTTCAATACCCGATGATACCAGGCGCGTTTTTATGTATTTTCTCCTTTTTCGCAGTTTCCCTACCTAACCCCGGCACCCCACGAACCGGTGAAAACTCTGCGCAGCCTGGTGAACATTCGGAAGGATTCTCTGCGTCTTATCAGGTAATTCTGTGCTATGACGACAGCACTCACAGCTCTGCCCTACTGACGAGTCACCGGGTTTCTTATATTGTGTGGTTTCAGGTACAAGGAGGGAGGCGACAGCCCGTTGGAGGACGTGGGGAAGCCGCGCGTGTTGTACGGTTTGGAGTTCACCCTTGACGCAGACGCCCGGGTGGCTATTACCGTGTACTGCCAGGCCAGTGAGGAGTTTGTTGGGGGGATGGCAGTGTAAGTCTATACGTAGCATTGTATCCCCAAATGATAGGTCTTGGGTAGGATTGCAGGGAATGCTGGGCCAACATCCCTCTGTATGTGGGCACCTACAATTTGAGCAAAATGTGAATTTCATTTTTTTTTTAAATTTTCTAAATGTCCTATATTACATAGCCGGGGTGCTTGGTATGTTTTCGTGCATTTTTTTCCTCTTCTCAGAACAAACATACGTTGTGAAATTATTTATTTTTTGTTCCGCTGCTTTATATAGAGAGATCTAGTTGTTAGCAGTAGCAACAGTGGCATCTGCAGGTGTAAGAAGGTGCTGCAAGCTATTAAGCTAAAAGTGACTGAAATAATACAAATAATATAAAATTGCAGTATTTTCTGAAACCACAAGCCCCAGCATGCATTGCCAGTAGATAATCATGTGATAGCTGACAGGGCATGCTGGGACTTGTAGTTTCACAAATCCCCTGGAGAGCTGCAGGGTTGGCCAGACCTGCTGTAGGGATCTCAGTGGTTTGAAACATTCTGTTTCTACACTATATAATAATCAGCAATGTCAGGTGGACGTTAAATGCCTTATCCACCTTCAGATTACTGTAACTTGTTGGCATGTGTGCGCCCTTCTGCAACTTTTACAAAATACATAGGATTTCAGGTTTTTTCTTTCTCCCCCCCCCCCCTCTCCATTGCTCTGGGATATGTAACGCAAAGCTGCTCTCTGGATACAGTTGTTTTTAATGAAGACAATTAGTGTCTCTTACAATCTAATCAAGTGTCTGATGATGTAAATAATTGCTGAAATGTACAAATTGAAAAAAGCAGCATCGTGTATAAGCCAATAATTTATCTATTGTTGGGAAAGCCCTCTAGATGTATCGGGACCACGTTATTGTGATAACACAAGCACTGTTGCGCCCCCTACAGGTACAGCCCTCGCAGCCCAGCCCTGCAATCCCAGACCGTTTATTACAAGCGAGGGTTAAGCCAGCACTTTTCTATGCCGGCCTTCAAAATCGACTTCAACGAATGGAAGGACGAGGAGGTGAGTCGTTCGCTTTTATTGTCGCATTGTTTCCTATACGTCGCCTTCATTAGAGGTGGAAGTGTTTTGTTCTGTTGTCCTAATATGTTTTCTTTTTCTCTAGCTGAACTTTGACCTTGATAAAGGGGTCACTCCGCTGGTCATCCAGGCTGTTGTAGCTGAGGGAGGAGGTATGGGAAGACGCTGGTTACTGGAGTTACGTCTCCGTTTATATTGAATTGTCCAATTTATACTCTAACAGTTTGTGGTTACACGTTATGTTGTAACCGTGTATATTATAGAATATGGCTCTTGTCTATAATATACCTTCAAGTCCCCTTTATTTCCTGTCCCATGGGATGTGCCCTTATGTGTATAGGAGGTAATGTCCTCTTGTTCCCCCACTAGTACATACGGGCGGCTTCAGTAAACACATTATGAACACAGATCAGTGCAGGTGTTGCCTGTTGTTATAAAGTGCTGGCGATCACTCACTCTGCTTCTCTTTACACAGAGGGATCAGGACACGCTCATGTGCTTTTGGCTGCATTCGAGAAGGTGAGAGACCAGAAACTACCCTAATAATATAAACCTGCACCCATGCAGATTGGTTCTTTCAAATATTGTCTCTGTTCTTCATCGGACAAAAGGCAATCTCCAGATTCAGAGAGCTCTGTTGTCTCAGAATATTTTATTTTTGTTGCCGTCCGGTATTGCGTCAGTAGATCTGCAGCTAAGAAACAACCGGCCTGAGCTTACCTCCAAATATTATTTCAGGCATCTTCTGCTTCTACAGAGCTGTTTGGTTTCTTGTCTTCCCCTCGTAAACGCGGGAATTTTAAACAATGCTAGTTATTGACGTAGACAGAACCTTGTGTTTTGTCCGCGCTCTACAGTGCTTTTGAAACGTCCTCATAGTGCACTAAGGACACTCCTGGAAGTTTCCCTGCATTATTTTTTGCAACATAAATTTATCCCTCATGAACGCCGCAGTCAGTGTCTGACGTGAAACGAACGCTTGTCAGATGGCGTCTCTGTGTACAGGACCTTTTTGATTTTGGTTAGTTTCGGAACCCTCGATATACACACTCGCTGTCACCCCTGTGACTGACATGATCTCTCTGTTCTCCGCAGCACGTTGATGGCAGTTTCTCTGTGAAGCCTCTGAAACAGAAGCAGATAGTGAGTATAGACCCTGTTGCTTCCCGTGTGTGTTTTGTCCCAACGATCTAACCCAGAAATGGGTAACCTGTGTCTCCCTGGCTGGGGTGGAACTGCAGAGACTGGCAGGCTATGCTGGGGCTTGTAGTTCCACAAGAGCTGGTAGGGCCACTTGTTGCCCTATCTACCACCTTCCTGGGTATGTATGCCATGTATAATACATGGGTGGTTTTTGATGTTATGGTCTCTCTTTTCTGCGTGGGAAAACTGTCACTGTGTCTGTCGTTCCTGTGGTCTTGTTGGTACATTTAATGGGAAGAAGCTCAACCGAGAGTGGCTGAGGTATAAGGTGGAGTCGTGGTGAGTGTGTGTATTTTCGGGGGTTTCAGGAGTCACGTTCTGTACTTGTTACAGGTGGATCGAGTCAGTTACCTGCTGCAGGAAATTTACGGCATTGAGAACAAGAACAACCAAGAGACCAAGGTAACAACACGTCCGTATCTTCTGCTATAGAGAAGACGCTCATGAACAGAACACAGAACAATTACTTATTTTGAAAAAGTTTTTCTCACAGAGTAGAATAAGGGCCGTCCTTTGTGTGAAATGTTTTATTAATAAGTTGTCGCTGGGTGATCCTGTCGGGGACATGTTATTGTAGATGGAGTCTCCCTGGTTTAAAAAATAATGTGTAGAACTTCCCTTGTAAAACAAAGACCAAAAAATAACAATTACACTTGTTGTTTAATTAAATAAGCAAAAAAATAACCCAACCCATCCATTACACAGCACCTCACGCTCTGAAGAACAGGGCACATTTTGCACTGACTGATAATGACTATAGCAGGTTAGGAATGTGTGTGGCCTCAGTTCCCTCTCTCTATCTCCATTATTTCCAGCCATTAGGAAATAAAAATACTTTTTAGACTAAAATACGTTACTGCTGAGCTCTAAACCTGCTGTTTGGCTGTGTATATATTATCTCTTCACCAAGTCTTATTTCCCCCAATGTGATGCATAAGGCTCCAGCTGACCTCTATATATGAGTGACTGGCGTCATATAGTCTTTCTCCCCCGCTGTGATGGTCAGTGCAGCAATAACTTGCGCATGAGACATGTTGGTTGAGTATGGATTATGTCTCCTGTGTTCCCCACGTCACACTACTTGCTGTGTTAGTGGCCTGAACGGTCCACTCGGAGTTATTCTCACACTCCAGGTGCTGTGTTTTCTTTCTGTACATCTTAAATCATCTGCACATGCCGGGCAAGGCCATAGTATTATACAAGATAGGAAACACGTTACATACAGTAAATAGGAGACAGAAGAAAACAATATTTTCTATAATCCTTTTACTAGAGTCTGATGTCTCTAAGATCATTTGTATTTAACTTCTGATTGTTAATATCTCTGCCTCCAGCCCTCCGAAGACGAGAACAGCGATAACAGCAACGAGTGTGTTGTGTGTCTCTCCGACCTGCGGGACACTCTGATCCTGCCCTGCCGACACCTCTGTCTGTGCAACTCCTGCGCCGACACCCTGCGCTACCAGGCCAACAACTGCCCCATCTGCAGACTGCGTGAGTAACATGTATCTTACCTGTCAGAGCTGGAGACACTGAGACACCCCCACCCCCCAATTTACACCTCGTTCCCTCAAACAACCAGCCAAGCTCGACCCCCTAAACATGATTATATCAAACAGCCGGCAGACTGAACCATGCTGCCCGTCCGAAAGGTGTCCTAGAATTATTATTACCAGGAAGAAATCCATCGAGAGTTACCGCTCGTCTTCCCGTACGCTCTGCATACCTCATATACAGTTGTGATTTAATGATCTTGATGTGCAGTATAAGCTCCCCAATGTCCAGTGTACTACACAGCCCCGTTTCTCCTCCGACTCTTAGTACCTAGTCACGGAGGGAAGAGGAGGCCAATAAGTACAGTCCTTGTGGCGATATTTCATTTTTACCCACAACCTCCACTTATTTTATGATTATCTTGGAATTCTGTGGACATTCATTTATCAGTGTCACTACGCGTTTTACAATGTGGAACAAGTAGCAGCAAATTCCCCAGAACCTTAATATGGCTGCTCTATACTTCATGTGTCTCGGTCTGTCGTTACTCCTGTGTGACCAGTGTGTTGGGGGTAAATGTGATACAAGATAAGACCAGGCTCTGTGGGTTAACAGAACGTCTATATATATTTTGAATGCATTGTGTTCTGTGCAGCTTTCCGCGCCCTCCTACAAATCCGCGCAGTGCGGAGGAAGCCGGGACCTCTCCCACCCATCTCCTTCAGCCCTGTGCTGGCCCAGAGTCTGGACCACGATGACAACTCGGTTAGTAACTACGGTGGTGTCGGTGGCTCGCTTCACTGCGTGTCCTGTTATGTGGCACCGTGGTCATACTGCGTGTCTTCTCTGCTTATAGGGTGCCGATAACATTCCTCCCGGGTTTGAACCCATCTCTCTGCTAGAAGCACTGAACGGGCTCTGGTCCCCTCCTGCCAGCGCCCCCCTCTACGAGGAGATCCCGTACAGTGATGGACTACCTGTTCGGGGAACTCCAGACAACTCTCACCACAAAGGCAAGCACGTAAAGACTCCGGACAGGTGAGACAACCCACGCTTCTGTCACTTGTTGTGCCTCTGTATCTCTGAATACTGAGCTCTGTCGCTCTATCTCCGTGTCATACAGCGGTCTGCGGTCTCCATCGTCTCCCATCCATGAAGAGGACGAGGAGGTGTCTGGAGTGTGTGACAGTGAGAGGCCAGCGCTGCTCGGTACCCTCAGCAGAGACCCCTCAAACACAGAGGTGGGTATATATTCTGTGGACCCGCACTGGGCTGTCCCTCTACATTCGTCTGTCTAACTCTATGCTGTCTCGTAGACCCTGTCTCCTGCTGACACTCCAGAGATCATCTCGGCACATCGAGGTAAGAGAGTCCTCTTCTTGTGCTCACCACCCAATGTGTCTTCTCCTCATCTTCTCTCCATCAGTGACCACTGGCATTATGGGGACTGATCCTCTGCTGACCAGTCTGGGGTTTAATAAGTAGCAGTAATCATGATCCATAACCAACTAAGTGTGTCTGTGTGTCTTTTTCAGGTTCCCAGTCACAGTCTGAACTCGATGAGCAGGATGAAAGCCCAGAGCCTCCGGAGCTGAAGGAAGAGGATATCCAGGATGTGACAGGTGACTCCATTTTGCCCCTGTATATCTGTGCCTAACATTAGCACCTGACCCTTGTCAGGTGACATTGATCATTGAGGTGCACACTGACAGCCCAATAGGGGGGGATTTATGGAAGCCAGCTAGAAAAGTGTTGTTGTCCATAGCAACCATACACTTTCTTTCATTTTCTAACCTGTATTAGAACGAAAAGACCGAATCTGATTGGTTGCCTATGGACCACGCCTTAATTTCTGCGGGTACCTGTGGAACCGTTTTCATAAATCTGCCTAATTGTGTACAATCGGGCAAATTGTTGACTTTGTAGCACAAATACAGCTTTTGACCTGCTCTGCGTTGAGGTTTGTGGAGGAGCAGAAATCTGCAGAGCGACTTGTTTTACAGAGTGCTGCAAAGATGTCACGGAGCGAGGTCATTATAATGTGATAAAAGAGCGTTTCCTGCCAAACCTGGCCATTCCCACTCTGCAATAGAACTGGATTCTTTACTAGTTCTAAACTGGGGGATGTTGGATCTACACCTTGCACAATGTGCAGTGATGGACAGTCCAGGCTGTCAAACGCTTTCCATTAAAGGTATAGGATGAGACCAAATCATTGCCAGTTTTCGGCCAAAAACCCCATTTCTAGACGCAGTCTGACCAATGTGACGAAAAGCTTCACACACCCAGAGGTGACACCTGTAATAAATGGATGGCACAACAGGTTAGGAGGTTGGACATGTTACATTTGCAGTTTCCTTCCTAAAGCTCTTACCAGTTCTCTCCACAAGGAGGCGCACTTTCACTTTGCAGAGGCTGCTCCTGATCGAGGGGTAGGATGTGTGCTGGGTGGACTGGTGCAAAACCAAGGATGATTGCTGTGCACCTTGGTTGCATTTAGTAAATGAGCTCCACAGTCTATTATGTTTGGAGTTTTTTTTTTTTTGTTTGCTCTTTGCCATCTTTACAAAGAAATGTTGTGTATTCGCCTATAGCGACCAATCAGAGATGGCTATCTAGTGTGGTCCGTGTATTGTAAGATGTTCTCTGATTGGTCGTGTATGAGCTTGTGTGTCTGACTGTTCCTCTTCTCTCCTCCCTGCAGCGCTGGGTCCTGACTCCTGCTCTATTGGGATCGCCGAGTGATAGGTGAGGAGTTATATAAATGGTTCCTGATGAACAATAGATTTTCCCACATAAACGAGTTTGAACCTCATGTTTCCCGGCACCAGACTTCAATGCGCCGGTGGAATAATTACCATATAAAAGTTATGGCCTGGGGCCCGTTTTTAGGGCCAGGTTCCCTAACTACTGCCATCTACTGCTGCATGTGCTATATTACATATGAATTGTGCTTCTCTATCTCCTGAAAAGCTCTTTAACCTGCCCACAGGGGAAGCAACTATTATGTGTGTGGGGTAATATTAGGCACTTTGCCTCATGTCGTAATGATCTCACTAGTTTCTAGAGAATTGTACTGAAGATTGGTACAGACCACACAATCGCTGTCTCCACTGTAGGTGACCGGGCTCAGAAGGTAAAGTATCTTATTAATATTAACCCCCTGTGGTTTTTCCCCTCTACCATCTCCAGGTTGACCCTCATACGTGAGATCATTGAACAAATCCTCTCCCCTCTTGGATCATTTTGGGGTTTTCAGAGGGGGCGAATAAAAGACATTTTCTTCCCTAATCATCTACATTCCAGAGGGGCGGATAAAGAGACCCCCTGCCCCCCTGCATTATATCCAAACTTATGGCTGTTAGGGAAGCTACACGACAACATGCCAGCTTGATGTGCCAATGTGTATTGTTGCTGTGCCAGTCCTGTGTGTAC
The DNA here is from genome assembly GCF_038048845.1 of Mixophyes fleayi. NCBI lineage: Eukaryota > Metazoa > Chordata > Amphibia > Anura > Limnodynastidae > Mixophyes > Mixophyes fleayi. Next base: position 12,724,949 of record NC_134408.1, read on the forward strand.
AGCCGTCACTGCGACACGGTGTGTGCCAGCCTGCATGCTCGCATTGCAACGTATATATGTGTTGGTAGTGGTTGGCGCAGACCTCTCTCAGCGGGGCGTCCGGTGACCACGCCAGCAGCTTTCTCTCATTCCTGCACTGGTGACCTCACAGAATGAAGTCTGATTTCACCAAGCCTGTTGCTGTGTCAATCCTGATATACTCAATGGTACTTCCAGGCTCCTTCCCATATATTCTCCACTGGTGATGTCACTAGGACCCAGCCACAGCACCGGGGTGGAAGAACTGTGTCGCTGGTGAATTGATAGACTGAATTCTCAGGCCAACTGGTTTAGCCTCCAAGATGGCCGCCTCCGCGGATGACACTAGATTAAACTGTTATTAACCTTTTCACTGGTGCAATGTCTGACAGTAATGGGGTTAATCACAGTTACTGACTAAAGGAAGATTAATATTACAGATCAAGAAATAACTGAAATTTTTCCTTTTTTTTTTTTTTGTAAATTTTCACTCGTAAACAGAATCTGAAATAATTAATAAAAAAAAAGTTCTTTGTGTCTGTTTTGATCTGCTTATTTTATAATACAGACATAAGCTGCCATCACATATATTTCTAACTTTTAAAATCTCCAGTAGTATAAATCTATAATAAATTTTACCAACAAAAGGTCCAGTTTAAATGTTTTTTTACATTTATCTCCAAAATAACATATACTAATGGTTTTGCTATGTAAATAAATAATGATGATAATAGATTGCCTGCTGGATGTGTCTCCTTGCTCACATATTCTCAGAATGCCACTGACATTATGGGGTTCTCATCAAAAACTTTCAAGTAGTGTGTCTGCAAGACGGACACTGTCAGGAAGCAGCTGAAACGCCATTGAAGATCGGTGTAGGGAGGTGCTCTATTTTCATTTACGTAGTCATCCGACACTGCTTGGGGGAAAATAATGAGGCTAGGTTGGAGTACCCCTTTAAGGACGGACTTCCAGAGAATGGAGACACAGAATAAGGATAGATACACTTTTATGAAACATGGTACTTTTTTTTTTTTTTTAATAGCCTGTTGAATCTTAAAACTTTAATTGTATGGTATTAATTTTCATTTTACCTGCTTATTCTCAACAACATCATGGAGTCTACTGTACCACAGTTACTGACACATTGGGGTGATTTACTAACATGGTGTAATAGTGTAATTGGGCAGTAACCTTTAACAACCAATCTACAGATTGCAGATTAGTCCAGTAAGAGTTACATTAATAAGAGAAAATTTGTGATTGCCACAAGTCACTGACTATTATCACATCCTAATTCCTCTGATTGTGGTTTTTTTTGGGCTTAAAAATAGCTACTGCTACATGCAAATTGTGTGTGTATACATACTTTGGCTGAATAGACAACAAATACCCAAGATGGTTTCATCTGCCTTGCATTCTGCTTGTTAGTCAGATCTACTATACAGTTCAAGTGTATTCCTCTGATTGCTAAATGGGAGCCTGCACTTTATAAGCGCTCACCCATCCTGCACTCATTGCCAGTGATAGTGTTACATGTTAGCTTCCTGGTTCCTGTATCTGTATCCTGTGTACTGCTGACCTTGCATCAAACAGTTAGTAGCTCTGTATTCACTTGTCTCCTGGTTTCTGACACCTGGCTTTGCAACTTATTGTCTGCTGGTTTCTGATATCTGGCTTTGCATCTGCATACTATCCGCATAGCTCTTCACAGTTTCCTCAGTCATGCACTGCGATAATCAACTTTTCTCTCTGAGACATTCGTTCTAAATACTCTTATAAACTTGCATTGCCACATAAATTGTTTATATTTCTACATTGCTACAGAAACAGTGTTGTATTCCTGCTTTGCCACACTGACTGTGTTTCCACTTGTTTTCTATTGATCAGTACAATATATAGGGTGCCTGTATTCAGACTATTATTATATGTGGTGAACTGCAATAAACTCCATATTATTTTACTACTCCATCACCTCATATTCTTGTGAATTTCTAACATTATCACTGGCCAAAAAGTTCAGAGGTGTGTTGTTAGAAATGGAAATGTAGCCTGCTGCAATCAGCCCTGCCCAGCTGCTAGCAAATCACATTGTGGAATTGCAAGAAACAGTACAGACTTTAGCTGCCTGGCAGTCAGTTCAGAAGAACATATTAAGAGCACTGCTACTGTGCATACTGCAACGCTTGAGCCTAAAATGCACCTTTCATATAATTTCCATGGTAACAGCTTCCTTCAACAACTTCATGAACCGTAGTAAATTGTATTTCTATTTGCTACCAGTGTCTTGCTGGTACTGGATCACACCGAGTTGGCCTTATTATCTCACTCCTTCAGGGAGATCCACAATTCTGGGCTTTCTCATTGAAAGCTCATGATCCTTCATTACAGACTTTGGATGCATTAATTTCTGCATTATCCCTCCTGTACGAGGATCCTGATAGAAGATCCTCTTCATAATGTGCCCTACGACAAGTTAATCGTGACGCTGACGTATATTGTTCAGAATTTCGTAGGTGGGCTGCAGACCCTTTGGAATTATCCTGCACTTTGTAGTCCATTCCGTGTTGGATTGAAGCCCTTCTGCATTACTTTATATCTGAGATGTTAGGCGCACTCATGAACTTGTCCATCAAGATTGACTGCAGACACAGGGAGAGACATCAGGAGAGGAGGCAACAAGTAACCCCTATATCTTTTTATAATTCCATAGTGATGAATTCTTTTGAACAATTAGGGGTACCTTGTCTCACTCCACCGCAAGACACAAAGCACCACTGCAGGACACTAAGATTGTGCTTCTATTGTGGTCTGAATTGACATTACACTGCCCAAGCGAAAAGTAGCCATTGAAAAACTACAGGACCTGGGGAATAAGGGAGAAGTTCTCCTAGATATCAAACCTGAAACACTACACAACTCCCTAAAACTTCCTACAAGACTGCTATCTATTACCTCTGTGACTAACACCTCAGCATTTCTTCATAGTGGATCCGCAGGTATTTTCCTGGACTTTAATTTGGCTAAAACCCTGCAATTAGCACTCATTCCTCTATCGAAGAGCATTTCTTTGAATGGTGTGGATGGTTCACCCCTTCTTGGGGATCTCATCACGTTTTCTATTCCACCAGTGGCTATCAACGTTCGGATGTTTAACACTGAATAGATCACTTTTCTACTCGTCAACTCACCAAGTTTTCCTGTCATTGGGATACCCTTGGTTAGCTTGACACAATCTGGAAATAAATTGGAAAACCAGAGAGATAGTTTGCTATTGTGATTCATGTCATCACTCTAGCGTCAAAACACCTTGGACTCTGTTGACTTACCTGTTCTATAACAAAACTTTGCTGATGTTTTCAGTAAAAGTTCTGCTCACACTCTGCCAGAGATCTTATGATTGTGCCTTTGGCCTGGTTCCTGGGCCTTCATTGCCTAAAGCTAGACTGTATTCTTTATTTGCTATTGAAGTCAAATCTATGGATGAATAAATATAAGAAATCATTGAAATCCAGGTTAAATTCGCCCTTCTAAATCACCAGTTGGAGACAGATTTGTCTTTGTTTCCAAGAAAGACGGAGAGTTGACTTTCGTGAACTATAAAGAATCATTGTCCACTTCTATTAATTTCTGATCTTTTTGACTAGATTGGGGAAGCTTTTTTTTAGATTGACCCTCGAGGGGCCTGCAATCAGATTGGAGTAAAAGCTGGTGATGAATGGAAATCAGCCTTTAATACCAATCCTGGACATTGGTAATGCCATTTGGCCTTTGCAGTACTCAAGCAGTGTTCCAAGACCTCATCAATGATACTCTCCAGGATTTTTTTCAACATTTCATTGTACATTATCTCGGTGATATCTTGATTTATTCCACTAGTCTCACAGAACATCGAGCCCATGTATACCAAGTCTTAGAACCCCGAAGACCTAACAAGTTATTTGCCAAAAGGGAGAAATGTGAATTTGAAGTCTCATGTCTCTTTTTTAAGCAACATCATATCTGTTGAAGACTTCTCTATGGATACCATCAAGATCCAAGGCATATTGAATTGGGCAGTGTCGGTTAATTCCAAGGCCATCCAAAGATTTTTGGAGTTCTCTAACTACTATACGTGTAGTACAGTTACAGGTGTCTCTAGTTATATACACTGCTCCGGGGTATTATACAGAGTTACTCCCGATGCACATGTGAGATGCTGTACACTATAAGAAGGTGAATTTGCACTTTAACAGGCCAAGGCGATTGTCTTCATGGGTTCGATTCTTTGGATTCTCTTAACACCAGAGAAGTACGGAGGGTTATCCACAAAAATATGACAACGGTATCTTTCAATATAGCTACAGTTTATTCAGGAGGTGGGCCCCTGATATAAGTTTGGAATTAACGTAACAGTTTCTTAGCAAGTTGCTGTCAAGTTTCACACCATTCACATGTGAGAAAAAAATCACGTTCACAATACAAGTAACACTACAAGTAACATTTTTATTATATTGGAACTCTGTGTCCCGGACGTTTCAATCATAATAAATCTTTAACCCATCCATAAGTAATTGCATAACATTAAGGGGCAGCATGGTGGCTTAGTGGTTAGCGCTTCTGCCTCACAGCACTGGGGTCATGAGTTTGATTCCCGATGTCCCCCCATTATATAGTTCAGCACTTTTCTGTAGAGGTGGTGCACAGGAGGAGTTGTCCCTAAATTTTGAAGTTACTTAGCATTGCGGATGAGTAAACTGTGCAGCTTAAAGTGAGTATAATTTCTACACTTTAGAACTGTCTCCTGATATATGTATCACACAGACTAAGAGGTATATTTACTAAACCGCTGGTTTGAAAAAGTGGAGCTGTTGTCTATAGCAACCAATCTTATTCTAGCTGTCATTTTGTATAATGTACTAAATAAATGAGGACTAGTATCTGATTGGTTGCTATAGGTAACATCTCCATTTTTTAAAACCAATAGTTTAGTAAATATACCCCTAGGCGATTTTAGTTTAGAAAGTTTTTTTTTCTGTTTCCTGGGGTATTCTTGAGTCATTTAATGCTCTCTTGCAATAAATTAGACACATTTAATAGAAGTTTGAACTCAATATTCAGTGTTTTTTAGTGTTTTGGCAAGTTTATGGAAATTGCACAGCGGATTTAAACAAGTTTTCACAGTTCTGCATAACGGCTTATCTGACTCTTTTCCTTTCTATATGAACGATCAGTTGTGTTTGTGGAAATGAACGTAGCTAGGCAATAGGGATGCCAACAACAAGATGGAGGATGTCTCTGAGATGACAGTTAGTTACAGTTATAAGGTTCTGTCCCTGGACACACATCACACTTATCTGGTGATTAAACATAACTAAATGTTCAGTACATTTCTTCATATGATCTGTGAGGAATAAATAATACTGATATACTACTAAATATGTGAAACTATTTGCTGTTTTCCTGTCAGAGTAACTGTCACTTGCAAACAGGAAAATATATCTCACTGTCTCATCCTCTTCTGTTATCTCTATCTCTTTATCATTATCTCTTTATAATGCTGTCTTTCTCACACTTTTTAATATTTGTCTCAGATTTCTTTTCTCACTGTGTCTCACCAGCTCTGCTCACTGCTGCTCCTCTGTCCCTCTATCAGTTCTCTTGGTCACTGCTGCTCCTCTGTCTCTCTATAAGTTCTCTTGGTCACTGCTGCTCCTCTGTTACTCTATCAGTGCTCCTGCTCACTGCTGCTCCTCTGTCCCTCTATCAGTTCTCTTGGTCACTGCTGCTCCTCTGTCCCTCTATCAGTTCTCTTGGTCACTGCTGCTCCTCTGTTACTCTATCAGTGCTCCTGGTCACTGCTGCTCCTCTGTTACTCTATCAGTGCTCCTGGTCACTGCTGCTCCTCTGTCAGTTCTCCTAGTTACTGCTGCTCCTCTGTCTCTCTATCAGTTCTCTTGGTCACTGCTGCTCCTCTGTTACTCTATCAGTGCTCCTGGTCACTGCTGCTCCTCTGTTACTCTATCATTTCTCTTGGTCACTGCTGCTCCTCTGTCCCTCTATCAGTTCTCTTGGTCACTGCTGCTCCTCTGTTACTCTATCAGTGCTCCTGGTCACTGCTGCTCCTCTGTCAGTTCTCCTAGTTACTGCTGCTCCTCTGTCTCTCTATCAGTTCTCTTGGTTACTTTTGCTCCTCTGTCCCTCTATCAGTTCTCCTGGTCAATGCTGCTCCTCTGTCCCTCTATCAGTTCTCCTGGTCACTGCTGCTCCTCTGTCCCTCTATCAGTTCTCCTGGTTACTGCTGCTCCTCTGTCCCTCTATCAGTTCTCTTTGTTACTGCTGCTCCTCTGATTTTCTATCAGTTCTCCTGGTCACTGCTCCTCTGTCCCTCTATCAGTTCTCTTGGTTACTGCTGCTCCTCTGTCCCTCTATCAGTTCTCCTGGTCACTGCTGCTCCTATGTCCCTCTATCAGTTCTCCTGGTCACTGCTGCTCCTCTGTCCCTCTATCAGTTCTCCTGGTTACTGCTGCTCCTCTGTCATTCTATCAGTACTCTTGGTCACTGCTGCTCCTCTGTCCCTCTATCAGTTCTCCTGGTCACTGCTGCTCCTCTGTCCCTCTATCAGTTCTCCTGGTCACTGCTGCTCCTCTGTCCCTCTATCAGTTCTCTTGGTCACTGCTGCTCCTCTGTCCCTCTATCAGTTCTCCTGGTTACTGCTGCTCCTCTGTCATTCTATCAGTACTCTTGGTCACTGCTGCTCCTCTGTCCCTCTATCAGTGCTCCTGCTCACTGCTGCTCCTCTGTCCCTCTGTCAGTTCTCCCAGTCACTGCTGCTCCTCTGTCATTCTATCAGTACTCTTGGTCACTGCTGCTCCTCTGTCCCTCTGTCAGTTCTCCCGGTCACTGCTGCTCCTCTGTCATTCTATCAGTTCTCCTGGTCATTGCTGCTCCTTTGTCCCTCTATCAGTTCTCCTGGTCATTGCTGCTCCTCTGTCCCTCTATCAGTTCTCCTGGTCACTGCTGCTCCTCTGTCCCTCTATCAGTTTTCCTGGTCACTTCTGCTGTCACTCCACCTCACTAGCTGTCTCTATCTGTTTTCCTTTACATTCTATTTTCCAAGGCTCCTCAGCCCACTCTCTGTTGTTCTGCTTCCTTACTGAATCTCTCTAAGCCGAGACCTTTTTTTAGGGTTTTCCCTGGGTTCTAGTGTCTCTCTTGTATTACCCTGTGACACTGTCCTGGTCCTAGTTTCCAGGTATCACACATGCGCAGTAGCGTCATGCCATCAGGTCACGTCAGTGTCCCACTTCCTGTTACACTAGACCACCGGTAAAGACGGAGACCGCGAATAGCGCTGGTTTCCAACACGATCAAGATCCGGCTGGAGGCTCTGATACAAGAGACTGAGGTGAGAAGTCCTGATGGACACATGCAGAGATTTATTTATCACAGGTCCAGGAACACACAGGACCCAGGGGTTACAGAACAGGAACAGGCTGCAGACCAAATTCTTACATACAGGTAACAGAAATCCAAGGTGTATTATTCCTTATATTACACAAGTTTCCTAATGAACACAGGTGATGACATCAGAATGTACACATTTTAACATGAGATATCAGAACCACTGTTTATATAGTCACTAATATGACTTGTGTATTATAATGTTATATGTCACAGCTTTATTCTTTTTCCAGATAGACATTCACAGATATACTTTCACTGTCATTACATATCTCTCTGGACGAGACTGCTCAGCCCCACCCTGTGTACTGGACTTTGTTATAAGAAAGTTTTGTTTCATCACTTCCTGTGTTCTAGAATGGCGTCTGCAGACCTGAGAGCTGAGCTGAGCTGCTCCATCTGCCTGAGCCATTATACAGATCCTGTATCACTGAGATGTGGACACAACTTCTGCCAGGACTGTATTGTGAGTGCGCTGGATACACAGGAGGGGTCTGGAGCTTATTCCTGTCCTGAATGTAGAGTAAAGTATCGGGAGCGCCCTCTGCTGGAGAAGAACAGGAAGCTGAGTAACATTGTGGACCTTTTTCTATCTACTCAGCCAGAGCAGGAGGAGACCAAGATCTTCTGTACTTACTGTGACTCTTCTGTGCCGGCTACTAAATCATGTCTGCAGTGTGAAGCTTCTTTTTGTGATAAACACTTAAGAAAACACAATAAATCCGCTGAACATATTTTAATGGAACCTACTGTTTTCTTGATGGACAAAAAAGGCACCATATATGAGAAAGTTGCAAAATATTACTGCTTTGAGGATTCAAGCACTATCTGTATGTCCTGCTGGGTGGCTGGAGACCACAGAACTCACCACGTGGAGCTTCTGAATGTGGCCTCTGAGAATAAAAAAGAGAAACTGAGAAATGTTACTGAGACCCTGAAGTCTGAGAGAGAGGAAACTGAGAGAAGAGTCCAGAGACTGCAGGATCACAGGAGAGAGGAGAAGGAAAAAGCCACTGGTGTCACTGAGAGAGTCACTGGTCTGTTTAGAGACATCAGGGAGAAGTTAGACACTCTGGAGAGAGGAGTCCTGAGTGAGATCTCCAGACAGGAAGAGAAGATCTCACGCTCAGTCTCTGATCTGATCTCACAGCTGGAAATACAGAAGGACGAGCTGTCCAGGAAAATTATTAGTATTGAGGAGTTGTGTAAAATCACAGATCCATTAACTGTCCTGAAGAAAGAACTGGAAAGTGATGTCATCAGTCACAGGAGCTGTGATGTCATCAGTGATGTAAGAGTTGCTGGATGTCTGGATGAGGGAATAATCTCACAGATGTTACACACGGAACTTGTACACTTTACTGATAATCTGATTGATCTGAAGATAAACAGACAGTTCTCAGTGATGGAGAAATCAGACATATTACTGGATATAAAAACAGCCTCTAATGATGTAATTGTTTCAGAGGATCTCAGATCTGCTTCTCGTACTGATGTAAATCAGAACAGACCAGATGGACCAGAGAGGTTTATATCCCGGCAGGTATTAAGCTCCTGTAGTTTCTCATCTGGGAAACATTACTGGGAAGTGGATGTGAGTAAAGCAGAGAAATGGCTGATAGGGGTGGCCGGTCATAGTATAAAGAGAAAGATGGATGGTTATGAATCATTCATTGGTTATAATGACAAGTCGTGGGGCCTGTACCGTAAAAACCACATTGGACTAAGCCATAACAATGTACATAGAATTTTAGAAGAAATAAATCCAGGTTCTCCTGTGCAGACAGTGGGGATATATCTGGACTATGAGGCCGGACGTCTGTCCTTCTATCAGCTGTGTGACCCCATCAGACACTTACACACCTTCACAGCCACCTTCACCGAGCCCCTGCATGCTGCGTTCCATATACATTCCAATACATGCATCAAAATAATAAAGGGAATAGTGTAACAATTAAATTCCTGACAAAAACCTTTTTTTTTTAATTTACTGTGAAAAATGTATAACTGAATATAGCTATAATATATTCCTGTGTGTGTTTTTAATTTTTCAATTGATAGCTGCTCTGTACCCATCACATATATTAAAGTTTTCCGATTCTATGAAGTTGCGGCTGAGAATTTTACCAGCTTAAGTAAACTGAAGCCTTCGAACCTGATGCTGTGCTGAACAGTTTGCATAGTATAAATTGAGCATATTCTCCCTGCACATGCCCACGAATAAAACGCACAGATATAACCAACTCTGCATCATCCACTGGATCTGCCTCCTCCCACTTATTTGCATACAATGCCACTGACATTAAAGGGTGTAGAGGCATATAGCTGAATCATTTTATTATTTTTATTTTTATTACTTTTGTAAAAGCCATTTTGTTCCAACATTTTCTGTCATTTGCTTATTGATCTTTGTTTAACAAGAGAACTGTAAGGATATAATTGTGTTGCAGAGAATATCAGGCTGTGTATTCTACCCACAGAGCAATACTGAAATGGCATCTAGATGACTGTACTTTAGTAGTGTGTAACATTATGTGGCTTCTACCTATATATTGTATGTATCTGTTTGCTTGTCCTCTTATTCTCACCTCATCGCTCATTTTCTGTGTCAGAAAATATGTAACCTGTCACTTACAGATCTTTTATCTTATTAATAAAAATATAGAAATACACCTCTCGGCTTTACCACATATTATTATAGTACAAGGGGTTCTCCTCACAAAGCAACATATTTAGAGTTGTATGTGTGAGGCGACTGCCCCCACCACAGACAGAGCCAGACACCCTCTAAGGCAGGGGTAGGCAACCTGCGGCTCTCCAGGTGTTGTGAAACTACAAGTCCCAGCATGCTTTGCCAGTAGATAACCAGCAGAGAGGTGGCAAGGCATGCTGGGATTTGTAGTTTCACAACACCTGGAGAGCCACAGGTTCCCTACCCCTGCTCTAAGGAGAGGAGTAATTCTTCCAGGCACTAGGGGGGTTCCTAGTGCCTGGAAACCCCCCCCCCTCCAAGCCTGGGGCACTGTATAATTGAGGTGGCTGGACCCTGCTCCTGCTTCACGCCGCTCTGCTTGAAAAGGGAGAGCTGCGTGCACCTAACAGTATTGTACGCAGGATTGCCCATGTATATTATGGGGATAGGAAGAGTTGGAGAGCAGCCAAGCACTGTCTAAAATTATAGCTACGTCCCCATGCATGCTGGTCATGCCCACTGGCGGCGTGGTGTGGAAACCCCCCTCTACAAATCCTGCATTTGCCCCTGTAACCACAGAGGTTTTCCGCCATGAACACTGGCAGGAAGCAGGTGACACACTATTGAAGACTGTCATGTGGAATGTCAGTATATTTCTATTTACATGATCACCCCGCTACTCGGAAAAATGAGGTTAGGTTGGAGTGCCCCTTTAAGGACGGATTCCCACTGGATGGAGAAAGGGAATGGCAATAGGAAGCGGAATCGTAAGGTGAACATTTCTGAAACAAATGATTAAGCAGTGTTTATCTCCTATCGAATATAAAAACTTTAATTGTATTTTGTTTACAAAATGTACATTTTGCCTGTTTATAATTAACAATGCCTGCAGTCCAGTGTAACACATTTACTGACATATTGGGGTTATTTTCTAACATGGTGGAATAGTGTAAATGGGCTGTAACCTGTAGCAACCAATCAACAAGCACTGCAGATCAGTCCAGTAGAAGTTACACCAATGAGAGAAGATGGTTACTGCACATGACCACTTCCTAGCCCTGATTGTGGTCTTCTTGGACCTCTAGTAACTGTCCTGGGCTTACATGTAACTGTAACAGGCAAATTGGTATAAATTTCAACATTGTTGGGGTATCGGGGTTCACCTTCAATCACCTTCAATGTCAGTCAGATCTTCCTTGATTTTCAGTCGACTGGTGAACAGAAAAACACTCAACACATGTGTTAGGAACCCCGCTAGCCGGCACAACACAACCCGGGGTCTACTCTACCAGTCAGGTATTCACTGGAGGTCCTGATGATGGGGACAGACTGGGCTGCAGACTGGCAGATTGTCGTGAAGTGTGCACCGGCTAGGGAGAACCCAAGCAGCGGAGTGGAGTCCAAGCAGAGGTCAGAGGCCGGCGGCAGTCAACGGTATCACGGAATAAGCTGAGGTCAAAGGTCACAAGCAGACAGGGAGGTAAGTATTCAAGCCAAAGGTCAGGGTCACGAGATACACAAGCGGGGTCCAAATTCAAGCCAAGGGTCATACACGGGTAAGCAGTAACAGGGTCCAATAGACAGGAACAAGCAGGGAGCAGGCTAGCAGACTGGATACAGAACTATAACCGGCAGTGAGGCTGCAAACCTCACTGCCTTAAATACTAGTGGCCACCAATCAGAGCCTAGCTCTGAATCACACACAGCCCCCTGCCTGATTAATGAATCAGGCATAAATCAGCCCACAGGCTAGTTAAATCAAGCTCCAGAATGTAAAGTACAAGATACTATCTTCTGCGCATTCGCGCCCGGCTTCCTCTGTTGCCGGGACGCAGCGCAGGGAACAGAGCTTCCGACCGTTGCCTTGGCAACGGTCGGCCAGGATCCGGAAGTGACGCCCCGGTCGTCATGGCGACGGCCGGGACGTCAGAGGACGGTAATGAGTGTCGCGGCGGTGCCCGTCTAACAACATGTATGATATAATGCTGAGTAATTCTGATTCTGTTGTAACCAGAGCTTACTTCAGGGTCTTTTTTTATACAGTAGAATATTAGAGGTATAGAAGCTTAACAACCAATTATAAGACAGTAAATTATTATGAAAACAAAATGAAAGCAACAAGCTAATTATGCGTACTCTGCATCTTTCTTATTGATGTTTTTATCTTCTCAGCCATTCTGCCACCAGTGTTGTTGTTACTTTACATAGAACGTTACGTTCAGCTGTGCGTCCTATGATTGTTAATGTTCTCTGAGAACATCCTGTTGTAACATTGTTTCAAGGCTTCAATCTGTTTCTCTTCTCATTCTGAGTACAATATCTGCTAATTTCTTTTAAGGCTATAACATATTATTTTTTAAAGCTTAGCACATGATAGATATTAAATCAATAATCATACAATTTTATTCTTACACTCCCCTCTTCTGATTAAATATCTACTTCTAACTTCTACCTATCAGTCATGGTGATAATCAGCATAAGACAGTTAGCACTTACCTTTACACTGTATGGGATCTTAAGGACACCATATAGATAGAATAATGATTCATTCAGCATGTATCCCTTGGTATCTTTATCACCATAACTCTTCTTTCCCTGTTTAATGTCTTATCCAGGTGTATAGAGGGGGATACTTTGCTGATATCTATTTAGAACTCTCCTCGTATTACATGTTAGGAACAGTTCCATATAATCATTATAGTTAGTTCAAAAAGAAACAGTAACAATGGATAAATCAAGATATTCATTGCTTTCTTCATGGAATAAAATCCATTAACAAATATGTCCCACTAATGATGTGACAATCCATTTTTCAATTCCATCCCACAATTGTCTGCTCATTCTGCTCATAGGCTTTTTTTTAGCTGATTTAGTATCTGACCCGGGGTTCACGCCTGCCCTACGATTCTCATCAATCAAATCACAAAAAGGATATAAATTTTCATTTTTGTGCACAGATTAGGCAACCAGCCACTAATGCCTGTGCTGCTTGTGCAAATCCTGGTGCTATCCAGTATTTATTTGTTAGTGCTACTATAGCACCCTTCCCCAGGTGCACTTTCCCATGTACTTTATTGGCCATAATCGGGTAAAGTGCTTTTGGCAGACATAATTGCTGACCTTTACACCCTTCTCCTTGCACTTCTAGTGCACCTAGTCTAGTCCAAGCTCCTTTCTCATTCTCTGTTGCTTTCTTTTACATAGCTTGGAGTCTGGGGCTACCACGTAGGCAACTTTCCCTTCTGGGATTGGCGTTACATCAGCTTCTCAAGCAGTTTGGTCTACCAGTCTATTTCCCTCTGCCTCGGGCATTGTTTCCTTGGTGAGTGCTTTCACCTTAATCACTGACAGTTTGGCAGGCATCTGATAGGCAGTAAACAATTCTCTTATGTGGTTTGCATGTTTTATGGGTCTGCCCAATGACCCCATAAAGTTTCTGCTTTTCCATATTGGGCCATAGTCATAAGCTAAACCATAGGCATAGTGTGAGTCTGTATAAATGTTGACTTTTTGTCCTTCAGCGTATATACAGGCCAACGTCAATGCTTTTAACTCAGCTTCCTGTGCTGACATGTCTTGGGAGTGATTGCTGAATCAATATGTGTGTCTGTGTAGTAACAGCACAACCTATATACGGTGTGCTGTTTATGTAGTAGTGTGAGCCATCTACATATAGATCTATGTCAGCATCAAGGAGTGGTGTATCATTCAGGAAGTGGTGTATAATGTATGTTTGTGAGGCCCAAAGTCTCTAATTGCATAAGTTCAATACAATGATGATCAGAAAAAAAAGTTTTTTGTTTGTGTATTTCTTCAGTTTCTTCTTCAGATGCTTCACTCAAGTCCTCATATCCCCTGTCTGATGATTCATCTTCTTTGTGACTCCCCTTACTCCTCTCTTTTGAATCATCCATGGGGAGTAGGGTTGCTAGATTGAGGACTGTGAATCTAGTAATTGTTACGCGTGAGGCGCAAAGCAAGGCTACCTCATATTTAGTTAATCTAGACAAATGTCTTGTCCTTGCTTGATTGAGAATTTCTGTGACTGCATGTGGAACTTGAATAACAAGTGCATGGTCCAATACCATATCTGCTACCTGTTCTTTTAGTATTGTTGCTGCTGCTACTGCTTTTATACATGATGGAGAGCCTCTTATAACTGGGTCGAGTTGTGCTGAATAATAGGCCAGTGGCCTTTGTTTCGTTCCATGTATCTGTGTGAGGACCTCTAGAGCATGTCCTGACTACTCATGGCAGTACAATGTGAATGGTTTCAGGTAGTCTGGCAGTCCCAAGTGCTGGTGCAGTAGAGATGGCTTGTTTCAAAGCTTGTACTGCGTTCTCTATTTCAAAAATATTGAGCGCTTCTGTTCCCTGTTGTTTCCTCAAGCATTCATACAATGGTTGCATAGGAATTGAAGCTGAGGGGATCCACTCTCTGCAATACCCTATGAGCCCCAAAAAGTCTCTGATTTCTTTGACTGTTTTTGGTGTCTTCATGTCTCGTATAACTTTAACTCTTTCAGTTGTAAGATGTCTTGCTCCTGCAGAGATACAATGTCCCAAAAATCTTACTTTTTCCTGTACTAGTTGCAACTTGCTTGGTGATACTCTGCAGTCTTGTTCGGCCAGGAAATATAGTATATGATAGTGTTTCTGCTTTGCATTCTTTTTCAATTTCTGCAGCCACCATGAGATCATCCACATATTGGATAAGTTGAGTAGTTGGATTAATAGGCCTCCATCCTTGGAGAATTAGTGCCATTGCCTCTGAAAATTCTGATGAGCTGGTGGCTCCTCCTTGAGGAAGTCTTGTCTAACAGTATTGGTTTCCATCATTGGTGAAGGCTAGAAGAAGTTGACTATCTTCTCTAATGGGGACTGAGAAGAAAGCGTTTGCCAAGTCGATTACTGAGAACCATTTTGCATTTGGGGTGATGCAGGTTGCTGAAATATGGGGGTGATGCTGGATGCTGTAATGTGGGGGTGATGCGGGTTTCTGTAATGTGGGGGTGATGCAGGTTGCTGTAATGTGGGGGTGATGCAGGTTGCTGTAATGTGGGAGTGATGCTGGTTGCTGTAATGTGGGGGTGATGCTGGATGCTGTAATGTGGGGGTGATGCTGGATGCTGTAATGTGGGGGTGATGCTGGTTTTTGTAATGTGGGGGTGATGCAGGTTGCTGTAATGTGGGGGTGATGCGGGTTGCTGTAATGTGGGGGTGATGCTGGTTTCTGTAAAGTGGGGGTGAAGCAGGTTGCTGTAATGTGGGGGTGATGCGGGTTGCTGTAATGTGGGGGTGATGCTGGTTGCTGTAATGTGGGGGTGATGCTGGATGCTGTAATGTGGGGGTGATGCTGGTTGCTGTAATGTGGGGGGTGATGCTGGTTGCTGTAATTTGGGGGTGATGCTGGATGCTGTAATGTGGGGGTGATGCTGGACGCTGTAATGTGGGGGGTGATGCTGGTTGCTGTAATGTGGGGGGTGATGCCGGTTGCTGTAATGTGGGGGGTGATGCTGGTTGCTATAATGTGAGGGGTGATGCTGAACGCTGTAATGTGGGGGTGATGCTGGACGCTGTAATGTGGGGGGTGATGCTGGTTGCTGTAATGTGGGGGGTGATGCCGGTTGCTGTAATGTGGGGGGTGATGCTGGTTGCTGTAATGTGGGGGGTGATGCTGAACGCTGTAATGTGGGGGTGACGCTGGACGCTGTAATGTGGGGGGTGATGCTGGTTGCTGTAATGTGGGGGGTGATGCTGAACGCTGTAATGTGGGGGTGACGCTGAACGCTGTAATGTGGGGGTGATGCTGGTTGCTGTAATGTGGGGGGTGATGCTGGTTGCTGTAATGTGGGGGGTGATGCTGGACGCTGTAATGTGGAGGGTAATGCTGGTTGCTGTAATGTGGGGGTGATACTGGTTGCTGTAATGTGGGGGTGATGCTGGTTGCTGTAATGTGGAGGGTAATGCTGGTTGCTATAATGTGGGGGGTAATGCTGGACGCTGTAATGTGGGGGGGTGATGCTGGTTGCTGTAATGTGGGTGGGTATTGATGTAGTATGAGTGTGTGTGTAGGGTTATTTATTGCTGTAATTTGGGTACTAATAATGTATTGTTATAGTATTTATTGATGTAATTGGGGTGCTAACAATGTATTGTTGAGGTTCATTAGGAGAAATAAATACCCCCCCCACACACACACACTCATAGTACATCATGTTGTACTGCACCAGCAACGAGCACTGCGCCAGCATCAGTGTGCAACAATATAGTGCGCGGAGCCCACAACAGGTGGGCCTGTGTGCTTTAAATGCCAGGGCTGATTCTTTGTCCCAGTCCGGCCCTGTACCCTCCACCCCCTTCCTGACCCAGTCGTGCTCCTTAGCATCAGCCCCAGTCCTCTAGGGCGAGGAGCTCAGAGCTTTGGTGCAAAGTAATGTTTTTTGCCCAATCGATTACATTGGATGAAAACAAGTAGAGGAGTCTAGGTAAGTATGAATACCACTGCACTACAGAAAAAATGAGGCTACTATTAATTATTTAGTAAAATCAGGGCACTATTTTATTTAATTCAAATCAGGTGGCGCCTGTATGTATATTTATATGATCACGAGGCACCAATATTATTATGAATATATTCAGGTGGCGCCAGTATGTACGGTATATTGATATAGTCACGGGACACCAGTATTATTCTGAATATATTCAGGGGGCACTATTTTATGATTTATATTTGTATAGGTGACACAATTATTTTATTTTATCACTGGTACCATTGTGCCGGGCATCCCTAGGTGTGGGGTCCCAAAAGTTTATTCAGATGCCTCCCTAGAGGACTGGGACCAATGCTAAGTAGCACGACCCAGTCAGAAAGGGGAGGAGGACATTTTAACATTACTTATAATGGTTACCCTAAATCGCCCGCAGTTTGGGCTAAATCAATGAAAATTTGATTGGTTTTAAAACCACTACTCATTGTAGCACATTGCCGTCGGTGTCAGTTTTAACCATTCAAAAAGTGGGAGTGATCCCGACAAAGCATCTAAATACTCTGATTCAGTGGATGTTGATACTGCTATGGGGTTTATGTTCAGCTTGATCATTAGATGCATAGTATCAATTTATTATGCATACAAAGGAATATAGTTTATATACAAGGATAATGCACTATTATATTCAATTAATATGGATGTGCTCAGAGAGATAAAACATAGAAATCAGACCCTAGATCTCTTGGAGTGACATGATTGTATTACTTACTCAGTGCCGTAACTAGACATTTCCGTGCCCTGGGCGAGACAGGGCACCGGTGCCCCCCATCTAAGTGGGAGTGACATTTGGCAAGTGGGTGTGGCCAACCTAATGTTGGGGTGTGGCTAACACTATACTGAAAGAATTCTGTTACACATATTTACAAAAGCATGATAAATATATATTTATATATATATATATATATATATATATATATATATATATATATATATATATATATATATATATATATATACACACACACACAGTGGTGGGATTCAAATAAATTAACAACCGGTTCTCTGCCCTAATGACCATTTAAAGTATGCAAAAATATATATCGAAAGGTATTCTGACTGTTTTTTCATGTAGCACACAAATACTTGATAGCTTATTTGTACACTGAAATTTAAAGTTGATATTTGTGTGCTACATGAAAAAACAGTCAGTATTTAGCTTATGTGCAAAACAGAACACTCATTTGCACCCCTTGCATTGTAACATGGTTTTGTCCAAGAGACCGAAATAAGAAGTTTCTCAAGTTAATATCCTTAATGAATCAGGCCCTAAATCCCTAATTTTGTTGAATCTGGAGTGATCAAACTTGAGTTAAATATTATTTTCCAACGTAGGTTTGGGGTACAAATTTGATCACTTCCAAATAGGACCCTTAATATAAATATATGAGGCTTTGCTGGTGTCCGATGGGCCTCTTATTTGTGTCGCCCTTCTGCCAGTGTCAGTGAACATACGAAAGGGACCTCACAGTGATTGCATTACACGGACTGTGTATTACTCTTTTCCAATTACTCTTTTCCAATTTTCTGCTACAAGTACTGCCATTGCAAATGCATAACAACCAATGATTGGCTGCTGCACAGACCAAGAGATGCTACGGAGACTGCTCCGTGCACAGAATGTGGGTAACCTCTTACTGCCTACTAGAAATGTAGAGCAATTAGAGTATTTCACCTGTAGGTGGTAATGTGAATGTGAGTAACAGTACAAACCACTTTTACTATAGATGATACTATCATCATCATCATCATCATCATTTATATATATATAGCGCCAGCAAATTCCGTAGCGCTTTACAATTGGGAATTAGTGTGAACCGTGTGGGATGCGACCTTCTATCCCGTTACTGTCCACAAGAGACCCTGATAAGTCTGCCTTCACTGACCACGAGATGGCAACAGCACCACATCCACGCCACCAGGTGCAACATTTGCACCAAAAATACAGATGCACTGTAAGATCAATACTGCACTTTGGATGTGTTGTATATACATATTTCATACTGATCATTTAGTTAAGGTAAAGTTAACTGCTAGTAGATTATAATTACCTTAGAAGGAAAGTTACTGTGTTCAAATGCGTTGCATTTCTAGTGTACACGTGTCTGTCGCCCACAAAATGTTTTACAGTTAGAGCAGAGGAATGTTGGACTGCTCGATTATAACTGGGATCACTATTATTCATCATGTTGTAGGACCGCCCATTTCACTGATAACCAGTGTGCACTTTAATCCCTATATGTTCCAAGGTTTCATTCTATTACTCTGAGACTGCATGCAGGGTGTCAGGAGAGGTTTGCTGAATGGACACTTGGTAGTAGAAGAACAACTTGTTACCCTGAGGACACCAATCAAAATCCAGGTGGAGGGACTGTGCCAAGAGACTGAGGTAAGAAGTCCTGATAGACACATTGAGAGACTTACTAATCCCAGGTATCAGAACACACAGGATCACAGAATTCCGTGGTGCATTATTCCTTATATTACACAAGTTTCCTAATGAACACTGAGGTGATGACATCAGAATTTATGGATTATAAAATAGGATATTAGAATTTCATGTTTATACAGACATTAATATGACTTGTGTATTATAATGGTATATATCTCTCAGGCATACATCCCTGTCATTACATATCTCTGTCTGTGGATGTGACTGCTTAGCCCCGCCCTCTGTACTGATCTTTATCATAAGGAAGTTTTACACAAAATAATGTCAAGGTCTAGGAAAACAACAGTAGTGGAAAAGTTAGGTTAAAAATGAGAATCAATAATGCAATGATAATCTAGGGGCTGATTCATTAAGGATCTTAACTTAAGAAACTTCTTATTTCAGTCTCCTGGACAAAACTATGTTATAATGCAAGGGGTGTAAATTAGCATTCTGTTTTGCACATAAGTTAAATACTGACTGTTTTTTCATGTAGCACACAAATATCTGCAAAACAGAACACTAATTTGCACCCCTTGCATTGTACCATGGTTTTGTCCAGGAGACTGAAATAAGAAGTTTCTTAAGTTAAGATCCTTAATGAATCAGGCCCCTAATCACTATTCAAATAGGGTTATTGTCGAACCCTCATAGAAAATGACAAACATGGGATTGAGAATGGCGCTGTAATGAGGATGCCCAAGTTACTCTTGTAACACTCCTGCAATGTAATAATATATACTACACGTCTCATTTAACAAATATAATTTATTAAAAACATACAAACAAATTCAATATTATTTTAATATAAAACAATATGTGCCCTAATCACAAATTCATCTATATGCAGCCATCAGAATCACCCAATAGTCAGAAATACACTGGAATCTAGGTAACTGTTTATTTCAGAGCTAGTTTTGGGCTATCCAAAAGCTGTACCTTTCTTTATCAGCATTGCTCCATAATGTACTGGAGAACCAATGTAAAAAGTCTTTTAGGAACTCGGTGCTCATAGATTTCTTTTAGGAACATTCAGTCCCACATTAGAATAAGTAAGGGATCCTATATTGAACGAGTCTGATAGTAAAGGAAAGTACATCTATCAGTGTAAATGGAAATACAACTATCGTCTGTTGGCCACTATTCATCATGTTAGATATTCCCTTTTTGGTTCACATATGAAAACTGAGCTCCAGAATAGTCTGTTTAAATGAAATGCAGATAGTTGATAAATGAACAGCTGATGCATTTCGTTTGACTGATCAAGCATTTTCAAAACTCAGTTAACTAAGTGTATTTGTGACTATTGAAATTTGCAGTGATACGTATAGTTGATTACATACATACAGATTTGTTTGAGAATATGGTATATCATCATCAACATTCAATCTATGGGACAATGGGAGTTTGAAACACAAGGGCATGTGCTACATCATATTGCACACTGGACCAGCTAGAATGCAAGGGTTAAAAGTATTGAGTGGGCTGTATGATCAGTCACACAGCAATGTTAGTCAGAGGGTTGTTGTTTTGTATTAGCTGTATAGAGGGTGGTAATAGGGTAACCTAGGGAGATTAAGATGGTGGTTGAGGAATATCATAAGCTTGTCTGAAGAGGTGGGTTTTCAGAGAACACTTGAAGGTTTAAAGACTAGAGGAAAGTCTTACTGTGCGAGGGAGGGAATTCCACAAATTGGGCGCAGCCCGAAAAATGTCCTGTAACCGAGAATGGGAGGATGTGATGAGAGTGGAAGAGAGACACAGATCTTGTGCAGAACGGAGGTGTCGAGTTGGGAGATATTTTGAGACAAGTGAGGAGATGTATGTTGGTGCAATTTTGTTGACGGCCTTGTAGGTTAGTAGAAGAATTTTATATTGGATTTGTTGAAATACAGGCAACCAATGTAGAGACTGACAGAGTGGCTCAGCAGAGGAAGAATGGTTTGCAAGGAAAATTAATCCAGCCACTGCGTGCAAAATAGATTGTAGGGGTTCAAGTCTGACTTTGGGAAGACCAGTAAGGAGGGAATTGCAATAGTCGATGAGGGAGATGATGAGTGCATGAATTAAGGTTTTTCCGGTGTCTTGTGTGAGATATGTGCGTATTCTGTAAATGTTCTTTAGATGAATGTAACAGGATTTAGATATAGAGTTGATGTGGGGAATAAATGATAGTTGTGAGCCAAGGTATATTTTGTTCATAAAAAAGTTTTGTTTAATTTCTTCCTGTTTTCTAGAATGGCGTCTGCAGATCTGGAAGCTGAGCTGAGATGTTCCATCTGCCTGAGTCCTTATACAGATCCTGTATCACTGAGATGTGGACACATCTTCTGCCGGGTCTGTATTGTGAAGATGTTTAATGCATATGTGTGGTCTGGAGTTTATTCCTGTCCTGAATGCAGAGTAGAGTATCGGAAGCGTCCTGTACTGCAGAAGAACTGGAAGCTGAGTAACATTGTGGAGCATTATTTATCTACTCATTCAGTGCAGGAGGAGACCAAGATCTTCTGTACTTACTGTGACTCTCCTGTGCCGGCTACTAAATCATGTCTGCTGTGTGAAGCTTCTTTTTGTGATAAACACTTAAGTAAACACAGTAAAGGCGCTGAACATGTTATAACTGAACCCACTGTTTCCTTTAAGGACAGAAAATGTTCTATACATGAAAAGGTTGTGGAATATTACTGCTCTGAGGTTTCAGCCACTGTCTGTATGTCCTGCTGGGTGGCTGGAGACCACCGGGGTCACCACAGGGAGCTTCTGAATGTGGCCTCGGATAATAAAAAAGAGAAACTGAGAAATGTTACTGAGACACTGAAGTCTGAGAGAGAGGAAACTGAGAGAAGAGTCCAGAGGCTGCAGGATCACAGGGGAGAGGAGAAGGAAAAAGCCACTGGTGTCACTGAGAGAGTCACTGGTCTGTTTAGAGACATCAGGGAGAAGTTAGACACTCTGGAGAGAGGAGTCCTGAGTGAGATCTCCAGACAGGAAGAGAAGATCTCACTCTCAGTCTCTGATCTGATCTCACAGCTGGAAATACAGAAGGACGAGCTGTCCAGGAAGATTATTAGTATGGAGGAGGTGTGTAAAATCACAGATCCATTAACTGTCCTGAAGAAAGAACTAGAAAGTGATGTCATCAGTCACAGGAGCTGTGATGTCAGCAGTGATGTAAGAGATGTTGGATGTCTGGATGAGGGAATAATCTCACAGATGTTACACAGGGGACTTTCACACTTTGCTGATAATCTGATTGATCTTAAAATAAGGAGACAGTTCTCAGTGATGGAGAAATCAGACATATTATTCGATAAAAAGACAGCTTCTAATACCATTATTATATCAGATGATCTCAGATCTGCTTCTTATACTGATGTAGACCAGAACATACCAGATGGACCGGAGAGATTTAAATCCAAGCAGGTTTTAAGCACTCGTAGTTTCTCATCTGGGAGTCATTACTGGGAAGTGGATGTGAGTAGGGAAGAGAAATGGCTGATAGGGGTGGCCGGTCACAGTATAAAGAGAAAGACACTGGGCAATGAATCATACATTGGTTATAATGACAAATCATGGGGTCTGTCCTTTGTGAAACATTTTAAAGCATTCCATAACAATATACATAAAGAATTAAATGAAATAAATTCAGGTTCACCTATACAGACAGTGGGGATATATCTGGAATATGAGGCCGGACGTCTGTCCTTCTATCAGCTGTGTGACCCCATCAGACACTTACACACCTTCACTGCCACCTTCACCGAGCCCCTGCATGCTGCCTTCTATGTGTATAATTCCTGTGTCAAAATCATACAGTGAAAACTGTAATAAGGAGAGTCCTTGCAACACATCATATTATATTTTATTTTACATGTTTTTGTCACATAGTAACCCCCACCCAAACTTTTTATGATAAAGTACAAAGTACTACATAACTAAGGTGCAGAGTTCCCCTGATCTGCAGACTCCATCAGTCAGAGATCCAGTGCTGATCTGATCTCTGCTACTAAGGAGGGTCTGTGTCAGGCAGACAGTGCTGGTCTGATCTCTGCTACTAAGGAGGGTCTGTGTCAGGCAGACAGTGCTGGTCTGATGTCTGATCTCTGCTACTAAGGAGGGTCTGTGTCAGGCTGACAGTGCTGGTCTGATCTCTGCTACTAAGGAGGGTCTGTGTCAGGCAGACAGTGCTGGTCTGATCTCTGCTACTAAGGAGGGTCTGTGTCAGGCAGACAGCGCTGGTCTGATCTCTGCTACTAAGGAGGGTCTGTGTCAGGCAGACAGCGCTGGTCTGATCTCTGCTACTAAGGAGGGTCTGTGTCAGGCAGACAGCGCTGCTCTGATCTCTGCTACTAAGGAGGGTCTGTGTCAGGCAGACAGTGCTGGTCTGATCTCTGCTACTAAGAAGGGTCTGTGTCAGGCAGACAGTGCTGGTCTGATCTCTGCTACTAAGAAGGGTCTGTGTCAGGCAGACAGTGCTGGTCTGATCTCTGCTACTAAGAAGGGTCTGTGTCAGGCAGACAGTGCTGGTCTGATCTCTGCTACTAAGGAGGGTCTGTGTCAGGCAGACAGCGCTGGTCTGATCTCTGCTACTAAGGAGGGTCTGTGTCAGGCAGACAGTGCTGGTCTGATCTCTGCTACTAAGGAGGGTCTCTTGTCAGGCAGACAGTGCTGGTCTGATCTCTGCTACTAAGGAGGGTCTGTGTCAGGCAGACAGTGCTGGTCTGATCTCTGCTACTAAGAAGGGTCTGTGTCAGGCAGACAGCGCTGGTCTGATCTCTGCTACTAAGGAGGGTCTGTGTCAGGCAGACAGTGCTGGTCTGATCTCTGCTACTAAGGAGGGTCTGTGTCAGGCAGACAGTGCTGGTCTGATCTCTGCTACTAAGAAGGGTCTGTGTCAGGCAGACAGCGCTGGTCTGATCTCTGCTACTAAGGAGGGTCTGTGTCAGGCAGACAGTGCTGGTCTGATCTCTGCTACTAAGGAGGGTCTCTTGTCAGGCAGACAGTGCTGGTCTGATCTCTGCTACTAAGGAGGGTCTGTGTCAGGCAGACAGTGCTGGTCTGATCTCTGCTACTAAGAAGGGTCTGTGTCAGGCAGACAGCGCTGGTCTGATCTCTGCTACTAAGGAGGGTCTCTTGTCAGGCAGTCAGTGCTGGTCTGATCTCTGCTACTAAGGAGGGTCTGTGTCAGGCAGACAGCGCTGGTCTGATCTCTGCTACTAAGGAGGGTCTGTGTCAGGCAGACAGTGCTGGTCTGATCTCTGCTACTAAGAAGGGTCTGTGTCAGGCAGACAGCGCTGGTCTGATCTCTGCTACTAAGGAGGGTCTCTTGTCAGGCAGACAGTGCTGGTCTGATCTCTGCTACTAAGGAGGGTCTGTGTCAGGCAGACAGTGCTGGTCTGATCTCTGCTACTAAGGAGGGTCTGTGTCAGGTAGACAGTGCTGGTCTGATCTCTGCTACTAAGAAGGGTCTGTGTCAGGCAGACAGCGCTGGTCTGATCTCTGCTACTAAGGAGGGTCTGTTTCAGGCAGACAGTGCTGGTCTGATCTCTGCTACTAAGGAGGGTCTGTGTCAGGCAGACAGTGCTGGTCTGACCAGCAGTGTAAGATGTGTGCAGGAGGAGTAAGAAGATGTACTTGCAACCATATTCATATTGCTCATTAAGAACTGTGCTGGAGAGAGTAAGGAGCTGTATATATTTTTGTATTGCTGCAACCAATATGATTATCGTGCTGGAGGAAGAGGAGTGTAAATAAAGAGTTCAGTTTGTTATAGAGATGGTCTGGTGCCCAAATTATTCTGACTTTTATTGCACTGTACCACAAAGTGGCATCACCTGTGTCCCACTACTCACAAAGAGACTTTGTAATAAAATACCTGCATGTGACCCCTATACACCCATGCCCATCAGCCAGGGCTTGAGAAGGATTTGCATGGCCTAACCTGTGCACCTCACACTACACACAGTGACAGCGGGTTGCATACAGTTTAATATATCTTAACGACCTCTGCCCAAAACTTAAGTTTAAGTGCAGTTATTTAAAAATAATGCTAGATTTTTGGATAATGACGAATTTTGTGTGTGTGTGTTTTTTTATTTTTTTATTTTAAGTTATAGGTAATTTGCACCCAGCACATATACTAACATTTTTCCAATTTTATGAAATTATTGCTGGGAATTTTACTAGCATATGTGAAAGCATTTAAATTGTAGCCATTGGACCTAATGCCGTGTTCAACAGATGCTAATTTGCGTTGTATAAATTGAGTGAATTCGCTGTGTGCCTGCCCGCAAAATAACACGCCTGTACCAATGCCCATGTAGCATTATTTGCTTCCACACCTATGACTGCATGCACCTGAAGAGGAATGTTGTGGGAGGGAAGGGGCGTTCTGACATAGTCCGAGCACAGTAAGGCTGGGTTCACAGAATTGTGGCCGATGCAGAGCGGAACTTTGGCTGGATCACTTTTAAATAACTTGTATTTGTATAAATATATTTAAATTACCAGCCCAGTGCGTTAATTAATGTCATTGTAAATGTACTGATTTTGATACTGTGCTATATTTCTGTATTAGGAATGCACTGATTTTCTGAGGCAATAGGCATATGCCAGGGGGAGGAAATGTGTGTTCTGTGACTGTCTGAAAGCAGGTAATCTCATGTTAATTAGACCTTTTCATCTCAGTGGCCAACACATCTATTTAGCGTGAAAGACAGGAGGGGGTAATTAGACTTGCTATCTCTCTAAGACAGGATCTAAGAAAAATAGGAACCTTAACACCCAATTTAAGGAAATCTAGAGATTGATATAAATTTTGTTAAAGCCTAAATTGCGTTAGCTCCACGGTTAAAGGATATATTACATCCAAATGGTAATGATTGAATGTGATTTATCAGACGTTTTGGTGCCAGCGAAGACAAGGGCTGGCTTACCTCCTGCCAAGTTAGGGCTGCAAAACTGTATAAAAAGGATCACTGTTTGGCCATGTAGTATTATACCACCTGTAATTCTGGAGATCACTAATACCTTGAACTAGTGTAGGTTCATATTAGGACTACTTGAGCTAATAAAACATCACTTGCTTCAAGATCCTGCTTTAACGCCTACTTACCTGCGGCAATTCCTGTGACCTTCATATTAGACCAATCTAATCCGTTATCTGGCTGTTCTGAGGTTGGGACCCAGCATTCCAGTACCAACACTCTGCCCGCTACCTTGTAGCTGGCCAGTGTGGTAGGCCAGGGGGAACCATGCACAGCAACCCTGATCTAAAGAAAGAGGTACCTGCCCAGGTGCCCAGCAAGGAGGTACACCAGCAGCAAAAGTTACCCAGAAAGAACCTAGTGGTGGCAGCAGGCTCCTGACAGGAGCGGCACAGTTTTGGATAAAAAAAGGAAACGGTGGCAAGGCAAGCCCAGCTGGTCCCCAACACAACAGACAGAGTGGCATAGGAGGTCCATCCTGTCACAGGAATGCAGATAAGTCTTTTCTTTTAATAAGCCTAAGGGCTGGAGCATTGATAATGACGACGATCGCAGACAATAGCTAGCTACTTCTGATAGGGCTGTTTTATCATGGATTGTGCATATATTATAAGATTTTATGTGTGTACTTAATTTTTTTTCATTTTGCTATTTCAGCTGTATTTTATGCAGCTTAGTAGCAAAGATGTTTTTCCTTATTAAAATAAACGTTTCCAAATATTTATTGTGCTTACACCCTTTTTCTGCGCATGCATATGTGAATGTCGGCATGCCTGCCGCAAACCCGAAGCGTGTACTACAGATGCAGAGCTGGACACAACTTGACGTGTATCTGATTCAGATATTGGGCTGTAATATACTGTTTATACATACGCATTTTTGGGATATAATTTGTGCCCACGTTGAGTTCAACTGTGCTGCATCGGACTAATTTTTTCCAAATAACGAACACTAATAGAATGCTGACTGGATCTGCCTCCTCACACTCATTTGCATAGAAAGCACCAGTGATATTAAAGGTTGTGGAGACATATAAATAAATTGTATTATTTTTATTTTATTTTTATTACTTATATAGTAGCCATTAGTAGTCATTGTGTTTTAAACACCAAATATTCTCCCTCTGCAAATTCCCCTTCTAACCCTTATATTAAACGTATAACTACTTACTACTTGAAATAAGTCACAGACACAGGTTTGAATTTTAGCACACTAAGGTCACATATTTAATTGTATAAATGATTGTGGCAGCGAAAGCTAATACTATACAAGCAAACATAGGAATGGTCATCTGGCCCAAAATCCCAGGTAATAACTTAGCGACGTCAGAGATACTACACCCCTTATGGACGCAAAGGGCACGTTGGCATAAATGATACCCAGGACACTCCCACAAATGACCCTAACAGAGACATAGCTCGAAAGGGCCATTGTATTATTTGCACCATGTATTACCCACTGACTGCACTGCTTTCCCACCAAAAGCTGTGCTTTTTAATGAACATGCAGCCCTCCACCACCTGACCCAAGAAACTCCAGTAAAGAGCCATACATTTGGGCTATAAAGACACCTAAACCTACATCTGTGAGATGGATTCCATAGAGTCTATAAAGATGAAGGTGGCAGAATTT
Organism: Mixophyes fleayi; assembly: GCF_038048845.1. Lineage (NCBI taxonomy): Eukaryota > Metazoa > Chordata > Amphibia > Anura > Limnodynastidae > Mixophyes > Mixophyes fleayi. The sequence continues at coordinate 12,752,699 of NC_134408.1, forward strand.
AATCAAAGAGCAGAGCAAAAACCAGGGCTGTGCGAGAGGGGCGAGTGCCCAGGGTACAATGCTGAAGGGAGGCACAGTTTATGAATATTTTAGCTTCATTTGGTTAAAATTGAGGGCAACCCATATGAAGGTTAGAACCATAATGCTACAAGGTCCTTCATCTGATGAAAAATTGGGTAAATCCTTTCCTGGCCTCATTCCCAGGGGCGTGCTGGGCCGGGGGGCAGGGGGGCATCGGCCTCCCGGGCCGCTCAGTCTAGCCACTGTTAGGGCCAACCGCCCAACCCCCCTCTCCCCGGATGCAATATTGCTTGATTGTTAACGGCGTACAGTGCACAGGCAGCCGCATCAGATGACACGCGATGCAATCACGCCATTGATGACGCGGCCGCATCGCGTGTCATGTGATGCGGCCACCTGTGCGCCCCCCGGTCTGAAATTTGCCAGCCCGCGCCTGCTCATTCCCAATAGCTGCCCTGATTGGTTACTTGCAGACAGACCCTTGCCTGACATTTTCATCTGGAGCAAGTATTCCATCGCCTATGAAAGTTTTTAATTTTATCAATTGGATTACCAGTTGAAGAAAAGAAGATAGAAGGAAAAGAAAAGAAGGAAGATCCTTAAAGAATTAGGTAAGCATTAAAGATCACAAAGAGAGATTGGGTGAGCCTTTATCTCAATCAAAGGACATGTAATACTGTGTGTATCTGTTTATTTCTTTGGACTTTAGTCGGTGCATTACAGGTCCCAGTGGGTAGTTCTACAAAGCACCAGTATGCATTGGCAGGCATGGGTGTGCTGGTGCTAGTAGTTTTAAAAGTGCCAGCATACACTTGGTGAGCTGCTTTTCTCAACCAGGCATAGGGCAATGTGGCCAATCTATTCCCAAAGAGACAACACAAATGGAGGTAGCAGTTACTGTCCTATTAAAAGAGGTGTTTTGAGCAGAGTGATTATCCGACACAAGGACGGGTAAATAGACAACAGTGATTGTAGAAAACTAAACTCGACGATGCTGTAACACAATGCATTGTGCTCCGGACACCGGCTTAAGTCAAAGGTCTCATTCTTGGGTCAAATGGACAATCCGAAAGCTCTCCCCACTTAACTCACCCAGCGTACACTTGAATGACAAAATACATAATCGAAGAATGTTATTATTGATAATGATCTGTGTTAGAAAGAAAATCATTACAACACTGGGGTCATGAGGTCAATTCCCAACCATGGCTTTATCTGTCTGGAGTTTGTATGTTCTCCCTTTGTTTGTGTGGGTTTCCTTCCACACTACAAATACATACTAGTAGGTTAATTGGCTGCTATTAAATTGACCTTAGTCTCTCTCGGTCTCTGTGTGTGTGTATGTTAGGGAATTTAAACAGTGAACTCCAATGGGACAGGGACCGATGTGAGTGAGTTGAACAGCGCTGCGGAATTAGTTGCGCTATATAAATAGACGATAAAGATGATGATTATATAGTAGGTCCTGTAATGAAGAGGACTTATCTTCTCATAGCTGCAAGCAAGGAAGGTAGCTTCCATTTTAGTGGAAAAGTTGGGGGAAGTTGAGTAGCATAGTCGTTATTAACACAATAGATCTTGTACCCCATACTACATCATGCCTCAGTCCTATGTGGCTATGATTGCACACTTAAAAAATGGTTGTACATCGACATTCCCTAAATAATTTAAAAACAGGCGATTTCACTCCAGTTAAGAAAAATTTCAATTAAGCAAAAAGGCTTTAGCTGTGGAATTATAACATTCCTTAAATTATATATCACTTAGAAATTCTTTAAATTATTTATAATGATACATTCTTTATACTAACATATAAAGGGTGCATCTTGCAATAGGTGTACCGAAATTGTCTGCTGCCCTTCTCATCCACTATTTAATCTATCATTAACATTAGTATATGAATTATGCGTTCTTTAGAAGACATATATGACAATAGTAAGCATTATTAGGTCTACCAACAAGGTAAGTCCCACTAATTAAAATTTAAGCTTAAAGATAATTGGCATTTTCTAAACACCGGCCCCCAACTCTGCTCCCGGTCTATCTTTGAATAATACTGAATGGGATCAGTTCACTTCTGCATCACGTGACCTGCAGGATAGATGAGACAGGATAGAAGATGAAGAAGAAAGATGATGAAGGAGTAGAAAGAAGGGAAAGGAATGGGGGTATGAAGGAGAAGGATAGAGTGGGAAGAAGGATGTAGTAGATGAATAAGGAATGGGGATGATGAAGAAGGAGAAGTAGGATGAAGGAGGAAGAGTAAGGAAGGAGGAAGGAGAAGGAGAAATAGAAGTATAGAGGAGGATGTAGCAGAGGAATAAGGAAGGATGGGGATGATGAAGAAGAAGGAGAAGGAGGATGAAGGAGGAAGAGTAAGGAAGGAGGAAGAAGGAGAAGGATAGAGGAGGAAGGAGGAGGATGTAGTAGAGGAATAAGAGAGGATGGGGATGATGAAGAAGGAGAAGGAAGATGACAGAGGAAGAGTAAGGAAGGAGGAAGAAGGAGAAGGATAGAGGAGGAAGGAGGAGGATGTAGTAGAGGAATAAGGAAGGATGGGGATGATGAAGAAGGAGAAGGAAGATGACAGAGGAAGAGTAAGGAAGGAGGAAGAAGGAGAAGGATAGATGAGGAAGGAGGAGGATGGAGGAGGGGTATAGAGATGACCCCTTTACAATTCACATCCCATGCCGGTGACCCCAGGAAATGAGCAAATTATGATGCATAATAATAAAATAGCTGCATTGTTTTACTTGCAATACATCCAGGGGCAAACGCAGGATTTCTACAGGGGGATTTCCAAATGTTTGAATGTTGAGGGGGTGTGGTCAGATCATTGAAGTGGCGGGACTTGTGCTTAATAAACGGTAATCCTCTTCCATCCCGCTCTTTGATCCCTTGTAATGCTACGTTTGGCTTGCTAATACAGCATTGCAGCGCAGCACAGCCCAGCACAGTCCTGCCTGTGCGGATTAGTGGGACTGGGTAAAAAAGATCTCCCCTTTTCCTGTAATTTATTTCCCACCCTCCCTCTTCCATGTAATTAATATTTTTAATTAACTGCCCCATATTTCATTTTCCATTCCCACCCATCATGGGTTTATCCATCCCATTAAAATAAGATATATAACGATTCAGGGGGCTGGTCTAGCTCCACTCATGGGTGTTTCTAGTGAAACCCAGCGATGTGTCTACTACCAACAGGTGGAAAAGATATATCAAATTACCAGACTCTGCTGGGAGTCCGGTTACAACCATATAGAGAGACCCAACTGACCATCATATTATATTGAGAAAGAACAGCATACATTATCGCACACACAATCCCATAAAATAAAGTGGGGCTCCCCTGAGGGTAGAGACCTCACTGTGAGTTCCAGGCTCAATCAAGGTTGTAGAAACTAAACACTGCTGATTCAGACATGCTCCAAACAGCACTGAAAATCCTTTCCAGGCAATCAGCACGGAGTAAAACACTTTATTTTAAACTGCATTTAAAAAACAGCATATTAATTATTAGTGACCCCATGAAAACCTTAAGTAAAACCAGATGGGCCATCCAGCTGTAAACTCTGATATCTTTTGTGCCTACTTGGCACAATAAACCAGTACTTACATAAACCTATGGCTGGAAGGGAGGAAAACTACATTTGGACAACAGCAAATACCAAGTAAAGGTGGTATCTAGCTTCAGCATTCAGTCCTACTATTGCAGCAAATAGACAGCCCGGGGTCTTGCACAGAAAGCATACCGGTCAACAATTCTCTACACAGTCCCTCACAGTGGAAGGAAGTGATGAGTATAAAGTACCTCCTTATTTCTGTCCCCCGCACAGCAGCTTTCTGTATTAAAGCACAACTTGCTTTCAGGTTACTACAGACGCTCCTAGCATCAACCCTGTCACAAGTTAGCTATGCAGGTTTGATAGCAGTGATGTGACAAGTGATGGAGGTCAATAATCCATATTAAATGAATAGCAACAGCTGTCCATATTTATGAGCGGTGCCCATTTTCTTGGGGCCTGAGAGGTTAGTTTACATACCACTGTAATAATTTCACAGTATTTTACACATTTTACACAGTTCTCAACACACTATGCCACACCCAAACCCTTTACACATGTAAGCCCAATAATACTTTTAGCTCTCTAGTTGGTGCATACTGGTGACATGTGATCCTTCACAATATATCCCTATGCATAAACAAGGCACAGTGGCTAAGTGGTTAGCACTTCTGCCTCCCAGCACTGGGGTCATGAGTTCAATTCCCAGCCATGGCCTTATCTGTGAGGAGTTTGTATGTTCTCCCTGTGTTTGTGTGGGTTTCCTCTGGGTGCTCCGGTTTCCTCCCAAACTCCCAAAAACTGATTGCTAACAAATTGACCCTAGTCTGTGCGTGTGTGTGTTTGTGTCTGTCTGTCTGTGTGTGTTAGGAAATTTAGACTGTAAGCCCCAATGGGGCAGAGACTGATGTGAGTGAGTTCTCTGTTCAGCGCTGCGGACTTAGTGGCGCTATATAAATAAATGGTAATAATAATAATAATAATAATAATCCTTAGACGCAGTACTTTACACAGGTGCCTTTGAAGAGAGACCACTTACATCCCTCTTACATCCCTGGTGATCGTGTTATCAATTTTCCCTAGAAACAATAGCACACTCTCACTCTGTGCAAAAAAGCACCTTGAATTCAAACAGTCACTTGAATAAATAATGTGTAATCACATACAGCAGGTAACAGGATAAACCACTTGAAAAAATCCAGCTACAGATTTCCATAGCAAATATCACAACTTTCTCTGTAAACTCAAAATGATTGCTTCTCATGGGCTGAATTGTAGTCACACAAAATGGTGGGTAACAAGCTCAATTCTCTCTGTTCAGCAGCTTTATTTGTTAGAGCAGCAAACTATATCACTTGAAGGAGATCAAACTCAGTATCTCAAAACTAACCACCCTCTCTCCCTAATCACTATTGCCCTTGCAAAATATATCTCAGTACAAAAAGGCATAACACAAAATCCCATCTTCAGGACTCCCCACACTATCCATAAGCTCTTCACTCTAAGGTGTATATTTACTAAACTGCGGGTTTGAAAAAGTGGATATGTTGACAATAGCAACCAATCAGATTCAAGTTATCATTTATTTAGTACAAAATGATAGCTAGAATTTTATTGGTTGCTATAGGCAACATCTCCACTTTTTCAAACCCCCAGTTTAGTACATATACCCCTAAGACTAGTATCTCAGCCTAGCAGCAAATAATTCTTCCACTCCAAGTTACTTGTTTGGACTCTCCTTCAATGGCTGCTGTCTTTCACTTTGTTACTGCCAACATGACTAACAGTGCAAACCACTTTTACTATAGATGATACTATTAGTGTGAACCATGTGGGATGCTGCCTTCTATCTCCGTTACTGTCCACAATAGGCCCTGATAAGGCTGCCTTCACTGACCCCGAGAGGCTAAAGGCAACAGCATCACATCCACGCCCCCATGTTTAACAATTGCGCCAAAAATGCAGCTCACTGTGCGCTCAGTACTGAACTTGTGATGTGTTGTATATACATATTTCATACCGACCAGTTAGTTAGAGTAAAATTAACTGCTAGTGGATTATAATTACCCTAAAAGGGAAGTTACTGTGCTAAAATGTGTTGCCTTTGTACTGTACATGTGTCTGCCACCCCCAAGAGGGCAAAAGTTTTACAGTTATATAGAGGAATGTTAGACTGCTAGATTATAACTGGGATCACTATTATTCATCATGTTGTAGGACCGCCCATTTCACTGATAACCAGTGTGCACTTTGATCCCTATATATTCCAAGTTGTCATTCTATTAGTGTGAGACTGCGTGCAGGGTGCCAGGAGAGGTTTGCTGAGTGGACCCTTGGTAGGAGAAGAACAATCTATTATCCTGAGGACTTTAATCAAAATCCAGGTGGAGGGACTGTGCCAAGAGACTGAGGTAAGAAGTCCTGATAGACACATCGAGAGACTTACTAATCCCAGGTATCAGAACACACAGGATCACAGAATTCCGAGGTGCATTATTCCTTATATTACACAAGTTTCCTTATGAACACTGAGGTGATGACATCAGAATTTATGGATTTTATCATAAGATATTAGAATTTAATGTTTATACAGACATAAATATGACTTGTGTATTATAATGGTATATATCTCTCAGGCATACATCCCTGTCATTACATATCTCTGTCTGTGGACGTGACTGCTTAGCCCCGCCCTCTGTACTGATCTTTATCATAAGGAAGTTTTGCACAAAAAAATGTCAAGGTCTAGGAAAACAACAGTGGTGGAAAAGTTAGGTTAAAAATAAGAATCAATAAGGCAATGCTAATCTAATCACTACTCAAATAGGGTTATTGTCGAACCCTCATAGAAAATGACAAACATGGGACTGAGAATGGTGCCATAAAGAGAATGCCCAAGCTACTCTTGTAACACTTATGTAATGTAATAATATATAATAAACGTCTGATTTAAAGAAATCATTTATTGAAAACATACAAACAAATCAGACTTATTTAAAATAACACAGTATGTACCCTAATCGCAAACTAATCTATATGCAATCAACCATATCACCCAATAGTCAGAACTACACTGGAATCTTGGTAACTGTTTATAGCGGAGCTAGATTTGGGCATCCAAAAGCTGTATTTAATTTCATCACCATTGTTCCATAATGTACAGGAGAATCAAATTTTCATAGACCTCTTTCTTAAGAACATTCAGTCCTAAGTAAGAGATCCTATATTGAACGAAAACTATATGTCTGTAGTAACGGATAGAACATCCAACAGTGCAAATGGAAAGCAATAGATCATCAGTATCGAGATACAATTACCCCCTGGTGGCCACCATCCATCATGTTAGGTCTTCCCTTCTTAGTTCACATATAAAAGCTGAGGTCCATAATATTCTGTATAAATGAAAAGCAGTCTGTTCCCGATAGTGGATAACTGAACAGCTGATGCATTTCGTTTGGCTGATCAAACTCTTTCAAAGCTCAGTTACCTAAGTCCAAATGTATTTCTGACTACTGGACGTAGCAGTGATGTGGGTAGTTTGAGAATATGGTATGTATTGTTCATAAGAAAGTTTTCTTAATTCCTTAATTTTAGTATGGCGTCTGCAGACCAGGGAACCAAGCTGAGCTGCTCCATCTGCCTGACCCATTATACAGATCCTGTATCCCTGAGATGTGGACACAACTTCTGCCGGGTCTGTATTGAGAAGATGATGGATACTCATGCGCGGTCTGGAGTTTATTCCTGTCCTGATTGCAGAACAGAGTATCGTAAGCGTCCTATACTGGAGAAGAACAGGAATTTGAGTAACACTGTGGAGCGTTTTCTATCTACTCAGCCAGAGACCAAGATCTTCTGTACTTACTGTGACTCTCCTGTACCGGCTACTAAATCATGTCTGCTCTGTGAAGCTTCTTTTTGTGATAAACATTTAAGTAAACACAATAAAGCCGCTGAACATGTTATAACTGAACCCACTGTTTCGTTTAAGGACAGAAAATGTTCTGTACATAAGGAGATTGTGAAATATTACTGCTCTGAGGATTCAGCCACTATCTGTATGTCCTGCTGGGTGGCTGGAGACCACCGGGGTCACCAAGTGGAGCCTCTAGATGTGGCCTCAGAGAATAAAAAAGAAACACTGAGAAATGTTACTGAGACCCTGAAGTCTGAGAGAGAGGAAACTGAGAGAAGAGTCCAGAGGCTGCAGAGTCACAGGAGAGAGGAGAAGGAAAAAGCCTCTGGTGTCACTGAGAGAGTCACTGGTCTGTTTAGAGACATCAGGGAGAAGTTAGACACTCTGGAGAGAGGAGTCCTGAGTGAGATCTCCAGACAGGAAGAGAAGATCTCACTCTCAGTCTCTGATCTGATCTCACAGCTGGAAATACAGAAGGACGAGCTGTCCAGGAAGATTATTAGAATTGAGAAGTTGTGTACAATCACAGATCCATTAACTGTGTTGAAGAAAAAAATAGAAGGTGATGTCATCAGTGACAGGCGCTGTGATGTCATCAGTGATGGAAGAGTTGCTGGATGTGTCGATGAGAGAATTATCTCACAGATGATACAACAGGGACTTTCACAAGTTGTTGATAGTCTGATTGATCTAAAGAGAAACAGACAGTTCTCAGTGATAAAAAAATCAGACATATTACTGGATATAAACACAGCCTGTAATCACATTATTATATCAGAGGATTGGAGAACTGCTTCCTATACTGATGTAAATCAGAACAGACCAGATGGACCAGAGAGATTTAAATCCAAGCAGGTTTTAAGCACTCGTAGTTTCTCAACTGGGAGACATTACTGGGAAGTGGATGTGAGTAGGGAAGAGAAATGGCTCATTGGGCTCTCCAGTCAGAGTATAGAGAGAAAGATAGTGGGTAATGAATCATACATTGGTTATAATGACAAATCATGGGGTCTGTCCTTTGTGAAACACCTTAAAACATGTCATAACAATATACATAAAGAATTAAATGAAATAAATTTAGGTTCTCCTGTGCAGACAGTGGGGATATATCTGGACTATGAGGCCGGACGTCTGTCCTTCTATCAGCTGTGTGACCCCATCAGACACTTACACACCTTCACTGCCACCTTCACCGAGCCTGTGCATGCTGCCTTCTATGTGTTTAATTCCTGTGTCAAAATCATAAAGTGAATACTGTAATAAGGAGAGTCCTTGCAAGACACAAAATATATGTTTTTTTTACTATAAAACAAATCAATTATATTGTTATAATGTATTTTTTTAATTTTTTTTTCAAATTACCAGCTATCATGAACGTAATTACAAGGACTGACACAAGACTGTTGTTGAGTTGAGATCTGATTGTTCTTGAATTTATATATGTGTCTGTCACATAGTAACTCCCACCCAAACTTTTGTGTGGAACAGGCCCCCTTAGTAGCAGAGAACAGAGCTGTGGTGACCAATGGAGGCTACAGTAGGACCTGCTAGATATGGGGAACAGCTGCACCCTTGCAAAGTAGAACTTTATAGTTTATAACTTAGTGAACTTCTCATGCAACAGGGGTGAGTTAATTGATCACAGTAATTTATAATTAAAGTGGGATTAAACCTTTATATGTAATACTTGTGATATTAAGATTATACTTGTTACACAATAATATATTTATCACTGTTTATCTATAATGACAACTTTAAAACACCACCATGCATGTCTTATTAAATATTGTGCGGCAAGCATTTAAATCTTTTAATTTTGTGTTGTGCAGTTATCATTTTTTTGATACAACTCTTAATCAACACAGTAGTTATGCAATGAATCAGATGTAATTTTGTGTTTGTGCAGTTGTATTCTTTTATGAATTGTTCCCTCAATACATCAATTATCAACATTTTTATTATGAAATATCTTCTGTATTATATATCCCAAATTAACGCTTGTGTGAAACTGACACTAAATCCCTACAAGATTATGTCATTATATGTGAAAAAAGACACATTGGTTTTTTAACCAAAAAACTTTACTTATAAACCAAAACAAAAATCTCCAGCAACTTTAATCATCCAGTAGACGATTTTTTTCACATCTTGGATTATAATTGTCCATAATTGTCCATGCCTCCCATAGAATTATCTTTACTGAAAGTAATTACTGAGAAACAGGCAAGTCAAGGAAAATGATATCTATCTATCTATCTATCTATCTATCTATCTAGCAAAATGTTTGATATATTATTCATGTGGCAAAATTATACACAATTAATAGACCATTGTCTTCTAAGCACTTCAATAAACATATTGGCTTATAAATTAAGAATTGCGTGTGAGAGTCATTTGTATAGATGGGGGAGGGGGCAAACAAGTCAAGAAAGGGAGGATGGGTGGAGAAGGGGGGGGGGAATTACAGCTTTGTCTTAGGAGCTGTAGTTTTATTTTAGAAATGTATATGGGGGGTTGCATTAATTAAATATTTTTAGCCTGCATATGTCATATGTGACTACTTTATACTACAAATGCTTCCAGTTACATGAATAATATATCAGACATATACATTCTTTCTGGTATTGACTCTATAATAGTTACCTGGTTGGGGGGCACGGTGGTTCGTCCTCCACCTCCATCTCCACCTTTAAATCAGAGGTAGAGGAGACCAGGCCCACCTCATATTACTCCTCTTCTGCCTCCTCCTCTGGGCCTACCATGGTGCGGAGCTCCTCCTCTTCTGGGCCTACCATGGTGCGGAGCTCCTCCTCTTCTGGGCCTACCATGGTGCGGAGCTCCTCCTCTTCTGGGCCTACCATGGTGCGGAGCTCCTCCTCTTCTGGACATGCCAAGGTGTTGGGCTCCTCCTATTCTGAGCATGATGGGGTGTGGGGTTTCTCCTCTGGACTTACCATGGTGTTGGGCTCCTCCTCTTGAGGGCATGTCGGGGAGAGGGACTCTTCATCTGGCCCTAATATCATGTGGGGCTACTCCTCCTCTGGGCATGCTGGGGTCCTCCTATGGGGGTACCATGATGTGGAGCTCCTTCTCTTGAGGGCATGTCAGGGTGTGGGGCTCATCGTCTGGGCATACTATGGTGTGGGCCTACTCCTCTTCTGGGCATGCTGGGGTGTGGGGCTCAGCCTATGGGGCTACTACTCTGGGCCTGCTGGATTTGGATCTCCTCTTCTGGACCAGGTAGGGATAGAACATATTCAATGTACATGTACAATGTACTTCTTGCATGTGGGTGAGGAAGGCAGGGGCACACTTTGTACACTTAAAAGTGCGACAACAAGAATATTAATTTTTAAATGGGACTCAGGATTTCTGGCAAGAAAAAATATTATGCCACACATGTGGTTCTTAGTAACCATTTATAACAAAGTCTGAATGGTCAATCTATCTATTTAATAATATATTATCTATCTATCTATTTTTGGGAGGTCATTCAAGAACCTTAAAAACCTTTTCCCCAAAATGTACAGAAAAAAATGTTTACAATGTTTTAGACAAACTATAATCATCACAAATTGGTTTTTTTAAAACACCCTAACAAGTGCTGTGTTTGATGTAAACATACAAATATGAAATCCTACAATGCCTAATACTCCTCCGCAGAGGCAGATCTGACTGTCTTCAGGTGAGATCATTCGTTTTCCTTTGGACTTGGCAGATGTCGCGCTGCACCCCCAGTCTGTGCCAAATTTTGTGGCAGTTGACCCTATAGACCACCAACTTCATCCAGCAAGGTGCATGTCCCTGTATTTTACATTCAGGTTCAGTTCAGCCACTGAGAAATTGTTACCCTCATGGTCTGATTTTCTTTTTATATAAATTTTAAGCTGTTTTCCACACTGACTGGCACATCACATGGGGCTGCAGAAGAAGACATCAGGATGCTAATGAGACAGACGCCCACTATCTGCAGAGCAACCAAGTTGCCATTTTAATTAAGTTGACATCGCTATTGCTACTACAATGGCTGCTGCGACTAAGACACAAATAGGACTAATAAAATAACCCGCATAGTTGGCACTTACTGTACTTCTGATGCACTTACACCCCTTCATAAAAGTGTAAGATGTGCAGAAGGAGCAAAATTTGTGTACATGTGCATTGTAACATTATGTATATTATGCAAAAAAAATTATCCTTACAATCAACTCTACATGAGGCCCTGTAGGTGTACATGAATATATTGTCACTGCATGTATGAGATGATGTATTGTAACTTTATGTGTGGATCTTTGTTTCACATTCTCAGACCATGATGTTAGACATGAAATCAGATAAAAAATTATATAGACCACTTAGAGAGACTGTAGAAATGTGAAATAGGCTCTACATTGTATTTTGTTTATAGATAAGCAACTGTAAATCTAACAAATATAGCACATACAGTTCACATTTTTTACTTAGGTACAGTACTACTGCCATCTACGGTGCACAGTTAGTATTGGTTTCTGAAACTTAAGTTTTGGAATCAATTATTTCAGGTTCGTTAAAATGATGAAAAACATGACCGTTCTCCTCAATCAACAGGTATATATCCAGGGAATTGTTTATTACTCTTATTTAGAAAGTTAAGAAAATCATAGTGCTATATATTATTTGTGTCAGCTTGTTATTATTTTTTATGCTAGTATTTTAGGATTGAAGCTAAAGTTTAAATTCTGGGTGCAGTTCCTTAAGAATAATGCTATGGATTTGGAAAATAAGCATTTAATCTACATGATCTGAGATAATATACATTACAATCTGATTGGATTACTATATTTAAATAATGCATTTTCACACAGTGGGCATGTAACATGTTAAAATTTGTATATAACCTTTGTTTGCCTGGGTGGTTGACTGCAGTGTGTTGTGTATAGCTATTAACAGGTGTGCATAAAGGTGAGCTCCCTAACTAGCGGTGGTAATCGTTTCTACGATTACCACAATTCCGACACAGACAATCCCTGCAAAAAAAATTCCAAAATAATGAAAACCCGAATGATAATTAAACAGAGTTACCTTTAATCCGACGATGGAGATCTCCGATTGGATCACCATGCTGACAGCAAGGCATTCCGATTGAAGAAGTGTTCGGCACTGCAGGGTGACGTCATCGCGATGTCTGTCAATACAAATTTGAAGCTCCTATTAGACCAAGGAATCTTATTAGACCAGGAGGGTAGTGTCACAAATGGTAGGCCACAGACCTGAGCATCTGGATGGCTAATTGTGCAGTAGGACCAACATCAGGGTCACTGTAGTCCTTCATCAGTCCAATAAAATGTAAATAGTCATCGGGTAGGTAGATGGGGCTGATCATACTAAATGATGCATGTAGTGTGTAATGATGTAATAACTAATAATTTTTAAAAAATCAATTATTGTGACTAAAATCTTTTGCTTTTGTTTCTTCTACAGATGTTGGATGAGTTGCAAGGCACCACAGACAACGTGAATAGATCCTGGGACTGCGGAATGAAATCCAAAACGTCCGGTCAGGTATCTCCAACATCGTATAATACCTGAAATTATTGGAGGACTTCATCTAGCTTTTATATATTTTACAAAAAATCCTATTTACTAATTATTTTATTTATTTTATTATGATTAATATTTGTTTTAGAAATCACATATATCTGATTAAATAATGAGATAGTGATTAATCAGCGCTTCCTATATGAAAACATTTGAATGCTTTCAATAAGGGAATGTGAGGGGGATTCTGACCCTCTCACCGGTAAGTATAGAAAATTATTCCCAAAGGAGCAAGGTGTGGTGCAAACACTAGATCAGGGGTCAGGGAACTTTTTTACCTTTTACCCCCAAATATATTTAGATACGCCGACGTTACCCCCTTGATTTGAAAGGAAGGAAATTATATATTATTAATTATTGGAATTCAAAATTTTATTGAATCTATTCAAAATTTCTTTGAAAGCTTCAACTTCAAAACTTCAGGTTTTGGAGAAATGATGTTGCTTCATTTTTGATACCAGAGCATCAATATTGGGGTATGTTGATGTCAGAGCAATTTGGATACAGTCTTCAGCGTCCAATCGATTTCTCTGCTTTGTTTTTATGTTCGTTAGAGTGGAAAATCCTTGTTCGCAAAGGTAGGTTGTTGCAAAAGGCAGCAGCTTTTTGACTGCCTCCTCATGTGCAATTTTGATGCCTTTGCAGCTGCTGACATCCAAAAATATGACAGATCTGCTTTGTTTTCAAATACAATACGTGCTTCATTATTGTATCAAAGCTCAAGAAGTGCCTCTGCCAACCCTTGAGGCTCTTCTGGTACAACAGCAATTTCACATTTAAAGGGGTCTACAATCCAACTGACAGCATGTGAATCGGCAGCATTACCCCCAGGAATTTAATTTTTACCCCATTTGGGGTAATTTACCCCTGTTCCCTGACCACTGCACTAGATGTTAGTGTGCTGGTGTAGAAGAATATACACACAAGAGGTACAGGTGGGTGAGAGACTAGTGTAATAGGTAATAATGCAAGTATAGGTGAATTCAGCACAAAAAGGCTAGTACAAAAATATATATGTGAAACACAAAGCCACAAAAAACAGTTCACAGTTCCTGCAGAGCAGGAATAACCCTAAAACCATGCAGAGTTTGTACTATTATTGACCTTAATGCAGATCGAGTGCAGATCCTACCAAGCGCTTTGCACTTGAGTACCGAGTACCTGTGAGCATATCACGCTCTACAGGATAGGCGTCTTGCTATAGGTGAAGACCTATATCTGCCTTGTTCTAATATATTATCTAGTTTCCAGCGGGAGCCCGTAACACTTTGCAACTGAAATTCAGAAGGCAGTGGAGGAATAATATCACTGCAAAAACCTAACCTAAGCATGTAATTTCAGTTTGAAATGGAAAAAACATATGGATACCTGAACAGAGAAATAGAATTCCTTAAGAAGATGATCAATGACTTGGAAAATCGAGAAAGTCACAAAAACCTCCATATAAGGAACATCCCAGGACTGATAGTTACCAGTGCACAAAAATTACCTTATCAACCCATCAGATTTATCTAAAACTGTTCTAAACCCAAGGACTTGGACCCTCCTTGGGATGCTCTACGTGGCACCTTCTTCAATAGTGAAAAGAAGAGATCTCAGAGAAGCGACCTGCACACTATGAAGTAATATAGATGGACTTTCAGACTGATAGTACATATAGGAGGCAGATAGATGAAGGCAGGAATCTGGAAACAAACATCCTCATCATTCCTTGCAAAAATAAACTCTTTAACATTGCAGATTTGAATAGGCTCATAAACAATTTTTTGATCCAACAGAGTCTGTAAACAACTGAATATCTATTGAGAGGAGAAATGCATTTCTTGTTAGCTGGAATGAACGAAAGAAGTTTGTGATGGCTTAATCAAAACATCTTATGACAAAAGCATAAGATGCTCCCTAAGCGAACAAGCTGAGAGCAAAAGGCCATTAATGGTGTGAGAGATATCTTGAATGCGACCCTAGAATCATGCAATCTGCAGGGCTCACTCTCGATCAATACACTCAGTAATCTCAACAGTATTTGTCATCTTGTAATTTACCTAAAATAACTGAAGCTCCTTCCAGAGGTTCAACCAACACAGTTCAGAGGAAGATATCCTTAAAAATACAAAAAACATCTAAAACTTCTGTCCTTGACCGCTTCTCAATGACTTACTATACGACATTTCTACAAAAATTCATTCCTCAGCTAGTTCAGTTTTTATCTATATATTACACACAGATTTAATCAAATCCAGAATAATCGTAATTACAAAACCCAACAAAGATCCCATCAGATGCTCTAATTATAAACATAGTTTCCCCCTGAACTGTCGAACAAATGTAACAATAATTTGACCACTCTCATTGACTCAGACCAACTGGGTTTTGTCCCTGCAGATTAAGCAACAGATAAAAGGAGAAAGTTAAACCTCATCTATCATATCAATAAAATCAAACTCCCCCTTTAGTGGTAGATGAGGAAAAAGCACTTGACCGTGTATCTTGGCCCTTTATGTTTTCTACACTAAAAAGTTTGGATTTCAGGGAGATCTTTTTGCAAGATATTCAACCTCTATATTAAAAACCTTTATCTCTCGTTATGACAAATGGTCAGGCCCGGCGCTCCCATTAGGCAAGGTTAGGCACTTGCCTAGGGCGCCGGGCTCTGGAGGGCGCCTGGAGGGCGCCACAGTATTCTAAAATACTTTAAAACTGTGCGGCGACCGCTGACCATACCTGTCACGGCCGCCGCACAGCATTCAGATGGACGGGGAGGGGGGGAAGAGGCTATTTTGTCACCACCGCCGCCTCTCTGCTCCGTCTCCTCCCCTCCACTTACTAGTGTCAGTGAGTGGAGGGGAGGAGACAGAGCAGAGAGGCGGCGGTGGTGAGACAAGGTAAGAAGAGGAGGCAGGAGGGAGGCGATTTTTGCGGGGGGGGGGAGGGCGGTGATTTTTGCGGGGGGGGGGGCGCTTTTTTAAAAATGCCTAGGGCGCCGTGGACCCTAGCACCGGCCCTGCAAATGGTTTGAACTCAAACTGGTTCATTTTGGGCAATGGCACAAGACAAAGGTGTCTTTTATTTCCATTATTTTTGTCCTTTTGTTTTGAGCAGCTGAAATCAGAAGAAAGCAAAATCTCAGGGGTTTTTTTTGTGATTGCATACTTCTCACCTTAGCAATCTCACTTCCCAACTTATTTGTAGAATTAAATAAATATGGTACTCTTTCAGGATATAAAATAAATTATCCAAATTCGGAATTCTCCATATATTGTACCTCATTAAATATTAGTAGGGTTAGAATCAAAATTTAAGTCTCTGTGACGTCCCTTAGCAATTTAATATTTGGGAGTATATCAGACTATCTATAACTATAAGATTATGCACAATTATTTTAAGTGAACTATAGTCTCACACTGATCGCTATCCACTAAGACAGCAGCAATACATTATATCATTTGTAGTTTGGCAGCGAAAATGTAATTTAAATGAATATTTAATCCAGATTATCGCATTTATTCCAAACACTTCACCATCTTTCAAAATTATTTTCTTGCAGCTCGTTGAATCACACAGTCTCATGGTTCTCTAAAACTGGATTTAAAACGTGGGTAGATAGCGTCAATTGTGTATAAACTATAGATTTGATTGAACAAATCACATACATTCTAAAACCTTGTGATCCACTAGTAAATCCTTTGAAAAATTTGAACACATCAGAGGAATGGTTGATAATACTATTATATAATATGGCAAAATACCTTGAAGATAAAGAATAGAAGAAATCTACCACCCATCTAGGAATGCCTAAACTAATTGTATCTGGAATGTATTGTAGAACAATACTATCATGACACACCCCAACACCTGGGAACCCTGGTACCAGTACAGGAACTATGTTTATAAGCTACAGTTAAATGTTAAATATTACTTCCTACAATGCAGTTGTGTTGCTCCCCACTTTAGTATCAATTAACCTTCACCCTTTACTATTTAAGTTAAAAAAAAGAAACCATGCAGAGTTTGTACTATTAAAAACACTGGGAGAGAAGTAAACCGATCTCCTCCAGCTCAGGACTGAAAATCCAAGTCCTTTTGCCTAGATGAAAAGGATGTGCCTCTCTGTGTCGCTCCGCACAGCAAGGAATTCCCCTAGGAGTGTGCTCTTTTCACCCCATTATGTCATTTCAATAATCTCAGTCCCCAAAACCAGGCGCACCTGTATACCTACTCTGCACCAAAGTACGCCCTCACTTCACTCTACGGCTGGCCACTGCAAGCTTCTCCTCCGCAAATGTCTCCATGCAATTTTACCAGTGTTATAAGACAGTGGTGGAATGATAGAGCTCAATCAACATCAATATTAAAGCAAATGGGAACATAAACATATCTGTTGTTGCAATGCTTTTAGATAAAGCAAATCTC
The DNA here is from genome assembly GCF_038048845.1 of Mixophyes fleayi. Classification (NCBI taxonomy): domain Eukaryota; kingdom Metazoa; phylum Chordata; class Amphibia; order Anura; family Limnodynastidae; genus Mixophyes; species Mixophyes fleayi. The sequence continues at coordinate 12,770,186 of NC_134408.1, forward strand.
TGAAATTTAAAAAATACATTCAGAAATTCAAATAATATTCAAATTATTAATTGTGCTTGAATTTAGGCCATGTGGATAGTTTAACAGCATGGTACAAAGACCAATGATGTACTTTAACCCACAGCCACCAATCAGATCTCAGCATTACCCAGTCTACGCTAATCAGACAAATGAAACCGGACAACTTTTTGGCTGCTATGAGTTACAGCAGATTGTATGTTTTTGTACCATGTTATTAAACAATTAGGGTACGCTCTCACTTGCTTCCTTTACTCTCCTAATCAATAAGAAACCGCCGGGTAGCAACCAAAAGCCTGGTCTGACCCCAACGGTGGGGTCAGGTGGGTTGGGCAGGTGCAATTTGTATTTTGTGGCCAGCCTGGCCTGCGTCTGCACTGTACTGTACTTTGCAGAGTTTGGCAGCCATGAGACAGACAGAGGGCACTCCCTGGCCAGCCCATTGTAGTTTTTCTTAAAGATTTTAAACTCCAATAATTTATGGTCAAAATAAATGAAGCTTGATGGTAACAGTTCAGTTTCAATTGGTCTTAAGTCTTTGCTAAATCCTAGTGTTGTACAGCTGGGAAGCAGCAGCAGTTGGATATGACAGATAATCCAAATTCCACTAAACTTTTCCAATCTCCAGTCCGTAGTTGAAGGAAGACAACTAGGGGGTTAGACCATCCTCAAGGGGATCCAACAATGTCACCATTCCTTCTGGCTTCATCATCTCTTCTGTGAAAACTTCCCAAGAATGTCTTTGACTTTTTCTCCAGCTACAGTCACGAAAGCCTTTACTCTTTCATGGGTAGTTTTATCAAGTTAGGATTTGATTACTTTTATATTTGCCTTGATATACTTTATGTATGACTCCTTGGTGAAGCAAGTTTTCTGAAGCTTATAGTTTAATATCAAATTAACCCCTCTGACTATTGCTGATCCTGCCCCCTCTTCCACCCTCTCAGCAGACACATTTCCACCAATGAAAACATCATCATTTGCACCTTGTTCTCTGGTGACCCCTGTTCCCCCACTGTAGTGTCAGTTATTTTGTAGATGACAGAGAACATTTAATCTCCGTTGATGATATCCTGTAGATGATCATGGTGGTCGGCTGGGTGTTGTCGCACCAGAGCAGTCTCCAGGACTCTCAGTGTTGGCGCAGGGTAGGGAGCAAAAAAGGGATCTGGTGATTTAAACACAGTTGAGGTGACAATGGAGCATCCTAGGTCTGCTTCTTATCCTAGTAGTATATCTTAAACGGACAGAGATCAAAAGAGATAGTTATAGAGAAGGGTTAGTAGAGACCTAATGATAGGCGTAATAAAAAAAATTGATCAATGGCGGCAATAAATAAAAATCACTTAATATCGCAATTTACCAAGAAAATTGTGTCAACATGAAATTGCGTCCATGTGCATGCTGGCAATAGTAGTCTTCTGGCAATCTTAGTGCACCAAGTATATAATATAAATGGTGCCCACATCTTGATATAAATTTTGCCCCATCATACTTATCTCCCCCTTAATTTCATTATAAAATAATATTGAACCCTTCATTTCATTATATAATATTACTGCCCCACTTAATTAAAAATTAATTTTTGGCAGAATAATTTCATTATGAAATTAAATTTACCCCTTTAGTCACTCAAAGGACTGATTGTGTGATGGATTAGTTGTGATAATTACTTCATCATCATCATCATCATCATCACCATTTATTTATATAGCGCCACTGATTCCGCAGCGCTGTACAGAGAACTCATTCACATCATTCCCTGCCCCATTGGAGCTTACAGTCTAAATTCCCTAACACACACACACACAGACAGACATAGAGAGAGAGAGTGAGAGACTAGGGTCAATTTTGATAGCAGCCAATTAACCTACTAGTACGTTTTTGGAGTGTGGGAGGAAACCGGAGCACCCGGAGGAAAGCCACGCAAACACAGGGAGAACATACAAACTCCACACAGATAAGGCCATGAACAATGAGATCTTAAATGTAGCTATTGCTCCCCATTGACAGCTTTTCTCTCTTTCTCAACTTAGGCTTATACTTGAGTCAATAAGTTTTCCCAGTATTTTGTGGTAAAATTAGGTGCCTCGGCTTATATTCGGGTCGGCTTATACTCGAGTATATACGGTATGTGTATATACATATATATATATATATATATATATATATATATATATATATATATATATATATATATCATACAAGAGAAAAGTGGCAAATATAGTGTAGTATTATCCAACAAATGTCAGTAAACAGTAATGTGCTCTAATCAATATCCACGTACCAAAGAGAAATAAATATAAAGCTTATCTGATGTCTCTTTATTTGTTTTCTTTCAAATGTTTGACTGAAATGTTTCTTAAGTAATGTGCTGTCTGGTTCATAAGAAAATAGGAAATATTATTGTGTAATATATTATAGTGTATCATAATATAATGTAGTATATCATAGTGTAGTATATCATAGTGTAGTATATTATAGTGTAGTATATCATAGTGTAGTATATCATAGTGTAGTGTATCATAGTGTAGTATATCATAGTGTATTATATCATAGTGTAGTATATCATAGTGTAGTATATTATAGTGTGTAGTGTATCATAGTGTAGTATATCATAGTGTAGTATATCATAGTGTAGTATATTATAGTGTAGTATATCATAGTGTAGTATATCATAGTGTATTATATCATAGTGTAGTATATTATAGTGTGTAGTATATCATAGTGTAGTATATTATAGTGTGTAGTGTATCATAGTGTAGTATATCATAGTGTATTATATCATAGTGTAGTATATCAGTGTAGTATATCATAGTGTAGTATATCATAGTGTATTATATCATAGTGTAGTATATTATACTGTAGTATATTATAGTGTAGTATATCATAGTGTAGTATATCATAGTGTATTATATCATAGTGTAGTATATTATACTGTAGTATATTATAGTGTAGTATTTCATAGTGTAGTATATCATAGTGTAGTATATTATAGTGTAGTATATCATAGTGTAGTATATCATAGTGTAGTATATTTGAAAAATTAGGAATATTCAGATGTTGTAGCTGCATATGTGTACCAGAATATGTTATATACTGGGACTTTAGATTATCATTCAGAAATCCAGATTCATAAATTTCAAATAGAAAGTATGTTTAATGAACATAAAATGATACAGTGTTAGTGCATTAGGCGTAAATTCAATTAAAACATCAAGCTTATCTGTAAGGCGTCCAAATGAGATCTTGTAATCAATGAGACACCCCTGACCAGGAAACGGAGAGTCCCAGAGTCCAAATTGCCTCAGATAAGCAGCAACGTTCCAGGTGTGACAAACGCGTTTCGCAAAGTGACTTCTACATGGGGTGCATTCCAAATGAGTGACATTCGTGGGTATAAATAGTTCATTCCATTAAATGTACACAGTCCGCTTGCTGTATCAGAAAGCACTGCAATGATGTAAGAGATGCTGAATGTCTGGATGAGGGAATAATCTCACAATTACACAGGGAACTTTCACACGTTGCTGATAATCTGATTGATCTAAAGATAAAGAGACAGTTCTCAGTGGTGGAGAAATCAGACATATTACTAGATATAAAAACAGCCTCTAATTACATTATTATATCAGATGATCTCAGATCTGCTTCTTATACTAAGGTAAATCAGAACAGACCAGATGGACCTGAGAGGTTTATATCCCGGCAGGTATTAAGCTCCTGTAGTTTCTCATCTGGGAAACATTACTGGGAAGTGGATGTGAGAGAAGCAGAGAGATGGATGATAGGGGTGGCCGGTCATAGTATGGAGAGAAAGATAGATGGTAAGGAGTCATACATTGGTTATAATGACAAGTCATGGGGTCTGTACAATATTGACAAGCTAGGAACATGTCATAACAACATACATAAAATAGAAAAAGAAATAAATCTAGTTCCTGTGCAGACAGTGGGGATATATCTGGACTATGATGCCGGACGTCTGTCCTTCTATCAGCTGTGTGACCCCATCAGACACTTACACACCCTCACTACCACATTCACTGAGCCCCTGCATGCTGCGTTCTATGTGTCTGATAATTCCTGCATCAAAATCATACAGTAATTACTGTAACACAGAGCTGAGGTGACCATTGGAGGTTACACTCGGACCTGCTAGATATGGGAAGAAGAACTTTTTAAAGCTTTGAGGATTCGCAATGCTTAGTTTTGGGTGCAGTTTAAGAACAATGTCTTAGATTTGGATGATGACCTGAGCTTGACATTATGAAGTAATATATATATATTACATTCTGATGGGTTCTATGTTTAAATAATAAATATTGACTTGCATAAAATAACTGAGTTTGTTATATATATATATATATACACCGTATATACTCGTGTATAAGCCGATTTTTTCAGCACACTTTTTATGCTGATAAAACCCCCCTTGGCTTATACACGAGTGAACTTACCTGTTCCCCGGTCCCTCAGCTCTTAACTTCCACAGTGGAACGTATGTGCATTCCACTGACAGGAGGTTCGGAATTTGGAATGCAAACTTGCGTTCCACTGCGGAAGTAAGTAAAAGACTGAACTGATGCCCCACTATTTTCTGTTTGTACTTTCTTGCCTACTGCTAAAGGTATCCTGCATAGGAAGGGGAATAGACCTATTCAGCCACTGCACTTAAGCTCTATTTTCCCTTAAGCACTAGAAGTGTGTCTGGCCGCTTTGTGAGCTATCAGACTTCATTGAATACAGAGGCACAGAAAAGCAGCCAAATAAAACTGTTATGACAAGTTGTTGTTTGTTCACAGTGTAAAATATGCTCTAAGGAAAGAACCTACTTTTCTTTTAGGTGTGTATGTGTCAATTAACAGGAGTGTTTGCAATAGGGAGGAATCTTGTTCTTGTGGCTGCTCTGTTTTTCCTCCAGTTTATGTGCAGTTTGTTCCCCATGTTCAAACGCCCTTTCAGCATTTGTATATGAACAATGAGATCTTAAATGTAGCTATTGCTCCCCATTGACAGCTTTTCTCTCTTTCTCAACTTAGGCTTATACTCCAGTCAATAAGTTTTCCCAGTATTTTGTGGTAAAATTAGGTGCTTTGGCTTATATTCAGGTCGGCTTATACTCGAGTATATACGGTGTGTGTGTGTGTGTGTGTGTGTGTGTATGTGTGTGTGTGTGTGTGTGTGTGTGTGTGTGTGTATATATATATATATATATATATCATACAAGAGAAAAGTGGCAAATATAGTGTAGTATTATCCAACAAATGTCAGTAAACAGTAATGTGCTCTAATCAATATCCACGTACCAAAGAAATAAATATAAAGCTTATCTGATAATAATAATAATAAAAGCGGGCCTGATTCATTAAGGAAAGTTAACCAAAAAACTGAGTAAGCTTTCTTACTTAAGTGTACTGGAGAAAACCATATTGTAATGCAAGGGGTGCAAATAAGTTTATTATTTTGCACATAAGGGAAATAGTGACTTTTTTTTCATGTAGCACACAAATACTTGATAGTTTATTTGTACGCTGAAATGTAAAGTTGATATATTACATCCCCTACCCCAACTATAAATCTGTAATCACATTTTAAATTTACCTCACCCTCCTATGCAACATGGTTTTGCCTTACTTGCTTACTTTTGCTTAACTTTCCTTAATGAATCAGGCCCAGCGTCTTTACCCAAATGAGTTAGGCCATAAGCTGCCCCAACAAGTCTTGGGAAAATGCCTTTGGAGCAACACTACCTAGTCCATCTTTCATATTATTATTATTAGATTTGTAAGGTGCCACAGTGCTCCGCAGCGCCATACAGTAAGAAAAACAATGCATAGATAAAACAAGGATATACAAAGTAGACAATATAAATGCAGACATGAAAACAAAGGGTATGGAGGACCCTGCTCATTAGAGAGCCTACATTCTTGATCATATCTCTTGCACTTTCAGATGGCTTTTTCATGTAGGGAACATACCTGTTACACATCAATAAATTAACGAGAAACATTACATTAACTGATGATGGCATTTTGTGCCAGACTTATAAGTGGGGTTGCTGTTTTCTTAGTAGCTTCATCTGCTCTTATGTCACCTACCGTGATCAGTGTTATATGTTTACTGATTTACAAGCCGTTGACTGAGATAGCTTTGAACCATGTAGTTAGCAATACAACATATGCACACAAATATATACACTATATGGACAAAAGTATTTGGCCATACCTGTTAATTATCAGACCCGTTGCCAGAGATGTATAAAATCAAGCACTTTAGCCATGCAGTCTCCATTTGCAAACATTTGTGATACAAAAATGTTAATTCTGAAGAGCTCAGTGACTTCAAGCATGGTATTGTGATAGGATGTCACCTTTGCAATAAGACGGTTCGTGAAATTACATCCGTGTTGGATATTCCACGGTCAACTGTAAATGATTTTATTCGATAGTGGAGGTGATTAGGAACAACAGCAACTCAGCCCTGAAGCGGTAGACCATGTAAAATCCCAGAGCGGGGTCAACGACTGCTAAGACGCATGGTGCGTAAAAGTCACCAACACGCTGCTGATTCCATAGCTGCATAGCTGAAGAGATCAGAACTTCCACTTACATTAATGTAAGCACAAAAACTGTGTGGTGGGAGCTTAATGGAATGGGTTTCCATGGCCGAGCAGCAGTATGCAAGTCTCACATCACCAAGACTAATGCCAAGCGTCAGATGGAGTGGTGTAAAGCACACTGACACTGGACTGTGGAGCAGTTGAAACGTATTCTGTGGCGTGTCAAATCACGCTTCTCTGTTTGGTAAGCCTGGGTTTGGCGGATGCTGGGAGAACGTTACCTGCCTGACTGCATTATGCCAACTGTGAAGTTTGGTGGAGAAGGGATAATGGTGTGGGGCTGTTTCTCAGGGTTTTGGCTAGGCCCCTTATCTCCATTGAAGGGCAATCTTAATGCTTAAGCATACCAACTCATTTTGGACAATGCTAAACTTCCAACTTTGTGGCAACAGATTGGGGTTGGCCCTTTTCTATTTCAACATGACTGTGTCCCAGTGCACAAAGCAAGGACTACAAAGACATGATTTGTTGAGTTCGGTGTGGAAGAACTTGACTGTCCTGCACAGAGTCCTGACCTCAACCCCATCGAACACCTTTGGGATGAGCTGGAGCAGAGATTGCGAGCCAGGCCTTCTCCTCCAACATCAGTGCCTGACCTCATAAATGCTCTACAGAATGAAATGTCATTACAGTTCCTTTCTAAGAACCGTTCTCTAAGTATTTGGGCCTGTGTTTCATATCATTCCTGTTTGGAACCATTTTGCCATAATCAGTTAAACTGACCTTTCTGGATGTTTTGAATCCAGTTGGTGTGATGACTGCTGGTAGAGGGGATGTAAGAATTGGAGTCAACCTCCTTGAAGAAGACTTTGGTTTAGTTTCTATTTGTAGAATGGCTGCAAGCCAGTGATGGCTGCATAGTTAGTGTGTCTAGTTCTAAGTGTGTCAATTACAAGTGTAACAAATTTAAATAGCATAATTCGGAGTTATACCGGAGTTACACAGGAGGAAACAGGAGAAGAACATTCTGCCTATTAACTCAGCTACACAAGGACTACAGTCGGTATTCACTTGAAACTCCATATTCTACCTCTGATGTTTTCAACTCACCCTGGCTACAAGCTCCATGCAGCATGAGGACTGTTTTGGACTCTGATCTTATTTTCTTCTCATCTCATGAAAGTTTGTTTTATCTGTCAGTTTGTTTTCACTGCAAAATCCACTATGTTTAATCAGCCTGCTGTACTACTTGCTCAGCCACTCCCTACCCATGCTACAGCTATTTCAGTCCCCTATCTCATCACTGTGCTTTAAATTCTACTTAATGCTTTGTCTGACATCACAAGTAGGAAGAAATTATACTGAATTTGAACCACTCTCCTCTCTCGTGACTCAGCTATTCAATCACCTGCTCTTTAATACTCTCCATTCAACACTTCCACCCATTCTCCCACATGGCTCCCACATCATTACTCTATACTATCCATACATCCAGGAATTCACTACATTTGCTGCAGCCTAGCTCTGCACTACTTATCTGATTACACTGGAAATTGTAATTAGGTAATTCCTTTAATTCCCTCATTTTTGCTATTTAACTCATAAATCCCAATGCTTGCCAAAATATTTTTCTTTCTCTCTTTTCATGGCATTATCTTTAGGACTATATCTTCCCTTACCCATCCTGCAACACACACCTCTGTCCACATTGCCCCTTCATTACTTCACTCACCTCTAGTGAACACTCATGAACTGTTTTCCTATTTAAATTCAATAACTTTAACAGCCGCACTCTGCCACCAGAAACTTAAAAGACACACATCTTACAATCATCTTTCCTACCTTTCTTCCTCCATGCTTCTATTAGCTGGTGATATATCACCTAATCCAGGTCCCCCTCACTTCTCCCACACACATATATCTGAACAGTACAGAAATCCAGCAAACCTCAAATGCATCACCTGTCTCCCCTCTCTTCCAAATTCCTTTAAATGTGCCCTTTGGAATGCACGTTTTGTTTGTAACAAACTTACCTCCATTCATGATCTCTTCCTCTCAAACAACCTCAACCTTCTGGCAATAACAGAAACATGGCTCACGCAATCAGACACAGCCTCAACTGCAGCCCTTTCACATGGTGGTCTCCATTTTACCCACACCCCCAGACCGGGAGGCAGACAAGGAGGGGGGGTTGGAAAACTTCTCTCCCCACAGTGCATGTTCACAGTTCTACCAAATGTCCCATCACTCATGTTCACATCTTTTGAAGTACATGCTGTTAGGATTTTTAACCCATTCTCTATGCGTGTTGCTGTCATCTATCGCCCCCCTGGTCCACACCAACAATTTCTTGAACACTTCTCTGCATGGCTCCCACACTTCTTATCTACTGATATCCCCACCATCATCATGGGTGATTTCAACATCCCTATTTCTAATCCACGTTCCAATGCTGCTTCCAAACTACTCTCTCTAACCTCCTCACTTGACCTCTCCCAGTGGATTGAATCCGCTACTCATCAGGATGGCCACTGTCTTGATCTTGTTTTCTCCAGACTATGCTCAGTTTCTCATTTCCTTAACACTCCTTTCCCCCTCTCAGATCATCACCTTATTAGCTACTCGCTCACCCCCAGTTCTTTACTCTCTGTAGTGTCAAACTCTTCCAAGCCTCCTCACAACCGCAGGAATTTCAACTCTATTGATTTTCAACAGTTTTCCACCTCTCTCCAACACCTTCTCTCCCCAATTTATACATTCTCCTCCCCTGATCGGGCAGTACCCCATTTTCATCGAACCCTAGCAACTGCCCTGGATCAAGTGGCTCCAGCGACACTACATACTTCGCGCAGAATTCGTTGCCAACCGTGGCACACTACAGTAACACGAACGCTACAAAAACTTTCTCGTAAAGCAGAACATTACTGGCGTAAATCTTGCACCTCTAATGATTTCATCACATATACTGATATCTACCACTCCTATAGAAATGCTCTGGACACTGTTAAACAAATCTATTTCCAATCTCTCATATATGCTCAGGTTTCTAACCCCAAACGCCTCTTTAACACATTTAAATCTCTTCTGAATCCTCCTTCCCCAAATCCTCCAACTACCATCAGTGCACAGGATCTTGCGTCCTATTTCAAGGACAAAATTGATAAGATCAGACTTGAAATGATATCATCTCCCTTAACAAGCAACAGCTCAATTCCTTTGTAGCAACCTCTGACACTCTCTCTTCATTTGATCCCACAAATGAAGGGGAAGTTTCTACTCTCTTCTCATCTTCCTACTCTACCTCCTGTCCTCTTGATCCCATTCCCTCTCAAATTGGTATGTCCCTGTCTCCTGTGCTCATTCCTCCTATAACTAAAATCTGTAATCTATCTCTTTCTACTGGTATTTTTCCATCACTATTCAAGCATTCAGTGATTACTCCCATTTAAAAAAAAACAGAATTCTGACCCCAACTCTCTCGTAAATTACCGCCCCATCTCCCAGCTCCCATGCCCCTCCAAGCTTCTCCAGAGAATTGCCTACACTCGCCTCACACACTTTCTTACAGCAAACAACCTATTGGATCCTCTTCAGTCTGGCTTTCGCTCTCAACACTCCACAGAGACTGCGCTGACCAAGGATGTCATTATATACAAGGCAATAAAGTTTTTTGAAAAAAAAAAAAAAATGTTATGAAGCCCAAAAACCCACAACCCGCGACCACCAGAAAAACCCCCGCAACTCTGGAAAAAAACCCAAGCCCAATTCCTCTTGTTATAAGCGGAATTGGCAACTATGGTCACAGCACTTATCTCAGTAGGTTGCTGTAGATCAGTCTTCTTGTGATTTATTCCACG